>NW_026126407.1:45139166-45838333 GCF_943737965.1 Phodopus roborovskii | reverse complement strand
GCACTTAATAAACATTGAGGCTGGTAAGTTTAATTTTTTCACACTGGACTCTGGCACTGACAGGTAAATTCCCTGCACCAGCCTTGACTCACAGATTCTGACTTAGCATATCTACTGAGGCCTGTTTGCTTTAGAGGACTCTTGCTTTTGGCCACACTTCTTCTTATAATCTCCTAGTCTTATAAGAACCTTTTCTTTATAGTTTTTATAGCATTTAAAAAAGTCAATTTCCTTAAATTCTTTTTCTCATGGTTTGCTATTCTGCCATTATATAAAAGTTCTATTAAAAAAAAATGTGGTTTTTGTTTTGTTTTTTTTGGGGGGGGGTTTAAGAAAAGATAGTTGTAAGACAGGTGGATGGGTGGGTGTGTGAACTTGGAACAAAAATCAGTAGCAGTCCCCATGGGAAAATTGAAACAAGGAGAGTTTATATCTTTACATGTATAAATCATGGAACTGAGATTTGAACTAAGAGTAACAAAAGCATCTTTGATTCATACTTAGTACAAAGTTTCAGATCTGTAAATTTGTTAAAGCCCTTACACAAGTCCTTTTCATGGATATTTTTACAATATTACACAAGTTGATAGTTTTGGTACTTTGCCTGTCACCTAAAATGCTTTAAAACAATAGACTTTTATTTATGCTAAAGAGAAACAGTACATTTTCTTAACACACAAATGGACAGGGAATCATATGTATAGGCCTTTCTGTTTCTCTTAGGTATCTCTGAAGGCCATTAAAAACAGGCCAGGATGCTAACCATAGTGGCACACATTTTTAATCCCAGCACTCAGGAGGCATAAGCAGGTGAATCTCTGTGCAAGTTCAGCCTGGTCTACATAATGAGATCCAGACCAGCCAATGCTGCATAGAGAGACCCTGTCTCATAAAGAAAGGCAGGCCATGGGGTTCAGTGGTTAACAGCACTGAGTGTTCTTCCAGAGGACTCTGGTTCAATTTCTAAGTACCTACATGGTGTCTCATAATGTTTGTAATTTCAGATTGGTGGATCCCACCCTCTTTTGACCTCTGTGGAGACTGTACACAAATAATACACCAGTATATGTGTAGACAAAACACCAATACACATAAAATAAAAATGAATAATTTTTAAGCCAATCCAGAGGGACCAAGGAGATGTCTCAGTGAGGCAAGCCTTATGGCCTGAGTGTGATCCCTGGAACCCATGTAAAAGCCAGATATAGTGGCACACATTTAGCCTGGAGTATACTTTGGAACAGCAGGAACAAGAGAACCTGCCTTCAAACTAGGTAGAAGGCAGGAACTGACTTATGAAAGTTGTCCACTGGCCCAGACACACAATGTTTTGTTGGTTTGTTTTGTTTTGTTTTGTTTTGTTTTAATTAAAAATAGGACAAAAAAAAAAAAAACTTGAAGAATAGACATGATACATGTCTGTACTCCTGGCACTTGGGAGGATGAAGCAAGAGGATTTGAACCTACCTAGAAAAAAAAAATCCAGGAAATTTGGTTGCTTTAAAGGTTCTAAAGAATGGATGCATAATTATGATATAGTTATTTTTTTCACAGGTGATTTTTGCTTGGCTGTTGTAGTGTTTAGAAATGAAACAGGACCTTAATTAGGAGCCTGGTGCGTGATTAATCACAAATGTTAATCACTCTTCTTTCTGTCCTCAAGGAGACAAAGATGGTTTATAGTTACAAAATGTGAATGTGTCTGCTCATGCTCCTCTGCTGCTGTCATCCTTTTCCCTGAGTTAGAGTGATAAAGTGTGAAAATAGCTGTGTGGGAGGTTGTTCCTGAGCCAGGAGGCTTGTCTCTGAAGAAAACCTCCCTCCCATGTTGCTCTGGGGGGGTGGGGGTGGGGGAAGCAGGGTTTCTCACATCCCAAGGCGCAGCTCAACTACCACTTCTCTAAGGCCTGCTGGGCTGAAGGTGGACACTAGACACAAGTGCTTTATCCTGCTCCTCTGCCCCGTTAAGGAAGTGAAACCCTGGGCTAAAGAGTGTCCTCTGCAGCAACTCAGCTGTGTTAGTGTTTAACAATGTAAACAATCACATGACTCCAACTCCACCAGTAGGTGTTTAGCTAAAAACCACTTTTACCTCTGTTGGCTAGGAAAGATGCTAAGCCTGGTTCCTCTAGTTGCCACAGTCCTGCTGGCTGAGTCAGTGGGTGATACCTTCTACACCCAGACTCCCCGGATTCCCAGCAGTGTGTTTCCGGAAAGAAAACCTGTAGTTTGTGATTCAGGTTTGTAGACCAGCCTGTGGAGTATGAGGCAGGAGGCTGAAACTTTATAAAACTGATCCATTTATTACACTGTTGTTTGTGAAATACTCTCTTGGTGTATAATTTTGAACTTTAAAAACCTGTGGAAGAGAACCAACATTATTGAGCATTACCAGCATTTTCCATGGACTTTTAATGTGTATTAGGCAATTTCACATATGTTTGTTATTTAATCCCTACAGAAACCTTATAAAAGTAGATATTATAATCTTTGTGGAGATAATTGGCATGTCTCAAATTAGGCTGTGCATCCAGACTTGGGGGTGAGCAAAGACCCTGTCCCTCATCAGATTTCGCTACTTTTTCAGTCCTTTGTACCCCTCAGGCTGCTGTGTGTGATATCTGAGCCTCTCTGCTTCTTTTCTTTACATGAATTGTCTGATTTCTGGTGTTCTCATCTTTTTTAGCTATATCCATTTCATGTCATTGTTGATGCCTTTTCCAAAAGCTTTCTTTGACATAGGAAGTCATGGTTGTTGAAAAGTAGAATCCAGTCTCCTGAGCCCATTAGAACAGAGAAATTAATAGTGAGAATATGGATAAAACCCTTGGTGACACAAAAAAAAAAAAAAAAGCTGTTGGAGTTCTAAAATGTCTCCCTCTTGTTTCTTTAGGGTAGAATAGTGTTTCATGTTATGTTATGGGTGTGATCTAAATATTTACATTTTCAAATACCAAGAACTTAAACGGGAATATAAAGTGTACACTTTGATTCACTGTCATGTAAATACTACGAAACCATCACCATGATCAAGATACTTTATTATCTGGGGGATTGTGTGGGCAGGGGATTATGTATGGGTATGCGAAAGGGTGTCACCATGCATGTGGAAGTCAAAGGACTTTGAGGAGTTACTTATTTCCTTCAGCTTTGGGACCCAGTTACCAGGCTAGCATGTGCTCTATGTGCCTAGAGCTATCTTGCTCACTCACAGACACCGGTTTTTAACTTTTGAGTGTAGCTATGCAAGTCTCAGGTAATGAAAGTCTTAACATTGAGCTGCACTCTTAACAGAAGTGAAAGCATAAAGGCACCCATCCAGGCCTTTACAAGGTTGTTTATCAGCCTCAAGAACTGCTTAAAACAGTAATGTGTTAAGACTTAATGACTTGTAATAAAGCTGCTTTTATTATTTGGCAACCAGGTCAGTTCATCTTTACAAATTTCTGGAAGGCTGTTTGTTTGTTTCTTTGTTTTGGTCTTTTTGAGACAGTCTCATGTAATCCAGGCAGGCCTTGAATTTGTAAAGGGCTGGCCAGCTTCCATTCCTGACTCCACTTCTCAAGGGCTAGGATTACAGGGGTAAACCACCACACCTAGCTGGAATGAAATACGTTGAAGCCTAATTGAAAGCAGCCAGAGAAAACAGTTGACAAAGGAAAATAGAACACCCGAACTAATCTAGATAAAATATAAATAAAAACATTCTCAGAAAATTGTGTAAGAGATCACAACAAAAGTGATTACTTGGCAGCTCTCTGCCTACTAGGGAGAGCCATCAGGGCTTCCTGGCTTGGTGAGATGATGCCTGCCCTAGCAGGTATTTATCCTGATGGTATTTGTATCTGTCAGGTCCTACAGTGGGTTTGTAAGAGGGAAAAGAAAAGTCTGCAACAGTTATTAGATAGTAATTCAAGTGAAACTGACTAGAACTTTGGAAATAGTAAGTAATTGCTAAGTGAGCTGAGCTTCAATGCCAGAGGGTAGTGATTAAAACCTTCTGTAAGTTTCTAATGTAGCCAGGCTAAGTGTGATTTTTTTTTTCCAAGGCGTTAAATCTCCACAACTGTCAGCTTTTGGAAAAGTGCCATCCTCTTGTGCATAAAACACACTGCCTTCTGTGAGAACGTGTGTGTGGTGTATGTGTCTGTGTAAGAGAGAGAGAGAGAGAGAATGTACGTGTGTATGTGTCTGTGTAAGAGAGAGAGAGAATGTACGTGTGTGTGTGTGTGTGTGTGTGTGTGTGTGTGTGTGTGTGTGTGTGTGTGCATGCACACCTAAGCATGTATATAGGTGGAGATTCAAGGTATGTCTATGTTAAATGCCTACCAGTGGTCTCTTCTAGTTTCCTGGATTCTACAAGTGCTCCAAGTCAAACACACAGCTAAGGTTGACAGTAGGGTCCACACAGGAGGGAGAACATGTAACATTTATCTTTCTGAGTGTGGGCCTAATGTTTTTCAGTTACATAAATTTACTTACACATTTCATGATTTTATCTTTGAAGCTTTATAGGTACCACATTTTTGTTATTCATTTATCAACTGTTGAACATCTAGGCTGATTCCGTGTCCCAGCTCTTGGAAATAGAGCAATGATGAAAATGGATGGGCATGTATATCTCTGAATAGGCAATGGTCTGTCTAGCTGGGTCTGTTTCTAGTTTTCAGAGGAACTAAACTGATTTACATAGTCAACCCAGCATTTTACATGGTTCTGAGGATCAAAACTCAGGTGCTTGTGCTTGGGAAGCAGGTACTTCACCAACTGAGCCATCTCCCCAGACCCACACTGGGTTTTTTTTTTTTTTTTAACTAAACTTTTCTATCTTCCATCGCTCCATTTTTCATACTTGCCTTCTAGTTTTTGTAGGACAGACAGTGAGAGTACTGAGTCTGTTTTGTCAGTGTGTTTGCAGCCTTAAAGCACTTAAGCTTCTCTGAGTGAACACACTTCCTTTGGAGAGTTGTGGGGCTGCAGCTATCACTGCTTTGGGATGCCGTTGACTCGCTGGTAAATAGTCATGTTATTAGGCTGTGTTTCTTATTTGTTATGCCTTTCATTTTCCTCTCAGTTCATTATTTAGTTATTTCTTCCATTTAACCATCTCATTAATATAATTGTAAGTTGTGTGTTCTTTATGTTACAAGTTTATTTCTTTAGGAATCTTATTACTAATTATGTCATTGTTATTTATTAGCTGTAACCATAAGCAAAAAAGTATTCATTATCAATTTTCCCATCTCTAAAATATGTACAGTAGACTTACTTTCTGCTATAGTTGTGAAGATTAAGTGTGTTCGTGTGTGTGTGTGTCTTGTGTGGGGGGGTTACATATATAATGTACTTAGGACTAGGACTGGTACACATTTTGAAGTGTTTGCTTTTGTGTTTAGTGTATAGATTGAATTTGTCTGCCAATCTAAGCCCTGAGCAAATGACAGTATGATTGAACATGTTTATGTGAAAGGGGGCAATTCAGGGTGCCATTCAGGCATCTGCTAATTGCTGAGAGAAGAATTAGGGGAATTAGAACTTCCCCTAGGGAGGTTCCCTCAATTGGTTATCTAATAGAATGTGATTAGCCCTGAAATCCATACATAAAACAGTAAAGGGACTCAGTAGGTTGAATTTTTATGTTTTTGCATTTACATGTGTATATATAACAGTAATTTAAAAAAAAGGGGGAATAATTTGAGGGGTGTGTGGAAGGAGTGGGAAAGAGAAAATGAGAGCTAGGGTCAGATATCTTGAAATTTTTCTTAGAATTTGTATCTTTATTCTCTTGATACTGTCTTAGCCAAGCTTAAATTTTTAAATTCTGATGATTGTACATTTGGTGACATAACTCACAGGTCATTGCCAAGGCAACAGTGTTTAGATTTTCTTTGTGTTTTATATTTAAGTCTGTGTACACTTTTTCTGGTGGTGATAGAGTGAACACATGTGTGCCATGGCATGCATAAGGGATTACAGGACAACTTGCAGGGTTATTTTTCTCTTTCCACCAGGGATTGAACTCAGGCTATCAGGCTTGGTGGCAAGCCTGAGTCATCTTGTCCATCTGTGGTATATTTTGAGTTAATTTTTGTGACAAGGGTAAGTTCTGTGTTGAGATTAATTTTCTGATGGCTCATTAACCCAGCACCCTTTGTTGAAAAGCCTATCTTTTCTGTTCTCTGTTCATTTTGTTTCTTTTACACCAAACACAGTGGTGTTTATGTGAGCCTTATTTCTGGACTTTCAGCTGTTTCATTCATCATGTTTATGTTTCAGCATTTGTTTTTTAGGTTTTTGAGATAGCCTGGACTGTAAACATATAGGCTAGCCTTAAATTATGACAGTCTTCTTGTTTTACCCTTCCAAATGCTGGGATTACAGTACAAGCTACCCTGCCCAACTCTTACAGTAACCATCTTCATTACTATAAGGTTACCATAACCTGTCTGGGTAGTGGTGGCACATGCCTAATCCCAGTACTTGGAAGGCAGATCTCTGTGAGTTCGGGGCCAGCTTGGTCTACTGAGCTGAGCAAGTTCCAGGACAGGCTCCAAAGCTACAGAGAAACCCTGTCAGAGAGAGAGGGGGAGGGGATGGGGGAGGGGAGGGGAGAGAGGAGATTGCCATAAACCAGTCCTTCCTTTACCTCATGCACAATTGTCTATTATCTACAAAAAAAAAAAAAAAAAAAAAAAAAAAAATCACTGGGATTTTGATTGGAGTTGAATTAAAATTGTAGATTAAGGAGGAACTAACTGACATTCCAACAATATCTTCTCAATGCCTAGACTGTCCCAGTTTAGTTCTTCTTTGGTTTAACATTTTGTCAGTTTCTTGTAGGCCTTCCACATTGGTTAAGTTTAGATCTACATGCCCTGCCCTGGGTGTGCTAATATATGTGGTTTTTTAATTTCAGATATCACGTGTTGGCTGCCACATATGGAATAGTTGGTTTTTATGTGTTAACCTTAATGTGAATGCTCATTGGATCATTTTCTTTATTCTTCAGCTTTACTGCATAGATAGTTGTATTAGTTACAAGACAAAACACTTCCATTCTTTCATTCCCAATCTGTAGATATTTACTCCGTGCACTGGCAATAGTAAGAGGTGCCCTCCTGCCTGTTTCCTAATCTTAATGGGAAACTCCAAATTTGTTACCTTTAAATTTAGTGTTTTAGGGCTCTTTTTTTTTTTAATTTTATTTTTTACTATTCTTTATGAAGCTAAGGAATCATCCCCCTACTAGTATTAATGAGAGTTTTTATCAGGAAGAAGTACTAGGCTTTGCCAAATGGTTTTTCCTCATCTGATATGATTATATGATATTTTGCCTATCCTAATGGTATAAATTAGTTAATATCTGAAAATTGAACCAGTTTTGGATTCCTAGAATAAATTCTGCCTTGGAGTGATATATAATTGTGGTATATAATTCTTTTTTCTAAAGTGTTATATTTGATTACCTACCTAATTATTTTCTTCAGCATTAAGATGTTTGCTTTATAGAATGCATTAGTTTTGTAAAAATAGAAGGTTGTTATTTCTTAAATGTTCAGCAGAATTTGCCATTGAATCCATCTGAAGTTGGTGCTTTCTGTTCTAAAGGGTTATTAGTTATTGATTCAGTTTTTACAGATAAGGCCTATTAGAATTTTCTCTGTTCTTAAGCTTCTGTACATAGTGTTTCAGACAATTGGTGTGTTTCATCTAGTGGATGAAATTATAGGCATAGTACTCTTATTATGTTTTAATGTCAATACAAGTGCAGCTACCAGTGATGCAGTCCCTCAGATATGGTTTCTTTTGCTCCCACTGCTAGAAGCACAGGGAGTTTTCCTCTAATGTTTGCCCTGAGGAAGTGGAAATCCGAAATGATAAACCCCACCTCTGACTGGGTCCTCTTAGAGTTTCCTTTCCACTTAACCTACTCCGAATCTCTCGTATACAATTTGAGATATGAGAGCTATCTTGGATGTGAGGCTGTTGATGCACTGTGAATAAGAGCTTACTGGTTGACACTGTTCCTATCACCCCTTCTCTGCAGGTGCACTGACAGAGTGCTATGATGAGCTGGGGAACCGGTACCAGCTGCCAGTCTATTGCTTGGCACCACCAATCAACATGATAGAGGAAAAGAGTGACATTGAAACTCTGGATATCCCTGAGCCACCTCCCAATTCTGGACACGAATCTCAGCTCCGTCTGCGCCTCTCCACAGGCAAAGACCTCAAGCTTGTGGTGCGCAGTACAGATACGGTGTTCCACATGAAGAGGCGCTTACACGCCACCGAGGGGGTAGAGCCGAGCAGCCAGCGCTGGTTCTTCTCTGGCAGGCCTCTCACTGATAAAATGAAGCTGGAGGAGCTGAAGATCCCAAGGGACTATGTGGTGCAGGTTATCGTGAGCCAGCCTGTGCAAAACCCAACCCCCGTGGAGAACTGAGCTGGGCTTGCCTGCTTCCCAGATCCTCAGCTCCTTTTTATTATCATTTCCTACTCTATGGCGTGAAATTTATTTTCACTGCTCTGAATTCCCTATGAATGGATTTAGTTCTGAGGAATTACCAGTGAAAAATTCCATCTGTGATGGAGACCAACAAAAATAATAAAACACACAGAGCCAGACTCTGGAACTCCTGTAATTACAATTTCTAATTTGAGAGGCAGTTAAGAAATAGATAACCATTTATTTTAAAACATTTATCAACTATGTAATGGCTGTATTTAAATGATTTGGAGTGTAAACAGACACCAGACCCATCAAGAACAGCACCAAGCACCTTTTGGATAGAGAATTTTATAAAACATTTGTCAAGTTATATTTCCATAACCATCAATAATAGTTATAGGTCAGGTGGTGGTGGTGGTGCAGAGGTAGGCCGATCTCTGTGAATTTGAGGTCAGCCTGGTCTACAAAGCTACACAGAGAAAACCCTGTCTTCAAAAAACCAAAATAATAATAATAACAGTTACAAAACTTTTTTTTTCTTTTTTGTTTCTCTTCTGGGTTTATTCATATTTCACCAGAAAGCAGTGGAGACTGGGAGTTGCCAGTGTTGCCTCCCCTCCCCTAAGTCATGCTCCTCATTCACATTCACTCAGTTCTGCTGCTGTCCAACACGGACAGCAGGCACCTTCTGGAACACTAGACAATAATTTAGTAAGTAGTCAGAGTTCTCATTCTCCATTGAGAGCTTGTCATGCTGCATAGTAGTTCTAAAATGACTGTGATACCCAGACCAGGCACCATGGGAATGGAGTACAGCTGCTCACACTCCAGAATAAAAAGCAACCCTGTCTTCCCCACCTTGCAGGAAATGTAAGTTAAACCTCTCTGCCTGTTCCTGGGAAAACTGCCTATTCTCAGCCCTGGAGAAAACTCCCAACTGGAAATTTTCAAGTGTGAAGGTTTGCAGTGTCTCTTAAACAATACTGGTGAGAACTAATGGTGGCATCAGGCCCTAGACCTGAGTGCTCTTCACTCCACTCTGACTGTAGTCATTGTGGATGGCAGTGTTCCTCCTGTACATTTCCCACAAAGAGGTGAATCAACTACCATCTGTACATGAGGCTGAGGGACTGGAACACAGTGAGCCAGCCTTACCTCCTCTGGAGAAGGCTAGAGAAAGCTGCCAAGGGTTGTATTTAATCTGGAGCCTCTTAAAAGCCGATTCCGCCAGGCATGGTGGTGCATGCATTTAATCCCAGGCCTTGGGAACAGAAAGAAGTAGGCAGATCTCAGAATTTGAGACCAGTTTGGAATACAAAGGTAGTTTTAGGCCACTTGGAGCTGCATAGTGAGACCCTGTCTCAAAAAAAAAAAAAAAAGTTGATTCCATGAGAAGGGGACTAATGTGACCACACTATATCTTTGAAAATCTGTGAGCTGTGAACAGTAGATGAAAGAGGCCTCTGTGTTCTAAATAAGGAAACACCAAACCTTCAACACCTATTTGGATGGTAAAACACCATAATTTAGTGGCAAGATGAAACTAAGTAGTTTAAAATGTAATGTTTAAAGTGGTGTTAAACTTCCTATAGCCTGTTTAAATATATCTATAATTGTAACTTATGTTTCTGAAAACTTTTAACCACTTCCCTAATTCTGTTCATTTTAAAGCTTGTGACTGCTAATTTAGACTTGATGGTGATTGAGTCTAAATTCAGGAGAAGCACACAGCTTTAACAACAATGAAGGTGCTCACACTCCTGTGTGGAGGCTCCAGGGCAGCTCAGTGTTTTGGCCTACCACCAAGAGGGTTGATTCACTTGTTAATGCTGAGAAACAATATCTCAAAGTCCATCAACTGGAGTAGAATGTTTAAACCAATTATTTTTCTAAAGGAAATTTGATGCTGTCACCAATAGCCTGTTTGGTAAAAGGTATTGTTTGTTTCTTGAGGGTTGACCTCTCTTAAGAGTTTTTTATTTTAAAGGAACATATACTTTGAATAACGATCCTCCAGGACTGTTTAACCTAGGTGAGAAAAAAAAATGGTGCTGGTAATTGTCAATAGACTGATGTAAGATTGGATCAATACTTGATGTGTATAATTTTAGTATGTAGGAGTTTTGTGCTTTTTTTAAAAAAAAATATTCAACTTTTCTGTTTGTCTTTGCCTTTATTCTGAGTTTGTTTGGGGGGGGTGGTTTTGGGGACAATATTTTTCTGTGTAACTGTTGCTGTCCTGGAACTAACTGTAGACCAGGCTGACCTTGAACTCAACAGAGATCTACTTGCCTCTGCCTCCTGAGGGCTGGGATTAAGGCATGCCCACCACTGCCCAGCTATTCTGGGCTTCTAACTATTCCTCCGTACAATGGCAGACTCTCGCATACTATGGGGAAGAGGTTTCTAGGAAGAAACCTCTAAAGCCAGTAGTGAAATCATGACCACCAAACTTAAGCTCTGCTACAGCGCATATTGCAGGTCACTTAGAGCTGTGCCTCATCAGCATTGCAGTGTTGGTCTAGAATAGGTTGACCAGGACCAGAAAGGTGACTCAGCCAGTGTTGCTTACATGCTGCTGAGGCAATACAATCTGAGTCTCACCAGGTGTGCTTGCACACACCTCTAATCCCAGCACTGGGTAGAGAGAAACTCAGTTGGAGTGCAGCTTGGTCTGCCTAGAGTGTTCCCAGCCTGCCAGGTCTACTTGAGTTCCTGTCTTTCACAACAAAATCTGTTGAGCTTTTATGATCTCTGGGTTCCTTTGAAGGGCCTTTTCATTTGGCAGGATACCGCCTTTTGTTTAGGTTTTTTCTCACAACTTTATTATCTGGAGTGAAAATAACAGAACAAAACAGTGACCCCTTTTCCTGAAGATACTTGGTAATTTTTGTCTGTCTTTCTCTGTGGTGGGGGAAGGTAGACCTCCCAGCAAATGGGCATCACTCAGCTGGTTGAATCCTGTGATGCATTTTACATAGAAAAGGAATTCAGCTGATAGTATCTTCCCAGACAGCTCTTGTCCTGTGACTGTTCTTGGGGTCTCTTGTGATGTGGCCTGATTGCCTGTCATCTCTAGTTCTGTGGCAAGAGCCTGGGTGACTTTATCAGAGGTTGGACAGTTGACTTGGCCTTGCCTAGTCTGAGGCTTGAGGCCTAGGAGATGTATGATCCAAGCACTGTGGGAAGAGATGACCACTTTGCTTACTTATTGCCCTCTCAAGTTCCTTCCTGCTGACAGTGGTGTGGAAGAATCTGCCTGTGGCCTGGTCTGGAACCTTCCCTAGGCCAGTGTCTCTCCCCATTACCTGTGCACTAGAACACGTGTATAACCAGGAACATGCAATGCAGTATGAACAAAACTGCAGACTGGAAAGTGTTGACACACACAGAATGGAACCCAGGACCTCACATATGTCGTCACACTCTTATTGCTGAATCGAATACCAGGACTCTATGTAGTCATTTTTAAAACTGTCACTGGGGGAGGGGGTAGGACTGGAGAGATGGACCTATATTTGATCCCCAGCACCAGCATGGCAGCTCATAACTCTCCATATCTCCAGTTTCAATGCCCTTTTCTGACCTCTGAGGGCAGCAGACACCCACATGATGGACAGACATAAGCAAAATATGCACGTGAAATGAAGTAAATGTAAAAACGTCCTAAAGCAAAACAGTCTTGGTTAGTTTCTTGTATGTCTAGTCCCAGCACAGTATCAAGTTTACTGATTTGTTTAAATTTAAATTTTTGCACAGGATCTCATTTATCAAATGATTCCTGATACTCCTCTAGAACTGCCAAGAGTTTCCACTGTGAAGCCCAGGATGCTCTTCCAGTCCTCCTGCTGCAGCCTGTGGGTGCTGCAAACACATGTGCCGCTGACCCATAGGGGCCTCCAGTTGATGAAGATGCTTCGAAAAATCTGATGGGATGTAGGGTGGCGGTGGTACAGCACCTTTAACTTCAGCACTTAGGAGGCAGAGGCAGGAGATCTCTGTGAGTTCAAGGCCAGACACCAAGCTACACAGAGAAACCCTGTCTCAAAAAACTAAATCCAATGTTCTGTTCATTATACCTTTACAGTGCCCTTGTGTCCCATGGGGGAAAGGACAGGATAATTACCTGATCTCTTCAGCTTCCCAACCCCACCCCTGTCCTGAGTAAAGAACTTAGTACTGCATTTGCTCCAGGAGCTATTTACCCTTCTTACAGCTCAAGACCATCTCTGGGAACAGAGACCTCTGAAGTGTCTTCCCAGAGAATCACACCTATTCCCTGAAGTTGCTGCCTGAGAAAAGCCACCTACGCTGCCTCAAAAGTAAGCAGACCCTATAAAGACCAGTTCAGTGGTGAGGCACTTTGGCTTGGCCTTTCTCTAGATGGCCATTTTTTTCACTTTGTAGTTCCTGTCTGCATGGTTTTCCAGTGCAAATACTAGTAATCGCAGACTCCGGGGACCTAAGGAGTAATGGGAGATGCTTGCAATTCCCTCAAAGCGGTGCCTTTCTCTCTATAGAGAGGACTGAAGGTGCTGGTGGGACATCTCAGTGGTTAGAAGCACTGGCTGCTCTTTCAGAGGACCCAGGTCCAATTCCCAGCACTCACATGGCAGCTCACAACGGGGACCTGTCACACATGGTAAAATACCAATGCACATTAAAAAAAAAAATTGAAGTGACCAGTTCTATCTGGAATTTGGTTTGGTTTTGCTGGCCCAATTCTTACTGTGCTATGACACCATGGGAAGGAAGTCTTTATGACCACTTGCATTAATCATGCTCAGAAGTTTGTAAGCCAAATCTCCCATTTGTTCATGATGTTTCACAATAATGGGTTTCATAATCCCCAGTCTGACTTGCAGATAAGGATCTTAGATAAATGGTACTCTGGTCCATTGGTAGAAGGGAATCTGAGCATGGCTCTGGCAGGCCTTGCCCTTCCCCCATTTCCTCTGCCTTGCAGAAAACCCTTAGATTACATTCCTAAGGTCTGTTCCCTTAGTTGGTCACTTCTTTTTGAAGCTGAGTACCAAGGTCCAGCTATCAAAGTATTAAATAATAAAGTCCAGCAATCAAAAGCCCCCTTTGGCTGTCCTAATTAACATGCCTAGTCAAAATTAAATACCTCATCCTAACATGGGGTTCCCCTTGCTTGATCAACCAGCCATTTGCTTATGTGACATGTCTGTCTCCTCTCTATCCAGAGGTAGCCATGTCGCCTGGGACAAATACACCTTACTCCTCTCCCTTGTTCCCTTCCCCTTCTCCCTCGTCCTCTGTCTCCTGTCTTTGTCTCTTTTGTTGCCCTCTGTCCCTCTGGGGCAAATAAATCTTTGTGCTGAGAACTTTGTCTTGGTGTGTCTTAAACAGATACCAGTCCATTAGTGGCACAATCAGGTTTGGTTATGGTATTAAGTATCATATCAGTTGTATTGGTGATCCTCAAACTCGTTGGTTGCCTTGAGGTCAGTTAGAATCCTTAAATCATGGGTGTATGTTATAAATGATGTTTTTTCAGTCTTCAACCGTGTTCCTCAGAAACCCACAGAAGTGTAGTGATAAAACATTAAACAGGAGGGATTTCTGAGCCAGTTGAATTCATTAGCTTAAAAAGTCTGGCCTGGTGGACCACTCCTGATCTCAGCATCCAGCACATAGGTGCAGAGGCAGGAGCTTCATAGGTTGGAGGCCAGCCTGGTCTGCAAAGAGGGACCCTGTCTCACCAAAACCTCTCCAAACACAAAAGCAATCTGCCTGGGCTAGAGAGATGGCTCAGTGGATAAGAGAACTGGCTGCTCTTCCAGGGGACCTGAGTTCAATTCCCAGCACCCACATAGCAGCTCACAACTGTAACTTCAAGATCCAATGCCCTCAGACATGCACACAGGTGAAACTAATAAAATAAAAATACAATCTGCCAAAGGTCCAGCGGGCTTAGACCCCAGGCTGTGACTACTGACATCCTGATTCTACCACTTGTGAGACATATTTGATTAAGTTTCTTAATTTCTCTGAGACTCAGTTTCCTCTTTTGCAAACAAAATAGTCCCAACTAGATGACAGGATTAAAGGCATAAATTGTCTTAAATCACTGCCTCGCCTGCACCAAGCACATGATTGAGATGAAGGCTGCCAGGGTATGATTTAAGCCAATAGAAAGTTTTTATTAGCCAGCAGAGACTACACTGGGTGTTCAGAAGTCTTTCTCAGGGAGAACTTTTAAGCAAAACAAAAAAAAAAAAAAAAAAAAACAAACAAACAAAAAAAAAAAAAAAAAAAAAAAAAACATGTTCTGGGTTGACATACTTCAGTTAAGAACAGCCAGAAACAGAATTACAACAGCCAACAAGGGTTAGTACATTTAGAGACTTTACCAGAACTATAAGCTTTGATAGATTAGGTCTTTGTTTTTGTTTTTGGCTGGTGGTGGTGTCTGCAGTCAGAGTTTTACAGCCCAAATGGCACTTCCATCATGAAGTCAGTCGTGCTAATGTCTGGGGCTCTGTCACAGTTGCTTTAATGATGATAATAGTCCCTTGGGGTGGGGGTGGGGAGTTCACAAATCTCATGCCAAAGAATTTTTAAATCAAGGTACGCCCTGGCTGTCTTGGAACTCGCTGTGTAGATGAGACTGCCCTCATATTCACAGAGATCCTCCTGCCTCTGACCTCTAAGTGCTGGGATTAAAGGTGAAAACCACTTTTCCAGGTTCATGAAAAATTAAAATAGAACAGGGGCACATGCTAATATTTTGCCCTAGTAAGTTTTATTCTGTTTTCTAAGCTCTTTATATGTTGGAGTAATTCAGGCTCTACGGAACACATATCCTGAGCTGGCACAGTGACATACTCCTGCAGTCCAAGTTAAAACAAGATGGAGGCAGGAGGATCATTGGACAGTGAGTCTCAATGAAACAGTCTCAAAGAAAAAAAGGCAGCTTCCATATCCTTTGAAGTTAACCTTGTTACCATTGGCCCACTGGAGTTTGGCATCCAGGGGGACACTTAGCCTAGAAAGGATCCCAAGAGCATTGGACCACTGGCAAAGAGTGGGAACAAGTCATTTCCTTCAACTGCTGGGCTCCATAAGTCAAGTATCTGTGAGCATGACCTGCTAAAAAGCAGAAGCAAAACGACCACATGGACAGAATGGCTGCTTGGGGACAGAAGTATGACTCAGGTATAGAAACCTGTTTTCATAGCTGAGCATGGAAGTATACACCTTGTAATCCCAGCACTTGGGGGATGGAAGTAGGAGCATCAGGACCTCGAGGTCATCTTAACTATATAGTAAGTTTGAGGCCAGCCTGGGCTACCTGAGATTCTGTCTCAAAAAAATTAAAAGACAATGGGTATGAATGGCACTCAGGGACAGATCTCTGTGAGTTTGAGGCCAGCCTGATCTATATAGCCAGTTCCAGGACAGCCAGGACTGCACTGTGAAACCTCCTCAATGAATAAATAAATATGAACAATGCATACATGCAGACATACATACATATGCATACACACTTGTTCATGCATACATAAAATAAAGATGTACTTTGGTGCACTACTTTATGTGGCCATGTTAATTTTAATTAGTCATGCTCACTTCCATATCAAAGGAGACTCCGACTCCTCTGGCTTAACCCAGTCGAAAATATCTTCCTCAGATGCTGATACTTCTCTTTATCTTTCCCTTTCTCTCTCTCTCTCTCTTCCTCTCTTTCTTTCCTCCTTTTTTTCCTGTCTGTGGATTTGTCAGTGCAGAAGATTGTGTACAGCTTAAATTCCTTGTAATTAAGCAGCTTTTATTGGGGGAGGGGAGGAGAAGAAACAATGTTATTCTGGACTCTTGGGAACTTAGAGGCATAGGAGTTAGGACAGTTACCAACTGACTTGGGACCTGGTACCCAGGAACAGTAAGTCTGTTGCAAAGCATCATGGGAGCAGCATCACCTTCTGGTGTTACCATATCCTCCTCCCACTGTGGTCACCTGCTTCCCTTTACACAGGCAGAAGTTGCCATCCTCCCTGGAGCTTTTTCAGGATTTTTCTCACTTGGTTCTGTCATTGAATTCCTTCCCTTCTGCTTATTCCAACCTATAGACGCTCCCCTGACCACCATGTTATCACCACCTTAGTCTGCCTCCTAGAAGCCTCTATACTCTATGTCTGCTTAGCCAGTCCTTTCTCTGCCAGGGCCTATTTGTCTCAGTTCTTTTCCCAGTCCCAGGCTATTGCCAGCCTCCTCCACACCATCCCACCTCTGGTGCAGGACATGGCCCTCTGCCCCACAATTCACAAATCTGCACTTACTCGGTCACCTGTGATGTCAAAGTCATGGAAAAGCTCTCGGAGTTCTTGCTTTTTAATATTGAAGAGAAATCTGTACATTTCGAAATTGGATGCACCTATTCTCAACTCCCCATCCAAGTCGAGCAGGTCAAAAACCGGCCGGGAATGGCGGTACATAAACTGTTCTTCTAGATGGTTCTATTTGGAGAGAAATGTGTGAGAATATTGGTGCTACCCTTTAAGGGTGTTACACCAAGATTTATGTAGTTGGGGGCTGGAGAGATGACTCAGAAATTAAGAGCATTGGTCGTTCTTTCAGAGGTCCTGAGTTCAAATCCCAGCATCTACATGGTGGCTCACAGCCATCCATAATGAGATCTGGTGCCCTCTTCTGGTCTGCAGGCATACATTTAGACAGAACACTGTATGCAAATAAATAAATCTTTAAAAAAAAATTATATAGTTACCAGCCATTCCCTAGAGAGCTCAGAGCAAAAAGCAAACTCCCAAACTTGAGGAAGGGCTTTGTGAAGAGGCACAAGGTCCACATGACTCACCAAGTTCAAGGGGACCCTTCTGTGGCAATCAGTTCTGCTTGAAAAACCATTCTCGCTACCTCAATGCACTGAAGATCTTGGGAAATTCTGCCCTTGGTACTCACACAAATCCCTTTCCTCAAGGAACAAAAGCTAGCGAATGCACAGCTAGTGGGTGGGTTCCGGAGAACAACGTTCCCCTTCCCTTTCTGTCAGCCTCAATAGAAAATTCTCTGAACCTAAGGACCAGGGCAGGAGTGAGAGAAGCAGTTGAGATGGGTGGTGACACTTTGAAATTCATCAGCCCAGACAGACGGTGGCTATGCTCCCCTTTAATCCCAGCAAGAGAGGCAGAGGCAGGTGGATCTCTGTGAGTTTGAGGCCAGCCTGGTCTACAGAGGGAGTTCCAGGACAGGCTCTAAAGCTATACAGAGAAACCGTCTCAAAAAACCAAAACCAAAACAAAACCCTGTCTCGAAAAACAAAAAACAAAAAACTCATCAGCCTGGAGGACAGGCAGGCCAAGATAGGTGGACAGTTGGGCAGAGGCAGCATTTTTCTGGCAAGGAGGAGGCAGTGTGGGATGGCTGGAGATGAGTGGAAGCTGCAGAGAGAAGCTGGGAAGGTGCTAGAATGTCCAGGTTGATTCAGGAACCAATAGTGAATTTCCCATTCTATTTCCCATTTGTGGTGATGGAAAAGTGTTCCCCTGTGCTCTTCAGTGTCAGTTGTATCAAGACTGGGGACAGCCCAGCCCTTTCTCTCCTGCCCACCCCCATCAACTCAGGTACTCACCTGATGTGACAGCACTATACAAACCAACACATAGAACTGGTCAAAACCAATCTCTCCCACGGCCGTCCAGTCCAGCATGTCAAATAACATCTTGATCTGTGTGATTTTCATGTTAGTCACGTGGTGGAGGAAATGGAAAAACAGCACATCTGAGAGAGAGAGGACCAGATGGATTGTTCTAGAACAGTCCCAAAATGCTAAATCAGGAGCCACATAAAAATGCAGAAGGGATGGAAGATTACTATGCTGAGAAGAATGACAATATTTGGTTTCTGGCTTCACACTGAACCTTCCACAATTCCTCAGGCCTTTAATTGCCCTTGCTGTGGAGAGGCAGTGTGTGAAGTTATGGAAGCTGTGTGACCAGTTGACATACATGCCCAGAAAACATGGTAGTGGTCATTGCTTACCTCCTGACTCCAGTTAAAGACGATGTCCCACATATTGCTAATGACACACAGAAAAGATGCTGATGAATGAGGTGCTCTTTTTCAAGGAAAGAGAGCTTCCTTCTTACTTTGTTAAAGATGTTAACATTTGGGTGGGAGAGGTGGCTCTGCCAGTAAAAACACCTGTCGTGCAAGCCTGGAGACCTGCGTTTGATCCCCAGAATCTATGTAAAAGTACAAGGAGAGCCTGAACTCCCCAGAGTTGCCATTTGACTTTCCCATGCACACATGTGCACAGATAACCACATAAAATATTTTTTCAAAGATCCTGATGTTTTCCTCCACCTTTCCCATGAGTTCTTTTATCAGAATGGGAACTTTAAAAATCATTCCTCTCTCTGAGAGAGTTCCTAGAGTTTTCCATGCTTACTCAGAGCAAAGGCTTCTGGCTGTGGAGGGAGGGAGCCTTCCCTATGTTAAGCACCTTTGAATGCAAACCCTGAGAATCCTACACGGAAGGTGGCATACCCCATTGCCAGCACATCAGCTGCTTAAGGATCTTGTCCACTGCAATTCCTGCTTCAGGGAATATGGCGTGGGACAGACTCGCATTGCACACAGCTCCAATTTGATATGCTGCCGCATATGGGTCCTGGAACTTGCTCTGTAGACCAGGCTGGCCTCAACCTCACTGAAATCTACTGCCACTGTCTCCCAAGTGCTGGGTTTAAAGGTATGGGTGCCTGGCGGGTCTTCACTTTCAAGTGGCAGAGTTGGGGCTCAGGTGTGGGTCATCCCAGCTGCAGCTGTGCATTTATTACTATGGAGACACATCTTTTGTGCATTAGTTAGCACACATTCAACCAGAAATGTCCAGGGAAAGTACTGTAATTTAAAGAACAGGAAGGTTCTTGTCATCCCACTTACCAACTATTACAGCCAGAATAAAACCGGAGCAGTACAGTGATGGTTTGTGACCTGGAAGTGTAAGTCAAATAAGCCTTTTTCTTTTTCAGTTGAAAAATGAACCATGAGTGGCAGACACAGGAGCATACACCTGCATTCCATTTATTTCTGTTTTCTCTTTTATAATGTGTCTGTGGTTGCATATCTGTTATTTCAGTTTTTCCAGAAGCAAAATTGAAATTTTAAATGAAAATTAAGCAGGATAGCAGTGATGCACACCTTTAATCTCAACACTTTTGAGGCAGATCTCAGTGAGTTCAAGGCCAGCCTGGTCTACCAATCAAGTCCCAGGACAGCTAAGGTACACAGAGAAACCCTGTCTCAGAAAAGCAAAAAGAAAAAAAAAAAAAAAAAGAAAGAAAGAAAGAAAAACAAACAAAAAATGGGGCTGGAGAAATAGCTCAGTGAGCTCTTCTCACTGGAAGAGCTGGAAAACGAGAATAGGCTCCTTTTCCAGAGGTCTCAAGTTCAATTCCCAGCACCCACATGTTGGCTCACAACCATCTGTAATAGGATCTGATTCTCTCTTCCGGCATGCATGAAAACACGTCCCTTTACATTAAATAAATATTTTTTAAAAAGACCAAAAATAATCTAGCTATGGGATTTTCAAGTGTGATTTTATATGTATAGTTTGCCCTCTGTTGTTGTTGTTTGGTTTTTTGGCTTTTTTGTTTGTTTGTTTGTTTGGTTGGTTGGTTAGTTGGCTTTGTTTTGCTTTGCTGTTCATATGGGGTCTTACTGATGGCTGGCCTGGAACTTTATATAGAAGTCCATACTGGACTCAGATTAGCAGCCATCCTGCTCAGCTTCCCCTTTGCCTCTGGGCTACCAAAGCTTTCTCTAGACCTGGGAGTGGCGGTCTATGCCAAAAATCTCAGCATTCAGGAGGCTGTGGCAGAAGGACCCATACCAGTGCAAGCCCAGCTTGATCTACAGAGTCAGACTCTGTCTCAAAACACAAATGGGCTGGAGAGATGACTTAGCAGCTAAGAGCACTGGCTCTTCTTTCAGAGGATCCCAGTTCAATTCCCAGCACCCACATAGTGGCTCACAATTGTTTATAACTCCACTTCCAGGGGATCCGATGTCCTCTTTTCTGGCCTTCACAGGTACAGGGCACAAAAGTGGTTAGTATACAGACATTACAGACATACATGCAGCCAAACATTAATAAAACACTTTTGAAATTTTTGGGGGGTTTTTGGTTTTTCAAGACAGGGTTTCTCTGTGTAGTCCTGGCTATCCTGGAACTTGCTTAGTAGACCAGACTGCCCTCAAACTCACTGAGATCCTCCTCCCAAGTACAGGAATTAAAGGTGTGCACCATTACTGCCTGGCTTGAAAATGATTTAAAGGAAGACAAAAAAACAAAACAAAACAAAAACCTACCTCTGGGCTCCACTAAGTTTATAAAACACTTGGTCAATGTCATTTGGAATCCCAAATGGAAGCAGGGGGGGGGGGGTACAATGAGCCTATGGTCACAATGTCAGCTTTGGCCTAGTGGCCACTTGGCGGATCCCTCTGTGTGCTCCATCAGGTGTGAACACTCAGAGCAATATACTGTATCCATACAGGGATGGCAGGATGCTCCTGGAGGTTGTCCTGTGGGACCTTGTAGCTATGGAATCAATGCTGTTTTGCAGCAAGATGACTCTGGTCGGTCACCCAAGTCCCCAAGGCCTTTAATTGTTCTCCCAGGAAGCAAACCATGAATCTGTGCTGTCCCTCTTTCAGGGCACTGTCCCTACCCTTGGCGATCAGATAGCAGGCTTGGACCTCCTGGGTATTGTGTCATTGGGGGATTATCTGGTTGCTAGGGAGATGAGACTCTGTTCCACAAATGTCCCAGGGAGACAGTGTAGCTTAGCTTTGCAAGGGACAGCTTGGTGCCCTGCAGCTGTCTTATCTTGGGGGGGGGGAACTGTTATTGCATTTCATGACAACCTGTGTGTGTACAGAAGAAAGCACAACGTGACAGTGTGACAGTGTGAGGAAGCACAGAGTTATCTTCAGTTCGCTGTTTTTGTTTCATTGTTTGGTGCTGGGGCCTGAGATCATGCTAAATATGTCTGCTACTGAGCTACAGCCCCTCGCTTGTTAGTGTTTGTCCCTTAAGACAAGAATCCAAGAGCACACATCTAACCTCAGCATTCAGGAGGCAGAGGTAGAAGGATCTCTTGTGAGTGCCAAGCTAGGCAAAGATAGTGATCCCTGTCTCAAAAAACAAACACAAACAAACAAACAAACAAAAACCCCTTTTGAGTGTTCTTTCTTCACAGTGACATTTTCTTCTGTGAGGTGAGAGTGATAGTTGGATTGATCCAAAATCTTACTTATACTGAGGCTTAAAAAGAATCTAGGCTGTTTCACCTGGCCTTCTGTTTTGGTGACACAGCTAATGGACATTTTTGGTAACTGACAAACACTATTAGATACAGACAACCATGGTTAAAATCAGTGAGTACCAAAGCAAAACAAACTGGCACAAATGTGGGAAAGGACTCTGGGGTGGGGAAGGTGACACAGGGTGAGACATACATGACAGGGTAAAAGAAAAAAATCGAGGCTCAAGGAGGAGATGGCATGCTCATCAAATCACCAAGGAATTGTGGGTAGAGCCTGACCCCAGAGCCCCTGATTTCATCCTCTGCTCAGGGCTCCCGTGACAAGATGAAATAAACATTAGGAGGTGGTTTGGGGCTCTGTGCAGGAAAGAACTGACCATTCAAGGTATTCCTTCGGTGTGCGTCCAGAAGGTGAAAATACTCCATCAAGGCCTTCACATTTCTCAAAGACAACAAGCAGTAAATTTTGTCCAGGTAAAGGTACCACAAAAAAGACCCTTGCTTCAGTTTCATCTCAGCAGCTTTCTGCTAGAGGCCCTGGCAACCTGACAATGGAATGGAGAATTCCGCCCTAGAACTAGAATGTGGACAGGTCCTGGAGATGACCTGGAAGGCCTGGAGGGAACATAAGAGTGAGTGAAATGGCTTCTCACTGTTCTCTGGCTTTGATGTGGATGTTTCCTATTTGACATCTAGACCAGGAGGGGCCACTTGATCCCAGTGCCAAAGCAGCTCTCCGGGGCCACCCTGGACAATATGTGCTTATTAGGAAGGAAAATGGAAACACACAAGAATACTAAGAGAGGAGCTGGGCAGTGGTGGTGGTGCACACCTTTAATCCCAGCACTCCGGAGGCAAAGGCAGGCAGATCTTTGTGAGTTTGAGCCCAGCCTGGTCTAATGAGCGAGTCCCAGGACAGTCTCCAAAGCTATAAGAGAAACCCTGTCTCAAAAAACAAACAAACAAAAGGTACAGAGAGAGCCTCAAACAAGTATACTAATATAAAGCCAAAGGGAAGGCATTTATGTCTGCATAAATGTTTAGGTTACATAATATATAGATAGTATACTTGTTATACATACATACATAACATACACTCATATGGAGAGAGATGTTTCACTATCAACATCCTAACCCTCCTGGGGCTCACTACATAGACCAGGCTGATCTTGAATTCACAGAAATCTGCCTGCCTCTGCCAACCAAATGCTGGGATTAAAGGCATGTGCCACTACCACCTTGCTATAACGGTTTTTTGTTTTGTTTTGTTTTGTTTGAGACAGGGTTTCTCTGTGTAGCTTTGGAGAATGTCCTGGAACTCACTCTGTAGATCAGGCTGGGCTCAAACTCACAGAGATCTGCCTGTCTCTGCCTTCCGAGAACTGGGATTAAAGGTGTGCACCACCACCGCCGCCACCACCGCCGCCACCACCACCACCACCACCAGGCTGTTTGTCTTTTGAGAGAAGGTGTAACCCTGGCTGGATTGGAACTTTGTAGTCAGCCTGGCCTTGAACTCAAGTTCTGCCTGTCTCTGCCTCCCAAGTGCTGAGATTAAAGGTCTGTGCCACTATGTCTTGGCTATTTTTTGGTTTTTGAGACAAGTTCTTGCTGTACCTCAGGCTGCCTGGAATTCACTGTGTGACTCAGGCTTTGCTTCCTGGATGCTGGGATTACAGGAGAACACCATCATGACTGCATGCTTGTTAAATTGTATATGGATGGGAGTGATCATAAGGAAATGTAGACCCAAAGAAACAGTGTGCCTGTGTGGTCTTTAGGCTTGGTGAAGAATGGAAGCTCATCTGTAGGGTGTGTGGCTAGAGAACAGAAAGGATTACCTAATGGTTGTAAGGGCTCAGTTGAGTCGATTCTCACTCAGCCTTTATCCTTTTAAATATCCTATTAAAGCCTTTATCCTTTCCTTCAAGGACAGGGAAGGGACCCATTGGATGAAGGTTGACAGAGTAACATATTTTGAGGTCATATGTCCTGAGCTCCATCATTGCTATACAAAGACTCTGACACCATGTGTTTGCATCAGCTTTATCCATAATAACCAGATGGATAGAACCCAACACCAACTGCCCCCTCAGCAGTTGAATGTATTAATGGTGATGGTAATCCATACAGTAGAATACTGCCTGACAATGAGGATTAATGAGTCAACATTATGAATCTCAGAAATATGCTGGGTTATAAGAAGCTAAACACAGACTGGTGTATGGCTCATGACTGAGCATTTTAATCTCCAGCACGAGGGGAGAGGGTAAAGTTTGCAAGGAATGGGAATGAGAATTGCCTGAGGAAGCAATGGAGATGTTTTCTACCCTGACTGTGGCAACAGCCCTGTCTTGGCAAAACTCAGTGAGCAGCGAGCCTTAAGGGGTGCATTTCTATTTAACATAGATTAAATGTCAATGAACTTGATTGTTGTTCTTTTAAGACTGCATTTCTCTGTGTAGCCCTGCCTAGTCTGGAACTCGCTAAGTAGACCAGGCTGGACTTGAACTTAGAGATTCACCTGCTTCTGCATTGCTGGAACTAAGGGCATGCCCCACCATGCATGGCTTACATTGTTTTCTTTTCTTTTTTTTTAATGTTTATGGGTGTTTTGCCTGCATGTATGTCTGTGCACCGCCTGCATGCAGTGCCTGGGAAGGCCAGAAGAGGGAGCATGTGAGATCACATTGACCTGTTCTAACAGATGGCATCACTGCCCTGTGCTAGGATGGACTCTTCTTCTGGAAGGGTAGTCATTGCCCTTAACCACTGAGCTGTCTCTCCACCTGGATGTGTAGTTCTGTCAACTGCATACCAAGGTCCAGGAGTCAATCCTCAGTAGCAGGGGAATACCCACACTCACATTAAGATAAAGGCAGATTTGATTATATCAATAGCACACACTTGTACATAGAAGAGACCAGGAACAAAGTTGACATATGAATGAAAGGTTGAGAGGAAAAATTTTCAACATCTAAGCCCGGCAGGTAGTATTTTTAAAAATCAGGTCTAGTGAGATGGCTCAGTAGGGCCTGGGGGCCTGAGGACTGAGTTAGTCCTCAGGACCCACATAGTGAGAGGAGAGAACTAATGTTCTGTTTTGTTTTGCTTTTTGTTTTTTGAGAAAGGGTTCCTCTGTAGCTTTGGAGCCTGTCCTGGAACTTACTCTGTAGACCAGGCTGACCATGAACAAGAACTAACTCTTAAAAGTTTCTGTCCTCTGACCTCCGCTCAGCAATTGAGATCTACACATCAAACACACTATTTATCGAATTTAACAGCAATTGATAACAGTAGGGTGGGGGAAGGTCACAACCCCCCCCCACCCTTCTTCATTCATCTCTAGGTCACTGCAAGGCCCTGTAGCCAAAGACAGATGATTTAACCTAAGTTTCAAAGTAGAGGCTCTGTTGAGCCTCCTTTTATTGCTACACACACACACACACACATACACACACACACACACACACACACACGAAATTTACATGCCCCGCCCACCACCTTACAAAAACAAAAGTCACTCTAGTGATGAGGGACCAGTTTCCCAAGTTGTGGAACTGTCACTGTAGTTCTGTTTCCGGGAATTTCCAACAGTCTAGTGAGATTCCACATCACTCTTTCCAGCTAGCCCCCTTGTCTGGAAGCCAACCCTTAACCGGCTCTCCACAGCTTTTGCCTTTTCTGGACGGGTCAGATAAATGTAGTCATACCTCATGCAGTCTTTGGATCTGGCTTCCTTCACGTAGCATGACATTTTTGAGAGGATCTTTCTATTTTTATGCACACTTTGTTTTCTTCTGGGGCTCCTGGGACTAGTCAGCGCATTCTGACTCTCTGCCTACCCGGTATAGCTGCACAGACTTCAGCGGGTCCTGCTGAACCCAGTGACAGACCTACCCTTTGGCTCATTCACAGGCTGACTCAACGAGAGCAGTTTTGCGTGACATTTCTTTCTTTTAAGGATGAAATTTCTCCACACTCATTCCGTGACTGAAACAATCGAAACCGGGACAGCCTTTATTCAGGGAGCCCTTTGCGCGAATCCCCCGGGCATCGCATTCACTCTCCAGCCGGCTTTCCTAGTGGGAAACTGCACTTTCGCGCGCGGTTCCCGTGATATTTTCGAACAGAGTTTGGAAGAAGGGGAGCAGCAGTCTAAATGCTTTCTCGAGGTGAGGGTGCCCTAGTGTGAGACTCACTTGGTCATGGGGAGGATCACCATCAGAGGCCCTGCAGCTGCTCAGCCCGCAGCACTGTGCGCTAGAAACCACGTACTGATACCAAGGAAAGGCGCTGTGCAATCTGCAGGATACCAGCAGCTAAGGTAGAGCGACCAGGGTCCCGCCGCCAGGATGGAGAAGTACGGTTTCCGAGATGTCTCGGGTTTTATCTCTATTGGGGCTTTTTAGTATTATTATGGGGGGGGGGACTAGAAAGTGTTACTTAACAAGGAATATATCTGCTCTACCCCGAAGCCTAATAGGTCCTAAAGGGGCTCTTATTTCTTGTCCTGAGCCCTGGCCCTCTGTGGCTGGCTGGGGCGGGGAAAGGCCCCCATTTGGGGGGGGGGTGTAGGGGGCGCCGCCGCGGGGGCTCTGCCTTCTGTGCTCTTAGAGGAAGCACCGCGCTTGGGACCCGCGTAGAAAGCGGGGTGAAGGCAACCTGGGACTCCCGTGAACCCTGGCGCGAGGAGCACCGAGGACCCGCGTGAACCACGGGGAGAGGGGCGCAAACTCCCGCGCGGAAAAAGGGCGAGCCAGGCCGCTGTAGGGACATTCTACGCGCTGAAGCACCAGCTTGGGACCGACGACGGTCGCAGGGCTCCAGCAGGACCCCGAAGGTTTGGGGTTCCGGGAGGCGCAGCTGGCCCGCGGGCAGGCCATCCGGTGGACTACAGTCTCCAGAGTGCCCCGCGGCGCAGGCGGAGCCGGGAGCTCCCGCAGCCAATTGAGGGGTCTCGGGGCGCCACGGAGCAGGTGGAGCCGGCAGGGACCGGCACGCGCGCGGGTGCGGGGCGTTCTGCGGGCGGGTCCAGGAGGGGGCGGGGCGGGGCGGAGCGGGGCGGGCCACTGTTCCGGCAGCTCCCGGCAGCCGCGGACGCACTCGACCCGCGCTGCGCCGCTGGGAGGAGGGCGGCTTTGCGAAGCCGCAAGTCCTCCCGCCGCGCTCCGGACCCAGCATGGCTTTCGCCAATTTCCGCCGCATCTTGCGCTTATCCAACTTCGAGAAGAGAAAGTCCCGTGAATATGAGCACGTCCGCCGGGACCTGGACCCCAACGACGTCTGGGAGATTGTGGGCGAGCTGGGCGATGGCGCCTTCGGCAAAGTCTACAAGGTGAGGGTCCCGATGGCTGCGCCTGCCTGGCCCTGCGAGCCCCTGACACCCGCGCAGCTGCTTCTGAGCACTTCCTGTGTGCCCGCTCTGGACACAAAGGGATGTTTGTAGGACCTCAACATCCCAGGGGGCTACCCGAGGCACCCTCGGGAACACGGTGATAGTAACACATCTTTTAAAGCGGGGCTACACCGATGTTGCGGGAATGTTAAGGCTCAGGGCTGTACCTGGGAGGGTTGGGACACTCCTGAAGATGAACCTAAGATAGGGACTCGGGAGGACAGAGGGGCCTTGAAGTGAACGAGGACAGGCTGCGGCTGGAGAGCTCAACGGAAGGCAAGGACAGGGTCCTGTGACTGCAGCTGCAGGGCACAGATTTAGCTTCTGGACTCCTGAGTCACCGGAGGCTCCCTGTATGCAGTTACCTCTCCCCTGGAGGAAGACAGGGCAGAGGCTATGCGGAGGAGTGGGTGGGGCAGACATGATTCCATTTAGACACGTGTGCAGACGGACAGCTCCTGGGGTTTGGTTTTCTGAGCAAGTCCTGAGTGCCTGGGTTGTTGTTTAAGCACCTAACTCGTACATCTTGACTCCACCCTTTCTTTCTCATTTCCTCCAGAAAAAGTCCACCCCCCCCCAACCCCCATGATGGAGTCTTGTTATGTTGTTCAGGCTGGTCTTACAACTTGAGATCAGCTTTCCTCTGGAGTAACTTGGACTGTAGGCTTGGCCACTGCAGTCTGGCATCCCCTATTTTTATTAGGAGATTCTGATTAGCTGCTTTTAACTGCCCACCTAAGCTGTAAGTCACTGTCTTTGGGTCTTCTGTAGTTAGAGGGCTCATTCATCCTAGTTTCAGGATGCTGGACCATAGAAAGGGTTTCTCCAGCTTCCAAGTAGGGGCTTGCTCACTTTGACTTGAAATTGGTCTGCTAGAGCCTAATTGCTGAAATGTGCGCCTTAGGAGAGGCACATTAGCATCATTGGGAAGCTTGTTAGAAACTAAGACTCTCAGCTGGGTGTGGTGGCACACACCTTTGATCCCAGCAGAGACAGGCAGATCCCTGACTGAGTTCGAGGCCAACCTGGTCTACAGAGTGAGTTCCAGGACAGCCAGGGATACACAGAGAAACCCTGTCTAGAGGAAACAAAAAGAAAGAAACTAAGACTCTCAGGCCCCACTCAGCACTTCAGAGTGCCCCAGAGGCTTGGAGCAGTGGCAGTTTGGAGGAGAGTCAGACCCATGGAGACCTCCTCGCTGAGCTGCACTTCCTGTTAGAGCTGAGGAACCTCACTAGAGCAAAGTTCCCCAGTGGGAGGGTCAGGCAGAGGTCATTTTGTCTAGCTGAGTGGATTTGCTGCCCTTGGCTGAGGGGTTTGCCCTTGTTTGAGGGCTACCAGGCCAGCCCATCCTTTCTTCGGTCCTCGCGTCGCGTCCTCTCTTCTGCTGCATTCTTCTAGTGACATTAGGAAGTAGTTCCCAGCCTCTCAGGTCTCTCTGCTGTCTGCTCCTGCAGAGATGTCCTGAGCATTGTCAGGCCCCTGGCTTAGGTCAGCCTCACCACTTGACTCACCATCTCTATTGTCCAGCTGATTTCTAGTTCATGCCCTGGGTTCTCTGTATTTTTTTTTTCTCTGTTAAAGACTTTTGGTCACCTTGTGTAGCTACTATGTGATGCTCTCTGTCTATCGTTACTTTAAAATACACTTTAACTTTTTAAGGTTCCCTGTAAAGTGTCCTTCTATGCTGGCAGAGCTTCATCTGTCTCTAGTTGGCCTTTCGTCCCCAAGTGTCCTGTTCTGGCTTTATGTGGTTGATGTTTATTTAAACTCAAATGTAGAACTTTGCTTTCCAGAGGCTAAGAGTCTCCCTTGTCATTTCTGCTTGCTGGGTAAAACTCCACTGTTCTCAGTCAGTTCTAACTAAGGGAGTGCTCTGATCACTCGGTGTTTTGTTGCTTCTTTGTTCTCCAAAGCATGTAAATCCATTTGAAGAGTGACCCTAGATCCCAAGGCTGGGAGATGGCTCCATGTCAAGATAAGGGAAAGGGAGATCAAGAGCATCATGTGGCAGCTAGTACACCTGGACTGTTTGTCACGGTTGGTGATGGGTTGCATAGACAAAGATGGTCCCGTGAGACTAAAGGAACTGGAGCACTCCTGTTACCCAGTGCCATCCATACCTTACATTCGACACATTCCTCAAGAGCTTGCGGTGATGCTGACATGAGCAAACCTGTGCCTCATGCATATAGAAATGTAGCAATTAGAGTGACTTACAGCACCAGATACTTGATGAGGATAACAAGTGACTGTCACTGTAGTGTACGTGCTATGTGATGCGCTCTGTTACTTCAGAGCATACTCCAGCTTTTTAAAAGTTTCCTCTAAAGTATCCTGCTAGTCTGGCATCAACCTCATCTGTCTCTAGTATGCCCTGTCTCTTGATTAAGTATCACTTCATGTTGTGTTTAAGGTTTTTTTGTTTTTGTTTTTTTGGTGTGTGTGTGTGTGTGTGTGTGTGTGTGTGTGTGTGTGTGTGTGTGTATGCACATGTGCCCACATATGTGCTGGTGCCCATGCACTTGTGTACATGTGTGTGGAGGATAGAGATCAACACTGGGTTTCTTCCTCAATTACCCTCCACCGGGTCTTTTTTAGACAGGGTCTTTACTGGACCTGATTTAGCTAGATTGGCCAGCAAGCCCCAGGGATCTTCATGCCTCTGCCTCCCCAGCTTTGGGGTTACAGGCTTTGAACTCCCACACCTGACTTTTTCATGTGGGTGTTGGGATATGGATTCAAGGCTCTTTCTTGTGCAGCAT
Organism: Phodopus roborovskii; assembly: GCF_943737965.1. NCBI lineage: Eukaryota > Metazoa > Chordata > Mammalia > Rodentia > Cricetidae > Phodopus > Phodopus roborovskii. The sequence continues at coordinate 45,808,400 of NW_026126407.1, read as the reverse complement.
GTCCTTAATTTCATTCCGTTTTATTCAGTATGGCGTTGGATACAATACTAGTGCCGTGTGTATGTGATATGTACATAGACACACTGTGGTGCCCAGGTGAAGGAATCCATGCCACTGTGTGTGTGTGTGTGTGTGAGGGTTGTGTAGATACCTGCTTTACCTCCTGCAATGATGAAATCACCTGATGAGGCATTTGTCAGACTGTGTCCCCATTATTGAGTGACACATGTCTGTGTTGCCTCCATGACCTTAGTGTATGACATGCCATTCTAACTAAGGTTTGTGTATGTGTGATTACCAGATTCCAGAGTGTGGAAGGGACTAGAACCCACAATGCGAGGCTTTACTTAATACTTTTTTCTCAGTGTCCAATTCAGGAGGAAGATATTCCCTACTCACAGTGCCTTGTCACCAGCCTGCCTATCCTGCAGAGCTACTGCTTTCCTTGGCCCCGCCCAGAGCACTCACATAGGTCTTTTTTCTTTCCTTTTCTTTCCTTTCCTTTCTTTTCTTCTCTCTCTCTCTCTCTCTTTCTCTCTCTCTCTCTCTCTCTTTCTCTCTCCCTCTCTCTCTCTCTCTCTCTCTCTTTAACTAAGATTCTCTAATCAAGGGCCATGACCTCTATCTACTTCCTGGTTCTTTGGTCTGGTCACTGAGGCAGTATGAGACAGAAATTCCATCTTGGTTAAATGGCTGGGACCAGTTATTACCAGTTGCCATGGCGCTGGGAAGCAGTTGGGCATGGGTGGAGAGAGACGCCCATTCCACCCCCATCCTCTAATAGGCTGAGCTTCTCTCCACAGACTCTGTGGTAGGGACCTTCTTGGGGCTTCCCTAGCCTATGAAGTCTTAGGAGGCTCAGTTCCTCAGGATGGTGAAGACAGAATTCCCATGGACCCATGGAGTGGGAGCATTCACAGCCTCCTCAAGACAGGGAGCCCCTTTCTCCTCAGCTCTCTGATTAGCTCAGAGACAGAGGATTGGTTGAGTTCAACATCAAGGCCATTGCCACATTTCCGTGTGATAGAAAGTTGGTTCTGAAAGAAAATAATTTCTACTTCATTACTTAAATTCAACATAAGGCTTCTGGATGGGATGTTTTGTGTTCTTACCAGAACAATCACCTTCTCTAAGGTGGGGTAGGGAGGAGAGGAAGTGTTTAGTCTCTGTGGTAGAAAGTGCTGCCCTCAGCAGAGTCTGATATGGAGCTAATCCTATGTTTTGAGGGGTAGAAGAGTATAGGCCTGAAAGGGCCAGGCTAGTGGTTGAAGTGACTTCTTCACTTTCTGGAGATTGCTTTGGCTTTGAGTGTTTGTATTTAAGCTTCTAAAAGGTTAATTTGTAGCCAGGTGGTACTGGCACACGCCTTTAATCCCAACACTTGGGAGGCAGAGGCAGACAGATCTCTGAGTTCAGGCCAGCTTGGTCTATACTAAGAGTTCCGGGATAGCCAGGGCTACACAGAGAAACCCTGTCTGGAAAAACCAAACCAAACCAAACAAACAAACAAACAAAAAGGTTAATTTGTAAAATCAAGATGGTGAGAGGGGGAGTAAAAGAACTAAAAAGAAAAGAAAGTCACCTAAGCCCCATAGATCACTGTCTTTATATTCTTTGGTGTTGGATCCAGGTTCTTGTGCACAATGGGCGAACATCCACTGATCTGTGTCCTCAGCCTGGACTTTTGTGTCTGTTTTTGGTTTTTTTGAAAGATGATCTTACTGACTATGCTTCCCAGGTAGGCCTCCAACTCCTTTGTGGTCTCAAGGAGTCTTCCTTTCTCAGTCCCTTATGTGGCTGGTAGTACAGGCATGGGCCATCGTGCCTGGCTGTCTTTTCACATTTCATTTATTTATTTGTTTGTTTTTATTTATATTGAGATAGGTTTCTTGGGTAGCCTTGGCTGTCCTGGAACTTACTCTATAAATCAGACTGGGCTTGAACTCACAGAGATCTGCCTGTTTCTTCCTCCCGAGTACTTGGATTAAAGGTGTAAACCACCACCACCAGTTTTATTTTATTTTCAAACTAACTAATTGAAATTGATCAGTTCTTGTCCCGTCAGGTATGTAGTGGGAACTTTACATATTCTGTAATGTAAGACACATGTCCTCAGAAGCACAGATCTGTGCAGGTTGACCTGGTGCCGGTAGCAAATCCATAATATGACAATAAACCAGGTATGCAGGAAGGTCAGAGCTTGGGAATGGGGGGGGCTGTTGTTATGTCCCAAAGTGTGTTTGGAGATGTCCTCAAGCCCTCATGCTTTTTGCACGCCTTGGATTGCTCTGATCAGCTGTCATCTGCTGCTTTTTTTTGGTCTGGCATTAAGCCAGGTTGACTTTAACATTAGGATAAAATTGCTCCCTGGCATGTCAATGGCCTTGCAACAAAATGGCACTTTCAAAGTCAGCATCATATCAGGTCAGTGAGCAGCTTGTTTGGAGAATTCTTTCTATATTTGAAATGCATTTTAAAGTCATTTTTAGGCATTTTAGGCATTTTAGATTCCCAGATAAGAATGAGTGGGTCAGAGGGTATGTCTGGCTTGAGGGTGATTTTGAAAATACAATGAGAGAAATTTATGGCAGCCCTTTGCTGCCTTCTCTTGCTAACAGCCAACCCCAGAGTCATTGTGGATCCCCAGAGATTGAGGGGACTTTGGCAGCTACACCCAGACCTCAGGTGCCCTCAACTCTGCTGGCTTTGGGAGCTGTTTGTGCCTGGCTAGGCATAGCCAGGATGGCAGTGCTGGAAGCCTCCGCCCCTCCAGGCCCGGCCTTCCCTTCTTTCTTTCACCTCTGCTGCTCCTCAGAGTTGGAAAGTCTGGGTTTCCGCCTGGCTCCCCTGGGGCTGTCCAGGGCCCCCTGTATCCTCCTCTTCCTCTTCCTCCTCCTCCTTCTCCTCCCCTACTGTCCCCTTCTACTCCTACTGCGGAAAGAGATCTGCCCCTAGGCAGTAACCTTATTTCCTCTCAGTGTAGTATTTTTGAACTCAAGTCCAAGCTATTGTGAGCCATTCCTCCAGAGTCATAGTACCCAGTCTCTTGGGCGCACTTGGCAAGGGTCTGCTACTGCTAATCCATCTGCATTGCAGGTGTGAGTATGGCTTGGTGGAAGGAACCAACACTCATGCTGTCTCTTGAGGTTACCCTAGACGAGGAAGAAAGCCACAGGGTCATCGTCTGGGGTACCTTAGGGCACCAGTGGAGGGCTGGTAGAATCTATGTTCCACATAGAACATGTTCCACATGTTCCCAAAGCTAATGGCTTCCTCTGTGCCTGAGCTGTCTGTGAGATGGTATCCACAGGGCAGAAGAGGAGCCCACAGAGAGGGACAGCTTTACTCCTGGCCCCCTTGGGGCAGTGCCAGAATTGTTTATGATTGTTGACACTCTGGGTGCTGCTTCTGAGAAGGCCTTGAATGCCACTGCCACTTAACTGGGAGCAAGGCAATAAGACTATGGCACCTGCAGCTCGGCTATGGTACCTGGATTTCCTGCCTGGGCACTGTTGACGTTGGTGTCAGGATCAGTCTTCACTGTGTCAACACAAAAACACTGTTGTCATGTCAGAGGGAATAAGTAAGTTAGTCCTGGGACCAAATATGAGTGCCAGTACCAAGAACTCAGTCCCGGATTTCCCCATATACTACACTCCACTGTGGAAGAGGTCATGTGAGATTTTTATTAGTTGTAGAACAAAATAAGTCATAGTCAATGTATGGGTGGGGCCATGGGTAGGAGGGTCACAACAGAGTGGGGGACTGTGCTTTGGGCTTCACGTGCTGTTCCAGGACATCCTTGGCTTTGGTAGTTGCAGGGATGTTAGGTTTGAACAGGGAGGGGCAGTGGATAGTTCTCGAAGGTACTCAAAATAGCCCACCGTAATTCCTCTTTTGTCTGCAACATTTCAATTCTTCCTAATCTTCAAGTTTAGTCATTTGGCCTTGCAGAATTGGTAACACGGGCAGAGCCTCTCCCTCCCTCCCACTCCTGTGCCCCCTTTCCGGGGAACTTCAGTTCACAATCTCAGGCTTGCCCTATGACTTGTAGATGTTCTCAGCATCCCCAGCTTGTGTCCCCTCTTCCTCCGGATGCCAGTAAACCCCCACCTATGTTGTGGCTGCCAAGACTGTCCTCAGCACTGGCACATGCTCTGGGTTATGAGAGGGGAGGCAGAGCCCTCCCACTAATCAGATGGTCATGGTTGTATATAGTTCAGCTGGCAGTAAAGTTGCCTTCACTGTCCAGAGGAATTGGTCCCAGAACACCCCCTAACCCCACCCCTGACGCTGGCATCCAAGCTCAATTTTATCATGTAAAGTGGGAATAGCATTTACACAGCCTCCCATCCACTCTCCGTCTCTCTGGATAACTTCTAACACCTTGGCACTGAAGTTTCTGTGTGAGTAGCTGCACTGCATCACTTCGGACACAAGACCAGAAAGAAGTCTGTACATGTTCAGTACAGATGCGGTTACCAAAAAGAAAAAAGAAAAAAGAAAAAAAAGACCTTTTAAACCCAAGGTTGGATGTGGGAGCCACAGATGTGGCGGGCTTGCTGCATCTGTCACCTCCTTGTGTTATATAAGAAAAGAATTGAACCTTGCCCTCAGATGATCATTCAAATCTTGGCCGCCCCACTTAGCAACTGTGTGATGAGAGACATGAGTGGCTTGCCTCTGAGCCTGTTTCCCCATGTGAGTAAAGCTGATAAGATAGCCACCCTCAGAGCTCTCAGGAGCTGCCAAAGGGCAGCAGGAGGTCAGAGTAACCTCCAGCAGTCACTGTGGACTGGGAGCTGCCCATCAAGAGAGCTTGTACAGGGACCAACAGAGAGCCATGGTGAGCAGGAAGCTGCCTATGGGCAGGGCAGCCAGATGGTAATCAGAAGGCAGAGAGAAGGAAGCTGGGCAGGTAAGTGGGTAGGCATGGAGACCCAGGTTGCCACTGCCAATGTTGAGCTTGATTGCCTGAAAGTGGGTTTGTGTGGCTTCCACCAGGCTAAACCCAGTGCCACTGACCTTGGCATTTGAAAAGACCAGTGCTAAGTCTCCTCTGGAAGCATCTCATTGGCTGATAGCATCTGCTTTGTGTTCTTGCAGGGCCCCATATATAGGAGCAGGGGAGCCTGACTGTTGTTCCCAGAAATGTCCCACAGACCACAGGAGTCGTGCGGGGCTACTAGAAGAGGTGGCAGTGTAGTACAGTGGTCATTTAAGCATCTCACAAGTATCATCAGAGAGACATTTAGTTTTCATCTGGAGTCCCTGTACTCAAGTATGCATCTGTGCAGGCCCACCTGATTTCTGGTGCCCAGCTGTACTCTTCCTGTTGAGCGCCACAGAGTTGGCCTGGTGCTGTGCCCCTACATCTCTGGTCCACCCTGTCCATGTCTTCTCCCCTCTTCCTAGTGAGTTTGATCGTTTGAGATGGTGCATACCTGGGTGCTGTCAGGACAAGGACAGGGTTGTGTCTGCCAGTCCCTTAGTCTGCATAGCCATATATGGTGGCTGTATACAATACAGACAATGATGACCACTGCTGGAGGCTGGAAAGCCTAGAGTTTACTTCTCCTGTCAAGGTTCATCCTATTCACAAAGGTCCCATCTTCTAATGCTGTCATCTTGGAGATAGGATTCCACATATTAGTCTTTGAAGGGGACATAGACATTCACAGCAGGAAATAAATCAAGAGGGCCTTGAGTCACAGACTGAGGAAGTTAAATACGACAGTTTTTTATCTTAAATAATATCCTTTTTGTCACCAGCCTTTGAATCAGCCTCTACAATGTCAGAAAGGAGCCTTTTGGATGGGAGAAAGGGGACAGGCTGTGACGAGAGGGACAACAATGATTTGCCTGAGGATGCAGCCAGGTTCCTTGGGTCCCCATTATGGTTGCCCGAGAAGAATGAAGGCTGGGTCACTATATGGATACGGTGGTGTGGGGGAATTCACACTGGAGATGTGGTTGGGCCCTAGGTCAGAGCCTAGGACTGTTAAATGCCTAGTACAGGGCTATCAGTCTGCAAAGGAGATGTGTGCTAAGGGAGAGGAAGAGAGGGTGAGAGGGATTTGGGGTATGGGCGGTACTTTTGCCAGAGATTGAAGATGGTGTAGGAGTTGGGGTTAGTACCAGGTTCCACTCATCCTGGGTGGTGTGGGCTGAGAAAATGGCTCACCTCTACCTGCTTTTGACTCACTACAAAGGCAACAGGAATGATGTAACTAGACAGCGCTTTTGAAGGATGAAATGTGACCACCTGCAGTCAGTCGCCAGTGTCTGGGACACTATGGAGCTCAAGCCAGTGTTCAATCTTAGAATAGTTTCTTGACCACCTGTGCCTGTGTGTATCAAGCTTTCAGGTCTCCTCGGGAGGGTTGGCTATTACTTAGTTGTTGTCCACCATTTTTCCTTCTCTTATCCTTCAGAAAGGCAGGGGATAATCCCCACATTCTACACATGCTAGGGCAGAGGCTCAGAGATGTCCAGTGACACACAGCCTTTCCATAGCAGGACTGGAACTTAATCCTGGGTCTTTCTGGCCAGGGGCCTGTACCTTTCTCCTACAGAGAACAGAAGGAAAGCCAAAGGTTATCTTAGAGAAGGCTGCTTCCCTGTGATGTCTCCTCATGGCCTTGTGGGTTCTGTGTCTAGAAACATGAGCTTCTTTTGGAGTCTGCTTCAAGTGGATGTTGATGGTGGCCTCCCCTGCAGAGGAAGTGGTGATGGGCAGGACGGCAGAGGAAGTGGCTAGGGCCTCTGAGGGCAGAAGATGAGGAAGGTTCTCCTGGGCCCTGGGGGATGGGTGGGGTGGCTGGAAGGCAGGACCTGTCTTGGGGAGATACACCCCAAGGGGCCTCCTGTCCTCCCTCCACAGGCACCACCCACTTCTGCTCTCCCTTCCCTTTTCGCTTCTGCTTCCCCTTGTTGCATTTTTTCTTCCTTCCTCCATAGCTTAGCTTCTTATCATAGCTAGAATAGGGGGAGGTGGAGAGATGGGGCTTTGAGCTACAGGCTGGTAACTAGAGGGTTAACTGTATCGGGCCTGACAGAGGAGACAGATGTCTGGTAGAGGAAATGGGGGATCCTCTGGCCTCCAAGAAGAGCTGAAGGAAGGCAGTGCTTTGCAACACACAGGGACCCTTGCAAGGGGTTCCCCTGTTGGCTGGAGAGAGGGTAGTTAACAGGACAGGATGCAGTTGGATACATCCTTCTCTGCCTGGAGCTCAGCAGACTGGCCATGGTGGCTGATATCACTAGTGTATTTCAGAGCTGTTAGTAGAGAGGCTTTACATGTTTCCAACACACACACACACACACACACACACACACACACAGCACACATACACACCACACACAAACACACTACACACACACACCACACACACAAACACCACACACACACACACAGATACCACATACACACACACACCGCACACACACACACACACACACATACCACACGTGTGAGTGATGCTCAGATAACAGCTAGAATGAATGAAAGAGCCAATGTCACACAGTGTGGACTCAGAGTTCAGCTCTTGGCTTTCTCTACCATCACTGTGTTTACGTGACCTTGTATAAGCCACCTCACCCTCAGCCTTTGTTTATTTAAGACTGATTAAAATTATTCGAAACATTTGTAGTCTTATTTATTTTACTTTATGTGTATGAATGTTTTGCCTGCATGTGTGTGCATGTTGGATCCTCTGGAACTGGAGTTACAAGTGGTTGTGAACCAGTGCTAGGAACTGAACCTGGGTCTTCTGCAAGAGCAACAAATGCTGTTAATCGCTGAACAATCTCTGTAGCCCCTGTATTATTTATTATTATTGTTGTTGTTGTGGGTGTATGTGTAGTGTCATTCTATTTTTTTAAGATACTCTTTCATGAGTGAGTGGGTATTAGTTTTAGAATAACAAAACCCTGCATTTTGAGACAGAGTATCACTATGTTGTCTAGGTTAGCATCAGAACTCACCCCAGTCTTGCCGCCTTTGCTTGCCCAGAGCCAGGAGTCCTGTACATTTTTTTTTTTTTTTTTTTTTTTTTTTTTTTTTTTGAGACAGGGTTTCTCTGCGTAGCTTGGGACCCTGTCCTGGTACCCTGTAGACCATGCTGGCCTCGAAATCACAGACATTCACCTGCCTCTGCCTCCCAGTGCTGGGATTAAAGGTGTATGTCACCATACCTGTCTTTGAGTGTTTTTTGTTTTTGTTTGTTTGTTTGTTTTAGCAGGATTTAACTTTATAATCCTTGGCTGGCCTGGAACTCACGGAGATCCACCTGCCCCTGCCGCCTGGGTGCTGGTTTAAACACGTGTGCTGCTACCTGGCTCCATAGAGGGCTTTTGAACACGCAGCAGTGGTAAGTGACTGAGATGACTTACATGCATACAGCTGGGTTGTTACATACTGCACACGTACTGAGAGATCTCACTAAGCCCTATGAATACATAAAATTATTGTACGATAATTAAGATGTAGAGAAGTACCATTGAGTCCTTCTTTATTAATGTGGCTGGGACTGTTCTAAGCACTGTTCTTAGGTTAGCTCAGTGCATCCTCTCATGCAGGAGCTCTTCACGTCCTCAGTGTAGAAGAGTAGAGAGCGAGGAACACAGGGGCCACTCTAATTACCCAGATAGTATGTCAGCCTGGGACTGCAGTGCCGTGGAGGGGTGTGTAAAATCCATCACACAAGATGCAGAGAGCAGCGTCTCTAAGATACTGTTATTCTGATTTTCTTTTTTTTTTTTTAATGCCATTCTATTTTTAAGATTTATTTTTCATGTACTTGTGTTATTTTTAGAAGCATAGAAAATAACATGAAAAGTACTGTTGATTAGAAAACAACAGTGATGCACTGACTATAACTCCTAGAGGTCTGGAATGGGAAGATAAGGTGAGTCAAAGAATCCCCGAATTATCAGGATTAAATGAGATGTTATTATAAAGTACATTCTTCGTTCAGGCAGGAGGCAGCATGGCAAAAATGGAGGCCTTCCCCTTCATTATCAATGTTATCTTGGGACTGGACTCCTCGCCGTGTTTGAAAAGCTGGGATCCAAAGGTTCCCACATGCCTAGCCAAGTTGGACGGGTTACCCGGCTCTTCCGCCAAGGCCACGGCTTGGTATCTTTGAGGCTGATCCTGTTTGGGTTTGGTTCCAAGCCAAAAAGGCCCAGAGGCTTAGCATTTCCTGGCTGTGCCAGGATGGCCCACCAGGCCTCTCCTCCAAGGGAGTGTTGAATGTACATCTGTGGGACTGTCACTCCTCTGCTTTTGTGCTTCATAATCTCTGCTGTCCTCAAGTGTCACTTCTGAAACTTGGCTGCCTCATTTGTCACTGGGTTAAAGTTTGGCAGGGCACTTACTGATCGGGAAGTGGTTCTCCACTTGGCAGGACTGGTTAACTGTGTATGTCCTGGCACAGCCAGGGGCTTTGGCTCCTCTCAGGCAAATGGGTGCCATCTTCCAAAACTAGAACAGGACGAATGGAGAGCCAGGAGGACATGGACTCTCATTACTTTCTGGTCGTCTCTTATGTGGACTATCTCATTTTTCTGTATGGAGTGCAGACACACCCTTCCTCCCTCTTTTCCATCCACTCACCCACCTGTCTGCTTAACTATCCTCCCACCCACCTCTCTTGGCAACTTATAAAAGAACGAATCTATCGGAGAATTATAGTTCCAGGGGGTTAGAGTCAGTGACCGTCATGGTGGCGGCAGGCAGCCATGGCACTGGAGCAATACCTGAGAGCTTGCATCTGATCCGCAAGCATAAGGCAGAACTAGAGGGAGGTAACTGGGAATGTCATGGGCTTCTGAAACCTCAAAGCCCACCCCCAGTGACACACCTCCTCCAAAAGGCCACACCTCCTCATCCTTCCCAGATAGTTCCACCCACTGGGGACCAGGCATTCAAACATATGAGCCTGTAGGCTATTCTCATTCAAACCACCACAGTGCTCATTTGCATCCATCCTCCCACACATTCATACACTCCTCCATCCATACTCCCTCAAGTCTACCTTCCAGGCTTCCTCCCTGTTCTCCCCGCCCAATTCCTTGACTGTTCTGTGCCAGGCTCTGCAGGGTGTAGGCTGGGAGGAATCAGACATGGGCTTGGCCTTTCTTTCATAGCTTACTGCCAGCTCAGGTCTGAGTTGCATACGACCACAGCACCAGCAGCCCGCAGTGAAAGCACTACCAAGGGGTCAGGGGCTGGAGTGCTGGCCGGGGAGCTCAGGCTGTGTCTGGTCAGCTTCAGGGAGCCACTGACTTCACCCTCAGTGTTTGTGCTTGTAGGCAGTGGAGCCAGAGAGGGTGAAGGGGAGTTGGGGCTCAGTGCTGTTGAATAGAAACACTAGAGGTGGTTGCCTACTAAAGTAAAGGACTCTTCATTTCTGGGCGTTCCTTTCCTCCCCTACAGAGCTTACATCTCTATTCCTCTTGGGCCTGTATTTGGCCAGTGCTCAGTGTCCTGCCTCTGAAGACCTGCTGTAGGACTTTCATCCTGAGGCTACAGGCTGCCACTCCTCGATGACCAACCCCTTGGGTGTTTTTTCCCCTGCCTACTCCGGGCTGCTGGATTTTCAACCTTTATCCTGGCTCCTCTCTGCTGTACACTAGCCTCTAGGGCTACTGTCCCTGGTCCCCTTCTTGAGTAGATACTGGTCTTTTCTTTGCATGTAGCCAGTTCTTCTGTGACCCTGATCCCCCCAGAGCTGGACCCCTCTCCCCACTCCATAAACTGTAGCCCTCCTGTGATTGGCAGCACTCAACACCATTCCCTGCATTTTCATGTGTGACACAGATCAAGGTCCACTGGTTCCAGTGGCCTTTACCTTGTTTGACACATGCCCAGCACAACCCTCAGTGTCCAGAGACAGGGAAGTAGAAACCTTAGAAGAAGAAGCCTTGCTGGATCCAGATTTTAGCCATTACACACACACAAAGACTTTTATGGACAGGTCAGCTGGAATCCTTTGCTTATACCCTAAGACTTAGGCAGGTTGCTAGGAGATCTCAGTAACAGCTGTGTGTCTAGGGATGGGAGTGTCTATACCTTCCCCACCTTTTTCTCTTTCTGGAAAAGAAACCTTTTCTGGAGCCTGGGACATTGAAGAAATTCTCTAACGTCTTGAGTGGGCATTTTCTACTATAGAGGGGAGTCTGGGAGTTATCCACTAGAACTTTCTGCAGACATGAGGCTGCCTTGTGTGTGTATTGTGTTCAGTATGGCAGCCACTCTTCTTGGTCAGGAAGCATTTGGCACATGGCAAACGCCACCAGGGAACTCAAGTTTCACTTCATTTTATTCCAATTCATTTATACCTCCCTAGGTAGCTATTGCAGCCATCTGGACAGCACAGCTCCAGCTGTCTGCCTTTGCCAGTCTGTAAGACCCTGCATGGCCAGGTGTGGGCAAGTGCTCGCCTGTGCAGGACACGCCTCCTTTCCACCCCCTGACACTCACCTGGACTCCTGTGCGTATTTACCAGCTGGCATGGGATGGGAACCACTTGTTCTCCATGGCCTGTCCTCAGCTCATCTCTGTCTGTAGGCATGCACGCTTCCCAAGGGCAATTTCATTATCCAGTTTTGTTGCTCTGATGGTCTAGCTGATTTTCCTCATTGCTAGATTGCTCACTTAATGTGTTAAAGGGTTGCTCATGTCCCATTAAAGCAATTTAATAGTTTTCTCACCACTGAGCATTTAGGCCGCTCCTACCTCATTTCCGTTGTTATGGGCTACGAGTGTGATCCTGTAAGGTTCTTTTGTTGTCTTTATTTCTTGGCTCTAAATTCCCAGAAATGAGGGATAATAGGCTTAAAAGGTATTTCAAACCTGTTTCAAACAAAACAGCAGCTGTGGCCGGTTATTGCCTCAAAGGCTGAAGCTGTTTATGTCCTCATCTGTAATGAGGACTTCTATGTGACAGTCACTGGCATGAGGTCATTACTGCTTGTTTTTGCTAATTTAATAAGTGTACAGCAATCTGTTTCACTTTTTTAGAGGATTCTTTTGGCAGGCTAGTCCTGTGGTTTCGGTTTGCCTGTGGTCTTGGCCATACTTGCCATGGTGATCCCCAGATCTCAGGTTATCTCTCCTGGTCATCTTATGACTGTCCCTCTATGGTCATGGTGACAGTGGAGATGGCCCTCATTACACATGTGGTTGCTCTGTGGGAACATCCCCAGATGGGAGACTCATTTCCTTTTTGGTAGTGAATAGCATGAGTCCCCAGAGGAGTTTATTGTCTCACATAAGCCAGAAACCTAAGAGTAGCACCATCGGAAGCAGCTGGTCCCAGTGCTGTGTGATCCTCCGCACTCTGGCTCCTCCCTCTGTGGGCCCTGCTTCTGGCAGACTCTGAAGAAGTGACAAGATGGACTGTCATGTATGGGGATATAGCTTGCCTACAATGTGTAAGTAAGGCCTCGGGTTCAATTCCCAGCACCACTGAACAATACCAAACCCAAACCCAGAGCTGAGCGGCTCAGTGTAAGCACTTGCTCTTGGTCTACAATACCCATGTAAAAGCCTGTAATTCCAGCCTTTGGGAGTTGGAGCCAGGCAGTCCCAATCGGCAAACTGGCTAGATTAGCCAAAGCCATGAGCTCTGAGTGATGCAGAAAAACACCCAACATCAACTTCAGGCCTTTGCATGCATGTATAAACACATGTGTGCACAAATGCAAGCACATGCACACACACCAAACACGCATACATATGCCAAAAAACCAAAACCCACCTTAGACAGGTGAAAAGGAAGGACTAGGGATATAATTCAGTGGTAGAGCCCTTGTCTAGCATACATGAGCCTTAAGTCCAAGCCCTAGCATAGGAGCCAGGAAGGTGAGGGCAGAGTCCACAGGTCATCCCCACCCTTCCATTCTGCCAGGTGAGACACTCTAGAGAAAGAGAAAGCTGCTTTGCTAGTAACCTTTAGAAAATGCAAAAACAAACAAGCAAAAAACCCACAAAACCAAAACAAAAAAACAAGACAAGAAATCATCCAGAGACAGTTTGTTTGCCTACCTTGGGGTCACATGCCCAACACTGAACCAGTAACTGTGACAAAGCTTGGCTCTGACTGGTTGGTCCTGAATGGGCAGCTGGACCAGGGAGAGAGGGGTCAGCCCTCCTGGATCCTTGGACTGAGTGAGGCAGTTCCCAAAGACAGTAGAGTTTTGCATGAACAGTGGGAATGGGATGCCCCAAGATTCTTCAGGCAGCTACAGAGGCTCCAAGGCCCTTGTCTTCTGCACCCCATTCTCCTTCAGTCTTTATGCTAGGCTTGGGTCTCTGCATTCCTTTATGGGAATCAGGAACTTAGAGTTCAAAGCTGTGGCTGAAGGCCTGGCTGCATTCTGGGATATCAGCCATTTCCTGGGAAGTAAAGGGTCATCTGGTAGCCAGAGAAGGGAAGGGTCTGGGGCCTGTCCTCTGGCTTCTATGTTACCAGGTCTCAGTAATCCCCCAGCTCCTGAACTGGCTTGCTGCACCCCTAGGGTAGGGCAGGGTTCCCGCTAGACTGGAAGGGTGGGCCCCACCTCCTCTAGGCAGTGCCCCAGGCTGTCACAACGGGGAGGATTGTTCCCAATGCGTGTCTGGGCCAGAAAACACAAGTGGCCACTGTGTCCACTTTCAAGGGTGTAGGCTCCAAGGTTAGAGACTGCCAGCCACCAGCAGGGCTAGGGATCCCCCTCATCCGTGGTCTGGCCTCAGTACCAGTGGAGTTGGACTTTGGAAGCTTCAATACTGTGCTGGATGCCTGCTCACCTCATTTGTTCAGACCCTCACCACTCTCTCCAGGCTCTCCCTATATCACAGAGAGCTTGGACATCATACCCACCCTCCATCTGTATAGAGGGAAAACAGAGACCCAGGCAGGACTCATGCCGGCTGCATAGGCAACTCTGGAAAGCAGTTAGGTTCAAAGACTTTGAAATACCAGGGGCCCAAGTCTGTTGTTACAGCTATCTGACCTTGGACTTGGCTTCACCCCTCTGAACATACGTTTTCTCTTTTATGGGTTTCATTCTGTTGGTCAGGATGGGCTTGGAGGACCAAGCAGTTGGTACTGCAGCTACCACACCTGTTCATCCATTTTCTTATACATAAAACAGACACAGACAAGCAAGCGAGCAGTCTCCAGGAAGCACAGCATTCTCTTTGAACCCAAGGTCCAAGTCAAGACCACAGTCCTGGGCTCCATCTCTCCTTTCCGGGCCTCAGTCTGCAGTCTGGAAGGTGGGCATGTAGCCAGGGCCTGCCTCGATCAGTGCTGCACCTGCCAAGGCCCCCTTGCTATGAGTGCTGGTGCTGGCTGTGCTTGTCATGTTTTTAGCTCATGGCCAGCACACTGGCTTGTGACAGACACGGCCTTCAAAAGTCACAGGCTTGGGAATCGAGCTCCTCCTCTGTTGCCTGAGAATGGTATTTGCCTTCCAGGTCTGAGTGGCAGTGGTCAGCACTGGCTGTTTTTTTTTTTTTTTTTTTTTGGTTTTTTGTTTTTTTGTTTTTTCATCACTGTTACAACATCCTTGGCTGCCTTTTGGGAATGGGTTGTTGCTTCAGCCAGACTTTGAAGGAATTTGATTTTGGCACGGTGACTGCACGGCCCCTCCTTGGTGGGCTCTGGCTCTGAAATCTGAGCGAGTCACTGGGCACTGACTGAGCAGTCTCGGTGTTGACACTGGCTCCTTGCTGAAGGCCCAGCCCTTTGGTAAATGCCGCTTTTACAGTGTGGCAAAGCAGGTCCTGTATAATCCTGGAAGACAGTCCCCTCCCCCACGTTTACAGGAAAACATATTTTATTTATTTTTTTCTTTCAAGAAACTCAGGAAAAAGTGACATAGAGCCTTCTTCACCAGAACTCTCGGCACTGAAAGGTGGTTGTAAATGGGTGGCTTTTGCCTAGCTCATTGTGGTTGAGGAGGTGCTGTGGTCACCTGACTCTCCATCTGCCATCCCCAAAGGCCTCACCCTTCCTCTCTGCTTCTCTAAGGCTCAACTTCTCTTCTAGGAGAGAGAGACAGAGACTCTAGCTGCTCATCTGATAGGTTTTTAAAGTGTTCTGAAAACAGCATTCAAAATTGAGTTGAGGGAAAAAGGACCTCCTGACACACATTCACCCTGCTGATCTGGGCTCCTGGGCTGGCTGCTGGAGGTCTCATGACTTCTGCTCTGGAAAAAACAAGCAAGCAAACAAACAAAAACAAAAAACTCTGGTGGAGGAAAACCTGGTTAGTGGGAGTGTGCAGGCTTCCAGGGG
Organism: Phodopus roborovskii; assembly: GCF_943737965.1. NCBI lineage: Eukaryota > Metazoa > Chordata > Mammalia > Rodentia > Cricetidae > Phodopus > Phodopus roborovskii. The sequence goes on along the minus strand of NW_026126407.1, from coordinate 45,793,107 downwards.
TCCAGACCCACCCTTGGGCTTTGCCTCTGTTTCCCCATCTAACTGCACTGCCCTGGAGGATGGTTGAGATAGTAACTGAGTTAGCACACTTTGGGAGCATAAGACAAGGGTGGGCAAAGCCTGCTCCCTATAAACAAACTATCCCGATCACGTGTGGGGCCTGGGGCTCTTGGCATCCTGGACAGGATCCGAACTGAGAACAGACAGGAAAATGCCGGTTTGCATTCTCCCCACTACTTCCTTTGCAAAGGCTCCCTCTGAGGTTGGTGCCTTGTGGGGCCATGCCCATTATAAGCAGCCACCTGCTGCCTCTCAGCAGGATAGGTGGCACTTTGATTCCTGAGACCAGGGAAAGGGTGGCTGTTTGAGTGTCACCCTATACGGGCATTGCTCGAGGAGTAGCAAAGGTCATCAAGTTACAGAGGCGTCTCAGTGCTGGAGAGTGCATAGTCTAGAGCAGTGGTCCAACCTATGGGTTGTGACCACTTTAAGAGGGGATCTGACAACCCTTTCACAGGGGTCACCTAAGACCATCAGAAAACACAGATTCATTATAATTCATAGCAGTAGCAAAATTATAGTTAGGAAGTAGCAACAAAAAAGTTTCATGGTTGGGGGTCACGGCAACAGGAGGAACTATATTAAAGGGTCACAGCATTAGAAAGGGTGAAAGCCACTACCCTAGAGAATGTAGAGAATCTGTGATAGTAGATGACCCAGGTGCAAATTCCAGGCATGTATGTCCCCTCTCTGAACTTGGCCTTGCTTCTCAACCTTGCAGCGGGAGTCCGAGGTGCAGGTCGCTGTGGACTGACCCTGTGGGTGAATGTGCATTGTCACATAGAGCTGCAGGTCGCTGTATTCCGACCCTTGGGTGAATGTGTATTGTCACCCAGGGGCTGACGATGCACAGAGAGAACTGTCCTGAATGTGCAGAGTTGTCAGCTAAGGTCAGAGGTCAGGGTGGGTGTGAGGCACAGCACCCTCAAGAAGGCGTGGGTGGAGCATGGGTGTTCACAGCCCTGGGGTACCCACTGCCCTTGTGCTTGGTAAAAAGCAAGTGATGGCATCTAGGACTATGTCATCATAGTGTGTCCTCTGTCAACATTGTGAACAGGCCCTTGTGAGCACAGGGGTAAAGAGAGTAAAGGTTGTAGCAGCATCATTTGCAGCTTGAAGGACACAAAGGGAGCTCTGTGTGGGTCTTGTGTCCTAATTTGGGCCCCTTGGGAGGTGGAGTTGGTGGCACCTTACAAGTTATTTCACACTTTCTTTTGGAATTTTGGCAAAATAGTTACTGTCCCGTTTATCACATTAGCTTTTCCAAGGCTTACAGCTCCTAAATATGTCCACAAGCCTTTACCACTGTCTATGCTCCTAGGTTTTGTTTTATTATTTTATTTTTGAGACATTGTCTAATATAACCTGGAACTCACAATATATAGACCAGGCTGGTTTCAAACTTGGAGAGACCCTCCTGCCTCTGCATCCTGAATGCTGAGATTCATGGCCTGTGTCACCATGCCTGGCTCAAGGGTCTTTTGTTTTTAAATCATCTCCAACAAATTCTGGATCTGTTAAGTGGTCACCCCACCCCACCCACACACAGTCCCTGGTAACCTCTATTTGAGTTTTTGCCTCTGTCGCTGACCACCCTAGGTCAGTTGGATGGAATCATAAAACATTTAGCTTTTGTGTGTGGCTGGTTTCTCTCTCCCTCCCCTTTGTTTTTTATGAGTATGGTTACCTTCATGTATGTCTGTGCATTATATACATGCTGTGCCCAAGGAGGCCAGAAGACGGTATTGAATCTTCCTCCCATGGATTATGGATGGCTATGACCCACCATGTGGGTGCTGGGAATTGAACCCAGGTCCTTTGCAAGAGCAGCCAGTGCTCTTAACCTCTGAGCCATCTCTTCAGCCCCAGAGAACAGCATTTTCAAGGTTCATTTGTTACTGTTGTGGCATTTCCTGGTGGAATACCAGCCTCCTGCATGTATGTGTTCATTTCTTTGGTGACCCTTAGGTGGGTCCCACCCTTGGCTGGGCGGATGCAGTGCAGTGTGCTGACAAGCTCGAATCCCCACTTCAGGCTGCTTTGGCTCTGAGCCTGTAGTGGGAGTGCAGGGTCTGCGTTGTTCCCTGGACTCTACCCGTCGTTCACTGCTGTCCCGGTCCTGCGCCACTCCAGTTCTCCTTGCTCCTGTTAAGTTTCTGTTTCCTGGCTGTCATCTGAGCTGGAGAAAGCTTTCACTGTCTTTCTCCTCAGAGAAGAAGCAGTGTTCTGCCCAGGTGACATGCAGCCAGGAGGCACTTGCATGTGGATGCCCACACACGAACCTTAAACGGAGCATTGTGACAATGCTTATGAGTCTCCAGTTCAGGCTATTCCTGGCCGGCTGTCAGGAATGGTTTTCCTCAGAGTTTTTGTTCTTTTTCTTTCTTTGTTGTATTATAAAGACTTTTTTTTAATGTGTATACACTAGGCTATTCTTATATTCTCCCCCCGCCCCATTGTATGGTTATATCTTATTTCCTTACTAAATACATAGAATGGTCTTTCTGGTCCAAGCTCCCCTATGTTGACACCTCGTGTGCCCTGGCCATTGTCGAAAAGTGTCTGTGCCAAGTCAATGTCACAGATGCTTGGATATCCACCTCTGTTTTCACATTTGTATGGGTGGGGGCTAAGAAGCCTTCCAGGGACATCTCCTGCCCAGCCTGTCTGTAACCTTCCATATCTCCGCATTGCAGGCCAAAAACAAGGAGACGGGTGCCTTGGCAGCAGCCAAAGTCATTGAGACCAAGAGCGAGGAGGAGCTGGAAGACTACATTGTGGAGATTGAGATCCTAGCCACCTGCGATCACCCGTACATCGTGAAGCTCCTGGGGGCCTATTACTATGATGGGAAGCTGTGGGTAAGAGTGCGCCAGCTGGATCCTGATGCCCATCGTGCTTACTCAGCATCTGCTATGTGGGTCAGGGCTGCAGCAGGGAGAAGGTGAAGTCGGCTGCTGAGTCCTTGGCCTCCCTTTCTCTCACTCTCCCCAGTTCCAACACTCAGGCCAAGGCCACAGAAACAAGTGTCCCAAAAGTCCTTTCTGTCCTTGAGTCCTGTGCTGTAGCATATGAACTAGAGAAGGCTGGACCATTGCTAACGCTTTGTGAATGGAGGGTCAAACATCCGACACAGTCCAAAGGCTGCTGCTGCTCAGGGCATTCCTGACTTCTTACCGTCAGCTGGGGAGGCTTGGGGCAGCTCCCCTGCTGAAGCCTTTGTGTGTTAGGTCTGAGGGCCTCTCGAGACTGAACATGGCACCCCATAAGGAATTCTCACCTCATGGTGCCTTTGACGGGGGACACTCCATGGTTAAGTGGGTGAATTGTTTGAATGCTCAGAGGCCGGGTGTGGACAGGATGCCTGAGTGCTGACCGTGGTATCATTTGAGGACTCGCAGCTCTCCCGCTTCTATGCTCTTCCCTCCCAAGCATCACCCTTGGCTCCTGCAAGCGTTCTGGGACCTCACTGGCTCCATAGGTTGAGGCAGCCCTGCATATACCCCTGTCATCAGCCTGCCTCATGTTGACACTTCTCAGCTGTCAAACCCAGATGCTCTAGAATGTTCACCCTGTTAAACTTGTTTCCTGCCAGGACTCTCTTCTGAGTGTGTGTGTGTATGTGTGTGTTTTCAATGGTGGGAACTGAGTCCAGGGCCTGTGTATGCTAGGCAAGTGCTCTACCACTTAGCAACATCTCTAGCCTAGTAGCATATATATGTGTGTGTGTGTGTGTGTGTGTGTGTGTGTGTGTGTGTATGTGTGTATGTGTGTGTGTGTGTTTATGTGTTCCATGCACATACATACATATATGTATATATGCATATATATAAATAATCACCCTCTATAAATACCAAGAAAGTGAAGTGATGTGCAAGAAACATCTCAAGTAAATTCTGGGTGTGGCTGGCAGTGTCAGAATCTTGCAGGCATTTGGAGACATGACTGAGGGTCCTCAGGCACCAGGCATCTCAGCCATCCCTGAGGCTATAGGAGCCCGGGTCTTGCCACTGCAGCTGGGAGGGCTAGTTCAGAAGCATCCATTGATGAGAAAGGGATGCTGTAGGTGTGGTGCATAGCACCGTGGTGGTTGGTGTATTTGCAGCATTTTCCATGCGTAGTCAGGTCTCAGAACACTGGGAACTTGCTATTGGCCAGGGATGCTTTGCCATTTTTCTTGCCCAGTGGGAAGCAGAGTCTTGGCTTTATATTGACAGAATGCCTGACTTACTCCTGCTAAATGGGGAAACCTGGCTTACTGGAGAAAGAGATCTGACTGCTTAGGAAAACAGAGAATTCACAACAAGGCCCTGTGTTCTCACCTCACAGGCAGGAAGAGTAGCCAGCAGGAGGAAGTCAGTGGCCAAAGGAAGGGGCTTGGCCTTCCCAGCTTGTGTGAGTCTGGTGCCCAGTGCTGTGAGATGCCTGAGGAGGGGCTTCTTGAACACAAGACGTTTAGTTGGCACGCAACTCTGGAGGTTCAGGGCTGTGATACCAAGGTTGGCGGGGCTCTCACAAAGGGCTCAGGTCAGTGGGAATCATGGAGGGTTTTGTTGAAGAAAATATCATAATGATATTGGGCGCCAGAGAGCTTCCAGGGTCCCAGAAAGACCTCCTTCCTCATTAGTTGCTTCTTAGGGCCTGTCTCTGTGACTTCGTGACCAGTCTCCACTCTTAAAGGTGATGTCACCTCCCATTAATATCACTACATTGGAGACCAGGTTTCCAGTGCCTGAACTCTTGGGGGACACACAAGCCACAGCATAGCACCCCTACCCAGGGCTCTGTCCCCTGTCACTTGCTGTCCTCCAGGGCTCTGTCCCTGTTACTTGCTGTTCCCCCACCCTGGGCTCTGTACCCTGTAATTCCCCCGACCCCTGGACTCTTCCCTGTCACTTGTATCTTTCGTTTTACTGCGTAGAGCATCTCTTGGGGGAGCCATCTGGGCAGGAGTGGGGAAATACAGCTCACACAGCCAACTTAAGATTCTAAAGCCCTGTTTGTCCTCTGTCACCTGGGACCATGGAGGTGGGGCAGGACAGGGAGAGTCACTACGCGGTCTTGCTTTTCCAGGGGAAGACACAGAGGCATGGAGAGGTGAGCCTCTTGCTCAAATCCAAAGGGTGGATGACGCCAAACTTCATGTTTTCTCTGTTTGGATTCATGGAGCTGCTTTCTGTTGTGTTTGTTTCAGGGCCTCAGTGTCAGTCACAATAGATGAACAACAGTGGCTCTCCATCCACCATCACTTCATTTGTTTCTCCATCCACCATCGCTCCATCCACCTCTCCCCATCTGCCATCACTCCATCCACCTCTCCCCATCCGCCATTACTCCATCCACCTCTCCCCATCCGCCATCACTCCATCCACCTCTCCCCATCTGCCATCACTCCATCCACCTCTCCCCATCCGCCGTCACTCCATCACTCCATCCACCTCTCCCCATCCGCCATCACTCCATCCACCTCTCCCCATCCGCCATCACTCCATCCACCTCTCCCCATCTGCCATCACTGCATCCACCTCTCCCCTGTCCACCATCACTCCATCCGCCATCACTTCATCTGTCTCTCCATCCACCATCACTCCATCACTCCATCCACTCCATCCACCATCCACCTCCAGGCCTCAGATGCTATCTGACAATTCTTAGCTTTTGGGTTGATGAAAGCTAGGGACCTGTTCATGCATTCCAAAAGAATTTGCATAGTAATCACAGGATATTAGGTCACACATAGAGGTGGACAATGAATGGCTTTTTAAAGGGGCAAAGATGACCTAAGATGATTTGGCTCTGGAGCTGCAACATTCAAACTTAAAGTTCCAGTCCGTTGATCAGTTTTCATACAGTGTTCAGTATAGGTGTAACTTCTTTTGGGAACTTCAGTTTATAGGATCATTGCTGCTCTGGGGCCAGGATGACCCCTGGGAGAGATGCAGCTAGAACAGTAATTAGAGAACATATTGTGCAATGCCTGGAAAACAAGGTGAAGATTTTACACCTGACCTTATCGAGGTCAGCCTTTAGACCAGCAGGCTCAGCACCTCCTGAGTCTGTTGTAATGGAGCCCCACCTGGTCCTCCGCAGTCATAAGCAGGGTGCTGCCCAGCAGCCTGTAGTTTGAGGGCCTTCTAGGTGAGTCATGCTGGTTTAAGTTTAAAAACATCTATTTTAAACCTTGGCAACCCAGTTTCAGTTTTGCTCAGGGAAGTACATTCTGTGTTGTAGAAGAACGTCAGCTTTGGGGGCACAGGGTAAAGCACTGAGTCTGGTCAGGAAGCTGTTCAAAGTGGTTCCGGCTAGAAGCCTAAGGATGTGCTGTGGAACATGGACCACCTCAGGGGAAGGGGCATTTGAACTGTGAGCAGCTGTGCAGTTCTGAGGTTGAAGGCCACACTGGCTGTGTTGTCACTTCTGTGGGGTGGCTTGAGGTCCAGGCTTCCTGCGTGGTCTCAGGAGCCAGCTTTCCCTTGTAGGTGTGTAGCAGAACCAGTCGGGGCTGCTCATGGGATGGGCCTTAAAGAGCTGGCTGTTAACCAAGCTCCTGCATCCTGCACAGGTGGGATGGACCTTTCCTGCTATAGTGTTGAGTCCTCACCTACCATCCTACAAAGTGAGGTCATGGTCTTCCAGAATTTATAGATGAGCAAAATCCCTCTAGATGCTTATTTCCACTTTTGCTTTTAAATATTTAATGGTACAAATGGTGGACATCACACACACACACACACACACACACACACACACCCCACATACACCACACCACTAGCCCCCCCCCACACACAACACATACACTCACCTGGCTCCACATGCCTTGGAGAGCGAGCTGCAGACCCATGAGAGCTATGAACACTGTGTCTCTGGGGTTCTGTTTCTGGTGGCTTCGTTTGTTCTGACAGCTGTGTTTGAAGGGGCAGGTAGGGGGATTTTCCTTAAATAAGAATTTATTAAACACCTAGATGTGTTGGCACATGCCTTTAATACTAGCTCTCTAGAGGCAAAGGCAGGCAGATCTCTGAGTTCCAGGACAGCCAGGGCTACACAGAAACCCTTTCTCAAAAAATAAAAACAAAAACAAAGTATTTAACCCAGTGCAAGAGGCCATTTTGACATATAATCAATATAGAAGTTACAGCTCTTTTATTCTATCTTCAAATCCTGTGTGTTTTGTCCTTGCAGCATCTTTTTAAAAATTAAGACATTTTAAACTTTAAACTTTATCTACTCATATGTTACAAAATTCCCATAAGATTCACATCCCCACGTGTCCTTGTATCTTTGGTATGTTCAAGAGCTGAACTGAGTGGATTTGAACATTTAACTTAGTTGGAGTACATGTGAGTACAGTGGCCGATGGTCAGTTTCCTCCCTAAGTGGCTACTGTATTGACTGGCCCCTGGCTTCCCAGTTCATCCACCATGGGCTGACCCCATGTAGCCTTGGCCACATAATTGTCCCCACCCATTCCACCCCTAAACCAGATGGCAATCTCTGGGTCTCTCCCAGCATGCACTGGGTCTCTTTCTCAGCATGCACTGGGGGGGGGGGGGTAGGCTCTCTCCCAGCATGCACTGGTAAGAATGTTGACAGGGAAGCTGTACTCTCTGGGTGTGCACAGAGACGTTTTGGATGGAACACTTTGGCTTCTAACTAATGCTCATTTCTGTTGTGTAAATGTTCCGGGGCCATGCAGTGTACTAACAAAGTCTGGTCTCTCTGGGCTCAGAGTTTGCGAGTACAAACAAACTCTGAAATACAGACGTGTGTGGGAGGACTTGAGCAAGTGAGGTAGAGCAATGCAGTGGGGAAGTACCCCAGACATAGTTTTCTGGGGTGTGGTCAGGAGCCGGGGCTTGCAATAGAATAGGAGAAAATGTACCTCCAGGGAAGGTGCAGGGACATTTAAACTAATCCCAGAAAGCTAGATGGAGGGAGATCTCTGCAAATTTGGTAGCAAAACCAAAGTAGCAATAGTAGGAAGTTCAAAGGCCCTGAGGCAGGTGCCATTGAGGACCAGACAGCTGCTATCTCAGGTGGAGTCTGGCCAAGAGTGAAATGAAATGGGACTAGGCTGTCCACACTGCCTGTCCTAGGAGCTGAGAATTCAGTAGTGAGCCAGGAGCCTTAGGACAGGAAGAATGGCTAGTAAGTAGGTAGCCCCATTTATTCTGCAATGAGCACATGTGTGTGTAGAGGCCAGAGGTCAATGTTGTGTACCTTCCTCAATCACTTTCCACCTTAATTTTGAGGCAACGTTTTTTCACAAAACCTGGATTTCATTGATTCATTTGAGCTGGCTGGCCTCTGAGTTGCAGGGGTCCACCTGTCTCTGCCCATCCTATGCTGGAATTGCAGGGTTATTACCACTGTACCGGCTTTTTATGTGAGTGTTAGGGTGTCCTCATGCTTGCTTGGCAAACCAATTGAACCATCTTACCAGCCCCAATGCTCGCAACTTAAAAAATATATCCCCTTTTAGACATTAAATATACCTATTTAATTAAAAAGAAGCATCCACTGGGTGGTGGTGGTGCACACCTTTAATCCCAGCACTCAGGAGGCAGAGGCAGGAGGATCTTTGTGAGTTCCAGGCCAGCCTGGTCTACAGAGTGAGAAAAAAAAATCCTCACTTTTTAGACATTAAATACAGTTATTTAAAAAGAAGCTTTCACATCACCACCTTAAGTGGAAAACTGTCTGTTGCTGTAGAAATAAAACAAAGATGTTCTGTTGTGGCTGAGTCCTTTGCCCTTATGAAGCCTTGGTCTGAGTCCTGCCCCAGTGAAGGTCCCCTGGGAGGGCAAGCAAAGTCTGAGGGAGGACACTTCCGCCCTCCTGCCAGGCCCCCATGGGGATGGTCTTGTGGTAAGGACATCTGGCTAGACCAAGCCTCACCAGCTCAGGAGTGACCAGGGTAGCCTGCCAGTGTCTCTGTGGGGAGGGCAGGCAGCGCCTCCACATGGTGCTGTCTCTCCCAACTCAAAGCCCACTACTCATGGCTCGTTGTGAATCTGTGTTTTTAGCTGTGGACTCCTCTCTTGATGAAGCCACCAAAACATGGGGTGGGAAGAGGGACACTGGCTGCTGGAAGCCACCCACCCACTCCTTCCCATGTGGCCCCAGAACAGGGCCTGAGTTTTGTAAGCTGTTTAGTGTGCGCCAGGGTGTTTTGCTCTGAGCATTGGGACTATGGGGCAATTTGGAGCAGATGGGCCTTGCTGGGCTGTCCTGGACATGGCAGGTTTGGCACCACCACTCGCCTCTATCCAGTAGAGCCAGGACCCTTTCCTTCCAAGGTACAGCATCCCAGTTGTCTCCAGATGTTGCCAAGTGTCCTGGACAGATGGCCCTGGGTGAGAGCCAACAGTCCCTCCCTCCCACAGCCTTTTGCCGCTGTGATGGGGTGACACCTGCCTTTTTCAGAGCAAGGACACAAGACTGGTAGCCCCAGGCCACATGTGCTCACAGATGCACTTTGTTTGGTATGCTCCTCAGACTGGGATGTGCCCCTCAGCTAGCCTCTGCTGTCGGCCTGCGCTGATCCTCTTAGGGTGGAGCTGAGAAGAAATGAAATATTTTTCATTCCACATTTTTACCAAAGCTGAGGTGAATAAAGATGACTAAGAGGATGTATTTCCAGAAGAGAGCACCTGGGGCCGTTTCCTCCCATAGGCTTGCTTCTCAGGCCTGGACACACAGAAGCCAGGAGGCCTGCCTGGGGAGTTCCAATGAGGGTGTGTGTGTGTGTGTGTGTGTGTGTGTGTGTGTGTGTGTGTGTGTGTGTGTGTGTTTATTGGGGATGTGTGTGTGCATGTGTGCACGTGTGCATCTGCACACGGTTTAGAATCACTAGGAGAGAACTTTGAATGTTCCAGACACCAAGAGTGGTATCTGTCTGAGGTGACCAGCATACACACCTACTGCAGTCCATAGTATAGTCTCTAATATGAGTGAAGTAAAATAGGTCAACTAAAGAGAACGATGTTCTGTCCCTGGGCAGCAGGGTCTGTGCCTTTGAGCCCACCCTTCTGTTTCTGAATGAGCCTGCCCTTCCTGTTATTGTAATTTTTATTTATTTATTTATTTTTGGTTTTGGTTTTGGTTTTTTGAGACAGGGTTTCTCTGTATTGCTTTGGAGCCTGTCCTGGAACTAGCTCTGTAGACCAGGCTGGTCTTGAAGTTACAGAGATCTGCCTGCCTCTGCCTCCCAAGTGCTGGGATCAAAGGCATGCACCACCAACACCCAGCCTCTTATTGTAATTCTTAATTCTGGATCCCTAGCCATCTGAATGATCAAGGCGGTCCTTCTCAGGGTGTGTGGGCCCTGGATCCTGAGGACCTGCCCGATAGGCACAAACTTCTGTTTACTATTTGGGCCTCTCTTCTCTCCCTCTCTCTCCCTCCCTCCCTCCCTCTCTCTCTCTCTCTCTCTCTGTCTCTGTCTCCCCCCCCCATGTACTGTGGTCACACAGGCCCCTCTGTCCTCTGAGACAGGTGCATTTCCTTCCGCCATCCCCATTCTACACTTGGGCTTCCAGAGGCTTGGGGAGGGTGCTGTGGTTTGGATGAAGTTTGTCCCCTAAGGATTCAGGTACTGGGACTTGGTCCCAAGGGTGACATTGTGGAAGGTTAAGGATTCAGGTACTGGGACTTGGTCCCAAGGGTGACATTGTGGAAGGTGGGAGAAGCTCTAAGAAGTGGGGCCTACCGAAAGGTGAGTAGGTCCTTGTGGGCCTTGCTCTCTAGAAGGATTCATTGGCCTTGGAGTGTGTAGCTTCCCATCAGAAGGGTGAACCAACTGCCCCAGCCTCTGAACTAGCCTGAACCTTCCCAAGACAACCTAATGCAGGAGTGGGACCCAGATATCTGACTTGCCTCAGAGAATTTTGGTTCTGTCCCTGAGGATCCCCATGCAGCAACTGAGCCTGCCTGCCGTCACTCCCCCAGGGCCGGCAAGGACCATAATTAAACAGTTCAATGCAGGAAGCCAGGCTAGTGTTACTGCCTCTGTTCCCCTGTATTTTGGGGAATCCCCTTTTTGCTGGCCACTCCCCTGCTGCCCTCTCAAGAGGCCTCAACAGGGTTGTCCCTGAGAGAACCTTTACCCTATGGCTCTTGTGACCTCTGCCCCATTGTGAAACTGCTTGTGTGGGTATGGCATTCCACAAGCCAGCCTCATGGGATTGATAACCACCGCCTGGAACAGGCGGTGCCATTCTTCATCTAGCTGTCATTAGTTTATACACAGAATCAGTCATAGTGTTTCAGGAAGTTTTAGGTGCTGGGGACACATGTTTGCGAGCATCCAGGGAGGATTAGGCTCGGGTGTTACTAGCTGTAGCTGTATTTGGTATACTTACCAAACACTAGGCATCCAGAGAGTGTGATCCCTTGCTTCATCATTTGACTGTGACCTAGAGGTCAGTTCTGCACTTGCAGATAAAGTTGCACTTTCTGAGATGAGCTGGGGCAGAGCAGCACGCTCCAGGGGGTGGCCCAGGTACATCCCAGCCTTAAAGATGCTTTGGCTCCATGAAGACTGCACCCTGGGAAGGTGTGGGAAGACTACACAACCTCTTGCTGTTCAGTGGTGGGACACAGGACCCTGCCACTGCTTACTTCTCTGATTCTGTGAGTGACAGGTAGCACCAGCTTATTGTACCCACTGTCCCATGTCACCACCCTCTCTGGTGACGACCCCACTTGCCTCTTGGGGTCTCATTGCTACAACACCTTCAGTAAATTATGTAGTTGGTTGTGCCAGCTCTGAGCAGGAACCTGCTACGTCATTGACATCGCTTTTGCCCTGTGTGCCCTGACTGGAGGGTTCCAAGTCCTTGTCCTGAGTCCTTGATGGCCATGCCTGGGTTTATCCCTTTCTGGGCCCAGTACTGTTCCTGGCCAGCCTTATGAAGTGGTGGCTGTCCAGCTGGCTGTCCAGTCAGCCAGCCAAACGAAATCCTCCCTGTAGGACAGGGACTCCCTTGTTCTTCCCTAGAGAGCCTGAGCCCAGCTCTGACTTCACATTTCCTGCACAGTGGCCTCAGCTCAAGGGACTCTGAGTTTGAAGCCAGGATCCCTAACCTCTGGGACAATCTAGGTGTGAGGCATGGCTGTAGTGAGTCACAGATGCCTTGAGGCTGGGCAGGCACCTTTGGGTATGGATGTGGAGTGGGGGTGACTGAGGGCACAGTGACATCACAGAACAGCTCTCCACCCATGCATGTATTCAAAAACCTGGGCTACTGCCTCTGACTCAGGCCTCATTCCAAGGCTGCTAAGACCAGGGACAGCTGGATTCCTAACCCAGGCTTGCTGCAAGGTGGTGGGTGTGGAACTGGCATGGAGGAACAAGGCTGGTCCTAGGAAGCCTAGTGGGCGTAGGCGCCCTACTCAATGGCTGCGTTGTTTGGCAATGCTGGGAGGTGAGGAGGTTCTGGGACCCCACCTACAGGGACAGGCAGCTGACGGACTAGGCTGGGTTTATGTTGACTCTTGCTTTTTTTTTTTTTTTTTTTTTTTTTTTTTTGACTTCCTCCTTCAGGCTTTGGTTGACTAACCAGGAGTTCTGTCTTCTACACTGTGTCAGAGAGCCTGGAGGCCCCTAGCCCTTGACCTAGGGACTAGCTGCAGTCACTAGCCCTGCTTCCTCAGAGAGAAATGATCCCAGAGAGGAAAGGTAGCTTGTCCATGGTTGGCTGCAGGGTTCAGCTGTCTCGTATGTCTTAGAGTAACGCCAGCTTGAGTTTATCCCTGATTCTTCACTCATGTGTGGAATGGATTTGGGGCAGTCCCTTACCCTGCCAAAACTCGGTATCCTTGTCTACAGCAGGGGTCAGAAAGGCTTAGGAATGTTTATAAAATGCTTAGCACAGCTGAGGTCAGTGATTCTGCCCTAATTTCTGGACATCTTAAAGTCATCCAACAAATACTTGTTAATGACATACAGCTAGGCTTTTGTGCCTATGGATTCAACATCATCAGTGCATCTTTCCTTGTCAGTGTTGCCTAAATGAAACAGAGAAGAACCATTCATCAGCATTTTCACTGAATTAGGTGCTGGCACTTGGAGTCTTTCAAGTGTGTGGGCGAATGTGTGGCTTCTGTGTAGATACAGCACCATTCAGTAAGAGACTCGGGCATTGGTAGGTTTCTAGCCACTGGGTCCTGGCCAGATTCCCACAGACTGATGGACAATTGTATGAGGCCCAGGCTCTGTAAATGGGTAGCACCAACCAGCTTTCACAAATAAAACTGCTTGTTCTGTGATAAAGTGACTACAGTCACACTGAGACCTAAACTGTTGATGCTGCAAAGGGTCATTTTCCAGATAGGGAAACAGAGGCTCAGGCAGAGAAAGGGTTAAGATGGCTTGTGGAATGTCAGTGACCCTTTGTGGGGCCATGTTCAGAACCCCTCTCTGTGTTCAGGAGTTTCACATGTATTGGTCAGCTGAGCTTTCCTGGCCAGTATACGATAGTGGCCTCAGGAATGGCCAGGGATGGAGTATTAAGGCCCAGAGTCCTGCAGGCCAGCGGGGTGGTGGCTCACCTGTGGACTGTGTGTGACTCAGTTGTCTCTGCAGGGCTAGTTAGGGCTGTGGCAGTGCCTGGTGGGGCTATGTGTGTGCTATAAAAGTTAATGTCTAAGCCCTGGGGTGGTCAGGCCACTCTTATCTGGGCTGGGACATCCTGGCCCCTTATCTCTGAGTGAGCAGCCTGCTCCGTCTCTGTGAAGCATGGAAAGGCTCAAGGGTTAGAGCCAAGCAGCCGAGGGGCTGGTCTCTCACTGTCCCAGAGCTTGTGACTCAAGCTTCCTGTGGCTTCCTCCTCGAGGCAGAGGAGGGGATGGATGTTTACTGGATCTGTCTCTCACAGAGCCCACCTCACTCCCATCCTGTGTCTGGCTCTGCCTCCTACTGTTTGCATGACCTGCCTCTGAGATTCAGGTCTCCGTATCTAAAATGGGAATAAAATATCACCTAATTCTGATCATAGCAGGTGACATGTATAAGCACCTACCTAGCATGTATCAGGCATGTGTGCTGGGTCCTTGCCTGCTTCAGTGAGCACCCCGCACCCCCCAGCTGATACACCAGCCTCTGACAGGGAACCTGATGAAGAGCAGTTATTGGTGCAGAGCCTTTGCTTCGGGGAAGGCATCAGAGAAGATTTCCTGCTGAGGTTGGCTGTGTTGGCCAGCCTGGAAGCTGGGATGGAGTGACACAGCGAGTGGGAGGCCTGCACACTTGGAACTTACTATGATGTAGCTGGCCAGCTGCTTGGGGTCAGCATTGAGCTGGGAAGGGGAGTGTGGTGGGGATGTGAGAACTTGCATTTCTGGGTCCTGTTTCACATGCACAGCTCAGGGCAAGAGAGAGAGTACTGTCTGGGGAGGCAGGGTGTCTTTTAGAGTGACCCCTGGGCAAGAGGGTATTCTGCCAGTGATTACATTGTCCAAGGATGTGCACCCCTGCAGGGAGGCAGGGATGGCCTCTCACTGCTCTGTCCCTGTTCTGTCATTGTCACTTAAATGGTGCCTGGTGGAGGGCCTGAGTCCCATCAGTCTCTATTCTATTCACAAATGGCCAGGACAGTAGAGCCCAGAGCCCCAGAGCCTGGGCCCGAGACAGCCGCTCAGCCTAACCAAGGGCAGCGCGGTTCACAGTGGTCTCCAGTTTCCTTGGCCTTCAGCCACATAAGGAAGCCAGTAACTCCAGACTGCTGTCACATCTCCCATCAGGCACCCGCAAGCAGAGGTTGCCAAGGAAACAGGGATCTCCTGGGTCTCTTCCGAACCTGGAGCTCACTGATTCTTCTAGACTGGACTAAACAGCAAGCACCAAGGATCCATCTGTCTCTGTCTCCCCGATGCGGGGATTATAGGCATTCGCCACTAACCCAGGTTTTTACATGGGTGCTGGGGATCTGAACTTCTGTCCTCATGTTTGCACAGTGTGCACCTTACTGACTGAGCCATCTCTCCATACATCATTGCTTTTTTTCAAAGCTTCATTTATTTGAGGAAGAGACATCACATGAGAACTGCCTTCCTAACAAAATTCTAAGTGTAGAATACATTATTGTTGATTATGCTGTGGCGTGGACAGCAGGCTCCAGAGCTACTCAGCTTGAGTTACTGGAGCTTTGTGTCTCTTTATTAGTAGCCCGCTGTCCTCCGTAGGGCAGCTGGTTCTACTCTGGGACCTGTGTTTGTCAATACTGGGTCCCTGGCATGAATGAGCTTGCAGTGTCTGTCTTTTTGCTGCTGGCTTCTCTCCCTTGGCATGACATTATTAGGGCTCATGCTTGTCTTCTGCCATACTGCAGACTTTCTTCTTTGGAAACCAGCAGTTCTGGTGTGTGACATGCTCCACATGTCACTCATCTCTCACAGACACATAGCTTTCTTCCACACCTTGCCCTTTGTGAATGGTGCTTCTATGAACATGGACATATCCACAACTCTTTGGGACTCTGGTTCCAATCCTTTTAGATAAATGCCCAGATGTTGAGTAGCTGGATCCTGTGTTCCAGTTTGGATCTCTTGAGAAATGCCAGGATGGCCTCGAACTCAATCTTCCTGCCTCTGCCTCTTGAGTTCTGGTCGCCACATGACTCCACACTGTGCTCCGTAGCAGTCCCTGTGCTTTGTGTCCCCTCTGGCAGTGGGCCAGAACTCCCCTTGTGTTCCCTCAACAGATAGCATTGTTTCTGACAACAGCAGTCTGACAGGCAGGCTTTCCTGGTGTTTATGACATGTTTGCTTGTACACTTGGATTTGGAGATGTGTTCATTCCCATCCTAGCCAGTCTTGGTTTCTTTTTCTGCTGGCTTCTAGAAACTCATTGTGTCATTGGGAGATGGGCCTGTTAGGAAGTGGAGTGGTTGGCAGGTATGTCCCTGGGCTGCAGGCCACCTTTCACCCTGTGTCTTCTGCTTCTCAGAAGTGTTTTTATTGAACAGGCCCATCTGCTCATTTCTGGTCTCAGCATTTAAATGGCTGGTATTGTGTCTATGAAGTCACTGCCAAGACTAGTGTCATGAAACTTCTGTTGCTTGCTCTCAAGCTCTTCACAGTTTCTGCTTATATCCAACTTTTCATCCACTTTCCATTAATATTTGTGTAAAGTAAGAGTCTGGCTTCTTTCTCTTCCTGTGAGTGTCTAGCTTTACAAACCCCATTTGTTGAGAAGACTGTGTACCCCAACTCTGACATCCTTGCTGAAAGCCACTGGACCACATATGTGAGGGCTCATTGTTTTGTTCCTCTTTGTTTATTTTGTGCCATTACCAGATTGTATCCATCTGTGTAGCTTTGTAGTATGTTTTAAAAGTGTAAGACTTCTAGATTCTCAACCTTTTAGCTGAGATCAAGTTCAGAAAGTGTGAGACTTCTAGTTGTAGTCTCCTTTTTCAAGGTTGTTTTGACTGCTGAGGGCTCCTTAAAAAACCCTGTGAACTTGAGGCTGAGTTTTGCCATTTGTATAAAAGGTTTGTTGGGACTTGGTGGAGATTTCCAAGCCTGTGATGACAGGGGTGGTGAGCCTGTGACATCAGTGGATGGTGAGCCTATAGACGGCAGTGGGTGGTGAGCCAGTGATGGCAGTGGTTGGTGTCAGGTTTTAACAAGGTCAGGTTATAATCAGTTTCTTTCAGGAACATTCTGTGGTTTTCACATGGTTTTTATACCCTGCAGTTTTGATTTATTTTTTTTTTCAGCTGTGAGTTTTGCTGTGCTGAGGCTATGTTCCCTCTGCTATGTTTCCACTTCACAGCTAGGGTCACGTGAGGTCCTCCAGCACAGGGTCACTCTAGGTTGATTTCTGTGAGGAAGCCATGTTCTGCACCATGCACGTTGAATGTCTCTCAAAGAGCTATCTGGTCTGACCAGAGCTTTTGGTGCATCATTGAATCAACCATGTGTTATTTCTCCCTGCATTCTGTTAATACAATATAGTACATTCATAGATTATTGTATGTTGAACCATCCTTGCATTCATAGAGTAAATCCTGCTTGACTGAGGTCTAATCCTACTTGTAATTGATGATTTGCTCAATCTTGAGTGTTTTGCATCAATATTCACAAAGACTTTGGTCTGTAGTAGTGTATTTGTATATAACCCAGTCTCTAGAGAACTCACAAACTCCAATTCTGGGCAACCACTGGGTAAATAGTTGTTACGCTCTCTTGTTTAGGGAACCATGATAAGAAAAATGACCCATTACAGACATGTTTGTTTCTCATATTTTCAATCCAACCATTGGTGATTCAATGAATGTCAGCCAGTAGATTAGAGCGTAAACTTTGTTGTTTTTAGGTTTTTTTTTTTTTCCCTAGTCAAACCCCATGTAGCTGGGTGAAAGCCCCAGGAATTGATAAATCCAAGTCCCTTCCAGCCCTGTGCTGCTGAAAAAGCCCAAGGGCAATCCCTGAATTCCTAAAGGCTAAAAAACCAAGTATGGTATGAGACTGAAGCCAGAGCTAAGGAAGCTAATCACACTCTGAGCTGCTTCCCAGCAGCCAAGGCCAAATACAGATAAAAGGGAAGCACAGGAGTCCTGAACTCTTGGCTACATACAGAAGAGGAAGAAAGCCAGACTCTCAGAGTATACAGCTTTCCCAGGGATGGCCTTAGAAGGCTGTGTGTGGGACCTTGTGTATGAATGTTGTGCAAGGGGATGTTGAAGTAGAAGGCACAGGGCCCGCCTATGCCTAGCCACTTCTCATAGTGGCTAGTGATAACCCTGAAGGTGTGCCAATTAGCTTGTGGTCCCGAAGGATACTTGCTGATTGCATTTACTCTCGAGGTGCTGTAGAAGAGTAGAGCAGCAGTGTGGTGTCCCTGCTGGACCTTCCGGGGAGGGACTGCTTAGTGTTCCAGGTGATGTTGGAGGCAGAGCTCAGTGCTGTGTGACACATGAGGGCACCAAGGCTTGGAGAGCTTCCCAGGATCACAGTCCCTTAGTGGAATACCAGAAGGGACTGTTTCCTTTTCCTGTTTGCTGATGCCTGCCTGGCAGAGAAGGGGGGATGTCTGGCTCTGGTACTGCACACAGTGTGGCAGAGCTGGGCCTATTGGTTTCCAGGCAGCACCCCTTCAATCGCTGCAATAGATCTAGAAGCCAGTAGCTGCCTTGTTACAGACAGCCTGGCAACTGGCTTGAGGCTGTTTCACGAGTGGCTTGAGGGGTGAGGAAGCCCTGCAGAAGTTTCTGGGGACGTGGGGAGTCAGCCAGGCTGCTGGCAGACATTGCTCTGTACTTTTCTGGGAGGTGTCCTGGTTTTGTTTCCTGTTGCTGTAGTGGAAACACCCTGACAAAAGCAACTTAGAGGGGAAAGGGTTTACTTCAGCTCATGATTCTAGGTTACGCCTTGTCGCCTTGTCGTTGTAGGGGAGTTAAAGTAGCAGGAACTTGAAGCTGCTGGTAGAGAGAGGATTAGCACATGCTTGCTTGTGTTCAGCCTGCTTTCTCCATTATTCTACAGTGCATGGACCAAACCCAGGGACGGAGCTGCCCACAGTAATGCAATCAAGACAACCCTCCACAGACATGTCCACAGGCCACTTGATCCAGAATTCCCTCACTGAGACCCTCTTCCCATGTGATTTCCAATGTCATTGTGTCAAGTGGTAACTTGACATATTATCACATAGCTTTCATGGAGTCTCAAAAACAAACACAGCTGGGCTTGGTTGCATATGCCTTTAGTTCCAGCACTTGGGAGAAAGAGGCAGGCAGATCTCTGTGAGTTCAAGGCTAGCCTCATCAGCCAGAGGTACATAGTGAGACCATGTCGGAACACAAATAGAATAAAACAAGCCCCAAGCTCCATAGAGGAGATATGGTAGCAGCTTATATTGGTTGAGCCCCAACCACGGATGTCAACTTGGTGTTCCTGAGAGGGTAGGGTGTGCTAGCCAGCTGACCATCTCACCCACTGTCCCTGCATGGTGACTAGAATTTGCCTTTCCCACCCTCCTCATGGTTGATTTTCCCAGTGGTTGATAGGAGCCCCTGGGTCTCATGTGGATCTGGGAAGGATTACAGGCAGGGTGCTATGCAATGCTGAGAAGTCCACCTGCAATTTTCTGATGCCTAGGGAGAGTGAGTGAATGGGTGGGTGAGTGAGTGAATGGGTGGATGAATGATTGAGTGGATGAATGGGTGAATGGGTGGGTGGGTGAGTGAATGGGTGGGTGAGTGATTGAGTGGATGAATGGGTGAATGGGTGAGTGAGTGGGTGGGTGAGTGAGTGGGTGGGTGGGTGATTGAGTGAATGAATGGGTGAATGGGTGGGTGAGTGAGTGGGTGGGTGAGTGGGTGGGTGAGTGAGTGGGGTGGGTGGGTGAGTGGGTGGGTGGGTGAATGGGTGGGTGCGGGTGTGTGGGTGAATGAGTGAGTGAATAGGTGTGATGGTTTTCCTTCCTTGGTATACCAGCTCTGTAGATGAACACTCCTTGAGGCATTATTGTCAATTTAGAGAGAAGTCTTGGAGAAGCTGAGGTTACTTAGCTGTTGTTGGACGGCCAGAGTGACCTAGCTGTCTCAGAGCCACACCCTCCCTTCCTGTGGGCAGTAGTGTGCAAGCAGACAAGTGTCCTTTCTCTATGGCATGTGGCGGGGCTGGCAGGGTCAGGACTGTTTGCTGCTCCTAAAACCTTGTACCTGTCATGTTGCTGGCCTAGCTCACAGCCCCACTTGACTTTCCAGGACTGCTCACCCTTCGATGCAGTCTGGCCCTATTTGCCTTCTGTGGGTTCCTGAATCTCATCCTGGCCTGTCCTTCAATACAACCCAGTGGTTGGCCACAGTTGCAGGGAGAACACACAAGTCCCTTTTAGAGCTAAATTGAGTCCAGATAGTTGAAGGCACCCTAAGGAGACAGGGCGAGGGTGAGGGGTGGCGGCATCGTGGGCCCAGCTGTGGCTGTCTCCAAAGCCCTTTCTTATTCCATCCTCATCTTTACATCACCTAGAAGCCTCTAGAACAGTGATTCTCAACCTGTAGGTTGAAACTCTTTAGGGGAGGGGTCATCAAATGACTCTTTCACAGAGGTCACCCAAGGCCGTGGGAAAACACAGATATTTACAAACCATAACAGTAGCAGAATTACAGTTATGAAGTAGCAATGGGATAATTTTATGGTTGGGATCAGCACAACATGAGGAACTGTAGTAAAGGGTCACAGCATTAGGAGGGTTGAGAACCACTGCTCTAGAAAGTCAGACTGGGCATGCAGTGCCTTCTCCCTCTATGATGGCGAGCTGGTGGGGGCCACCTGGGTCAGGGATGAATGTAGCTTTCCTGTTTAGGAGATCCAGCATCCTTGTGAGCCTGTGGTCCTGGCTCTGCCCTTGCTGAGTTGAGAACGTATCCATAGAGTATCTATCCATGATGGTGGTGCCTCCACTTGTGGAAAAAGACAAAGATCAGTTTAGAGAGCTTCGGAAGAGCAAGGATGAGAGTGAGCCGGGAAGAGATCACCTGTACACTGTCATCAGTCCCTTGCACTAGCTGCTGCTGGTTTTCCTCCTGCCTGCCACCTGCTAGGTATACAGTTAGGTCTGTGTGCTGGCTGACTGGATGGATGGATGGATGGATGGATGGACGGACGGACGGACGGACGGACAGACGGACGGACGAGTGGATGGAATGAACGGGTAGGTGGATGGATGGATTGAAAAATGTCCTGGGTGTTAGAAAACCTGCTGTCCAGTCTAAGATCTGCCACTAGTCTTTATGGCCTTGGTGGGACACACTTATTTCCTGGCCTCTGGCTGTACATCTAAGCTGACACTGCACCACACCACACCCCTGCCCCTGAGTCAGTTAGGGCAGGGCTCTGGCAGGTGAGTTCTGTGAGGCTGTGGCCACCCTGGATTTGGTGAGGAGGTTTTCCGAGGCTCTTGGCCTCAGAGAATAGGAAGTGGGATGGTGTGACCATAGGAAGTGGGATGGTGTGAACATAGGAAGTGGGGTGGTGTGAGCACAGGGAGTGGGTGGTGTGATATAGGAAGTGGGTGGTGTGACATAGGAAGTGGGTGGTGTGACATAGGAAGTGGGATGTGTGAGCACAGGAAGTGGGTGGTGTGAGCACAGGAAGTGGGTGGTGTGATATAGGAAGTGGGTGGTGTGACATAGGAAGTGGGATGTGTGAGCACAGGAAGTGGGTGGTGTGACATAGGAAGTGGTGTGGTGTGACATAGGAAGTGGGTGGTGTGAGCACAGGAAGTGGGGTGGTGTGAACATAGGAAGTGGTGTGGTGTGACATAGGAAGTGGGATGTGTGAGCACAGGAAGTGGGTGGTGTGAACATAGGAAGTGGGATGGTGTGACCATAGGAAGTGGGATGGTGTGAACATAGGAAGTGGGATGTGTGAGCACAGGAAGTGGGTGGTGTGACATAGGAAGTGGGGTGGTGTGAGCACAGGAAGTGGGTGGTGTGAGCATAGGAAGTGGGATGGTGTGAACATAGGAAGTGGTGTGGTGTGACATAGGAAGTGGGTGGTGTGACATAGGAAGTGGGGTGGTGTGAACATAGGAAGTGGGATGGTGTGACCATAGGAAGTGGGATGGTGTGAACATAGGAAGTGGGGTGGTGTGAGCACAGGGAGTGGGTGGTGTGATATAGGAAGTGGGTGGTGTGACATAGGAAGTGGGTGGTGTGACATAGGAAGTGGGATGTGTGAGCACAGGAAGTGGGTGGTGTGAGCACAGGAAGTGGGTGGTGTGATATAGGAAGTGGGTGGTGTGACATAGGAAGTGGGATGTGTGAGCACAGGAAGTGGGTGGTGTGACATAGGAAGTGGGTGGTGTGACATAGGAAGTGGGTGGTGTGAGCACAGGAAGTGGGGTGGTGTGATATAGGAAGTGGGTGGTGTGAGCATAGGAAGTGGGATGGTGTGAACATAGGAAGTGGGATGGTGTGAGCATAGGAAGTGGGATGGTGTGAACATAGGAAGTGGGTGGTGTGACATAGGAAGTGGGTGGTGTGACATAGGAAGTGGGTGGTGTGAACATAGGAAGTGGGTGGTGTGACATAGGAAGTGGGTGGTGTGAACATAGGAAGTGGGTGGTGTGACATAGGAAGTGGGGTGGTGTAGGAAGCAGGGTTGACTCTGGGTGGGCTGGAGGGACATGTGGAACATTAAGCCTGGCTGTTGAAGCTTTGGGTTTTGTGGTAACTTAGTTTTTCTTCTTTGGAAAGACAAAGTGCCCATGGCATCCTCATGGGTATCAGAGGCTCCTGTGTGGGTGGGAATGGTAGGGGGAGATGGGCAGATGGGTACATCCCTGGCGGGGGGTTGGGGGTAGAGCAGGCACTGGGTCACAGGGCCCCTGCTCATTGCTCTGCTTTGTGTTTCCTACAGATTATGATTGAGTTCTGCCCTGGGGGAGCTGTGGATGCCATCATGCTGGGTAAGTCGTTCTTTAGCCCCTAGGAGTGCAGGACTTGCCCTGAACCCAGTATGTACTCCTGGCCAGCTGTGACTAGTCCTTCCCTCCCCTTCCCTGCCCCTTTTGGGGGTATGGAGAGAATGCTGGCCTTTCACTGGAAGATGAGCACTTCCTGTTCAAGATTTTGTGTGTCCTTATAGCTGCTTACCCTTTTGAGCCTTCTTGATGGTAAGAATGTATGATGCCTTTCACATGGCACTGAGTGGGACACCTAAATATCTCAATCTTTTACTGCTGCTGTCACAGAACATCTGGATGAGTTATAAAGAACAGCTATTGAGCCAGGTGGTGATGGCACACACCTTTAATTCCAGCACTTGGGAAGCAAAGACAGGTGAATCTCTGTGAGTTCAAGTTCAGCTTGTTGAGTTCCAGGACAGCCATGGCTACACAGAGAAACCCTGTCTCTAAGCAAACAAGCCAAAAAGAAAAGATATTGATTTGGCTCATGCTTTTGAGGCTTGGAAGCCTAAAAGCAAGGCCCGGGTATCTGGCAAGCATCCCACGTTGAAGGCAGAAGGGAGAGTATGAGTGAGAGAAACAAAAAAGGGGCATCATTGGGAACCCACTTCCGTGAGAATAAGCTGACTCCACAACATTGTTTGGTCCATTTGTTAGGGGAGAGACAGTAATCTCCCAGCAGCCTTATGCTCGGGCTTTCAGGGACACATTCATTACAGTACCCACACAT
Organism: Phodopus roborovskii; assembly: GCF_943737965.1. Taxonomy (NCBI): domain Eukaryota; kingdom Metazoa; phylum Chordata; class Mammalia; order Rodentia; family Cricetidae; genus Phodopus; species Phodopus roborovskii. The sequence continues at coordinate 45,769,891 of NW_026126407.1, read as the reverse complement.
TTTGAAAGTGCTCAGGAGAAGGGTTACCAGGTCTCGATGTCCTTGGCAAGGCTGGTTGATATCAATGCTGGTAAAATAGTGTGTCTTAGTTTTTTTCCCTACTGCTCAACAAAATACCTGAGGCTGGATTCTGTAAAGAAGAGAGGTTTGTTGTTTCTGCCACTGTGAAGACAGATGGACTGGTGTGACACATCTACACACTATCTGCAGATGACCTGTGCCCTATGCTGTTTTTACAAATAAACTTGAGGCAAGATCTGTTTAAAAAAAAAAGAGAGGTTTGTGAGGCTCTGTTTGGAGGATGAAAGTTAACCATGGGGACGTGTGGCTTCTAAAGGCCTTATGACTAAAGTCACAATGGGAAAAGAGCATGCAAAAGATAATATAGTAAGACAGGGAGTCAGAGAGCATAAGGGGGAGGCCTTGCTTGTTCTGTCTGTTGTCTGTCTGTCTATTTGTTTATTGAGACAGGGTCTGGCTGTGTAGTCCTGGCTGTCCTGGAACTCACTATGTAGACCAGGTTGGCTTTGAACTCACAGAGATCCTCCTGCTTCTACCTCGGAAGTGCTGGGATTGAAGTGTGTACTACCTGCACACCGCACAGCAGAGACAATCACATGAGCCTTTGGGGGACAACACCGAAGCTGGTGTGCTGCAAACTCAACCCTCAGATTCACCCACAAGTGGAGTTTGGAGGTGGGACTCTGGGAAGGAGTTAGGGTCTGGCGGCGTGAGTGGCATGCCGGCACACTTGCTATCTCGCCATGTGACACAGCATGAGGACCTTATAGGTGATGTCGTACTGTTGGGACTCCTAGCCTACAAAACCGCGAGCCCTTTCTGTGTCAGTCACCACAGCAAAATGAACCAAGGCTCCTCCAGTCCTGCCACACATGCCCTGCATCTCAGTATGCTGTTCACAACCCTGAATTCTGAAGCCCTGGGTCTCTAAAGTGACCTGCAGCACGTAGCAGCTCTGATCCTTGGTGGCCACTCATGTGCACTAGGGAGAACAGGACTGCTAGCCCCATGCTCATGTTGTGGGGACAGGATTGGTCTATATGCCACAGACTTCGGGTGATGCTCCCCATTGCTGGCCTGCTATAGGGTCTGGTGGCAACCTAGAAAGGGCCTGGTGTTGGCCTGTTGAGTGTTACTCAGTGACAAGAACTCCTCTTTTCCAGAGCTGGACCGAGGCCTCACCGAGCCCCAGATTCAGGTGGTATGCCGTCAGATGCTGGAGGCGCTCAACTTCCTGCATGGCAAGAGGATCATCCACCGCGACCTGAAAGCCGGCAATGTGCTTATGACTCTTGAGGGAGACATCAGGCTGGGTAAGAAGGGCTTCTGGGTGAGGGCCCGAGGGGCAAGAGGTGTCTAACTGCAGGTGTCCTGGCTGGTGGTGACACCTGGCCTTTGAGTATGGGATCCTCACTCCCACAGCCACCCCTACAGCCTCCAAGGTCCCAACAGTTCTCCCCTGTACCCTTGGATCACAGGCTAGTCTAGTGCTTGTCAGCCAGGGTCAGGGAACATTTGGCAGCATGGAGATGAGGGCTGAAGGTGATCGTGAACCTTGTGAACCGAGGCCGGAGGTGCTGGGCAGCCCCGTGGGTATATACAGTAGTCATCATGCCAGAGCCTGGCCCTAGCTTCCAGTTTGACAAACTCAAATGGAAGATCCTATGTCCAAGCACTTTTACCCACTGAGCCACCTTGCTGTTTCCCCCTGAATATTTTCAATACACTGTTGGTCAAATCCACAAATATACCTTTGAGTGTGATGGAATGTAAACCAGGTATCAAAATTGATTTTTTTTGGGGGGGGTTCCTCTTGTTTCTGTGTGTTCTTCATAAGTTTGTTTTGTTTTTTCAATGTGGGGTTTCTCTGTGTAGTCCTGGCTGTCTTAGAACGTAGTTTGTAGAGTAGATTGGCCTTGAACTCAGAGATTTGCCTGCCTCTACCTCCTAAGTACTGGGACTAAAGGTGTGCATGTCCTGTGCATGTCCGGTTTTGTGAGTTTTTATCCAGGCAGCATGTGTGCACCCTCTGCTCCCACTGCTTCCCATTGTCATTCCCCAGAGGTGTGGCTCCAAGAGCCTCTCATGCTTCCTTCATCATCATTAAGTGACGTGCCTGCCGTGAGTCTGCCATTTGATGGACAGCACATGCTCATCACACAGTCCCCAAGCACAGGAAATGAGAGAGCTGGGAAGCATCTCCAGCTTCTTTATCTGCCCGGCAGCACTTGTGCATGTGGCTGCTGGACTTGGGGTCTAAGTGCTGAGTAGGGGGTGGCACATTTGATGGCATTCCACTCCATTGCCTAGTGATGTCTGATACTAGTTCATTGCTCCATTCCCCCCTCTGAGCCTTGTCCCTCCAGCGTGGGAGTGTCAGGCTTTGTACTTCCTCTAGTGGGAAACTTAGTGATTTAGGGACGTAAAAGACACAGTGCTGTGGAGCCTCCATGAGAACTGCGGGGGGAATATGAGGGTGAGTGCAGAATGGGCACAGTCAGTCAGAGGTGTGTTCTGAAGTGTTCGGCAGAGGATCAAACCTGGGACACACAGCTGGCAAGAACAGAGCCAGGGTCCACCCAGGCTTGGAATTCTTTGGGTCCCTCTCAGTCTCCTCATGTCTTTGAATACCTCAGGGTGTCCTGGAGAATTGCTTGGCTACTCTTTCTCCCAGGGAAGGGATGGCACCAGTACCCCATGCCATGTGCAAGACAATGGGTGAGCTGAAAAATGGGGGAGGGGAGCACACTCAGGTGGGCCTGGTTCAAATCTTGCCTCTGCCACTTCTGCTGTGTGATCCAAAGATGATTATGACCTATTAAGAGCCCAGCTTTTATCAGCAATGTGGGTGTAACAGTGGATCCTTGGAGTGTTATGGTGACGGTAAGGGTAAAATGACAGTATTGTCATATTGGGCAGGTGCTGGGTGCCTGCTCCTGCCTTGTGATTTGCTGCTGTGGAAGGGTTCCATTTTCTGAGGCTCTCTCTGTTGTCAAGTCTGGCCTGGCCCCAACTGCCCCATTCTGGACTGACAGTTGGATTGTGTTTGTACAGAGAAAAAATCTGCAGCCTTAGGACATTGGGATATTGGCAGAGTGTGGCCTCTATAACTAAAGGATGAGACAGGTCACCTACTCCTTGTGAGCCTGGCTTTCCAGCCTGTGGACTGGGGGAGGGGGCAATAAGGGGGCTTAATGCAGCATTCTACCCTGTCAGCCACGCACAGCTGAGAGGACCAGCAAACATGTGACCTCTGTCCTGCTAACTGCTGTGAGATGAGGGTCTCCACTCTCCAAGCTCCTGCATGCCTCGCCCAGGGCTCCTTGGGGGAAGATGAGGCGAATTCCTTCTTTCAAGTGCCAGGCAGAAGTGCTAACCATCCAACAGTGCAGATGCCCAGCCTGAACCTAGAGCTGTTGGAAATCGGTAACAGTGGTGTCCATCGTTCCTTCAGTCTGGTTACACAGGGTTCTGATTCAGAAAGGCCCCCTGCTGTGCCAGAAGCCTGCCTAATAGCCCATCTGGGAGCCAGTTACCTGCCTCTCACCCCATTCTTTACCTCAACCCAGAACCCCTGACTCTTGCTCCAACATATTGGGGTCCTGGGTCTTTACAGTCTAGTATCCCCCCACCTTTCTATAAGAATACATCCAAAAACTGGGCAGTGGTGGCACACACCTTTAATCTCAGCATTTGGGAGGCAGAGGCAAGTGAATCTCTGTGAGTTCAAGGCCAGCCTGATTTACAAAGCAACACAGAGAAACCCTGTCTCAAAAAAACAAAACTATTTCCAAGATTGTGAGGGGATGTCTAAAACCCCAGATAGCACCAAACCTTCTGTACCTTCTGTAGACTAGGTTTCTCCTATACACACGTACCTACAGAAAAGTTTCATTCATGAATTAGACAGTGGGCATTAGCAACAAGAAATGATACAGCAGGGGTTATCACAGGGTTATTGTAACAAAGGTTACATTAATGTAGTCTGTCCTGGCCAGGGTTACTATGGCTGTGATGAAACACCATTACCAAAGCAACTTGGGGAGGAAAGGGTTTATTTGGTTTACACTTCCACAAGCACTGTTTATCACTGAAGGAAGTCAGGACAGGAACTCAAACAGGGAAAGATCCTGGAGGCAGGAACTGATGGAGAGACCATGAAGGGGAGTTGCTTACTGGCTCGTTCCTCATGGAGATGTGGTTGGTTACAGCCACACGTAGCACTGCTAGGCCTCCCTGACCTCCCCCTCTCTAGGGAACCCCAACCTTGGAAGATTCTGACAAGATCTTCCACATTTCCCATCATCACCTGTAAGAGAAAAACAAGAAACCACTGGAGGTTGTGGTGTCAGTAATGCTAGTGAAGGGCTCTGATTGGCTCAGCTTCTATGATAGTAATGCTGGTGAAGGGCTCTGATTGGCTCAGCTTCTAATCAGTCTCTGGCATGGAGGGAGGGGTCGGGGGCAATATGGAAATCCTTCCTTCCAGAGTTATGGTGGGCAAGATGTGCTTTTCAGAGGAAGAGAGGATTTGGCCAGAGAAACAAGCATTGTTCTCTGCCTGTGAGAATCGTGTAGGAGTGAGGTTGCTGAGCAGGAAGCAAATACAGAAGACTGCATTAGCAGTTGGGGTTTGTAGTGATGGTGGGAGAAGAGAGGTCAAGAAGGCAGCAATAGGCAGCTAAAGATAATGGGGAGCCTTGATTAAGCAGACTTTGTTAAGAGACCACATGCAGTTGCCCTCAAACCTACAGAAAATAAAGTAGAAAACTTGTCACAGTAGACGAGTCTTTCTTGTTTGGTGTCTGGATAACAAAGGCCCCGTTTAACAGATGAAGAAATTGACGCCCAGAGAGGTCTTCACTGTGACCACATTAGCATCTTGTCACCTCCCTGCCTGGTCCTGTTGCTTCCATGAAACCTCCAGGAGAGCAAACCTCCTGCTAATGAGCCCCGCCTGGCCACTGGCTTCTACAACCCTATCCAGGCTCCAGAGGAAGCACTGAGCTTGGCAGGAGCCTCCCTCTTTGCTTTTCTTACCCCTGGCCCAGCAGGTCACAGCCCTGCTTCCCTAGACTTGCTTTCCTGGCAGCCCCACGAGGGGCCTGGATACTGCCATGCGGTGTTTTGGATGGGACAGTTTTGCCATGCAGTGTGGTGGGAGCCCTGGGACTCCAGGGGATGGTGTGGAGGTTGTTGCGGTGCCACCCTCATCCCCACCGGTACCAGGCACCTAACCCTCTCCACACTTTCTGGTTTCTGGTGGGAAGCTGTTGTATCTTGTGCTGCTTGTGTCGGTCACCTGGGGTCAAAGCAACAGAGCTTCTCACGTATCGTGTGTGTGTGTGTGTGTGTGTGTGTGCGCGCGCGCGCGCGCGCGCGCACGCGTGCGTGCATGTGCGACATGTTTTCATCCTCAAGAGAAGATAATATTTATACATGTCTGAAAAGTACTTGAAGTATCCGGGAGTAGTGGGACTTGCTGTTAATCCCAGCGCTCGGGAGGTAGAGGCAGGCAGTGTTAGAAGCCAGCCTGGACTACATAGTGAGTTACAGGCCTGCCAGGGCTACATAGAAAGAGATGGGGCCGAGCCAGGGAGAGGGAGAGCTCCAGAGCCTCAAATTATTCACCATGATGCCATTGGTAGTGAGAAGCCAGAAATGACCATGTGTGGCCGGGCGGTGGTGGCGCATGCCTTTAGCATTTGGGAGGCAGAGGCAGGAGGATCTCTGTGAGTTGGAGAACAGCCTGGTCTACAAGAGCTAGTTCCAGGACAGCCTCCAAAGCTACAGAGAAACCCTATCTCAACCCCCCCCCCAAAAAAAAGAAGTGACAGTGTGTGAATCCAGGAGAAACTAATGCCTGTATGTTTTTACTTAGTTTTATATTTGTGTGGTGCTGGGGCTCAAGCCCTGGGCATGCTGAGCTTAGCATGCTGGGTAGAGAGAGGGAAGCACTTTCATTCAGTGTATCCCTTGCCCTAGACTGCCTTTTTAAATATATATTTTTATTTTTACTGAAACACAAGAAAAATACACACACTTATGGGTGCAGGGTGATGTGGTCAGACATCGATTGCCATCGTCATCACCTCAGCTGCTCAGGGTTTCTTAGAAGAACATTTTAAATTGATCTGATTTTGTGACAGTCAGTTATTGTCAACCTGAGTCCCTGCCTTAGAGCATTGGTGTATCCACCCTCACCCCTCCTTCCTCCTGGCCCCACCCACCCCACACCACTCAGCCCCTCCTCCCTCCTGGCTCACTCCACCCTACCCTACTCACCCCTCCTCCCTCCTGGCTCCCTCCACCCTCCTACTTCTGGGAGAGGCCCATATAAGTGGGGCCATGCAGATTTTGTCTTTCTGTGCTTGACAGGATGTTCTTGCCCGCTTTTTAAAGTCAAACAGTATCCGCCTGTTTCGCCATATCCTTGTGTTGTCCACAGTTATCATCATTTCATACACTTGCAAATCAGGTTACCTGTGATAACACTGGGCTGGGTATTAAATGTGTCACATTGTGTTTCCAGGCTGCCAGTCATTCCAGGAGGAGCTTGCCAGCTGCTGGCTCCTGGAGCCTCCTACTGTGGAGAGTTGCTGGGCTGTGAGGTCTCATTTAGCTAACACATACCTCAGCTCCTTCCCTCCCTTGTACACCCCCCCCCCCAGCGGAGTGCAAAGTCCTCCACCACATCCTGTTTTACATAAGAGAAAACCCCCAATAGCATCGCTAGATGTGTTTCTGTTTTCTGAACCGCGAAAACGGCACACTTCATCAAAGATGTTTTAAAAAATAAAATTGTGTAAAGAAAAAGAATAAATAGATCAGGGACCCCTGTGCTCTGCCCCCACCTAAACCCCACATCCGGAGAGGTGACCACTGTGAGCTTGAATGCAGCTGAGTTTGGAGAGGCTGGCACATGCAGTGTGAAATGTTCTTTAAATGCAGCTGGAATCACGTTGCGTGTGCTGTGTGTCTGAGTGTTACAGGTATGCTGCTGGTCTGATGCATCCAGGCACAGCCTTGCTCTTTTTTTAGGGCTATATGCTATTTCATAGCTGAGTATCTGTATGGCTTAACCACTCGCCTGCAAACTCTAGCAATGAGTTCAGGTGATTCCAGTTTGTCAGTCTTCTGAGTGATGCTTCTGGAAACATCTGTCTGTATTCTAAATCTGTTTGTGGACATCTGTAGCCAGAACCAGGATTGCTGCCACCGAAAATGGCTTGCTGGCACAGGAGGGCTGCCTAGCCCGGTGACCCACATGGTAGAAGGAGGGAACTGAGTCCTGCAAGTGTGTCCCCTGACCTCCACGTGCTGACTGTGACACTTATGACCCCTTCACACCCTCACATGAAGAGAATAAAGTCTAATAAGGCTCAATGGTTAAGAATACTTACTCCTGCAGAGGACCTGGGTTTAGTTCCCAGCACCCACATGGCCATTCACAAGCACCTATAACTCCAATCCCAGCGGGCCCTCCTCTCACGCCGGAGACACCAGGCATGCAGGGGTGCACATCCATACATGCATGCAAGTGCAGGGTTGCATATACATACATGTATGTATGCAAACTCTAATACACAAAAAAATAAAATAAAAAAGTGGAACATCCAGTGTCCTTGTGTATCCATAGGGGAGACAATCCAAACTCCACAGTGGGTGCCTGACATGCAGGGGGTTCAGGACCCTCTGCATAGCATATTTTTTTTTCTAGCCATATACGGTGATGAAATTTAATTTATAAACCAGGCACATAAGAGATTAATAACAATATTTAGTGATGAAGTAGAACTGTAATAATATACCATGATGAATGTTATTTAAAACGTATTACTTACTTCTAGAATGTCCCATGTAATAGTTCCAGACTGGAATTGACAGCAGGTAACCAAAACCATGGAAAGCCAAGCTGTGGGGGGGGGGGGCAGGAGCTGTGTGAACACAGATTTCCAACAGAGTTTATGTGTTCCCCTAGCTGTGATTGTGCTCCCTAGCTGTGACTATGCTCCTCTAGCAGTAACTGCTCCCTTAGCTGTGACTGTGCTCCTTTTTATTTTAAAGTGCATTTATTTAAAAAAAATCTTGTATGCATTGGTGTGAAGGTGTCAGATCTCCTGGAACTAGAGTTATAGACAGTTGTGAGCCCCCAAGTAGGTGCTGGGAATTGAACCCAGGTCCTCTGGAAGAGCAGCCAGTGCTCTTAACTGCTGAGCCATCTCTCCAGCCCTATGACTGTGCCCCCTTAGCTGTGACTGTGAGAATGTTACTGCAGTGAACCTGTTTGCTTTCTTGCTCCAGATGTGTGGTCAGGGCAGAGTCCCTGTCTATCAGGGATAGTCTGTGTGTGTTTGCCCTTCTGAGGAGAGCACGGTTGTGACTACACAGCACAGACAACTGTGTGATCTCCTTTTCTCCATTAACCTGGTAACATTAAACACGGATTGATATGTATATAAACAAAGTACTTTATATGAAGAGTACTTCGTGATACTTAAAACCTCTGTGCTGGGGATTGGATCCATGGGCTAGGCAAGTACTTTTTGTAGCAACAACAAGAGGGGTAGATTTGTTTTGTTTGGTTTTTATAGAGTATTACTCTGAGAGTTCTCAAACTCTCAATCCTCCTGTTTGTCTCCCAAGTGCTGGGATTACAAGCATTTAGCACCACTGGGCTGTGTTACCTCTTTTAACTTTCCTACCTCAGTGTGTGTGTGTGTGAAAAAAAGTCAAATGGTAGAGACAGAGGTAGTTGGATCTCTTGAGTTTGAGCTTGGTTTCAGGACAGGTAGGGATACACAGAGAAACCTTGTCTGGACGCATCAAAAAGAGAAGTGATGGCTCAGCGATTAAGAACACAGGCTGCTCTTCCAGAGGTCTCAGTTCAATTCCCAGCAACCACGTGGTGACTCACAACCATCTGTAATGAGATCTGGTGCCCTCTTCTGGCCTCCAGGCACACATGCAGGTAGAACACTATATATAACAAACAAATCTTTAAAAGAAAAAAGAAAGAATGGGAAAAGGAAAGGCTAAGACATTACAGATAATACCTTTAAAAATGTTAATTTTTTAAAATGATAGCTTTGTAATTCTGGCTACAAATGTGAGTATTTGAAGGGCACACTGATGAATATCATTTGTTTTCATTTAGTGTTATTTCATTGGATTCATAGATTATTGGATCAAATGAATCTGGTGTGTGTGTGTGTGTGTGTGTGTGTCTAGCTGGTGTGTGTGTGTGTGTGTGTGTGTCTAGCTGTCCTGGAACTCACTATGTAGACCAGGGTGTCTTAAGTTCACAGAGATTCACCTGCCTCTGTCTCTCCTGAGTGCTGGGATTAAAGACATGTTCCACCTCTACCCCACCTGAATCTGACTTTTTAAAAGGCTCTGTAATTTATTGTCAAATTGCTCTCCTGGGGGGGGTGGAATCTGGCCAGTTCATACTTCCAGCCATGCCCATATCAGCAGCAGGCTCACTTAAATTTTTACACTCTTGTTTGCTGGATAGGAAACTTCCTGCAGGTGCACCCCTGAATCTGCTGTGAGCATCTCTGAGTTCACACCTCAAACCGGGGTAGAAAAGAGTCCCTCATCTATTTCATTCGAAGTTTTTGTCTTGCAGCTGATTTTGGTGTGTCTGCCAAGAACCTGAAAACTCTGCAAAAGCGAGATTCCTTCATAGGAACGCCTTACTGGTGAGTTGAGAGGCCTCTGAGGAATTGATTGACAGGCTAAATACCAAGCCTAAACCCATGGTTACCTCCAGGTGGATTGTATGTGGGGGGCAGGATGCCAAACTCTCCCATTGTGGGTCCAGCCTCCACTTCTCTGCTTAGGACAAGTTGCTTAGTTTCTCCATACCTCATCCGTAAACTGGGGTTACAGTGGAAAGCACCCTACTAATAAACTAAGCTGGGTCCCTTCCAAAGGGCTTCGGTTCTTAATTTGATTAACACAAGTACTGAGTTCTGGGTGCTGGGCTACGGGTGGGGACAAAGGAACAATGTAAATTCACTTCCTGTCCTCATGAGAAACCTCCCTGGGCCTCTCTTGCCTGTTGTGTTTCCCTTTTCAAAACTATAGCTTTAAAAAAACATCCATGAAAAGAAAGTTCTCTGGTAGAGGAAGACACCTGAAGTCTTGCTTTGGCCGAAGTCTGCAGTCATGTGGCTCTGAGCACCCACTCTCACTCGTGCAGTGCTCAGGTGTGGCCCTCACCCCAAGCCCACAGCTCTCTTACTCAGTTTCACACCTGGTTTACTTTGTGTCCTGTTTTTACAACTCACTGCGGTATTCAGCCCTTTCCTTGCTTGCTTATTACTCTTAACTCTTTCTCTCCCACCCCACCCATTATTCCTTTCTCTTCTTTCCCAGCCTCCCCCTTTCTCTCTGTGCTGTGCTATTCTGTCTACCTCAGTGTCCCACCTTGTTTTTTTGTTGGAACCTTCCCCTCTGCCCCCATCCACCTGCCCCTCCCCCAGGACTCTGTTCTGGATTGCTGCTGACACCTTGTGGTAGGTTCCAGGAACTGCAGCAGGCTGTGGCAGGGGCTCATGAAGATCCCTGAGGAAGACAAACGGATGCCAGTAATTCAAATCATGCCTTCAAATGCTGCCAACCTCCAGTGTGGAGCTGGTGGTATTCCAGACCCTGAGGCTACAAATAGCACTTACAGGGGCCCAATTCTTAGCCCTTATTGTTCCTTGATTGGCTCAGGATGGCCCCTGAGGTGGTACTCTGTGAGACCATGAAGGATGCCCCGTATGACTACAAGGCTGACATCTGGTCCTTGGGCATCACACTGATTGAGATGGCGCAGATCGAGCCCCCACACCATGAGCTCAACCCCATGCGGGTCCTGCTCAAGATTGCCAAGTCGGACCCTCCTACACTGCTCACGCCCTCCAAGTGGTAAGGAGAGGGGACGGCTGGGTACTTAAAGAGGTCTGAAGTCACTCCAAGGGGACATGGGTTGTATATGTGTGTATCTGGCTCTTGGTACAGCAGACTTCAAAGTCAGGGATGTTGGAGCCAGGGGCCGGGGCAGGGCAGAGCACCTCCAGGCCTTTCTGAATTACCTGCCTGAACTTGGTGCAGGAGACATAAGAGACCCCATTTTGTCCCTGGACACGGAGAACCTAAATAGCCCCAGCAGCCACGTGGCCCGGGGCTGGGAATGGGGACTTGGGTTCAGTCTCTGTTCCTCTTTGGCTTCTGTCCTGATCTGGACAGTGATGTCACGTAGACCCTGTCTCCACTTTTAGGCATTGGAGGCCCCTTTGTTCTTGGAGTGTTGTTTTGGGGAGACACCCAATCCCGGGCACATGGTGTTGTCTGTGTTATAGCCCACTCCTTACACCTGTCCTCCCAGGTCCGTGGAGTTCCGAGACTTTCTGAAGATAGCATTGGATAAGAACCCGGAAACCCGGCCCAGTGCTGCCCAGCTGCTGGAGGTGAGTGGAGGTTGATAGCAGTGAGCCCTTGAAGGGTGGCCGTGAGAACAACATGACGTGCAGTCAAGTGCCTAACTCAGCTATGAGGCAGGATGTTCAAAGAATGCTCGATGTGTGCAGTGTATTATTTAAAAAGTGAGAGGAGCTGTGGTGGCTCACACTTCTAAGTCGAGCACTTAGGAAACAGAGACAGGAAGATGACTGCAAGTTCAAGGCCAGCCTGGTCTACATAGCAAATTCCAGACCAGCCAGGGCTACGCAGCAAGGCCACCTCAAAGAAAAAGAAAAGAAAGAAGTGTGCTGGGAGCTTCCGATTTTCCTTTCACACTTCTGATTCACAATCAAATGTGTGGTCTTCCCGCAGGCCCATTTTCAGTGGGTTGTGTTTATTTATGGGATGGGCTGCTGCCACTGTCAGATTCAAAGGCTCAAGCCACTTGGGACCAGTTGCTTCCTGTACACACACCTCCTGTGCTGGGGCATCCGGCCAGCCTGACATTGCCAGGGCAGGGACCAGCTGTCCTACCCCACTTGGCAGCCCGAAGCCTTAGCCGGAGCCAGGAATTCCCACTTCCTAGCTAAAGCAGTTGTCTGCCCAGGGACTCTCAGTGTGCAGTGGAGGAGGGCACAGTGTGGAGGGGAGGAGCAGAGGGAGGAGCTCTACCTCAGTCTACCCAGCACCTGTCCCAGGATAGGCCTGGAAGCACACACTGATCTCCCAGACCCTAGGACACTGGGCTCAAAGGAGCAGTCCCTGCCTGAGGTCACCTGGTTCAGGGCACCTCGGCCCTGTGTCTGTTGCTTCTGGGACTAGAGGCTCAGTCATGTGGTGTGCACAGATGTCACTGGGCCAGTGTCCTACTGCTGTTGGTGGCCTAGCTCTGAAATTAGGCACCTCTAACCAGGTGTGAGGGATTTTCTCTGTGCCTCGGTTTCTTCCTTTGTCAGATGACTCAGCGGTGAGATCTTGTGTGCCACGTTTTAACATGGAAAAGCATTCCCCTCATTCATTTTGTTCTAGCACTCACCCACAGCCATTTGGCAGCCATTTCCACAGGTTCAGAGGTGGCAGTGAGCTCAGGCCTTGTCACTCCTGCCATCCCACCCTGGCCGGCTCCTGCCTTCCTGCCCCTCCCCTCCCTGCTCACTCCCTGCCTGCCTTCTTCACTTACCTCCCTGCACAGCCTGTGGACATGGTAAGCGCTGGCCTTTTCTGGCCCCTTGGGGGGACTTGCTGTGATCAGAGCTGGCCTGTGGGGCCCCTGGCTATGGGCCCCTAGCACATTCACCCCGAACCCAGACCTTTGTCCCCGTGTCTCCTTGGATGCCCAGAGCCACTTCAGCCTCGCCAGCAGCCGCACAGAGCACTCTGATCCCTCCTCAGGCACACTCCACAGCAGCTGCCCATCTCCAGCTTTCACCCTGGCACTCTCATTCCCCACATCTCTCCCATCATGGACACTATATTCCCTCTGCCTTCAGGACAGACCCGGAGCCCACCACCTCCGTGAGGCCACTGTCAAGCTGCGTTGCCCTTTGCTCGGTCGGTGACTTACTTGGTGGTTGCTGTGCCATTCCCAAGTCTGTTCTCAGAGGGACCTTGTAAGCAGGATTCATGCCCTTCCCCCTGAACAGAACCCTGCAGTTAGCATGGGTAGTACTTGCCCTTCCAATTGTAAAGGCAACTTACCAGGTAAAGGCAGCATAGAGGAGGGATTTATTTGGCTTCCTGCTTGGGGGGGGGGGGGATCTCAGTCTACCCGTGTGGGTAAGGCCTGGCAACTGGAGGGGACTCTGGTCTTGGCCATGGTAGCACACGGGGAGCTGTTTGCATGGCAGTAGGAGTGAGAGTTGCCACCATGAGTGGGGTGGGTGTGTGACCTTTGAGGGCACACATCTAGTGACCTTCCGCCAGCCAGACTGCACCCCTAATGGTCTCACAGCTTTCTAATAACACCAAAAGCTGGGCATCAAGTATTCAGAACACCCGCCTGTGAGGAACCTTCTAGATTCGAACCCTGACAAGAGTGTTGAATCTCTGATGGCAGCAGCCTGGCTCCCAGACATATCCCCAGAGCGGTGCCTCGCATGTATTCACTATGGAAGCCAACTTAACGTTTACCTGATGAACATTCTCAAATACTTTCTCCATGCCACCTGCTGTTCCAGACACTTAGTAGACATTAACTAAGGCAGTGCCCACAACAGCTTTGTGTAGTAGGAGCTGGGCACTCTCTATCGGGCAGATGAAGAGGCTGCTCAAGGTCATGCAGCTGTGACAGCTAGTGTCCTCATTCTGGCGACTTAACTCTGAAGTCTGTGCTCTTGGCCCCTCTGGGAAGCTGCAGCTAATGAGTAGAGGAAAGAAGAAAGGCCCAAGGAGGGCTGAAGGCCCAGGTTTAATTCCCAGCACCCACATGGCAGTTCACAACCGTCTATAACTCCAGTTCCAGGGGACCTGTCACCATTTTCAGGCCTCCACAATCACTGCATGCACATGGTACACAGACCTGCACAGATAACAACAACCAACTTGTACATATAACATGAAAATAAAGGTTAAAAAGAAACAAAGAGAACGGTTGCAGACTGGGGAGCATACTTTCATCTCTCTCTCTCTCTCTCTCTCTCTCTCTCTCTCTCTCTCTGTTTCTAAGTGCATTGAAAAAAAATAGGCTCACTTAGAAAGGGCATCTGTTTCAGTGGCAGCAGAGATCCTGGCCAAAGACAGGTGCCAGTTGGCAGGCCGTAAGCTGCCACCTCCATGCTGGCAGCTTGAAGCCCTCAGCAGAGCTGGCTCTGAGCAGCCATCCCTCTTCTTGGAGGGGTAGATAATGAGGCCAGCTCTGATCTGCCCTTCTTGTGCGTGGGGGGGGGCATGAATGCCTAGACCAACCTGCCTGGTGTAGCACATGGAGTGTTTGCCCAATGTTTGGCCACGTGGGGGTGGGGTGGCTCTTAGGTTCAGCTCTCGGAGATCCTCAGCATTTGAGTTAGACAAAAAATTCTCTAAACCCACATCTAGAGGTGGTGGACTGATGCTGTGCAGGCCACACTGTTACTTGTGTCTCAGAGCTTTGACACAGTTGCCCACACACCAGCCACCTGCCCTAGGCCCCTTGCAGGGAGCTGTCCTGTTTAACTGGCCCTCCTCCTCCTGGGGACCCGGAGCTCTGGGCAGGCAGAACAGATGGTTCTCCTCAAGAGTTGCTAATTTGGTCAATATGTGGGGCGCCCTGTTGAAAGCCTGGTATCCTCAGACTCCTGGGCCTGCGCTGGCTCCTGCCTCGGCTGCCTTGGCTGTAGTGCCCTGTGGTGTCCCTGCTCAGGTCGTGTATTAGAGTTCAGAAACTGGGGCGGCCTGGAGGTTCTCCTCGTTCCCAGAGAACTGTGCTCTAGTAGAGGAATGGTGAAGAGACTACATGGACTGTTCTCCTGCTCCTGCTGCGGTGCTGGTGGCTGTGGTGGTTGTAATGGTAGTGGCGGTGATGGTGGTAGTGATGATGGCTATGGTGACAGTGGTGATGGTGGTGATGGTAGTGGTGGTGGTGGTGATGATGGTGGTGATAAAGGCTGTGATGACAGTGGTGATGGTGGTGATGATGATGGTGGTGATAAAGGCTGTGATGACAGTGGTGATGATGGTAGTGATAACGGCTGTGGTGATGGTGATGGTGGTGATAATAGTGATGTTGGTTGTGGTAGTAGTGATGACAATGAGGATAGTGATGATGGTGATGATGGGGGCGATGGCAGTAATAGTGATTATGACGATGGGGTATAGTAATGGTGATGGTTGTAGTAATGGTAATAGTGCTAGTGACGGTGATAACGGTGATGATTGTGGTGTTGCTAGCACTGTGTGATGACAAGAGCTGTGCTGTTTTGGACACTCACTATAGTACATGAACAGCTATACAATTATTCCCACTCCACAGATGGGCAAAGTAGGGCACAAAGAGGGTCTCCTGCCTCTTTGACAGTGGGAGCTGGATTTTACCCAAGTGGCTTGCTTGGCTCTGTCACCTGGTCAGCACACTTGACCCTGCATATTCCGGCGACCTGTCAGTTAGTTTTATGACTAGCCCACTCAGGACCTCTGGAAGCATGCAGCAGCCAAAGTAACACGCTACTGGGTATCAGAGCTTCTGAGAATAAGCAGGGAATGGCCCTCACTGCCCCAGGCTGGCTGTCTGTGTGGCTCTCTGTGCTGCCCAGGCTCCCTGTCAGCATCCTGTGCACATCTCCCAAGCACAGCCGGAGGCCCTCCTGCTCTTACTCCACCCTCTAAGCCCAAGCTTACCTCAGGGTCTTTGAAGGCTGTACCTGGAGTTTTCCCTAACTTTCCCCCACAGGTCCCCAAAGTCCCAGCTTGAGTGTGACATCTCCCTTCTCAGAAGGCTCCCAAAAGACATAGGAAACTCCACCATGCTCCTGACTGTTGTTCTGTCATGGGCCGTCTGACTCCTTTGGTGAAAGGCTCAGCCCAGCCAGGCCCTGGCACATGAGCTCACAGACTTGCAGTTACTGCATAGCTGCATAGAGAAGCAGGGGGCAAGTGGGAAAATTCACAGCTCCACTAGATTAGATGAACCGAGGTTAGACTGGCCTAAGAAAATGTGACAGACACAGCTCATTAACACAGTGACGTATGTGGCTCTCAGGACAAGTTGAATAGGGAGTGACCTGCCAGCTGTCCACCTGCCTTGCTGAGTGACTTTTATGGTGCCGGGGTTTGATCTCAGGGCCTCACACATGTTAGAGAAGCACTCTGTTCCTGCTCTGTTCCGAGACCCAAAGGAAACTTACTCATTTTCATGTTATGTGTGGATTGGCCCAGGCATGCTTGTTCCATGGCATAGTACGGAGGTGAGAGGGCAGCTTGTGAGAGTCAGTTTTTTCCTCCCATCATCTGGGACACGGGGGTCAAACTCGGGTCATCAGGTTTGCCTATAAGTGCCTCTACCTACTGTGCCATCTCAGCAGCCCTGGGAACATTTTAAATGTCCAAACAGATAGGAATGGCTTCTCGTAGATTTACCAGTTCTGGGTTTTGTTTTTTTTAACTTTTTTTTTATTCATGTGCATGGGTATTTTGCACCACATGTATACAGTGCTCATGAAGGCCAGAGGAGGGTGTCAGATCCCCAGGATGGTTGTGAGCTGCCATGTGGGTGCTTGGGAATTGAACCTGGGTTCTCTGAAAGAGTAGTTAGTGCTTTTAACTGCTGAGCCCTCTCTCCAGTCCCCATGTATTTTTAAGGTGTGAGAAGTGTAGTCTTTTAAGTCATTAAAAGACTTCCCCAACAATTTTGTTGACACCATTCCTCCACAAATCAGATTTCTGATAATAGCGGGTTTCATTAGAGCCTTGCCACACACCTCAAATGAGCAAATTTCAACCCAGTGATGCCCTAAACCCCTGGCATTCCTTCCCCTCTGCCCACCGTGACGAAGGGACAGAGGAATCCCACTGTGGCCACTCCCTGTGCCAGAGAGGAGATATCTGCAGATGGTGTCTCTGCAGTGCTTTTCCAGGGTGCTTCAGGCTGACCAAACATCCCAAGGTCTTTTGCCTTAGAGTTTTATAAGGTCTATAAAAGAGAGCACACCCTTTGAGAAGTACCATTTGTGTAAAAGCCTAGAATAGAATACAGCCCACTGCCAGGAGTCTCTGCATTGCCCTTCTGAAACCAAATATATAAATTTCCACCCAAAGACAACAGATGCAAGACTGTCCCTAGTTGCTTACTTCATCGTCACCCAGAGCAGGAAACACCTCCATGTGTCCAACAGCAGCAGGATGGTTAACATGTTCCTCCAGGGGGACAGTGTCCTGGAAACAAAAAGAAGCATAGAGTGGAACTCAATGGTAGAAAGCACTGCTTAGCATCCATCCCAGCAGCGAAGTGACCTGGTAGTGAGCCTCGGGACCTTGGGCAGTGGATGGATCCTTGCATCTGCCACAGAATAGAATCTTGGGGACTGGGGGTGTAGGCCAGTTGGTAGAATACTAGTCTAGAGTGCACAAAGCCCTGGGTTCAGCCCCTGGCATTGCATAAACTGGGTATATTGGTGCATGCCTGTGATTCTGGCACTAGGGAGGTGGAGGTAAAAGGATTAGACATTCAAGGTCGTGTTTGGCTACATATGGAGTTCAAGGCCAGCCTGGGTTACATAAAAATCTATTTTGGAAGAAAAAAAATTAAAACAAGTCAGAGTGAAACAAAGTTAGCAAACTTACTGATTAAGCAAGAAGATACCTACTTAGATGGAGTTCATGTGATTGTGAGAGACACCTTTTGAGACCCTATGATGGCGGCATATACAGTATGAAGCAGCTTAAATGAACAACTAGTTCAGGGCCAGGATGTGCTGTCATGCTTCTTGTTCATAGAATTCTGTCTTTAAAGAGGCTTTGTAGGCACTTGGTACAGTTGGGTGTGGGAGGAGATCTTAGTTGTTTTTCACTAGCTGCAATAAGACACCATGTCCAAGGCAACTTACAGAAGAATGAGTTTGTTGGGGCATTCAGTTTTAGGGGGTAGAGTTCATGACCATCAATTGGGGGAGCATGAAGCTGGGACAGTAACCAAGAGTTCATATCTTGATCCTCAAGCATGATGCAGAGGAAATAACATGGGAATGGCACAAGTCATTTGAAACTCCAAAGTCCCAGTGACATACCACCTCCAACAAGACCACACCTCCTAATCCTTCCTAAACAGTCCCACCAACTGGGAGCCAAGCATTAAAACAGATGAGCCTATGGGGGCCATTCCCAAACTGCCACATTCTACTGCCTGGCCCCAAAGGCTCATGGCCATATCAGAATGCAAACCGTATTTAGTCTGTATTAGTCAGGGTTCTCTAAAGGAACAGAACTGGATGGAATGAAGCAGCTGAATGGGTGAAGGCTAGGGAGAGGAAGCATAGCTTAACCACAGACACAGACACACACACACACACACACACACACACACAGACAGACACACACACACACATACAGACACAGACACAGACACACACACATACAGACAGACAGACACACACACACACACACACACACACACACACACACACACACACACGGCACCATCATCCCATAAAAAAAGAACAAACAAAACCAGGGGCTGAACTTGGTTTTATAAGGCAGCACTTTGAAGAGCTTCATGACTCTCTATGGTTTCAGCATGGCATGGTTTCAGCGTGGCTGTCTGTCCTTTGGAAATGAAGAGACTGGCTCAGAGAGGAGGAGTGGCATGTTTAGGGTCACACAGCTTGAGTCACAGACTTGGTGGTTATTCTCTTCCCTCTACATGCAGGGCTTTCTGATCTGCTGCAGGGTTTTAACAACTTCAAAGTTCATGTGTTGCCTTGGCACTACAGCTGGCCCTCTTTGCCCCAAGATCAAATCCTGCATCTACTCCTACCCCACAACAGCCTCCAGACGGCTCTAACGTAGGTGTGCCTTCTCCTCAGCACCCCTTTGTCAGCAGTGTCACCAGTAACAAGGCTCTTCGGGAGCTGGTGGCTGAGGCAAAGGCTGAGGTGATGGAGGAGATCGAGGATGCCAGGGAGGATGGCAAGGATGACGTCGAAGAGGAGGATGCTGTAGATGTCACCTCGGTAAGTCTGGGGAAGGGGGGTGGGCCACAGACACCTCTGGGAGGGAGGCTGGGGAAGGGTTCCTTTCTCTTGGGACCTACTGGCTGGGAGCCCCAAACACCCACGGCCAGGGTGAGGCTGAGCTGTAGATTCTTGAGCGTGTAGAACCTAGAGCTGACTTAGGATCCCTGTTGTTCTTTTGCTGCGCAGCTAATGCCTAAGAAACACAAACACGAGACTCAGCGCCCACGTGGAGTTTATTGAGAGGGGGAGAGAAAGAGGGGGTAGCTGGTGGCCAACCGAAAGCAGGAGAGAGAGAGAGAGGAAACAGAGAGAGAGCAGAGAGAGAAAGCAGAGAGAGGCAGAGAGAGCAGAGAGAGAGAGAAGCACTTGGCGCACTTGCTTTAAAAGAGGCTTGCGCATGCGTAACTGAGTCCTCTGGCCGCCAGGTAAAGCTGATGTAGAGATGACAAGGCCATGAGCATCCCGCCCATCCTCGGGGCGGGGGTCAGCTGGCTGCTAATTCCTAACAATCCCTGTCTCACAGTCCAATCCAGGAGCTTCTCCTGGGGAACTGTTCATCTTACAGGGTCCCCAGTAAGTCAGGGTAAGTTATCATGGAGCTAAACCTGCAGGCCTTTCACGTTTTTTTTTAATTATTTATTTTTGGATTTTGAGACAGGGTCTTACTGTGTAACTTTAGCTGTCCTGGAACTCACTATGTAGACCAGGCTGGCCTTGAACCCGCACAGACCTGCTTCCCTCTGTCTCCTGAGTGCTGAGGTTAAAGGTGTGCACCATTGTGCCTGGCTCTTTTTATTTGAATTTTAAAGATTTTAATTAGAATTAGGCTTCTCTAAAATATATATATATATATATATATATATATATATATATATATATATTAAAACAAAACTCTGGTTTGGGAGCTGGGAGTTGGTGGCACACACCTTGAATCCTAGCACTCAGGAGGCAGAGACAGGCAGATCTTTGTGAGTTTGAAGCCAGCCTGGTCTACAGAGAGTTCCAGGGAAGCCTCCAAAGCTACACAGAGAAACCCTGTCTCGAAAAACCAAAAAAAAAAAAAAATCTGGTTTTGGTTCTCCTTTAGATAGAAGAGTTCCTGGCCCCTCCCACTCCCAGTTGTAGCCCCATGGCCTCCTTTCCACCTTCATGCCACATGTAGACACTTATTTTCTATTCACAGAAATGAGTATTTGATTTCATCATGACATTTTCAGTACTTTCTACCACATAAAAACTAAAATACAAGGAGTGGATGGGCAGAATCCAGCCCCTGGATAGGATTGACTGGCACTTTATATAATTTTATAATGTGAATTAGTTGCCACCTAGAAACCAACAGATAATCATGTGAAAATTCAGGTGGCTGAGACAGGCATGTGGCTCGGATGGTAGAATGCTGGCCTGAAACCCTGGGCTTCTTTTCAACACCACATAAAACTGGGATGTGGTATATACCTGTAATCCCAGCACTGGGGAGAGGGAGACTGAAGGATCAGAAGTTTGTGGTCAGCTTCATCTACACAGCAAGTCTGAGGCCAGCCTGAACTACTTGAGACCCTATTACAAAAACAGACAAACAAACAAAAAATCAGAAAACTCAAAATTCAGATGGCCAGTGTGTCAATGTGTATTGAGAAATTGGGAGGCCTGGCCTTAGGTGAGGCAGGTATTTCCCATGCTGTGACAATTCGCTGGGCCTGTCTATAGCCAGCCACAGCCTGTTTTTCTCATAGGATGGGAGCAGTGATTAGGTTGAGGAGAGGCTGTGGGAAGTGATGAAGACTAGGCTTAAAGTCCTGGCTCTGCCCTGCTGGCCTGTCATCTGTGGGCCTGACTACTGCCCTGGACTCCTGGCAGCTCAGCCCTGACTCTTTTCTAGCCCCTGGTCAACCATACTCAGGACTCCGCTGGTGCAACTGAGCCAAGCCTCAACTCTGACAAGCCTTCCCAGGATTCTTGTGTCACCCTGCCTCCCAGACAACCTCAGGAGCCTGTGAACGGACCCTGTAGTCAACCTTCAGAGGATGGATCCCCCCAAACCACCAGCCCTGCAGATGTGGTCCCCAAGAATGACAATGACTTAAAGGTACCCCTTGCCCTCCGGAAATCACGACCGTTATCCATGGATGCCAGAATTCAGCTAGCCGAAGAGAAAGAAGTCACTGGCCAGGCTGAGGACTCCAGTCCTTTGGCCAGCAAGTCCCAAAAGGCAAGCCAGAGCCGCCCTAACAGTGTTGCTCTGGAGACTTTGGGTGAAGAGAAGCTAGCCAATGGTGGCCTGGGGCTCCCCAGCACTGTAGTTCCAGGCCATGCTAAGAGGGCCTCAGATTGCAGCAACCTGTCTACCTCAGAGAGCATGGACTACGGCTCCTCCCTGTCTGCTGACCTGTCACTGAACAAAGAAACAGGATCACTGTCTCTCAAGGTATTTCACCTGTCACCCTGGGGGCCAGAGCAGTCACAATGGCCAGTGTGGCATGCTCAGATCAGTTCTCAAAAGCCTGCAGCAACTACTTATATTGTATTTGGTTTGAGTTTCCATAAGAGGTGCTGGGGTGAACCAAGAGCCTAGAGGGTACTAAGTGCACGTGCACGTGCACACACACACACACACACACACACACTCATACACACACACAAGTGCACATACGCACGCACTTATGCACACACATCCTCAGACTCTTCTTATTTTAAATGGCTCATGAGTGTGGCTCTTTCTTAAAGATTTTCACTCACCTCATGACTTGATACCCCATGTATTTGGGTCAGTATAATACATGTTTAAATTTTGAAGTTTGGTTAAAGAGCTTAAAATTAGGGAAAGAGCATTCCAGAAGTGGAAGTTCTCTTGCTTGGGGGTCAACTGTGTGGCCAGTGGCTGCCAGGTAGATTCAGCGAGGGGATCTAGGCTCCTTCTCCTCTCTGGCCTCCTTTCTGGCAGTGAGTGACACTAAGTGACTGTAGCCACTCTGTACAAAGTACTTTAAACATAAATGAAGGACTGTTTCCTCCCACAGTTTCCAGATGGGCAGGAGAGTTGAAAAGAAGTTGGCAGCTGGCACAGGCTGTGTGGGTAGGAGCAGGGAGGTGGTCAGACCTCGGGCTGGGCTCCTGGCCTCGTGTGCCTTTAGCCCTCTCCTCTTCCAGCAACTAGGAGGGGTGGGCCCCTTTCCTTGTCTTTCCCCAGGAGTTCTGTGATACTATTACACTTACTATGGGTCACCTGAAGCCCCAAACAAGATGACTTAGGGGTCAGGGGGGCGAGGTGATGCTGTGTATTTATGTATTGCCTTCCAAGACTTAGTGTAAAACACACAGTAGAGATTCACACATCTGTTAAGTAGAAGGCGGTGAAGGCAGAAGCAACCCCAGGCCTGCAGTAGCCTCTGGATCAGAGGCTCCGTCAAGCAGACATGTCCACAGCAGCTTTCCTTTTCATCTCCTCAGAACTGACACAAACTGTCATCAATTGTAGTTGCCCAGCTGTTGCCAGTGGCTCTTATGTAGAAGCACCATCTTGTACTTCTTCCTTCTAAAAGGAAGGCTGGAGATGTAGCTGGGTGGTAGAGTGCTTGTTGCAAGTACACATGGCTCTGGGTTCAATCTCCAGCACCATTTTAAAAAGTAGGCACTGAGTGCCCAGAGCTCAGGTGAGGTGTGCTAGGCAGCAGCACACAGAGCAAGGAGCCAACTCTTATCCACCCTGGTGTGCCCACTCCTCTTGAAGGAGCTAGAAGGCCTGTGGGCCAGGTTGCAGAGGCAGGGCTACATTCTAGGAGGAAGGACTTTGGGGGTGGGCAGAAAGTTCTGAGGCAGTGGGCAGGCAGAGGCCATCAGATAACCACTGTAGACCCGTAAGCCCTCATCGGAGTCAGAGCCCAACACTTCTACCATGACCCCTCTGTGAGTGGCCTTTGTGGAGTGTGCAGTTTCGTCACAGAAGGAGAGGATTGAAAGGAATGGTCCCATGAGACAATGGGCAAGCACAGCCACCAAGAGCTTCAGCTAGCTAGTTGAGGTCCCCAAACCTAATAGGAATTGTGCTCTGTGATCTGACTGGCAGAGGTAAATCCCATGCCATGTGTGCCCCATGGATTCTCATCAAACCTTCATGACCACCCAGGGAGGCAACTTCTGTTCTGATACTCCATGGACAATGGCCAAAGCCGAGATTCAGGCAAGACAAGGGTCTTGTCCAGTCACAAAGCCACCAGTGGCAAGTGAGGATGAACATAGTCCTTTTTGGTGTTGAGACTGTGTTTCACAAGAATGCTTCAGTGTAGTGTCTGATGCTGAGATCAGCATAAGAAAGGGGGTGCTAAGGCCAGGCGCTTAGGCCCTGTTTGGGAAGCTTGAGGGAGCGGGGCAGTGGGTGGTCACATCCTTCCTGGGCCCAGGCTGTGAACCTCACCCTGTCTCCATGGATTTCTAGCTGAGCTTGGGCATGTTCTTCTTGCCAGGGCTCAAAACTGCACAACAAGACCCTGAAGCGGACACGCAGGTTTGTGGTGGATGGTGTGGAGGTGAGCATCACCACCTCCAAGATTATCAGCGAGGATGAGAAGAAAGACGAGGAGATGAGATTTCTCAGGCAAGTCTGGGGAGGCACCGGTGTGGGAACCGGTGGGGGTGCTTTGCGCGTACTAGGCATTGGACCTTTGGGTGGGACAGCTGCCTGTCTACAGTGTGGAGTGGGGGATTGAGACAAAGGGAAAGTGGTTTGACTTGAGACCCCCTTCTCCTGCATTCATCTACCAATACATCTGCCTATCTGCCACCCATCTCTTCTGTCTATCTATTTACTCCTTCATCCACATGCCCAATGCCCTATCTGTCCAGCCTCTATCTACATATTCATGTGTCTACTCCTATGTTTAGTTACCTAATCCCTACCCATCCACCCATCCATCTGCCTACTCTTCTATCCACTCATTCATCTAGCTGTCTGCCTACCCACCCATCTCCAGTCCACCCAACTGTTCATCTATTTTTCCTTCCACTTATCTATTTGTTCATCCATCCATCCATCTACCTATGTATCACCCACCTGTCCACCCAGTTACCATCTGTTCATCCATCTACCCATGTCTGTACTCATCTACTCATGTCTATTCACCCATTTAATCCATCCACTCACCCACCACCTATTTACTTATCATTTGTCCATACATCCACCCAATTATTGACTCATGCATTATCTACCAAGTGAATCAGAATGGAAATCCAGATACATAAAGCTATCCCCCGTGTTGAATTTATACCTATACCAAACACAATACACAAGCTAATTGTCGATTGTGCTACACACTGTGAAGGAAGGAATGGGTGATACGACGCTGAGTGTCTGGGCTGAGCAGAGATTGCTCATAGGGACCTCACCATCACCACCCTGAGTTGAGCTTGAAAGATGATGTGAATCCCAGAGCTAGAGGAGTGCTGAGAGGATCTGCAGTTGCTGAGGCCCTGGTGGGTGACCTCTTGATTTGTATCAAGATCTTAGAGAACAGGACTTGAGTATGGAATGCTGGGACATGGTAGGACTATGGTCTTTGTGGGGGTTGGACCCAGGCTATGGAGGGTAAAACTGACTTGGGAGGTGAGAAGAATGTCCAGGACCATCAGACTCAGGTTTAGGCTGGGGCAGTGGCCAGAGGGGAAAAGGCATAGGACTCAGTGAGATCGAGAGAGGGAGAGGACAGAGAAGGAAGTGAAGGCAAAGCCACTCTTCTGTAACAGCCCCACATGTCCCAGTTGTCTCCAGCAGTCCTTCCCCGGGGACCCTGTTCCTCATGTGCATGTAAGGAAACTGTGTTTCTTGGCAGACAAACTGCAAGTTCTGGGTCTCTAGTTGACAAGGAGCAGAGCGGAGGTTCTGCCTGAGAATTCTTCCAGTTTTTACTGTGCACTGTGACTTCTTGAGGCTGCTGTTGAAGAGTGGGTTGCTAGGCACTCAGGGGGCTCAGAGCATCCCAAGGCCAGGGCTTTGCAGACATCACCATCGTTTGAAGGAAGCTTCTTGCATTCTGGAATAGAAATAGTTTGGGGTGTTCTAGGGGCATTTCTTCTATCTTGAACCAGTGGAGTGAAATTTAATTATAAATGACATTGTTACAATCATCCCCATCCAATCCAGAATGTCAGTTGTGTAAAGGTATTGCCGGTGTCTTTCAAATGTTCTACTAATTTATATCAATAACACATGGAGTCTGAATTACCCTATATGCTTGTCTGTTTAATAAATTTTTTTCTTTTATATTTGTATTTCTTATCATATAAATAATTTTAAAGTTTCTTATTTTTGCACTCGTTTTTGCTTTATGTCTTCATGTTGTGTACCATTTTGGGGGTTTGTGGTTAGTTACTTCCTCCTAATTGATTTGTAAATGCTCTTTATTTATGGAGGATACTCATCTTTTAAAAGAAGCCTGAATCTTGGTCATGTCTCTGCTTAAGTCAGTGGGATTCTACTCCACAGTCTATCCCTTCATGGCCTGGGCTGTGAATACTGATGTATTAGAGACCCCCCCATCTCACTAGGAAGTGTTTGTGTCTATTAATCTTCAGGCGCCAGGAACTCCGAGAGCTTCGGCTTCTTCAGAAAGAAGAACATCGGAACCAGACCCAGCTGAGCAGCAAGCATGAGCTGCAGCTGGAGCAAATGCACAAACGTTTTGAACAAGAAATCAACGTGAGTGAGAGGAGACAGGCTTCTGGCTTCCATTTTTTCTTCAGTTGGGGGTGTTGCAGAAGGGAGTGATTAGGTCACAGTGACCCTGAGTCACATAGGAAGACCTCTAGAGGTAGAGTGTTGTGCCACTGTCCTGTCAGGTCCAACCAGGAAACATCTCAGAGAGGTTAAGTAACTTGCCCTGGGTCACACAGCAAAGGGTGTCAGGGCTGGGGCTCAAGTCTGGGTTGGTCAGACCCTGAGGTATGATGTGGATGCCTGAGTGTGTGCACCTTCCAGGCCAAGAAGAAGTTCTACGATGTGGAGCTAGAGAACCTGGAGCGGCAGCAGAAGCAGCAGGTGGAGAAGATGGAGCAGGACCACAGTGTGCGCCGCAAGGAGGAGGCCAAGAGGATCCGCCTGGAACAGGAACGAGACTACGCCAAGTTCCAAGAGCAGCTCAAGCAGATGAAGAAGGAGGTAGTGGAGTGCTGGGGATGGTGATAAAATGCTGTGGCCACAAGGAGCTGGTCAGGAGAGGGTTTATTTCAGCTCCTGTTTCCAATGCACAGTCCATCACTGGGGGAAAGGCAGGGCAGGAGCCTGGAGGCAGGAGCTGATGCAGAGGCCATGGAGGAGTGCTGCTCACTAGCTTGCTCCCCATGGCTTGCTCAGCTTTCTTGTAGAACCTAGGATCACTGCCCACGGATGGCCCCACCCACAACGGGCTGGGCCCTCCCTCACTGATCATCAGTCAGAAAAATGTACCGAGTGCTTGCCCACAGGCCAATCTCATGGGTACATTTTCTCAACTGAGGTTCCTGCTTCTCAAATGACTCTAGCTTGTGTCAAGTTGATATAAAAATAGCCAGCACAGCCTGCCTTGCTGAGAGAGGGGCTGCATGGAGCCAGTTAATCCAAGACTTTGAGGGCAGCCACACTGGGGCCTTGGTGCCTCAAAGCCACGATGCGTTAGCCTTCTCTGTGTCTTTTGAGTGCCTCTTTCCTGTGTTGGCTCTCCCTCCAGGTGGGTCCTTCCTAAGCGGCTTCTGTTAGTGTCTTTTACAACCTCTTAGACAAAAGAGAGCATTGAAGGTAGTAGAGATGGCCACCACTAAAATTGGAGGTGCTCTTCCCACAAGGGAGGCAATGCAGGGGAGGCCCAGGACATTCTGACCCCTGTGCTCTGCCTTCTTTTGGTTGTCATCCTCCCCTCAGTTGGAAGGGGGAGGTAAGGAGATGCATGGCCCTGAGATGACAGAACCGGGGTTCCCAGACTCAGCCTGGCAGGTCGTGCCCTGCTGGAGACTGAGGCACCCATATCTGCTGCGGCCCTCTGCTTAATACCCACCCCCCGGGAGTCTAAGGATGTCCCAGCCCTTAGTTCTCCACCATTGGGAGATATGGGCAGCTCTGAGACCCAGATGCCCTGTGCACAGCCAGGCTGAGTCGTCTCCCTGCCTCCCCTGGGACAAAGGCCCATGCTTGTGCTGTACTGGTTCCCGACCACTGAGTTACACCCAAGTTCCTGGTTTAGTTCGACATGGGTTTTTTTTTTTTTTTCTTTGTTGCTTTATTTGAAAGTTTCCATGGGAAGAGGAGGCTGTGAGGCTGTGCCCTTTCATCTTCCCAGGAGGACACTGCCATTTAATAGCTTGTGTCCCTGGTACTATTCTTGCAGGCAGCAAGCTTGACGGCTGTGGTCTGCAGATAGCTCTCTTTTCAGCGGCTCACTGTAGCCGCTCTCTCCTTCCAGAGCTCACTGGGGTTCCAGCTCTGAGTTCAGTGAACCACAAAGATGTTCCTCAGGACCCTCTCAGGGACTGACTCACTAGGGGGCACCCACAGGTTTGAGGCTGCTGCATCCACACAGCAGTGTAGTCTGCACACACCTTCCGGAGCGCCTCTAGGTCGTTCGTAATTCCCATGCAATGTCACTGCTGTGCAAGTGGTCGCTGAACTGAACCGGGAGCTGTCGCTGAACTGAACCGGGAGCTGTGATGAGGGGAAAGTCAGTTCATTAGGTTTTGCTAAGGTCTTTACTCAGTGTGCATGTTGATGAAGTTGTGTAATAGCTTGTTTCTCAGAGCGTGTCCCTGTTGCGAAGCTAAGTTTGTTAAATGGTTCAGCGTTCCCTAACCCTGCACCATATCCTTGAAAAGAACCCTGGGGACTTCTTAGTTGAAAACTAGATTGTTTTTCTGGTTGGGGAAATGGGACTCCAAAACCTCCAGTAATTAATTCATGGACGTCACTACCCTGGTATGCAGCTTATCTGTCTTCTGGTGGAACTTGGTCCCACCCTGCCATGCCTGCCATTGCACAGCTCTGCCAGAGAGCAGTGCTGGCATGTAAAGGGTCCCGAGAGTCCTTGGGTCCTTCGAGGAGTGGCCCCACTCTGTTTTGATTCATCTTCTGCCTCCCTTCTCCATCGTCAGATGTAAGAGTGTTGCCTGTGTCTTCCATGCCTTTAACAGAAAACTCAGAACCTGGGTTCTGTCTCTATTGCTGCTTTTAAATCTTCTGTTCCCCCAGACCACAGCAATCAGCTTATAAAAACACGGTTCTAAGTCTGTAGCCCTTATGTTGTGTGATAGCTCTCATGGTCACTGAGCTGGGACAGGATACCACACCTGATATAGAGGCCAAGGTTCACAGATGAACTGTTCCTTTAGGAATTTTGTTAAACCTGTGCTTATCAGCCAGAAGTCTTCTGTCGCCTGCTCTCTGAGACACTGACAGTGTCTACAAACATTTGGGGTGTGTCACAGCTCGGAGATGGAGTGAAGCAGCCTGTTGATCTCACAGCCAGGCACATTACTGATGCCCTGTAGATGCATAGGATAGCCTCCTGTCTCTCAGGTCCCCAGAGTCAGTCACACTGCAGATGGTAAACCATCTAAAGCAGAAAGTCCAAACTCAGCCTGGAAAACCCAAGACCATTTGATAAAAACATAGGAATTGGAAGAGAGGGTGGAACAGGCTAAGAGGTTGGTCTTCGGGATTCAAATGGTAAGCATGTCATACTCCTCCAGATGCTCTGAATCCATTCTCTCTTCACAGCAATGCAGGAGTGGTCCAGTTTCCCCTTGTCAACTTCACTGTCTTATTTTAGCCACCCTGATGGGTGTGAAGTGGCATTTGGGTGTGCCTTTGCATTTGCATTTCACTAATGACTAGTGACATGAGTCTCTTCATTTGCTTCTTTGTTACAGTATGCCACTTTTGGTGACATGCCTGTTCAAAAATCGTTTACTCCTTTATTTAGCTGGGAGATTGGTATTTGGACTGCCGGTACTTTGTGGGGTATTATTTTGCATGTATTCATTCTCCACCAATGGCTTGAGTTATAGTCCTCCTAATAGTGTCCTGTGTCCTTTCAGGGGTGATTCTTTTAGTGGCTTATCTAAGAAACCAAGGGATACTTCTCCAGCCCTCTGGGATGTAGTCTTTAGCAGTTTGCCATGTTGAGTTTTCTGTTTCCACTTGAGTACATTTTGAGTTGAGTTTCTGCAAAGGACGAGGTGTGAAAAGGTTTTGTTAGGGATATCTGGATGAGGTGTGAACGGGGTTGGCTAGGAATGTCTGCCCCAACATTGTATGTTGGAAACACTCACCTTCCTCTGCTAAGTTATCTTTGTGGAAAAGGAGTTAATACTGATATGTAAGCAGATCTGGTGTGGTGCGTTTTGGGTTTGTTTATCATACAGGTTCATCTGTCTGTCTCTCACCAACACTCCAGTGTCCGGGAACCCAGACTCATAGTAAACCTGACTTCAAGTGGCCTGAGTCCTATAGCTGGCAGTTGTGTCCCTTTGCCTTTTCGTACACATTGCAGCATCACCTTGCTGATCGTGTAACAAGCCAGGCAGGACTTGGATTGGCCAACTAAACAACTCTGAGCCTTCTATCCATAGGCATTTTGTACACATGCATTTTCTTGGGTCTTCCTGATAAATTTTGTTAGGGATTTTTCATTTTTAGTATTCAGATCCATCATATGTTTTGTTAGAATTATACTTATGCCATTTGGGGGATACTTTCATAAGATATTTAAAAATAATCAATTTAGGGAGCTGGAGAGATGGCTCAACAATTAAGAGCACTAGCTGCTCTTCTAGAGGACCCAGGGTCAGTTCCCATCACCGACATAGCTCACAACTGTCTGTAACTCCAGTTCTGGGAGTTTCAATTCTCTCTTCTGGCCCCGGTGGGTACCAAACACATAAGTGGTACACAGATATATATGCAGGGAAAATATCCATACACAGGAAATAAAATTAAATTATCAGTTTAGCTAATTACTACAGTATGGAGACATATTGCTGTTTATGTAGTGGTCTTGTATCTAGCCTTGCTGTCTTATTCTAGTATTTTTTCTTTGGTACATCCTTGAGGTTTTC
The DNA here is from genome assembly GCF_943737965.1 of Phodopus roborovskii. Lineage (NCBI taxonomy): Eukaryota > Metazoa > Chordata > Mammalia > Rodentia > Cricetidae > Phodopus > Phodopus roborovskii. The sequence continues at coordinate 45,739,703 of NW_026126407.1, read as the reverse complement.
TGTATAGACAGGAACAGTTTCATTTCTTCTTTTCAATTGATACCTCTTATTGCTCTATTGTGCTGGCTCAGGTTCCATCAGAAAGTCGGCTGGAAATAGAGTGGATGGATGTTCTTCCTCCTTGTTCCTGGTCTCAAAAGGAACACATTCGATATTTCCTCATTAAGTCCTGATATGATCATTGATTTGATTCTGATTTTTTTTTTTTTGCAAAATAGGATCTTACAAAGTAACTGGCCAGCCTAACAGCCCAGTAGCCAGCCTGGCCTTGAAGTCAGAGCTCTTCTTGCCCCTGCTCCTACCTTCTGAGTGCTGCATTGAAGACTTTTGGCCCCACCCCCGGCTTTGTTTTGTTTTTCTAGATCCCTTCAGACCAAGTTAATGAAACTCTTTTTTATGAATAGATTTTTTTTCCATGAAGGAATGTTGAATATTTTAATCTTTTGACATTGACATAATTATATGATTTTCCTTCTGTAGTTTGTTGATACGAATTGTTTGATTTTCAAATATTAAACTAGCTTTGCATTCTTTGTATAAAGGTTATACCCAGGTGTGGTGACATACTTTTAGTCCCAGCACTCAGGAGGTGAGAAAGGTAGATCTCTTGTGAGCTTGAGGCCAGCCTGGTCTACATTGCAAGTTCCAGGCCAGACAGAGTTAAATGGTGAGACCCTGTCTTTAAAAAAAAAAAAACTAAACAAACTGGGCATTGGTGGTACATGCCTTTAATCCCAGGACTCACTCTGTAGATGAGGCTGGCCTCAAAACTCACAGGCAAAGGCAGCCTTGAACAGTAAATTCCAGGACAATCAAGGTTACACAAAGAAACCCTATCTCTCAAAACCCTGTTTTTGGAAAACCAAAAACCAACCAAACAACAACAACAACAAAACACAACAGAGGGCTGGAGAGATACCTCAGAGGGTAAGTGTACTGGCTATTCTTTCAGAGATGTGGATTCAGTTCCCAGCACCCACATGACAGCTCACAATGATTCATAGCTTCAGCCCCAAGGGTTCCAACACCATCTTCTGGCTAGGCATGTACAAACATACATGTGGACAAAACATCCATACACATAAAACAAATAAGTAATTAAAAAGCCATAAGTCAAACAAACAAACAAAAAACCCTCATTTGGTCATTATTATTCTTTCTATATATTACAAGATTTAATTTGCCAGTATTTTATAAAGGAATTTTGAATCTTTGTGAATAAGGACATTGGTCTGTGATTTTCCTCTGCCTGTGTGGCTTTAGCTTTGGTACATTCTGTCTTTCCAGGCATTCGTCTCTTGTCTATGGGATCTATTTGCTGTTGGTAATACTCTCTGAGCATCTCTTTGGTCTTAGGATCAACACTGCCGCTCTCCATTCCTGATGTTTCTCTTCTCCCTTTCTCACCTTCCTCTTCCTTACTGCTCATTACCCTTCCTCTACTGGCCAGAGCAAAAGACCTAACTAATCCCACTGACCACTTCAAAGGGATGGCTCTTTGTTTTGTTGATATTCATTCCTTCTTATTTCTTCTTCTTTCTTTCTTTCTTTCTTCCTTTCTTTCTTTTTTTCTTTTAATTTTGTAATTCTGAAGGTTGGGACCCAAGACCCATGTGCATACAGGACAAACACTCTACTACTGCTCAACCCTAATTTCCACGGTTGCTTTCTGTTTTCACTGGTATTGATCTCTGCTTTTATACTTGATTTAGATTTCAATTGCTTTTATTTTCTTTTTGTTTGTTTGGTTGGTTTTGGTGTAGCCCTGGCTGTCCTGGAACTGGCTCTGTAAACCAGGCTGGCCTAAAACTCACAGATATACAAGTTTCTCCCTCTCAAGTGCTGGGGTTAAAGGTATGCACCACCACAGCCTGGCTGCTTTTATTATAAAATTACTTACTGTGGAAGTTCAGGTAATTGATTGGAGACTTTCTCCTTTTTCTGAGGATTAATGCTTGAAATTTCCCTCCATGCACTGATTTTATCTCAGAAACATGTGTGGGCTGTATTTTCATTTTTATTCAGTTCAAATTCTTTTTTGTTTTGTTTTTTTTTTTTTTGAGCCAGGGTTTCTTTATATAGCCCTGGATGTCCTGAAACTCACTCTGTAGATGAGCCTGGCCTCAAAACTCACAGAAATCCACCTGCCATTGCTCTCCTGGGTGCTGGGATGAAAAACGTGTGCCACCACAGCCTGACTCAAGTTCTTTTCTAATATACTCTACAACTTCCTCTTTGACCCACGAACTACTTACATACAATTTTGCTATGAAGATTTTAAAAGTTTAAGATTCTTTTTATGGTTCAGAACTGTTAGTAAATGTTCCTTGCAACCTTGAAAAGGTTGTCATTCTGTGTGCTGGGTGGAGTGTTGTGTAAACATCAGAGTGACAGTGTTGTGTCAGACAGACCGTATTTTCCATCTGTTGTTCAGATTGACAGTGCCAGCCTGGAGTCCCCATGAGGCTGGAGAGAGCCCACCACCTGCACCTTAGGGACTACAGTGTCTCAGCAGAGGGGCAGGGCTCCCACAGAAATGGAAACAGACCTTAGATATTGATAGCCTATCTGTGCCATAGATACTTCATGGGCCAAGCATGGCCAAAAGTCATAGTGCATCCAGCATAGGAAGGGCCCTGGAGTAAGATGTCCTCTGCCGTGTCTGCTGCAGGTAAAGAATGAGGTTGAGAAACTGCCCCGGCAGCAGCGGAAAGAGAGCATGAGGCAGAAGATGGAAGAACATTCACAGAAGAAACAGCTGCTTGTGAGTCCCCAGCCTCGGTCACTCAGCCGCAGTCATGAAGCGGGGACCCAAATGGTCCCCCTTACCTGCCCAAGCCTGCTGCTTGAATATCCACTTCCTGTTTTGAGTGCCTAAATCTTAGCCTATCGTTCGTTGACCTCTATGGTCATCTTCCCTGATCACCCTCGAACCCCAAGAGTGAGTCCTGTCATCTCTGGCCACTGTAGCCTGCATCTTAGACCTGCCTACCTTACTGAAAATTGTTTCTGTGTCACGTGTCACATCTCCTGTCAACCAAGATCAGTCATCTGTCCTGACCCATCCTTTCCCTCCACTTCTCCATCACCTCCTGAAGCTTGGTGTACACACACACACACACACACACACACACATACATACACACCACATGTTCCCCACACATATAACACACTATATAAACACACAAAACATACATGCAACACATAGCATACATACATACTAAACACACTACAGATATACACCACACACCACATGTTCCCCACACTTATAACGCACTATATAAACACACAAAACATACATGTAACATAATAACATACATACATACTAAACATACTACAGATATACACCACACACACACACACACATTTCCCAGCTGTTCTCCCTGCTTCCTTTTGCTTTTCTACACTTCTTTCTCTCAGACCAGCAGGTATTGTCGATATGAAATCCAAACCTGGCCCTATGACCCCTTTTCCCCAGCTCTGGGCTTTAAAATCCCTCAGCACTCTCCCTTTATCCGTGAGCCGAGGCCCTCCTCACTGTGCCTGCTGCTGCCCAGCCTTCCCAGGCCCCTCGTGGCTTAACCCCACCTCTCACCTCTTGCTGGAATGTTCTTTTCTCTGCTGTGGGGGGTGAGGGGTGTGGGAGGTAGGGGGGCAGTCCTTTGTACATTCTGCCTCCTCAACCCTGGGCGCAGGCAGTTGCAGCCCATATTTACAGATGCTTGACATATGATCTGGTCAAGTGTTTATGGTACCTTGGGGAAGGAGCTATTTGGTTTTCCATTTGTAGAGGAAATCAAAGCTCAGAAGGGTGACATTGCAGAGTTGAGGGCAGTAGAGCAAGGCCTGGCACTTGGCCTGACTCCAGACTTCACTGTCTTTCAGTGTTCCTCTCGACCTGTCTCTTCCTAACCAATGAGGCTGGTTATTAGTAAAAGAAACAGGTTTTTATGTTCAGCGGCACAGAAGGGTAACCGTGCCCAATAATGATGTACATTCTCAAAACATCAAGAAGAGGGTCTTAAATGTTTTACACAAAGAAATGATCAATACCTGAGGTGTTGGACATATGAGTTCCCCAAAGTCTCTGTTACACAGACATGCATGCACTGGAACAGCACACTGCATCCGTGCACCCGTGCAATGGTGAGCAGATAACTTTTTAAAACACAGGCTGGAGAGATGGCTTAGAAGTTTAGAGCATTTTTTGCTCTTGCAGGAGATCTCAGTTTGGTCCCAGCACACATGCTGTGCAGCTGGCAGCCACCTGTAACTCCAGTTCCAGGAGATACAGTGCCCTCTTCTGGACTCTACTGGCAGGTACATGTGTACATATGCATACATGACAATCAGCACCACTCACACACAAAATAAACAATTAAACAAACCAACCAGCCAAGACTGGTGAGAGAGGCAGACAGGCCCTCATCTTCAGAAACAGAGAGGAAGAGCTCTAAGTCAGCCTAGCCACCTCAGTGTAAAGCCTCAGTGTCTCCCTGCAGGACCGAGACTTTGTAGCCAAGCAGAAGGAGGACCTGGAGCTGGCCATGAAGAAGCTCACCACCGAAAACAGGCGTGAGATCTGTGACAAGGAGCGAGAGTGTCTCAGCAAGAAGCAGGAGCTCCTCCGAGGTGGGGCCCTGGAATGGTGGAAGTCAGGAAACCCCCTACCCCCACCCCCACCCCCGGGAAGTCAGGAATGAGGCAAGGATACCAGTTACCAGAGCACACAGACCGACCCTTGCCCCACTGTGTGCTAGCCAGTTTTCACACCTGACCCCATGCCATCCTCACCTGTAAGATGGCTTCTACTACAATCCTAACGTATAGTGAGGATACCGCACTGGGGAGAGTTAACTGTGTTTCTTGGTCTGTTGGCACTACTCTAAGTGGACTCTGCAGTCCAAATGGCTAAGAAGCAACAGAAGGGCAATGAAGCCCAAGGCTGAGGATCCAATGGACTCATTGCCGGGATTTCTCACCGGCATCAGTCCACACAGGTTCTCCATTCTCATTTGCCCAACAGAAAAAAAGGGGTGTTAATGTAGATTTCCCTTAATAATGTCTTTGAAGAACATTCCCACTTTGGGGTGTGCTTGTGCTATTTGGTGGAGGAGGAAGCTGTGGCTCACTCCCTGCCTACTGCAGTGCCTCGCCTTCTATGCTCCCAGGCTGCTGGGGCTTGTCATTCTTAGCTCCTAGGGCTCCGCTCAGATCAGCCAATGTGGTCTAATGAGCAAGCCCAGGTGCCTGTTCCTCTGCCTGTCCCTCTGGGTTGGTTATCAGTCCCCACAGGAGGTCTGGTGGAGGGGAGGGGTGGGAGACCCGTTCTGTCTCTGGTCTTGTCCACTCCTCACCGTGTGGGTGGTGTGTCCTCCGCAGACCGTGAGGCAGCCCTGTGGGAGATGGAGGAACACCAGTTGCAGGAGCGGCACCAGCTGGTGAAGCAGCAACTTAAGGACCAGTATTTCCTGCAGCGGCATGAGCTGCTTCGCAAGCATGAGAAGGTGAGGATGGCCAGGATGCAGGGCAGCCTGCTGTCAACACCCAGGAGGAGCTGCTGCAGTCGGAGACCTTCTCCTGTGTGCCCTGCTTGAGGGACAGGGATCAAGGGAACTGCAAGGGGCGCAGATGGTGCAGGCAGCTCCTTTGCTCACCCCAGCACTTCAGTTTTGGCTTTCAGTTCAAAAGCCAGTCCTGGGCTACTTGAGACTGCCCCCCCCACACACACACACACAAGAGAAAAAGAAAGAAAAGGGAAAGAAGGCGATGCCTCTTGACTTGTTGGGGGTTTCTATCCCTAACACCCATCCTAAATTGAAACTAACAGTAGAAATGCCCCTCAGCTGCCTGCCCTCCAGGCCTCCAGCTTAGTGGCACAGCTCTGAGGCAGCCCAGAGTAGGGTATTTCCCCTCAAGGGGCATGTGGCCGACCAGAGCTGTGGTTCGCTGCCATCCCTCAGTAGCCAGAATATTGGACTAGATTTTGATCACCCAGGAATTTCATTCCAAATTTGAAGAATGGTCTCAGCTGAGTCACGTTGTTTTCACACCACTGCGAAGTCAGAAAGCTGTGAGTCAAACCGTCAGAAGCTGGAGACACTGTGATGTTCAAAGAAAATGCAGGGCTGGTGAAATGACTTTGTGGATAAGGGAGCTTACCACCAAGCCTGATGACCTGAGTTCAATTCCCAGAACCCTCATAATGGAAAAAAGTGAGCTGAGTCCTGGAACCTGTCCTCTGAGTGTCATGCTCATGCTTAACCTTCTCCCTCCTGATAAAACAGTAAATGTAAAAAGAAGGAATTTTAAAGAACAGATAATGTTGAACTGTAGATGTGAACTAACAGCTATGCTGTACTGATACCCTGGGCTCCTGTGTTGAGAAGGTCTTTAGCTCTGAAGCACCCTCCGTGCCTAGAGCTCCCCCCTCCCCAGACCTCTGCCTGGTTGTCCCTCCAGGAACGGGAGCAGATGCAGCGCTACAACCAGCGTATGATGGAGCAACTGAAGATCAGACAGCAGCAGGAGAAGGCGCGACTACCCAAGATCCAGAGGAGTGATGGCAAGACACGCATGGCCATGTACAAGAAGAGCCTGCACATCAATGGGGCAGGCAGTGCCTCTGAGCAGCGCGAGAAGATCAAGCAGGTGGGGGCCGCGCCTGGCAGGCTGTAGGGAGTGTTCGTAGAGGAACCTGGTAAAGCCTGGACCTCCCACCACGTGGGAGAATGTCAAATACTAGACACTAGATATGGCATAGGGTCCTGGGGGGGGGCGGGGCGCTGGCGGTGAGTCAGCCATGGCCTTGAAGCTTCAATAGCCCAGGAGAACCCTCCCCTGGTGGACAGATCCTTGTTTGACAGTTTGCCTTGCGCTGGTCCCTTTCATGACCCCATGCTTTTATGTGCATGGCGTTCTCTGTTCTCACCCACGAAGACCCTCCTTTCATGTCACCTCACCTTGCCAGGTCCCTACTGGCATGGGGACAGAGACTGGATCTCCACTCAGGACAGGGCTGGGCTGAGCGTTGCCCCCCCCAGTTCCTGGGATGGATGGGCCTCAGTGGCTCAGCCTGAGGCTGGCCAGCCCCCACAATGGCATCCTTTCTCTCTGCAGTTCTCGCAGCAGGAGGAGAAGAGGCAGAAGGCGGAGAGGCTGCAGCAGCAGCAGAAACATGAGAATCAGATGCGAGACATGGTGGCCCAGTGTGAGAGCAACATGAGCGAACTGCAGCAGCTGCAGGTACTCAGCCCCTTGCCTCAGCTTCCCCAAGGCAGTCAGTGCTCAGAGGCCAAGTGCCCCGCAGCAGGGTGGCGTCCTAGTCAGGCAGGCCCAGGTAAGCTGACTCCAGCTTGCCATGCTGCTCTCAGGCTATGTTACACATGGGTAAATTGTACGAGCCTCCTAGACATACTTCCTCTAAATCAGCCGTAGGGTAGAGGTGACGACTCCAGTTCGGTGGGATTGGCATGTGGATTTGTGAGCTGAAAGTGCCTTGCACTCCAGGGCCTGAGCTGCCATGCGGCACGGTTCCTTTGCTTGTGTGGGAATCCTGACTTTGAGTGTCCCTGTGTTAGGGATATCAACAAGCAGGAGGTGTTTGTCCCTCAGAACATGATAGAGCTAGCACCCCTGTCTGGACACCAGCAGCAAAATACCGAAGGCCCAGTCCATGAACTGGTACTTGGGGCCCCCTTGTGGCAGAGCAAGGCATTGTTGCACTTGACAGATGAGGGCCCCCCACTCCAGCCTCTGTGAACTTCAGGAAGTTGCTCAGGCCATTGGGCCCATGTGGAAATATGTGGAGAGGCAGGAGGTTCCTGAGAATGGCCAGCATCAGAGGCTGCCAGGCACGAACTCAGTCCTGTTACAGGACCATCTCAGAAAGGACAAGGCCTTTATTTCAACACAAGAGCCCTTCAGGCTGGGACGGGAGATCTCTCCTGAGGAAATGACATAGGCAAGAGATATTACATATTAGATACATACAGCATATGAAATGTAACTAGACACAATGCACAATTATATATATAATTTCTTAGATAAATAATTGTACACACAGATTTAGACTGTAGCTAGATGCAGTGGTACACACCTGTAGTCCTGCCACTTAAAAGGTGTCAAGAGGAGGATTCTTTGGACCAGGAGTTACAGGCTGTAGTTTACTTATTTATTATATGTTGTATGTACATGTGAGTTTGGGCAAGTGCATTCCCTAGCACACGTTTGCAGTTCAGAGAACAATTTTTGGGAGCTAGTTCTGCTACCCTTCTAGAGTGAGTTCTGGGGATCAAACCCAGGTTGTCAGGCTTATGGTACTTTGCCCACTGAACCATCTCACTAGCCCAAAACATTTTTTTTTTAAAAAAAAAACCCAGACAACTTAGACAATGTCAGAAGTCCACAGGAAGGTAGGCAGGATGGCTCAGTGACCAAAGCACTTGCTGCACAGGCCTAACAGTCTAAGTTTGATCCCCAGAAGCCATGCAAAGACGAAAAGTGAGAACTGACTCTACACAGTGTCCTTTGGTTCCAGATGTACACCATGGCATTCATGTGCACGCTCACACACACGCACACGCACATGCACATACGCACAAACACACACACTTAAAAAACACACAGAGAAAAAAGTTGCAAAATTGCTGTAATTTACCCATTTGGAACTATTACCATTAGTGTTCTGGAATAGTTATCTAGGTATTGCTTGGTGCAAGTATATATGTAAGGAGGAGGTTTTTCCGCCCGCTGCTGGTCTTCTCACGCCGCCGCGCCAGCCCCAATTAACACACCGAGACTCTGTATTTGATATAATGCTGTTGGCCAGGTACTAGTTTCTTATCTAGCTCTGTCTTAAATATTAACCCATTTCTGTTAATCTAAGAATTTCCATGTGGTTTCATCTTACTGGGGAATGGGCTGGCATTGTGCTCTCCCCAGTCTCTCCATGTTGACTCCTCCTGACTCCTTCCTCTTTCCTCCTTGTCTCCTAGTCCCACCTATCTTGCTTTCCTATTGGTCAACAGTGCTTTATTCATTTACCAGTATGAGAAACATATTTACAGAATGACATCTCCCATCAAGTATATTACCATTTGCAGAGTTGTAGATAATGGTAAAGGCATAAGAAGTGGTGGCTGCAGTGTCCTCCAGGGTGCAAGGCGTCTGGCTCCCCAGGCTTCTGCCTCCTCACTTTCACCCTTTTTCTGCCTATTCCAGAATGAAAAGTGTCACTTGTTAGTGGAACATGAAACCCAGAAGCTGAAGGCCCTAGATGAGAGCCATAACCAGAGCCTGAAGGAGTGGCGGGACAAGCTGCGGCCAAGGAAGAAGGTACTGCATTGGGCTGGTGGGTGCCTCCACAGGTGCCTACCTGAGACATCTGAAGCCTTCCTATTTTTGGACCCTACAATGGGTCTGTCCCTGAGAGACAGGACCCATCTACTTGTTGTGTTGAATACTGACAGCCCTATACACCTTGGATAGCAGCCTCCTTCTGCCCTGGCCCCTATGCAATTGAGGCAGAGAACCCCGTCAGCCATGCTGGCAGCCCAGTTTGTGGGGAGTCGCTCTGTGAGGTCAAAGGCCAGCACTAACTAGTTCGTTTTCCGAATTGATTTCCTAATGTGTAAATCAGGGCAGCTCAGGGGGAGAGCACCTAGCTCGTGTGATGCTCAGGGTTCCATCCCCAGCGCCAAAGCAAACAGCCATAAATTTAGGCGCATAAGCCACACTCTTTATCAAAATCTATAGTAAAAGGATTGGAAAGTTGGAGGTCTCTCCAGGGCATCTCCAGGGTCTCACAAGGCTGGAGTCAGGCTGTGGTGGGCCATTGAAGTCTTGACAGACTCCTCCCCGCACATGCAGTGTGACCAGGTACCTCATGCTCCTGCCATCTTGCCTTCCCATGATGGGCTGTACCCTCATACTGTGAGCCAAAACAGGCCCTTTCTTCCTTTAATTGCTTTTGTCAGGTATAAAAGTAAGTAACATAGTTAATCAGTATGGTCATGGTAGAGATAAGATTGTAGGGCCATTCACAGTCATTAACCCTCAGCATATCAAAGGCATAGGCATTCTTAGACTCTGAGGAGAGAGCTGCCCTTGTTACCTTTACCTTGTGCCACATGTGGCCTGATATTCTGAGGGGATTTTAGCCACTATGTACCTGGACAGGAGGCAGGCTGTGGCCTGCTGGGGCTTCTGATACTACACCCACAGGTACCCAGTGTTCCTGCTGGCTCTGCATCAGGGAGTGAGTGTGCATCTGCCTGTCCAGCTCTGGGCATCTGTTTCTGGAGCACATCCTGAAAATGAGCAGTTGTCTCTCCCAGCAGCTGCCTGTGGCCTTACATGGTCTCGTGGGCTCCCGGAAGCACTGCAGGTGTGCTTGGTGAGCTGGCCCTGCACTCTACCTGTGGGACTGTTGCAGGGCAGGGTGACAGATGCCCAAGTGGCTGCCAGCATGGTGGCCTTTGTGAGCTTGCATTACATTCAGCAGCCTTGAGCACTGTCTTCCCCTTATATCATGTCCAGTGGAGTATTTTTAGAAGGATTCAGATGACTTCCTTTTAAGTGAATGCAGACTTCCTGATTTGCTGAGGTCACCGAGAGGATAGAGTGGGTCCTCAGAGTAGTCTGCTCTCCCCCCTCAACTTGCCGTTTTAGACTGTGAAATGCAGACATGTTATCTGCATTTTAAAGTGTGCCTATAGACACACTGCTGCCTGTGGGCTAAGTCTGCCTGACTACCCATTTGTAAATAAGTTTTACATTCATAATACATACATAAATAAGCTCATTCATTTGCCTTCTACATGGCTGGTTTTGCATTACAGTGGAAACACTGGTCTGTGAAGCAGTGTCTCCCATATAGGATAGGGAAACACTATCATTTAAACAAGACCTGCACAATGACAACACTGGTTGACGGTCCAACACGGGTGGGGAAAATCTTGCATGGTCTCACTCTAGATGAAGAGTTAGAGGTAATTAAATGGCTGCCAAGAGAAGAGTCAGTCTTCTCCGGTGATGAGCCCCCTGAGAAGTTAGCTAACCCCAAGCAATCATCTCTAACACCTATACAGATAGACAATAGGACATGGGACTCAGCAGGCTATATTCATACATACATCCATATACATGTAACAACAGTAACCAAAGAAGAGGGGGTCATGGATTTGAGAGGAAGTGGAGGGGGACATATGGGGGAGATGGAAGAAATGAGGTAAATACAGTACTCATGTGTGACAGTCTCAAATTGTTTAAATGTTTACCATCTGGCACACAGCAGGAGACAGGCTGCTGCCTGTGGCCTTCCACGACTTTGCCGAGGAATGCTGTGTGGATAGAAGGCAGGGCTTGAGTTGCAGGCTTCGGTCCTCGCTCAGCACCACAAGCTGAGCAGCCCTTCAGCAGATGCATGGTTTGGGGTTTCAGATCCTTCTCCAAGTTTGGGATATTTGCATATGTCTAATGAGATGTCTGGGGACAAGACCACGTTAGTTACTTCTCTTGGCTTGTGGTAGAGAACCAGACAGAAAGTTTATTTTGGCCACACTGGAGTTTGAGGTGCTGGTCACATCAGAAGCAGATAGCGGGAAGCAAGGCTGAACTGTACCTCCTCCATACCCCCATAGTGACCCTCACTTCGTTCACCAGCCATTCCCCCAGCCCACCAGCTTAGGGGCTGGAGTGTTCAGGCTCCTGAGCTCCTGCTGACATCTCACACTCATAACATAGCAAGACCCCAGTCCAGATAAGCTCAGTCCTGTCTCCCAGGTCTTGCACACAACCAGAAGGTATTTTTGGCGTACCTACCTTTTGATCACCACCCCTTCTATGTAAGGTCAGAAGTAGGATTTTTTTCACTGTGGCATCAAACTAGCACTTCAAAGTTTTCAGATTTTGGAACATCTTGGACTTTGGGGGTGGGGATATTCAGCTATTCCTGGCGTTAAAATTGGATGACGTACTAAACCATCCTGTTAGTGACCCCTCCACTGGGGGGATCACACACTGGATCCCTGAGCTACATGGTTTACAAATGCATGACATTAAACTGAGCCAATGTAGTGATTTTTCAGGTTTTTTATTTTTTTAATAATTGCCTGCCTTCCCCACAGTGCCTGCTAAGGGGCACTGACATATCTGACTCCCTCTCCCCTGGATTTTCTTTATCCATCTGACTCTCTCCCCTCCAGGAGAGTCTTGTTTGTGCTGGAGCCCTTCTTTCTTCAGGATTTATGCTGGGCCTGTGAGCCGTTCACAAGGAGCCTGGCAAGAGGCAGGGGGTGGGCTGGGGTGCTCACCTCAGGGGAGACCTTCCACCCTGTTCCCTAGAGCCTGGGTGGGAGCTGTCCAGAGTAGGCCATGCTGTTCCAACTGCAATGATTGGCATGTCACTGAGTACAATCTGCCCTCCCTTCCCTAGGCCCTGGAAGAGGATTTGAACCAGAAGAAGCAGGAACAGGAAATGTTCTTCAAACTAAGCGAGGAGGCGGAACCCAGACCCACCACGCCCAACAGAGCCAGCAAGTTCTTCCCCTACAGCTCTGGGGATGCTTCCTAACACCTCATCCCTGGGCTGCGGTGGGTGATGTGGCAGCATGGCCACTGGGGCCTCTGAGCCTCTGAGAACAAGTGACTCAGGACCTCTGTCCCTTGCTTCTGTGCCAGCTTGAACCAGCCCCTCAGCCTGCAATGCCACAGTTGTTCACAGCGCCGCCCTGGTGCTTCTAATGGATGACTTCGTCAAGACTCACAACAGTGATTAGAGCTGTTGGGGCCAGGGGACAGGCATGAAGGGTGTACCCCTCCTGTTTGCCCAGACACCAGCTCTACTGTCTGTAGGCACAAGTGCTACCAATGACATCACCGTGAACTCATCCTTATTGTAATCCTTGTGGGTTTGTTTGGGTTTTTTCCCAGCAGTTCCCTGCAGTGTCGGAAAACATCCCTAACAGCCTTTCAGCTCTCAGCAGCCAGCTCTCAGGGTGTCCTCTTTCCCTGATTCACAGGCGCTGGGTATGGTGGGGGTGAGGGGTGGGGGAAGGGAGGTCAGAAATGTTCATCCTGCTGCTCTCTGACATCCCATCTCATTTCTCTCTCCATGCGCGCGCGTGTGTGCGCACGCGCACACACACACTTTGACCTCCTGGCTGCCTCTTCTCTGGCCTCCTATGGAACCTTCCTGCTGCCTTCTGAGCCTCATCCTGGGCCACCAAGCATGTCATGTGGAGCAGCAGGTGGGGACCTGCTGAGTGCTGGCACCAGGGCCCAGAGCAGGCACAGGCGGTACTGCCAGCCTGCAACTAACTAACTCATTTGGCCGCACACTGAATCCTGTGTTCAGGGGTAAACTCCCCTTCACAGCCAGCTTCTGCTGCCTAGCACGTACCAGTCTCACCCTTGCCCACTTGTCTGCAGGTACCCTGGGAAGGCTCTTGTCCTTTGCCCTAGCCCTGTACATTTCAAGCCTGGCGGTCCCTTGAACTTTATTCCTCCTGAAGAAATGCTTCCTGTCCTCAGGAACATGCAGAAGCAGAGACACTGAACCTCCATGGTTCTGGGCCTTTGGGTTGCTCAGCACCTCAGGAGGGTGGCCTCCTGAGGTGCTGAGCCCCACAGGCAACCATGTGTCACAACCCAGAAAAGCAGCTGTTCCACCCAGCCTTTCTTGACTCTGATGCCTAGTGCTCCATAAAAGTAGATGTACATGGCTGGCTGCCTTTTAAAAGCCACTTCCCAGTGATGACACTGCTGCTGCTGCAGACTCGAGCAGTTGAGTCTAGTGCGTGGCTGAGACCTCTGCAGAATCTCTCCATCAGCTGCCCGATGCTGAGGCCAATTCCCTGGAAAGTTTCCCCAGATGATAACTGGGTGCTTAGTGGGGAGTGAGCTAGGAAAACAGGTCTTAGGGCTCCCAGATCGTGTGTGCAGTAAAGGAGCTCATATAGCCCAGGAGGGTGATGGTTCTCAGGGAAGGGAGCCTCAGCTTGCCTTCAGGTCTCTCACTTGAGGGGTCATGAGGAACAGGTGACTTTGTTCTCTTTGGTGCAAAGTGGCTGAGAAACACAAAAAGTGGCAGAGCGAACCTGCAGGACCCAGAGATGAGAAGTGAGTAGGGCTGCTTCTGCCATTGTTTACAATCTGCTTTTTGCATCTGGGGGACTTGACAGTGGCTGTTAGGCAAAATGCCAGTTTTGTGGTTCAGGTAGTCTCTGATCATTCCCTGACTTACCATTCATACTGTCCTGGTCCTTTGTGTGATTGTTGCCTCCACACTTAGTGCCACCTGAGTCCTGGTAAGCTCTACTGTGCCTTTTTGAGTGGGGTCTAGCCTAGTCTCCCATGCTCACCATTTAGCATATGTGCAATGCCTGCTGCTGACGAGGCCCATGCAGTATTCCTTGTGTCCTGTGCTAATGTTTTCTGTGTAGGGACAGGCAGAAATGTTTTCAGCTGAGTAAATATAACTAACTTATATTTCCCTTCATGAAGGATAGATGTAATGTGTATGTCATTTCCATCCATCATGTAAATTTTTTGTAAACTGTTTCTCTGCAAACAAAAAAATGTAAATATGCTTCTAATAAATAACAAGGTTATTTGCATGCACTGTTCTTTCTGGTTGGAGTGGGAAAGCAGGAATGCTTCCCATGTTTGCCTAGCTTCCCATGTTCATCCTCTGAGTGTGTAAGAGCCTCCTCCATCAGGCAGGTCACACTTTGCAGTTTCTGTTTTAAGAAAGGAAAGAAGCCATAGTCTCCCTGATCATTCAGTATCATTTATTTGTTTATTTATTTATTTATTTTGGTGGTGGTTTTTGTTTTTTTCAAGACGGAGTTTCACTGTGTAGCTCCGACTGTCCTCGAATTCTCTCCGTAGACCAGGCTGGCCTCAAACTCAGGGACCTGCCTGCCTCTGCCTCTCAAGTGCTGAGATTAAAGGTGGAAACCATGGACATTCCACACTGCACCCTTTTCCTCATATTCAAATTGTAGTGACAAGGCTACATCTGATTTACTGTGTATATGCATATGTCATGTTACTCCAGTCATTTGTAAGCTATGTAACTACAGTTTTCCCTGTCTTTCAGTATCAGTTTCATTTATAATTGACATGTCTCATTGTTGCACATTTTAAAATTTTACTTTGAGAAGGACCTCATATTCGTTGTGGAATACCAAAGAACTTCACACGGTACAAAAGGATGAAGAGTCCACTTTTTAGCCCTGAGCTGCTGTTGCCTCTGGACTCCTTCCTGCTGTTGATGTGGACCCATCATCGATTGCTTCTGTCTGGGGGTGCAAATGAGCTGGCACCTGGCATGACTGCCATTAAAGGCTAGAAAAGTTAGGTTCAAAGAATTCAGGAGACTGGCAAAAACAAAACAAAGCAAAACAAAAAAAGTACATTAAGGGATGTGGAGGACTGAGGAAATGAGATCGTCCTATGTTAACCGACCCCTCTTAATGCACCCAGTGCTGGAGATATAGGCATGAGTGATGCCTGGACTCTGTCTTCCACATACTTTGCCTCATGGAGACAGGACTGGGGAAGCAGAACATTGGTTCAGGCTAACACTACCCAGGAGATTCAGGGGACACCCCCTAAAAGAGCCACACTGTCTTGGAGGATAAACCGGTATAGTCCAGAATGGCTTAAAAATATGAGGCTAAGCTGGGTGATGGTGGCACATACCTTTAATTCCAGCACTCAGGAGGCAGAAGCAGGTGGATGTCTGTGAGTTTGAGACCAGCCTGGTGTATAAGAGCTAGTTCCAGGTCAGGCTCCAAAACCACAGAGAAACCCTGTCTCAAAACAAAAACAGAAACAGAAAAACAAAACATGAGGCTAAGTGAGAGAATTTAGGCCAAACAAGAGTGCCAGGCTAAGACAACTTTTACAAGAAGCCACAAGAAGATCAGGAAAGAACAGGACTGTTGCACTTTGACATTTTCTAAGGAAAGGAGAGATTGCAGGGTTTTGAGGCAATTAGATTTTAACAGAGCCTCCAATGCTGCCTGCCAAGGGACCACACTTCAGCTCTGTGGTACTCAAGGTGTCCGTTAGATGTGGTTAACAAGACATCTAGTAACTACTGAAACAGAACAGATCAGGTCATCAGGATGAGCACTAGCCCTGAGGACAATTAGAGAGTCTGGACAACGGTCTCAGTGGCTAAAAGCACTCGCTGCTCTTTCAGAGGACCTAAGTTTGGTTCCCAGCACCCACATTCAAGCAGCTCACAACTGCCTGTAGCTCCAGCTCCAGGGGATCCAACGCCCTCTTCTGGCCTCTGTGGGCACTCTCACCCATGAATGATAAAATTTACCTTGAAAAAGATGAAAGAAGGGTAAAATAAGCAACTCCACTTGAAGGCATGAGAGACCACACAATAATGAAGGGTTTCCTGACCAGGATTCAAGCAGGGATGGGAGCCCCAGGGAGGAGTGGGATGGTTCACCCTACCTGACTTCCCAAGCCTAGAAGGAGCAGCAGAAATGCAGGGTTGAGCTTTTGATGGGTCTCCGGGGCAAGGAGTCCAGGGCCTGCCAAGTGCACAGTGGGAGGGATCCAGGTGAAGCCATTCCCTTGAACTCAGACCTCAGAGAAATCAGAACTGGTTAGGGCCAGGAAAGAAAGAGAATGGGGGAAGGGAGAGGATATGGGGAGAAATAAGGGGAAGGGAGGGGAAAGAAACAGGCCAATAAGGTCCCTCAAGCCTGGAGTCCACTGACTTCCACAAACTCACTAAGCTCGGGGGAAACACAAGATGATTTGAAAATTTCAGCAGATAGCTGAAACCAAAAGCTTTTAAAAGAACCAAGTGTCATAAACTATGTTAGTGATGATAATCAAATCCAGTTGCCAGATTTTACCTTTGTATTTGAAATTTTTCTCACTCAATTCAAGCTTGTACTATACTTAGAAGCTTGTAGTTAGAAAGGAAAGCATGGGCTAGGGACATGGCTCAACAACAGGATGCTGCCCTGGCATGTTCGAGGCCCTGAGTTCAGTCCCTGCATTGACTTTTGTTTGTTTTTGTTTTTAATCTTCAAGGCAGGGTTTCTCTGTAGCTTTGGAGCCTGTACTGGAACTCACTCTGTAGACTAGACTGGCCTCAAATTCACAGATCTGCCTGCTTTTGCCTCCCAAGTGCTTGGTTTTAAGGCATGTGCCACCATCGCCTGGAGACTTTTTTTTTTTTTTTTTTTTTTAAAGAAACCATGACTTGTGGTGGTGGTGCACACCTTTAGTCCCAGAACTTGAGAGGCAGAAACAGGTGGATCTCTGTGACCAGTCCAGCCTGCTCTACAGAGCAAGTTCCAGAACAGCCAGGGCTACACAGAGAAACCCTGCCTCAAAAAGAGAGAGAGAGAGAGAGAGAGAGAGAGAGAGAGAGAGAGAGAGAGGAAGAAAGAAAGAGAGAGAAAAGAAAAGAAAGAAAACATGGCAGGTCATTATTCAACTAAACTTGGGTCTCCCTCTAGTCACTGGGCAGAGCAAGTTGCAAGTCTGCCCAATGGCATGTGACTGTTCCACCTGTGTGGAAGCACACAGCAAAGCAAACATATGGTCCCCCTTTTCCAGTAAGCAACCTCAGAAGAGGCTGTGTTCCAAGGCAATGAAGAATGACAGTAGCTCTTCCAACAAGGTCAGTTAGTTCCTCCTGGCCTCAGAGGACATCACCCCCTGAGAGCACAGGACATGAGGCTTGATCAAAGGATGGGCTTCAAGCTGTGGAGGCCTCCAAGCTTCTGGCTACCACAGCAGACCCAGATCAGGGTAGCAGTCCATGTCCATCCTCTTCATCTTACTTCTCCCTGCTCAGTAGGCTGCATCGAGCCAGATCCCCTGTGACCGGAGATGAGAGAGGCAGCTAAGGAGGGAAGGGAAGAAAGGAGCATGTGCTGGGAGCTCCAGGCTCCCCAACTCATGGTGCAGGAGATCAAATCCAAGGCCTTATGCACAAGCTCCATCCCAGAGTCCCAACCCCCTCCACTGCGGCCTGGATCCCCCTTTTGTGGTTTGCCCAACCCATTTTTGTGGTTTTTGTCTCAGCAGTCCACACCAGAGATTCCCTTCAAAGATCTGCTTTGGGGCTCCCAATGCCCCTTTGCCTACAGGCACCAAGAGGTAAAAGTGCCTGGGAACTAACACCCACCCATCCTGAGATGGGTCTTAGCCAGGGAGCTAGGGATCCAGTGGAGTGGGAGTATGAAAGGCCAGCTCCCTTGCAGTAACAAGTCAGGACAAAACTCAAGGTGTGGTTGATACCCCAAAGCTCCCTGTGGGATCAGGCTGTAGCTCTGATCCCCTCGCTCTGCCTTCCCCTCCCTCTCTAGCTTCCCCTGTTCAGTTTCCAGTCTCTCCTGGGAGCTTTTCCTTAACACATGGCCTGCACACAGCTTCTCCTTTCATAACCTGCTCTAGAAGGATGGTATGTCTAAGAAACTGACTCTGTGTGAGTGAGATTTTGGAGCACACTGGCCAGGAGGCAGCAGGACTCTGTCACCGAGGGTAAGTGGGTGTTGTTGCACCTAAATGCTGTAGCAAAGATACCGGAATGCTTTATGGGAAATTAGAGCTGGCTGTGGCTGGAAGGAGTCACTCTGGCTTGTGACAGGAAGCGGTGATTTAAAGGACTACAGAGTTAATTCATTGCTGATGTATATAGTATTGATTTTATTTTTGTGGAAGAGAAAAAACAGGCTCAGGTCAGACAGTCACCAATTTAGGGCAAAATATGGAAGCCAGAAGGTCTCCTCAGCAGCTTCAAAAAGACTATCATCATTCTAGTATTCCCACCTTGGTGTTTTCCCAAAAGAGTTGACCTCAGTTTGTCAAAGAGATGTCTAGGACAGCATCCTATTGTTGAGTAATGTCCCCAGCCCATTCTTTCCTCTGTATACACACACACACACACACACACACACACACACACACAAGCTTTGTTTTGTTTTGTTGTTATTGTTTGTCTTAACTGAGACAGGATTTCTCTGTAACTGCCCTGGCTGCCCTGGAACTCAATTTGTAGACCAGGCAGGGCTTGAACTCACAGAGTTCTGAGTACTGGGATTAATGGTGTGAGCCACCGCTGCTCAGCTGAGATGTCAACACTCATGCTCATCACAGCACTTTCACAGCAGTGAAGAAATAAAGCAACATAGGTGTCCATCAACAGATGGATGGGGAGAAGAGGTGGTCTAGATACATAACGGACTACTATTCAGCCTTGAGAGAGGAGGGATTCCCTCAGCATAGGCTAGGTGGGATTTGCTGAGATAGGCACCCAAAGATGAACATGCATATTCTCTCATGTATAGAATCTATAGCAGACCTAGGGGTTCAGAGGTGGAGGAAGAGGAAATCACAGACATGATGGCTGAAGAGCACAAAATCCTCCTGAGGAAGAAACATTACCTCTTCTCTCAAGTCCTTTTGTACAGCCTTTTGAGCAGGATCATAGCTAGAGGACCAGTCAGGGCCACAGTGTGTTTTAGCTACTAGCAGCTGTTTGGGGTACCCTGAATCTGTGTTCCGAGATCATGGTCACTCACTATCTGGACACAGAGATCCGCCTGCCTCTGCCTCTGTAGTGCTGGGACTAAAGGTGTGTGCCATCACTCCTGAAAACATGGTGCAGACTTTTGGAGCCTGTCTGCTTTAAACCAAATCATGGTTCCCGTGTCTACCTCTCGAGATGGGAGCTTCCCTAGCCAAGTCAAATCTCCCAAAATGGAACTGGACATTGTCTCCTGCTTTGTAGAGGTCATTTTGTCATTGAAGCTAGATATGCTTGGGTGTCACTTAGCTCTTCTGATAGCTGCTGCCCATCTTTCCCAATTCAGTCCTTAGATATTCTTTAGAATTTAAAAAAATAATTTATTTAAATTTATTTTAGATGCTTTGATGTGAAGGTATCAGATCCCCTGGAACTGGAGTTACAGACAGTTGTGAGCTGCCATGTGGGTGCTGAGAATTGAACCCAGGTCCTCTGGAAGATCAGCCAGTGTTCTTAACTGTTGAGTCATCTCTCCAGCCCCATAGTCCCTGGATATCCTAGTCTATGAGTTATCTGGTATCTTCAGGATCTGTTCCTCTCTTTTGTTTTGTATTTGTAGTATATTTGTGTGTGTGTGTGTGTGTGTGTGTGTGTGTGTGTGTGTGTGTGTATGTGTGTCTGTCTGTCTGTCTGTCTGTGTGCCATGCCTGGCACATGTGTGGAGGTCAGAGAACAACTTTTGGGAGCTGGTTCTCTCCCTCTACCATGTGGGTTGTGGAGATCAAACTTGGAAAAGCAGACTTGGCAACAGGCATCTTTACCCAATTAGCCATGTCCTGGAGGCAGGGTCACTTGCTGAATGGGGAGCTTACTGGAAAAACCAGCTGGGCAGCCGTCCCCAGAGTTCTTCCTGTCTCAACCTAACATGGGGATTCAGGAGTGTGCCACAGCACCTGGCTTCTTACATGAGTGTTATGGATCCAAATTCATGTTTTTTTTTTTTTTTTATCAAACACTTTACCAACTGAAACATCTCCCTAGGCTTTGAAGGGTTTTTTGTTTGTTTTTTTAAATGGCACTTTACCACTGCTCTGGAAACTGAACAGAAAGGGGTTTCCCAGCATCTCTTTCCACTCTGCCACTACTGGGCAAGTTTTCTCCCTTTTCCCACCTTTCCCTCTCTCTCTTAAAAATATGACACCAAGAACAGAGTGCCAATTTCCTGAGGTTCTCTTAAGCTACCAGCCCAATTGCTGGGGAAGGGGAGCTCCCAGAACATTCCAGTCCCTCCAGGGCAGACTGGAGTCTTTCCTGCTTTTGTTTTGTTTTGATTTTGGTTGTTGTTGTTGTTGTTTTTGAGGCAGGGTTTCTCTGTGGCTTTGGAGCCTGTCCTGGAACTAGCTCTTGTAGACCAGGCTGGTCTCTAAGTCACAGAGATCCACCTGCCTCTGTTGCCCAAGTGCTGGGATTAAAGGCGTGCACCACTGGCTTCTTTCCTGTTACTTTGTATTTTGCTGTTCAAGTGTAGATTCTCATCGGTACTTACCTTTTCTGAAAGCTATTTCTCTCTGGGTTACCTGCTGCAGAGTCTAGCACACCATGTCTACTATCTTCTTTCCCTCTGTGAGATATGCCCTCCTGTATCTCTTCTGACTCATTATGGCTTGGAGACTGTATTATCAGAGACAACCTAAAAGCCCTGCTTGCTTTTGTCTTCCATATGTATATGAATTTCAAAATTACATTTATTTATCTGTGTGTGTGTGCATGGGAGCTATTATGCGTCTCTGTTGTGATAAAGCATTTGGACCCAAAGCAACTTATGGATGAAAGTGTTCATTTCACTTACAGATTACAGTACACCATCAAAGAAAGCAAAGGCAGGAACTCAAATCGGGAAACTGGAGGGAGGAACTGAAGAAGAAACCATGGAAGAACAGTGCTTAATGACTTGCTCTCTATGGTTTGTTTAGTCTGCTTTCTTAAACAGTCCAGGACTACCTGCCCAGAGATGGCCCTGCCCAAAGTGGCTACACCCTCCCACATCAATTATTAATCAAGAAAATGCCCCTACAGACTTGTCTAATGTGATGGAGGTAATTCTTCCATGGAGGTTCCCTTTCCCTGGGTGACTGTCACACGTGTGTGTGTGTGTGTGTGTGTGTGTGTGTGTGTGTGTGTGTGTGTATGTTACAGCGCAGATGTAGAGGTCAGAGGACAATTTGCAGGAGTTGGTTCTCACCTTCCACTGTGTGTGGATTGCAGATATTGAACTCACATCATCAATCATGGTGGCAAGTGCCTTTACACATGGAGTCATTTCACCAGCCCTGCCCGGATTGATAATTTATTTTTAAGCCACTGATGATTTTTAGAGGTAGGTTTATGAATCTTTGTTGGGACTTTGATCATTTCAGTATTCTTGGAGTTGGTGATTGAGCAGTTACCATCTCTTGGAGCCACTGTGTGCCTCTTCCTAGTGTTTCTGTGTTGTATTCTGTGCTTCTGTGTTTTGGAAACCTCCCTCGGTTTTATTTGGTGACCTCTTTTGGGGTCTCAATCTCCAGTAGCACTCAAAAAAGGGCAAACAAATTGCTCTAGCAACAATAGCACCCAAACCAACCAGATATAGAAAGGCATACATTTGGGGCTGGAGAGATGGCTCAGAGGTTAAGAGCACTGACTGCTCTTCCAGAGGTCCTGAGTTCAATTCCCAGCAACCACATGGTGACTCACAGTCATCTATCACAAGATCTGGTGCCCTCTTCTGGTGTGCAGGCAAATATGCAGACAGAACACTATATATGTAATAAAAATAAGTAAATAAATTAAAAAAAGAGAAAGGCATATATTTGTAGTCAATTAAAGCCAACAAATGATCATAGATCAGAAAATGTCAGAAAGGGTGGAGGTGTGTTACACACACACATATACACACACACCTAGTTAACAAAGAATAAAATGTAGAAAAATATCACAAAATAACACACACACACACAAAAAAGGAAAGAAAAAATAAAAAAATCCAATTAGAGACTATTAAATCAGATGAGAAAGAAGAATAGGGGTGTGGGGTGGGGAGTTTGAGGGTCAGCTGAGCTGTGGGTTTGCCAAGGACCTGGCTTAGTTTCCAGCACTCATATAGCTGCTCACAACTCTCTGAAGGGCCAGTTCCCGAGGATCTGGCACCCTCTTCTGGCCTCTGGGCACTCTACACACCACACACACACATGCGCAGGGAAATGCATAAAATACAAATACATCTTTTTTAAAAAAAACCTTAGAAAATGAATGAAGAAAAATTGTTCAGTCAAAGATTTTAAAAAGAGATGAGAGGATTAAAAATTAAACATTAAAAGGAGAGGAAATGAAGTGTGATGCAAAAGAAAAATGTGTAATTATTCAACAGGTATGACATTTTATTTTAAAAATGTACTAAAATGAACTAAAAACATACCAGTTTCCTTTCCATCAGAGGTCAGTTGTGTCAGTAGAGGTGAAAGTTACCAGCCAAGTGAGCACATATTGTTCCTGTGACCTGGCAGTTCCCTTTGGAGAGGTCACAGGTCGTGCACTGTTTACCTTCTCCTCCTTCATTGTGTCCCTAGGCTAGCAATCAGGGGGAGTGGTTTGTGTGCACAGCCAGTTTCTCTCTTGGCTGCCTTGCTCCAGGATGGGCTGGGCTGGGGTGGAACACAGGTTCTACAGCACCAGTTTATTGGGGGCTTATTTCGTCTGCACACTCCTATGGCAGCACTGGTATTAGAGGTTCTGCCTTAGATCTAGGTCTCTGTTGCCTTCTGAGATGCCTGCTCAGGAGCCAGGGGAACCCTGTGGGGCTAGGCTCAAGGGGAAATATGGGGACCCTAGGTACTGCCTCCTCTTTTGAAACTCCCTTATAAACACCCACTTGCATTAGCTCTATAGTCCTCTTTGTATCTCAAAACAGCTTCCCAATACATGAACTCTTAGCTCAGTATTTGGTGGGGCAGCTATGACTCTGGTTACGGTTCCAGGAGGCAGGAAAATGTGGTGACCTTTGACTCCCAAAGCAGTAAGCTGAGGCAAGACCTCCCAGACACCCCCTCCCTGTTTCTCCAAGACAGGGTTTCTCTGAGTAGACCAGGAGGCCTCGAACTCAGAGATCTGCCTGCCTCTGTCTCCCGAGTGTCACACTGGGAATAAAAGTGGGCACCACCATTACCCAGCCAGAGAGGTAAGACCTTCTAAAGATGGCTCCTGGACACAGCACTTGGGTTATTGCTGGGAAGAATAAACTTCCCCAGTGCCACGACCACACAGATTCCAGGCCCTTGTCCTTTTAGGCTGCTCTCCAGTATGGTGCTAAGACTTGTGCAGTTTTCTGTTTCTCCCCCTTTCCTTTGCCTCACCCCTGAACTGTGCTGTGCCACTGCTGTGTTTGGCTCTGGGTCACTCTCTTACCCTCTATCTCTTGAGTTTTTCTCCAACCTGTTTTTACATCTAAACTTCCATACTTCTGCATCCACACCCCTTCTGGAAGGGCAGAAGCTGGCCACTGCAGTGGGCTTCTTACCTGCCATCTCATCCCTTCAAATCTCTGTATGTGTGGGGGGGCTGTGGAGAGGAATGAGGGGGGTCTCTTTATGTAGCCCTAGCTGTCCTGGAACTTGTTATGTAGACCAGGCTGGCCTAGCACTCACAGAGATCTTCCTGCCTCTGCTTCCTAAATGCTATGATTTAGCACTTAGGGAGCAGATTTAACACACCTGGCTAAATCATTCCCCAAGCTCCCAAGTCCATATTTTTCCTGGAAAGAGTGTCACTCTGAAGGAGCTGAATTACTGGCCTCCTGTCTCCTGCATATGCTGCTCATCAGGGTTGTAACCTGGTTCCTATCTCCTCTTGGCACCTTCCCCTTCAACTCTTTCTTCTTCAGCCTCATCCTCTGTGTGGGCAACTTCATCCAGTTTGCATGAGAATACTCGTCAGCCCACAGAACCACAGAAGGATGTGGATTTCCAGTCTTTGCTGATTTTCTCTTTGCTAGCACTATCTTGCACCTTCTCATTAACTTCTTTAGCTGATCTGCCTCTAGGTTTTTGACTGTTTAGTTGGAGACTGGCTAATGGTCACTCCTTGACATTCCCTAGGTAAGACTTCTTGAGATGGCAGCTTGTTAGACATGTAGTTTGTTCAGATCTGTGTTTAACTATGACTGATTGGGCACAAAGTGAAGAGTCCAGAGAATTCCCTTCACCTTGTCGGACCAGCCTTGCAATGCACATCTATTAACATAAAATCTGTTTGCTCTAAGTGTAACCTTTTACTTTCCAAATTAAAATCTTTTTCTACCACTCCTCAAAGAAGTTACCTATCAGTAAAAACATTATTGTCTTAAATTTTTTTTTAAATTTTTATATGTGTAGGTGATTTGGCTGCATGTATGTCTATGTACCAGGAAAGGGTATCAGATCCCTGGAACTGGAGTTACAGACACTTACAACTGGTCATGTGGTTGCTGGAATTGAACTTGGTCCTTTGGAAGAGCAGCCAGTGCCCTTAACTGCTAAACCATCTCTCCAGGCACTGGTATCAATTCTTTGGTTTAGGATCTTGCTGTGGTGCCTTGGCTGTCAAGGAGCTTGGTGTCAAGCTCCTTGGCCCAGGCAGTCTTTATGCCTCAATTTTCTAGGCAGCTAGAGCTCTTGGTGTTCTTGATGTGTACCACCATGTCTGTTATTCTTAAGTTTCATTATTATTATTATTTGGTTTTTCAAGACAGGGTTTCTCTGTATTGGAATTCATTCTGTAGACCAGACTGGTCTTGAACCCAGAGATCCGCCTGCCTCTGCCTCTGCCTCTTAGTTCTGGAATTAAAGGTGTGCACTACCACCCCGCTAATCTTAAATTTCATTCAGCCCCAGTTCAGTCCTCCTTTGATGTTGCCAACAACAAAGCATTAGAAACCATTTGACTGGTGGGAGGGTCTCTCTCTCTCTCTCTCTTCTTCCTTCCTTTCTGTCTCTTTCTGAGTTAGGGGGACTCACTATATTGCTTAAGCTGGCATGGAACTCTCAAGTGATCCTCTTGCCTCAGCCTCCAAGGTAACTAACCTTAGATATGTGCTACTACTCCCACCTGAAGGGCTTTTTAAAATGTAGCCATTAGGGATTTTGTGAAGCATGCAAAAATGCCTTTTCCAACACTTTTTATTTTCTTTATCTTCTCTGTTTTCTTGGTGGTAAGAATTAAGCCAACAATCTCGTACCCTATTTACTAAGACTTTTAAGTGACTATATATTGCACAGTAGGGACAACCATGTATGGTTTACTAATACCTTCCCTACCCTCTTTTGTTTTTCAGCTTTTTTTTTTTTTTTTTTAGTTTTGATTTTTGAGACAGGGTTTCTCTGTAGCTTTGGAGCCTGTTCTGGAACTTTGCTCTGTAGACCAGGCTAGCCTTGAACACAGAGGCCTGCCTGTGCCTCCCAAGTGGTGGGATTAAAGACATGTGCCACCAATGTCCGGCCCTACCCTCTTTTGTAACTAGACATGAAACTCGGGGCTTTATATTTTCTGTTTTCTATTGTACTCAAAGAGTGAGTACAAACAACCAGGCAGTGATGGCACACGCCTTTAATCCCACCATTTGAGAGGCAGAGGCAAGCGGTTGTCTGTGTGGGGCATGGAAGGTGTCGTAGTTTAGGTTTCTATTACTGTGTAGAGGCACAATGACCATGGCAACTCTTAGAAAGGAAAATATTTAATTGGGGCTGGCTTACAGTTTCAGAGGTTTAGTCCATTATTATCATAGCATAGCAGTGTGCAGGCAGACATGATGCCGGAGAAGGGGCTGAGAGTTCTACATCTTAATCTGCAGGCAGTAGAAGGAGTGTCACACTGGATGTACCTTGAGCATATGAGACCACAAAGCTCACCTCCACAGTGATGCACTTTCTCCAACAAGGCCACCTCTCCTAATAGCACGGCCCCTATGGGCTAAGCATTCAAGCACACGAGTCCTCCAAAGGAGGGAAGTGTGGTCTCATGTTGCCCACCACAGTGTCAGTGATCTGCCGAGGCTGGCTCTGCGACTCCACAGCCTTCCTCTCAGCCTCCTTCTGCTTCTAGGCTTCCTGGGCCTGAGTGTACAGCTGACTCTTTGACAAAGGCTCAGCCTCTAAGAAGAACACATATCCATGAAGGGAGATGCAAGACACAATGACACAGTGTGCTACTGCACTTCCAGCCCCCTTCCTGATAGCCCCACCCCGAGACCAGCAACAGCTTTACTAAGAGTCTTGTCAAGCCAGACAATGGCACAAAGTCAGTTCCTTGTTCCAAAAGTCCCTTACCATATTCTGGTTGGTTGATTTGTTTTTTTTTTTTTTTTTTTTTTTCTTTTTTTTCCTTTCTTTTTTCTTTTTTCCACTTAAAATGTCATTGGGGCCAGGCAGTAGCGACACACACCTTTAATCTAAGCACCTGGGAAGCGGAGGCAGCCAGATTTCTAAGTTTGAGAAGAGCCTGGTCCACAGAGTGTGTTTCAGGACAGTCAGGGCTACACAGAGAAACAAACCCTGTCTCAAAAAACAAACAAACAAACAAAAACCCCAAACAAACAGTTATTGAGGCAGAAGCTTGCTGCTCTTGCGGAGAAGCTGGGTTTAGTTCTCAGCACCTGTGTGGTGATTCACAGCCATAAGTAACTCCAGTCCTAGGGCGTCTGATGCTGCTCTTGACCCCCTAGGAACCAGGAGTAAATGAAGTGTGCATGCACGCTCAGATAATCATACACATAAAATGATTTGGGTCTGTGTGTGGGAGCATGTGTGCCAGGTTCACACATGAAGGCTGGAGGGCAATTTGCAGGAGTCAGTTTTCTCCTTTACCACGTGGATCCTGAGGACTGAAATCAGGTTGTCAGGGCTGGTGGCCAAGTGACTTTACCCACTGAGGCCATCTTAATGCCCCCTCCCACCTTTTAAGGCAGAATCTTATGTACTCTGGCTAGCTTTGAAGTCACAGTGTGGCTGAGGATGTTGAGGATGGCTCTGAATTGCTAACCCCCTTGCTTCTGTCTCCCTGGTGCTGGAGTTATGGGCATGAACCACTTCTGACTGAGTTCTGACTAAGACACAGGGTTAGTTTGCAATTGTGACACAGTAAATTCTACAACTGACCTTATGCTTTCATTTGCAGGTATCTTACTAAGCACAACAAGCTTAAAATGGAGTTTGAAAAATACAAATATTAATTTCAGTACATGTTTGCCAGTAAATTGATAGAAATGTTTTCACTTATGTAGTTTAATATGCATCTTTCTGGCACAGGAGAGATGGTTTTGTAGTTGAGAATGGCTACTGCTGTTGCAGGGGACCTGAGTTTTGTTCCCAGCACTATGCCAGGCACAGCCTCTGGCCTTCACAGGCTCCTGCACTCATATACACACAAACACACACTCATATGCATGCTTCATTAGTCAGCCACATTAGGCAGTCGTTCTCACAGTTATCTTTCTGTTTTCTGGATTCCATAGATAGATGGATAAAGATACATAATCTTATCATATGGGTAAAATAAGAGTGTATTGCTTTTAATATGTCTTACTAATACTCTCTTTGCTAATGGTCTTAAAGACTTAGTAGACTTCCTAGGGGAGGTCTTTCCCTCTCTGAGGAACAGATGGGAGGTGTGGTGGGGGGGGGAGTGGGAGGACAGGAGGAAGGGGGAACTAGGATTGAAATGTAAAAAATAAATTAAAAAATAATTGAATTAAAATCTTACTTCATATAATCATCATTTTGTATAATATACTTGAGTTTAGAAAGCTCATCATGGATCAAGTACAGTATTTTAAAATGTCACCCCATAAATACCTTCAACAGGAGCCATAAGAAATGAAAAGGCCTGGGGAGACGGCTTAGTGGGCAAGAGTTCTGGCTGTGAAAGCAAGAGGACCTGAGTTTAGTCCCCAGGCCCTCTGTAGAAGCCGGAGATGGCAGCGCATGCCTATAACTCTAGGGAGGAGACGAGAAGACTCCAGGAGCTCAGCTGAGGTCAGGGTTAGTGAGAGAGCTTGTTCCAAAAAAATAAGGAGAAGCAGGGAGGTAGTGGTACAGGCCTTTAATCCCAGGAGGCAAAGGCAGGTTAATTTCTGTGAGTTTGAGGCCAGCATGATTTACAAAAGTAAGTTTCAGGAAAGCCAAGGCTCTTACACAGAGAAACCCTATCTTGAAAAACAAAAACAACAACTGCCCCCCAAAAAAGGAAGAAAGGAAAACATCTGATATTTTCCTCTATCTTTGTGTGTGTGTGAGTGTGTGCCTGTACACACGTGGATAGAAACAAAAAACAAATAAGAAAGGAAGGAAGGAAGGAAGGAAGGAAAGAAGGAAGAAAGGCATAAATTCCTCCAGGAGTGTATGCTAATTTGGATTCACAGTGACCTCATGGAGTCCACTGTTTTAGATGAGATAGCTCCCTGTGGCCCCCGCTCCCCAGCTATCCGTAGTCATATAACATCTACTTCAGAACAGCTTGAAAAAACAAAAAAGACATATGTCACCAGTCCCTGAGGGTCAGGAACCCAGGAGTGGTAAGTTATGTTCAAGTCTGTTGGAGAAATACAAGTTGAGGCTGGGAAGCTGGAACCCTACTGAGGTGCCACTTGGTGGATCGTCTCAGCTAGGAGTGGTGGTGCTGATACTGAGAAAGAGGTTTGGACAGAAGGGGAGAGTGAGGGAGAGAGGGGTGGGGGGGGGACAGAGAGTGAACACACATGAGACAGATAGACAGACACAGAGACACACACATGCGGGATGCATGTGAGATAGTCTGTAGGCCATTTGCTGCGCGGGCCACCAAAGCAATAAGAAAGAAGGTACACACTGCAGGCAGGGCCAGGAACTCCCTATTTCTGCTCTGCCCTCTGCCGATGAAGTGAAGCACAGTCTCACATACTCCAGCCTCTCAAAGTATGGCTAGGAAGGGTGGATTTGGAGCTGAGCACCAACAGGCACACATACAGGCTACTGCAGACATATGAACACATTTGACTATGGAATATGACACCAGCCCCCTTGGCTGTTACCTTATACTGTGTGATAGATGCACCTTCTGCTGTGGTAAAATGGCATCTGCTGGGGATTCAGTGTCACATAGAGGGGCCATAGACCTGCATCAACCTCTTCGCTGACATGCCATGGCTTGTGAACCTTGGCTCAGAGCAGTCTGAAGCTCTAGGGAGAAATTGCCTTAACACTTTCTGCCTTTGTCTATGATTGGATCTGATCACCAAGTGGTATCAAGCCTGAAGCAACAAGAATGCCTGGGCGCCCAGGTTCTTGTCTAAGAGACCAGAGCAAGGAGGTAAGCCTTGGCTCAGTTTACCTAAGACTTCTGTCATAAATAAGAAGTTTTAATCCCTTTGAGCTTTTGGAATTCAAGCCAACAATGCTAGTTTTCCTTTTCTTTTAAGGAGGCATATGATTTTAATCCATGGACTGAAACTCTGAGGTTTTCTGATGCCAGAGGTTACAAACTCAGGTATCTATAGGGATTTAGCATTCAAACCAGAAGCATTCAGATTGCTATCATGTGAGTGCCCCACCCAAGCTGGGGGGGGGGAGTGGAATTCCCACTGTGAGGGTTAAGAGGTGTTTGTGTCATGAGGGCTTTTACTCTCATGAATTATTTAAGTCCTTCATAGATTAGTGGGCTAATAAGGGAGTTGCTTGGCTTTGGAAGTGAGCTTTCTCTGGTCAGCTTGTTCTATCTTGCCCTGTTATGACCACTGCCTGCCATAACCCAATAGAAGGCCCTCACTTATGCCCAGCAGATCCTGGCATCATGCTCTTGCTATGAACTATCAGTTTCTTTTCTTCCTTTTTCTTTGTTATCTCCCTCTTCCCCCCATCCCCCAAGACAGGGTTTTTCTGTGTAGTCTTATCTGTCCTGGAACTCACTTATGTAGACCAGGCTGTCCTCAAACTCAGAGATTTGTCTGCCTCTGCCTTCCAAGTACTGGGATTAATGGCATGTGCCATCACCACCCAGCTGTTTTTGTTTTGTTTTGAAGACAGGGTTTCACTGTGTAACATCTCTGGTTGTCCTGGAACTTAACTTTGTAGACCAGGTTAGCCAAAAACTCATAGAGATCCTCCTGCCTTTGTCTCCTGAGTGCTGGAATTAAGGTTGTGTACCACCATGCCCAGCTCTGACATGCCAATTTTTAAAACAAGAAGATGGTGGTGCAGGCTAAACATACACATAGGAGGTTCATACCTATATGACTCCTACATGCTACCCCATAAAATAGGTGCTGGATCCTTCAAGGTCTTTGGCTGGCTGTTAGATAGAACTTCCCACACTCACTATGAACATATGACTTATTTGGTCAATGGGGCAATCAGAGCTTGATAAGCATTTGTTGATTGGTCTTGTCCTTTTTTGAGTCATCTTCCAGAGGCTTGAATGATAAGAAGCCAGTGGAAAAGAGAGGCCCCAGAGAATGAGAAATTATTTTTGAATGTGTTCCTAGCCGATTACAGCCTCATGTGTAACCTCAGCTTATATCATATTGGCCCAGATAAGCTTGGTTAACCTACACAATCGTAAAAAATAATAAACCATTGTTATTCTAAGCTACCAAGCTTTGGCATGGTTTGTTATGTTGCAATAGGTAACTGAAACAGAGGTCATTTAACCTACCCTCCTGTCTGGTGAAATCCAGACAGCAAGGTAAAGGCAGTAACTCTAATTCTGGGCTTTTCTCAGTTGCTTTTCTTTCAATTTCTTTCAAGCCACCGGATAAAGACTATAAAATTTCAAGCTCTAACTGCAGGGAATGTATACAGTGATTTGGATGTATACTGATAACTGTAATACTTTGATCTTTGGAAACGGGAAGAGTTGGAAGGTCATCTGCTGCACTGGGGCAGAGAATTGAAAAACACTTGAGAGACAAATGGGAAAGCAATTTCTGCCATTGAGAAGTGGGCTTTGTACAATCATCCAGGCCCTTGATAATAGCCAGAGTCTGGCCCTTACAGCTAGGTCTCCTGTAAAACATAAATAACTTCACAGACTACCAACATCACACAAGGCCATTCTGTGACCTTATCTTATGGATCAAGACAAAACCAAGGCTACTCACTCCATAACTTGTGAGCTTGGATAAAACACGAGCATTATCCAAGCCACACACACAGAGCTACAAAGACTAAACACTTGAACCTGGCTAATGTGAGGGGCTGTCAGCAATTACTGCATTTGCTTCATCTAACTTCCCCCAGATAAGACTGAAGTGTCCAATCTTAGAATTACTCCCACTCCCTGACAGTACCCGCTCCAGAGCCTCTTCAAATGCTCTTCTATATTATCTAAGGTCTTTTACTGAGCCTTCCACAATTTATCATGATGTATGTTCTCTTCTGCTTCAGCTGGAAATAAACGCATCTTGTTCAATTATCAGTGTGCTCTTGGGGGATTTTGGTTGGAGGGTACTGACAGATTTGGAGAAGGTTCCTCCCAAAGAGTTGGAGGCAGAGTTCACTGGAAGTCTCCAGTTGTGCTCCTTCATAGCATCTCTAACTCTTGGTTAATGTTTTCTGTCTTTCCATTACTTAAGCTTCAGGAGTACAGGGGTCTCTTCTCTTATGTTCGAAAGTTGATTTCCAGTACTCGGCAGTACTCGGTTTAAACTGAATGCTTAAAAACATGTTTTCAGCTGGGCGTTGGTGGCGAACGCCTTTAATCCCAGCACTCGGGAGGCAGAGTCCAGCCTGGTTTAGAGAGCTAGTTCCAGGACAGGCTCCAAAGGAAACCATGTCTCGAAAAACAACAAAAAACAAAACAAAAAAGTGTTTTCCGAACAAACTTCCTTCTCATGGTTCAGGTCCTCCCAGTCAGTGCAGCAGATCTTAATACACCTGTTTCTCAACTCGGTCTCCAAACTCTTCCTCTTGAGATGTCCATCTTCCCTTGGCTGCGACCTCGGGCTCTCGGGCCCCCTTCCACCATTCCTAGTGCACCTGGACCCACCTGTCGCCACTACCTGTCTCTACCAAATGCAACATACACGAAGCGGCGGTACAGCCACCTGGGCGACGAGTGGGCACTGCAGACACCCACGGCGCATGTGCGGAAACCGGTCGCACCGCAAAGATCGCAGACAAGTGAGGAGTTGCCTCCGAGTTTCCGTCCGGGTCTGGGCAGCCTTGGGCTGCCAGGAAGTCAGGAACGACCAGCCGGAAGGAGACCTCGCGCGCGAGGATTTCTGGGACAAGTAGTCGCGGCACTCACGAGGCCCTACCCCGAGCAAGCCCTAGATTCTCCAGGTCTACACTTCCCACACTCTCAGCCCTGCGCTCCCCGAAGCTCACTATTTAGTGACGAACTCCTGGCAGAGTGGGCCTGGCGGCTTCTTGCTCCCACAAGGCCGCGCGCGCCGCGGTGGTTACCGGGAGTTGTAGTGCCCGCTGCGCGTCCTACGTCCGGCAAAGGGGAGGGCGGAGCTGCCGGCGGCCCGGGCGGGCTGGCAGCTAGAGTGGGTGCGAGAGCCGCCTCCACCGTCGCCGCTGCCACCGCCTCCTCCGCCCGGGCCGTTCGCTGCTGAGCGGGGAGAGCGAGGCGGGGCCGCCGGGGCCGCCATGGAGCCCGACTCGGTGATTGAGGACAAGACCATCGAGCTCATGGTGAGTGCGGCCCGTTGGCCCTCCGTTCTTCCGGCCAGCCGGCGGCCCGGGGGCCTGCCCACCTCGGCGTCCGTGCCAGGCCAGCCCTCGTTCCCTGCCGCCCGGGCCCGGCCGGTCCCCTGCTGTGGCTCGTTGCTGACGCCTCGCGCTCCCGGGCCGGCCCGGACTCCTCTCCCCGCGCCCCCTCCCCCCTTTGCCGGGCTCCGACCGGTCTCTGGCGCCCCTGCCTCGCTCCTCCGGGAGCCTCCGCTCACTCTTGCCTTGCCATCGCAGTCTCTTTTTAGAAGGGGATTTCTTTTCCCTTCCCATTCCTCCGGGCAGGCCCGCATCGCGGTTCCCGGCCGCGCTCAAGCCGAGGGTGATGGTGGTTGGAGGGAGTCCGAGAACCAGTTGGGGCCGCTTCGGCCTCCCTAACCTAGGTGCGAGGGGGTAGGTTTGGGGGGGGGGGGCTCTCAGGACTTTCTCCCCAAGCTTCGGCTGTGTGGATGCCAAGATAGGCCCCGTAGGGCTGGGATGTTGGGGGTGCCCTCGAGTTTGAGGCTTGCTGGATAAGGGGCGTCTCTTTTGGGCCCCTGTGGTGTCAGGCTTCTTGGACAAAGGGTTTTCTACCCTGCCGTGAAGGATGTTTGTATAGCAAGGCCTCAGGTACTCTGGATTCCATTCCACAGAAAGGGAAACCATAACTTTACCATTTGGGAAATGAGAGGGGAGGGGGAAGAGGTCGCCCTCATTACCCGCCACCCGCTCTTTAAAAGAAAGAAAGAAAAAAGAAAGAAAACAGAGGTGGATTCTTGACCCACAGAGAAGTAACGATCCCTTTTACTGTTAGAAACCATTGGTAGCCAGACTGATAAGATCTTCCCGGACACCCCTAACCCCTCTCTGACCTCAGACTTGGTGCCAGAAGGGTTTTTGGAAACAGGACTGTGAGTGAGTGGCTGGAAGAAGTGAAGAATTTGCTTATTGGTGGAAGAAATAATATGGCTGGTATTACCTCCCAATTTAAACGTGAGGGAAATCAAACGGCTCAGGAGAGTTGGAAGGAAATCAGCCTCTGCAAATGGACATACACAAAGGGCTTCTTCCTGTGAAACCGTTGATAGTTTCTTTGTATCTCTGCTAATACAGTAACAATTAGTATCAGCTCCAGGGTAGTAAGGAAAGGTGAAAGATCTACTGAACGTAGCAAAACGTTTTCCTCGTCGATTTTTCTTCAGTGTGAACATGCTTATTGAGTCAGTGATTCCACTGGGTAGGGTTGGTGACATCAGAGCCACTTCCCCCATTTAATGCTATAAATAATAAATGGTGATACTGAAAGTCTGTCGGATAGCCTCATGGTTTCTGTGGATGATGTTATCCAGGGAGTTGAGTTATACGTTTTAAAATGGAAGTATAGTAGCATAAAATAAATACAGTGGTAGTGTCATGTCTGCTGTCCTCTGCACAACGTGCAGAACTGGACTTGTTGAAAATTGGGGAAAAAGAAAACCTTTGGTAGATCTGGGGTGTATGTGTTTGAAGGAATTCTGTCACTTGTGGGATGTTGATTTTTAGGTCCTGAGGAGTGTTTCCTTTTCAGCATCAACAGTTTAGGCAACTTTAGAAGTGGGTTATTTTGACACAATATCTTTTAAACATTTTTTTAAATGTATTATTACAAATGTGCAAATGTACCACAGTGGGCATTTGGTGATCAGAGGACAACTTTGCAGTCACTTGTCTTCTGTCTTTACCTGGGTACCCTAAATTGAACTCATGTTGTCAGGCTTGTATGATCAAATGCCTTTTGGCTGAGCCATCTTGCTGACCTCTGTTTTGGCAAAGTAATTTCAGACATGTTCCATCTTCTTAAACAGTATATCAGCTTTCAGTGTGTCGAGTACTTCAAACTGAAACACATTTACTTCAAACAGCCAAAATGTTTTCTTCAAAAGAGTTAGAAGAAATACAGTGTAACCCAAGGCATAGGTTTTTAGTATGTGACTAAAGAAAGTCTCTACCCCACATTTCCTTGTTTTCTATGCTTATAACCAAAAAGGTTTGTTTTGGGTGCTGGTTGGGGTGCACCTCAGTGCTAGAGCACAAGCTTAGAACCATGAATCCCTGATGGATGGTTTAGACTTTGTGTGATTATAGGAAGAGATGTCAGCCCAACTGAGGATATAGAAAGTTAGATTCCTCCCCCCCCCCCCCCCAAGACAGGCTTTCTCTGTAGCTTTGGAGCCTATTCTATAACTCTCTTTGTAGGCCATGGTGGCTTTGAACTCACATAGATCTGCGTGCTCTGCCAAAGTGCTGGGATTAAAGGCATAATTTTAAAGATTTTTTTTTTTTCTCATCAAAGGTGATATCTGTTAGTACGCCTAGGCAGCCTTTTCAATGAACTGTAGGTGTTTATTTTAGTGTAATAAAGCTTGAGAGTGCTTAGCCACTACTCAAGAAGTCTAGCGTTAATGAGCAGATCAGAATGTCTTTAAAACCCAGGGGCATCTGGTTTTCTGTATTCACTATATTTCAATTACAGTTTCCAGAAATTGGCTGAAAATTCATTTAATAATGATGTCCAAATGATTGAAGGAGGAGAACCGGTTAAATTGATGGTATTTTGAAAGCCTAGAACACAAAATATTTCAAATTTTTGTGAATCTTCTTCTGGACTCGGATATTTGTGATTATGGTGCCTGTGTGAGTTTGGTACTTAATGTCTGACAGGATCGGTGTGTGTTCTTCTAGATTGCACTGCATCACAAAGAGGAAACTGACTGTGTCATCTTCAGTTCTTAATTGTCAACCTTCTACTTCATGGCAGCCCTCCTGTTGGCAGCCTCTTAAGTGCTGGGGTTACAGGTGTGAGCCACTAGATACCTTTTACTGTTTCTTTTACAGGGCTCAGAGCCAAGCTTGGCTCATTCTGGGCAACTGCTCTGCCATTAAGCTACTTCACTCCAGTCCATCGTTTTTGTTTTATTTTATACATTTGGGAGAAATTAAAACTAGTTATAGTGGAGACTACACCTATAGTTTACCCTAGTGCACACTATCCTATCCCTAGCAAGGAGATGGTTGGAGGAGAAGGATGGTACTAGAATAGTTAAAATTTGTGACTTTTACCCCTACTTGAGGCCTGGGTCTGCCAAAGGTGCTTGCATATCTCTGGCATTCTGACTTTAATAAAGACCTTAAGAGTGTTCTTGTCCTCTCTCCCTCTCTCCATTTTCTCCTTCTTTTTCCTCTTACCTGCCTCCCCTCTTTTTAACACATACTCCTTTTACCAACTCCCTACCCTCTTCTAGGGTCATCTCATTTAGCCCAGGTTGGCCTGGAACTTTCTGGCCAAAACTGGCCTTGAACTCCCAATCTTCTTGCTTCTGCCTTCCATGTGCTGGGATTATGCGTCTGTGCCACTGTCCTCAGCTAGGTGATAACTGAACTCTTTTGTTTTTGAGTTTTTGAAACAGGGATTCTCTGTAACAGCCCTGACTGTCCTGGAACTCTGTAGACCAGGTTGACCTCAATCTCACTGAGATCTGCCTGCTTCTGCCTTCCAAGTGCTAGGGTATGTCTGGCTATAAATGACAATGGATTCATAGTTGCTGATAGTGAATAATTTAATTGCCATGTGGCTTTCATGGTTTTATACTGGCCCAGTCCTGGGCCAGCTTAATGGACCCGTTTTCTAAAGTTCTCTGTAACAATGCTTTATTATGAGTTGGTTAGAACAGCAGTGATCCATTTTGGAAATAGTTCACCAGGCTGTGGGTCTGGTTTGCTGATTTCACTGGAAAGAATGCAGACGGTATCACAGTTCAGTGCATCACATGGAATTGGGAGCATGGGTTGATGTATAGGCACTCTTTAGGAAGCACTCAGAAGAGCTGCAGATTGACAGAGATGGCTAGTTTCTCCTAGGAAAAGACAGCAAAATGCTTCTAACGGTTCAAGAACACAGCCAATGGGTAAAGGTGCCAGTCTGACTACCTAAGTTTCATTCCCTAGGACTCAGAGGAAGGAGAGAACAAACCTCCAGAAAGCACTATCAATGCATGCATTCAGCATATAAATAAATCTTAATTTTAAAGACGTTTAAGGATTAGCTAGGTGGTGGTGGCCCACACCTTTAATCCCAGCAGAGGGAGGCAAATCTCTGAGTTTGAGGCTAGTGTGGTCTACAAAGTGAGTTCTAGGACTACTAGGGCTACATAGAGGAACCCTTTTTAAGTCTGATAATTCTGCCTCATGGAGTGAGCAAAACTTGACTGGTTACACTTCTGCTGCGTTATTAGCTGTTGAAGGATTCCCCTCTGCTGAGAGACCCTAAGTGTGTCATTTCCTTTTGTTTTTATCTCTTTTAAATTTTATTTTCTGTACATTGGCACTTTGCATTCATGCTTTTTTGTTTTGTTTTGTTTTTCTTGTGAGGGTGTTGGATCCCTTAGAACTGTAGTTACAGATAGTTGTGAGATTTCATGTGGGTGCTGGGAATTGAATCCAGAACCTTTGGACAAACAGCTCTTAACCGCTGAGCCATCTCTCCAGTTTTTGTTTTAAATCTCTTAAGTGAATGAAGTAATGCAGATTAAAATATGGTGGTCCTTATTAAGAAGGTGCAATATAAATGTTATTTTTAGAGCTATTGAAGTATAGGCAGGCTGCAAAACTGATAGGTAATTGTTCGTGTTTTTCTCTGTTTTCTTTTAGGTTCAGTTTTTTTCTCCCCCTCCCTTCCTATCTTTGGCTTAGTGAGGCAAATAAGATTGTTTAGTGAATCAATCAAGAAATTGGATGTCAGCAGCTATCCATCCCCTCATTGCTCTCTGGTGACTGCTAACTCACCACATGTGCAGAAGTAGATGCGGGTTTCAGGGCCCACATGTGTTTATAGGATCTTTGACCTGTCTAAAGAGGCCCTGGCTCTAATATATAATCTGTCTGAGGATTTGCAGTAGGCTAAATGTCCTTCAGATTTGACAAGGATGGCCCTGACTGCTGTAGTCTGTCCTTTAAGTAGGGAGCTAGCCCCGGATACTCACTAGGCCATTAACATTATGTTCCTAGACCTGAACACATGTGGCAGTACTTTTGGGGCTATAGCCTGCTTTTCCAGGCCTGCTCATTCTGCTTTCATTCCACTTCCAATCCATTTACCTCCTCCACTTCCTTTGTCTTTGAATCTCCCTTCATCCTTTCTTCCTGCTTTCTTCTCTGCTATACTCAGCCAGAGTCAAGGGATGCTGGTCCTTCGTACTCTGCTCATACTCTTCTGTTGTCAGCACTCATAGAAAACTGCCTTGAGTACATCTTTTGAAGGTAGCTGCTGTTTATTGATAGAACTCCATTCTTGAGCAGCCTCTGGCCAAATTGGCTAGGTCACATCTCAGCAATCTTTCTTTTGTTTCTGCTGATAAACCTTTGTCAGCCCAGGAGACATAATGGAAGCCACCCCTTTGATGTCAGTTTGTGTGGTGCTGGCAGATACCATCTTGTTTGGCTGCATAGCACAATTTTTGTGGAACAATCCTTAAATGAATGAATTATCTAGTGGTACTTAGAATAGTCTAAGCTTATGCTGTAGTTATGTGTTTGTGTCCCCCATGAAATGAAAAGGTCTTTGTGGCCCTTGCTCTGGCCATGGCTCCTTCACATACACAGTGCACTTTTCTAGTAGCTGTTGGTTTAATGGTGAACTCTTCTCTCTATCTTAGCCATCTTCATGTCTGGGAAGCTGCACCTGTTACCAATTCTTTATGGAGCCTTCACATTATTACTGCATGTTACACAGAATTGGATTTGTGTCTAAACCCTCGTGCCAGAAGTTACAGCTGATGATCCTTCCTTCACCGTGTGCTAAGTGTGTAGTGCTGGTGGCTATTTATTAATTTAAATTAATGTTAGGGGTTATGATACCTTTTAAGATTTTCCTTTGATAGCTTTAACATAAAGATGTGTATAAAAGAAAAAGACTGGTGAGGGAAAGTGGAAGTTTGTGTGTGGCCCACATGCATAGACATTTAACCATCATGTACAGACCTACATATATAAATATTGACTTAAAAAAGCATCCTAGACTGGTGATTAGCCAAGAAATGAGGAAGCCATGATATTTTTCTATCTGTTGGTGAGAACAGTTGATAAGCTGCAAGGGTTTCCTGACTTTAAAAAAAAATTGTGATTTAACTAGGAGAAAGGGCATACATAGGCTGTAAGGTGAAACACCTGATTTTCTACCACAGCTCTGCACTTGCTGTGTGACCTTGGAGGAAGCTTTATTGTAGCTTAACTATATATGCACAGAAACCTGGCTGACCTTCTGAATTATTTGGAAGGCTAAGAGACATGTATATGAAATGACTTTGCAGAGGGGACAGCCTTACTAACTGTATGTGCAAGTGGAGGGACCCTCTTTAATTTTAATATTTAAGATCGTTACTAAGTTGTCAAGACCATATTCAAACACATATTCTTCCTTTGTCTGTCTTCCTAGTACAAGGATTACGGGTGTATACCACAACATCTGGATGATGCTTCTTTTTAAAAAAATGTTTTATTACCGTGTATGCATAAGCATTAAGTGTATTTATGTGTGTGTGTCTGTGTGAGGTTTACTGTGTGTGACTGTGTATGAGAGTGTGAGCATGTGTGGTGAATGCCATGAGTGTTCATGTGGAGGTCAGAGGACAACTCGTGGAGTCTTTTCTGCCCACATTTTGTGGCTCCCAGGGACTGACCTTGAATTGCTGAGCTTACATGGCAATCTGGTTTACCTTGCAAACCCTGACTTTTATTTATAATTTTTTTAATGGCTTTAAAAACTTTGAGACAGGGTCTCATTTCATAACCTAGGTTAGTCTTGAATTTACTGTGTAGCCCAGGCTGGCTCAAACTTGATGTCCTGATGTCCTTGATGTCCTAAGTGCTAGGATTATAAGTGTGTGCCATCATGACAAGCCTTCAGGAACCTATATTTTATAAAGCAAAATCAGAACAGATGGTGTGAGAAAAGTTAGTCTTTTTCCTCATGATTTGTGCATGTGTTTATTCGTAAAGCTATTTACATGTATGTACATTTATTTTTAGAGATTTAATTTTCAGTTGCTTTTAGTTCTTAGATGGGATGAATCATTCTTTGATGGAAGTGATAATAACATTTTACACTGTCCACAATGGTTTGGAAAATATGGGAGAGGTATCATGATGTGTAGTGGGAACTATCAGTTGGTCTGATCAGACCTTTTCTGCAGCTATAGAGACAATCCCTACTTCCTCCCCAGCCCTGTGTTGGGTATCCCAGTAGAAAGAGACTGTGTGGTTAGTGTTTGTGAGCATTGAATATTCTGAGTAGTGTTTCATTGGTTTATGGGGTTCTTTGAAGTGAAGATTTTTGGTTCTTGGCAGAGCACCAGGTGGTTTTGACCATTAACCGAATAAGCAAGCTTTCCTTCCGGGTTGAATTGTTAATTGAATTAGTTGACAATGGGGGAAAACCTGTTGGTCAAGAATGAGCTTGTTACCTTCTGTTAAGTTTCTGCTTGATCACAATTGCTTAACAGGAAGTTTGTCTTTGGAGACAAATGAGAGACGACTAGGAGGACCTGACAATCCAGTTGGTGTCTCTAACCTTGGCCATACTGTCTTAACAAATGTTGAGTTTTGTGTAGAGTTTTGTGACATCAGCAGGAAGATTGTTGAGGAAATTCCCTCTCATGGTTAGGCAACATAAAGGCCTTCTTCACAGGCCAGAGTGCAGTGAGGTAGAATTAGGGACATTAACGAGAAAAATGGAGGGAAAAGAGATAAAAATGCTATCTTGTGAGTGGAGAACTGTGCAAATATGATGGGTGTGGTCTCTAGAATAGGCCCTCTACAGAAGGAAGAGCCCAATTGTGGGCTTTCTAAGGAGCTAAGCTGAGAGCCTTTAGCGGCTTTTAAGAACTGATGATAAAGCTGGGCAGTGGTGGCGAACTCCTTTAATCCCAGCACTTGGGGAACAGGCAGGCAGATTCTGTGAGTTTGAGACCAGCCTGGTCTACAAAAGCTAGTTCCAGGACAGCCTCCAAAGCCATAGACAAACCCAGTCTTGAAAAAAAAAAAAAAAAACAACAACAACAACAACAACAACAAAAAACGGATGATAAAGTTATACTTTGGTTGTCTGAGAAGAGGCAGGGAGAAGTCAGTCTTCACTCTCTTAGCCTTCACCTGTTAATCTTCTGCAAAGCTTCGGCCAGTTAGGCATTTGAGAGGTTGTTCTTTGGAGGGAAGGGTGAAAAATTAACTCAACAGTACAAGGAAAGGCCAGAGGCTTGAGTACAGTGAAAAATGAGTTGGTTGGAGAAGTGCTTGTTTGTTGTGTCCTGTCCTGCAGTGTGGATGGAAGTTGCACTTTGAAAAAAGCAGAGTATATTGCTTTAGCAACCAGCTACCAGCGTAGTTCACTGGATACTTTTGTCACACTGGGATTTCCAGTTTAATTAATTAAAACAGGGTTTCATGTATCGTAGGCTGGCCTTGAATTTGCTGTGTAGCCACAGATGCCCTTGAACTTCTGTCCTCCTGCTTCTACATCTGGAGTCTTGGGCTTACAGGGATGTGCACCAGGTTAATGAAGTGACAGGGCAGACCCTAGGATAGCAGCTCTCAACCTGTGGGTCAAGAGCAGTAGCAAAGTTACAGTTATGAAGTAGAAATGAAAATAATTTTATGGTTAGGGATCAACATAGTGTTAGAAGCTGCATTAAAGGGTTGCAGCATTGGGAAGATTGGGAACCACTCTTTGAATGCTAGGAAAGTGCTTTGCCAACTGAGTCACATCCCTAGCCTTCAATTCATTCTTGACTCAGTAACATCAACTAGTGAGGAACAAATTGAACTTTTAGTTTTGGCATGGTGCTTCACTTGCATGCTTTCTTTAAGTTGTGAGGACTGAAGTGTTTGCATCTGTTCCCTGTGTTGCAGTCCCTCAGATAGGCATTCAGTTCCTTCAGTGCCCATAGTGCTAAAGTCAGCACAACTATATTCATCGCCTGTGGACTGTTCAGAGTTCAGAAGGGTTAGAAATTCTTTATCAGGAACTTGTTTGCTGCTAAGAGGGGACTAAGGCACCTTTAGGATATATTCTGCTATGACATTAATGCTTGGGACCTTGCAGTTGCATAGCTCTTTTTGGTAATGGGCCTTTGAATGTGGAGTAATCTGGAGTTTTCTCATTACCTAGGGCCTTGTGAGAGTATTTGTGTCCTCTGTCCTGAAAATAATGGGTTTTCTGACCCTTGTCCTTTGGCATTTGTTCTTTATGAAAACAGCATGGCTTCATCTGCCATAGAAGGGGCTTGGGAGACATTCCTGAGAATTAAATATGCCCATCAGCTGCCTATAGGTATTTAATGCTGCAGGGACACTTAGGCAGTAGTGTGACAAGTAAGTTGAATCTTCATGTTCTCGCTGATTGTCCATCCTATTTAGTGTCTTTTCTCTTTTTGTTATAGCTTGTTAGGATTTGCAGTCTAATGGGACAACTCATATGGTAGAAAAAAATGTTAATAGAATTTGGATGGGCTGTAATGTTTATGGGTGTCATCTTGTAAATTATTGATTAGTGTTCTTTATTGTTTCTTTGGTTTACCTGATGATCAGCTATTGTGGGGTATTGACCTCTTGTGAACTTGTCATGGTTAAGAATGTTCTATGTTATGGTTGGACATCAAAGATTTGAGGAATATATGTAGGTTTGATGTCTTTTCAGCAGCAAACTAGATGATTTCTTTGATAAGTATATCAGTAAATATTGGGAGATATTTGAACCCTCACTTATTTCCATTTTGGCCCGCAAACTGCTTTTTGTAATGGTGGAAGAGCTGTCATAGACAACTGACAGAAGTTCATTGTATTG
Source organism: Phodopus roborovskii (assembly GCF_943737965.1). Classification (NCBI taxonomy): domain Eukaryota; kingdom Metazoa; phylum Chordata; class Mammalia; order Rodentia; family Cricetidae; genus Phodopus; species Phodopus roborovskii. The sequence continues at coordinate 45,696,619 of NW_026126407.1, read as the reverse complement.
AATGATCAGCGGCAGTTTATGTGGATGGTTAAGTAAGTTTTTAGTTGCTCCCATTTGTAGATTTGTATGCTATTTATCATGAGTAAATAATAATATTAGCTGTATTTCATTATTTGTTATGTAAAATCCTTCTCTCAGTGCTGGGGTGAGGGGTGCTGCCCCAGGCCCTTCATGTCCAAGGTCTGTGTCTCAGATCCACCATTCCTTTCTTTCCATTCTTGGTGGCTGTTGTTTGCAGCTGGTGCCATGGTGGGTGTATGGATTGCTCTCTGTCTTTCAACAGTTACCGAAGTGCATGTTTGGGATTTTGTTGAAGAAAGCTGGATACAGTAAACGGAGAGTCTTGGAAGATGCTTGACTGCTGTCTTTTCTCAGACTAGTCTGAAAGGGGATGCCCCATTCAGTCAGTGGTGGATCTGAAGTGCAGAGTACTTCCAGGTAAGCCTCGCCCTGTGTTGTGTTGTTTTGTGGGACTCAACTCACTGAGAGAAACTTAAAAAATAAAAGTCTTTTTAGAGTTGATTGTTGTGGCTCACTCCTGTAATCTCAGTACTTGGGAGGCTAAAGCAGGAGGATTGCTGCAGGTTAGAGGCCAGCCTGAGCTACAGTGAGACTGTGTTTCAAACAATAAACAAACCTTTTCTTTTTCCTTTGCTAGGGAATGGAAGATAATTGGATATTTGTGCTTAGTATTGTGTGTATGTGGGTCAGTGAAGGGGCTGTGGTAGAATTACCAGGAAAAACTGCATAAATGGCCAGGTGGTGGTGACTCACACCTTTAATCTCAACACCCAGGCCATAGAGGCGAGTGGGTCTCTGAATTCAAGGCCAGCCTGTTTACAGAGTGAGTTCCAGAATAGCCAGGACTACACAGAGAAATCCTGTCTCAAAAAAGCAAAAAACAAAACAAAACAGCTGAGAAAATGTAAGTAGTACAACTATACCTTAAGTATCTAGCCAGAGTCTTAATAGAGAGTAACAGGGATTTGAGGGGTTTTGGGTAGCTAGTTCATAAAACAAGAGACCATTTTGAGACATTTTCTTGTATGGTTTATTGTTGCTGCCAGGACATATTTTTTTTTTGTAGGCCTTCCCTCATCAATCACTAATTTAAAAAAAAGCCAGACACACTTGTCAACAGCCCTATTTTATTGAGGTATTTTCTCAGTGGAAGCTCCTTCCTGTCCAGTGACTCTGACTTGTGATAGGTTGACATAAACTAGTAGCACAGTATTTTGATCATTTCTGGTGCTCTGCTTGCTTTCTGAAAATTCAGCAGATCTTTAGTCAGTTTTTGGGATGAATATGAAAGTAATTAAGGAGCACAAGTCAGGCAGATACATTAAAGTGTGTGGTGTACATGAGGAATTCCAGTGAATTCAACCCCTCATCTTTCCCATCCCTTCTTCATGTTTATTGTTTTACTCAAATAGCTTATAGTGCAAATGCATACACTTCTTTTGACCTGTAATCTGACAGCCTGACAGGTAGATATAGTCAGGAAACCCTTGAAATCACAACTTTTTCATTACTTACTATTTCCTTTAGATTACCTACACCCTGTACTGTTTGAAAGTTTTCTATTATAGACTGACATACTGGCCTGTTTGAGTTGGATTTTTTTTTTGCATTTGCTAATATCTAGGTAAGCATTTCCCACACCACCTTCAGAGCTGTGGGTGATGGCTGTAGTAGCCAAAAGAAGAGCAGGTGATGTCAGTGGACACATGCTCTCCTGAAGATTAGTCAAGTTACTTTTTGGATATGAACATTATTACAATAACCTGGTGAGGTAAGAACTCCTAGTGCTTCATTGCTGAGGAAGTCAATACACAGAGTGGTTAAATAATGTGCTCAAGAGCAGAGATGAGAGGAATCCAGGCATGTGGTTTCTGAGACTATGCCTCTATCCTCTGTGCTCTTCTTGTTTAGAGCCACATCTGGTCACAGGTACACAGGCAGAGATCTCTTATAACACTGCATGCAAATTTCTTAGTTTTAGAAATCATTGAAGCTGGATGTGGCAGCTTGTGAGCCACAATCCCAGTATTGGGAGGCTGGCTGTGAGTTCCAGGCCAGCCAGGACTATAGAGTGTGATACTGTCTCAGTAAAAGGAAGTAATTGTTGAATGTCTGTTTCTACCTGTCTCTTAAAGTCTAGACTTCAGGTTCCATTAGCCATCCAGGCTCTCCCTTTCCCAAGCAAACCCCAGTAGTGAGTTTGAGATCATCTTTCAGAACAGTGCTGTGTGGTAAACGCTGCCATGGTCAAGATGTTTGAAACCTGTTCTCTTCACTATAGCAGTCAGTAATCGTTAAAGCGTTTGCTTCCTGCGTTTTGTGTTTGAGATTGGGTCTTGCCCCATAACCATGGTTTCATTGAGACACAGTGAATCTTCCTGTGTAGTCCTCTGGAGCACTGGGATTACAGGTGTGTGCCAGTGTACTGGCATATGTGTGATACCTTGGAAATGTAACTATCAAAATTTTTATTTAAATAGGAACATGTAAACTTACAATTTGTCATCCAAGGTGATGTCTTTAGCATCCTCAGAAATTCAGTGTGTTCAAAGTGCTTTTTTTTTTTTTTTTTTTTTTTTTTTTTTTTTTGAGACAGGGTTTCTCTATATTGCTTTGGAGCTTGTCCTGGAACTAGCTCTGTATACCAGGCTGGCTTCGAACTCAGAGCTCTGCCTGCCTCTGCCTCCTCAGTTCTGGGACTAAAGGCATGTGCCACCAGTACCCAGCTCAAAGTGCATCTTCATCCTAGGGATGGGGTAACATCAGTAGCTTTACCATACTGTTGTGTAAGACCAGAAACTAATTTATAAATTATAGAGTGATAATATGTATGTTGGCATGATTAGTATATTATTTTCTTCTCTCTTTTTGAGACAGTCTCATGTAGCTCAGGCTGACCTTGAACCCACTGTACAGCTGAAGATGGCCTCAAACTAGTGATGTTTCTGCATCTATTTGGGGAGTGCTTGAGGGTTACAGGCATGCACAACTATACTGTTTTATTTGATAGTGGAGATCAAACCCAGGGCTTTTGTGCATACTGGACGAGTAAGTACTAACTGAGCTGTGTCTCACCCTAAGTATACTCTTTTAAAAAAAAAAAAAAAAAAAAAAAAAGACATGATTTCTCTGTATAACTCTTGGCTGTCCTGGAAACTCACTCTGTAGATCAGGCTGGCCTCTAACTCACAGGAAGCTGACTGGCTCTGCCTCCCGAGTGTGGGGGGTTAAAGGCATGTGCTACCACCAATGGACAACTAAGTATACTCTTTTTTTTTTCTTTTCCCCAAGACAAAGTTTTTCTGTGTAGCTTTGGAGCCTGTCCTGAAACTTTAGACCAGGCTAGCGTGGAGTTCACATAGATGCACCTGCCTCTGCCTCCTAAGTACTGGGATTAAAGGTGTGGGCCATCACTGCCTGGGCCTAAGTATACTTTTAAAGAAAGATTTGTTCGATGCTAATTTATATACTAGTTTAATTCAGAAGGGCCTGTAGACTCCAGCCAAAATGACTATAACATTTTCTTGCTGTAGGTAAACTTTGCCTAGCAGGTCACATCATGGACCCAATATGTTAAGTAAGATATCTGCTGGATGGATAGAGAGAATTTTTTTTGGTTTCCTGTGGAGTGGATAGATTTCTTGATGGCAAAACCTCACTTTCCAAACCCTTTTCTAATTGAGGCATTTGGGGTTTTGGGTTTTCCTCTTCCTTTTGCCCCCTTTTACTTTGTTTTTGGTTTTGAGATGGGATTTTGTATGTAACCCAGCCTGGATAGGAATTGTGTGCCTCCTTCACCCTCAGTGCTGGGATTATAGCTGCGTGTCTCCACAACCTGCTTCAGAGCATTTGCTTTTAGGTCACATAGCATAGTCAGCTTGAATGTATTTTTGATTTAGAAGTCTTCGAGGTTCTTGTTCTCCCTCTCTCCCTTCCATGTGTTGTACATTCTTGTGTGTATGCAGGCTCATATGTATGTGTCTGTTTGCATGTGTGTTCATTCAGAGGCTGGAAGCTGACATCAGATGTCTTTCATTGTTTGCTCTTGCTTTATTTACATTAGTTCTCTAGTCTTAGTTAACCAGCTTGTTCCAAGGAATCAGGTTTCCACCTCCCTAGTCTTGGGAAGCCACACCCACTTGTGCTGGGATTCTGACACTACTCCTCCAGCTTGTGGGACAAGAGTTCTTTCCTCTGAGCCATTTATTTTCCCAGCCCTGGCTCCTGGTTTTGCATGAGTTCCTTTGTCATTGCTGTGACCCATTTTCTGTCCATTTTTCTATTCTTAAGAAGATAGTTGCCTTACTAAGCTTACATAATTTGACCATATAGTATGCTGTAAATAGGACATACTCTTAGGGCCACATACCCAGTAGTACATTTCTCCTTGCATTACAACATGTTGTTCAGTGGAGTCTGTTTTTTAGCCTACTGCCTCATTATTTTCATTTTGTTCTTGAAGTAGAAATGATAACTAACACATTTTGGGAAGTTAGTTTGGCAAATGGATGCAAAATGAAGAGCCTGAAGGCAGAGATCTGTTTGGCTTAGTGGACAGCGATAAAAGTGAGCCAAAGTGATTGGGGGATGTGTGACAGTTATACAGAGTTTAAGGGTTGGTTTTAGTCATGGGGGAATTGAGAAATAATCATTAGTTTTAGATTTTTCTCTTGCCTTGGGCCCTTGGGTAGATGTTTCTACCCCAGGATGGGTGATACTGTATGGAATAGAGCACAAGATTAGAGGAGAAAGAGTAAGTTTATGTTACCTGAAAGTAATAATGAATTTGACTTGCCCAGAGATGAGAAAAATCTAAGGGTAGAGGTATTTATATGAAATATTGGTCTGAGCTCACCAAATAGAGAAATTTGGGAGCCTTTGCCTTGGTGTAGCTGACTTTTATCAATAGAATTATGAGATTATTCAAACACAGACTGTGTCTGGGAATGCCAGTACAGGGATGGGCTATGATGTTGGCCAGGAAGTATGGTTACACCTCTCTCACCCTGATTTCCTAACAGACTCCTGGTTCCTGTTCCCAGTTCCAGGTGACATCATCACATTCAGTTGCCATCTTCTCTCTTACTCTAACTGGATGATCAATAGAGTCATAGTTTTTAAAGTATGTTTCCAAAAAGTCACTGCACATCCTTTATTCATTCATACAATTTCAGTTCTACATCTGGTTATTAAACCAAGAGAAAAGTCACCTGAGCAGAGATAGGAAAGAGATACCTGCCCTCCTTGCCAGCCTCCATTCTGAGTGTCTCTTCCCTAGCTCTGGGAAGTACACTATGGTATTTTAAAAGACATTTTTAACATCGCAACATAAAGCTTAAGTACAAGCCAGCTATTTTACCTACTCGTCAGTTATAGAAACAGCTGTACCAGTGCTAAGAGTCAAAATTAGCTGTTAGAATAATTGAGATGCTGTGTTGGTCTCTAGTGCAGCGCCTTCAGGAAGTTAATTTTGAGTTTCCCTGTGTGTGTAGCTCATGCTGGCCTCAACTTCACCATTCTTTAGGGGATTTAAAAAATATTTTATTTTTTATTTTATGTGTGTGGGGTGTTTTGACTGCATGTAGGTGTACTGCATGTGTGCAGTGCCCATGGAGGCCAGAAGAGGAGTTAGAGATGCTTATGAGCTGCCACGTAGGTTCTGGAACTAACTGAAAATGGGTCCTCTGCAAGAGTGTCAAGTGCTTCTAGCTGCTTAGTTACTTTTTCATGCCTTTCTTGATGGATTTTTAGTTTAACTCTTTTTAACTACATGCAATTTCTACCTTAATTACTTAAGACTAATGGAGATGGCCATCAGTACTTGACACATTTTAAAGTAAATTGTATGTATGTGTGGTATGAACCAAAAAGTACATAGTGCAAAAGAAAATGCTTTTGACTCCTGAGTGCCAGGATTAAAGGCATGTTCTATCATGCATTGCCTGAACCTTTTCTTTAAAAATTATTTTTAATATTACTTTATCTTATGTGTTTTTTGTTTTTGTTTGTCTTCTTTTTCTTTTTTCTTATTTCCTTTTTTTATTTTTTTGGGCTTCCACACTTGTCTGTGCCACACATGTGCCTGGTAACCAAGGATGCCAGAAAAGAGCATTAGAATTTCTGGAACTGTAGTTACAGACAATTGTGAGCCACTATATGGTGCTAGAAATTAAATCCAGGTCTTAGTGTTCTTAACTGCTGAGACATCTGTCTAGTTCCCAAATCTTTCTTACTTATTTTATCTGAAATATGATGTGATCATCTTGCATTATCCGTTCCCAAAGGGCTTTGTTTTTTTTTTTTTGAGGGGATACTTAAAAATGAACGCTGATTTATTGTGTGAATAGGTTGTAATTTGTGTAACTAGTCTGGGGTGATGGGTTGGTATGTGGACCATTTCTACTCTTTTGTTATAACAATGTTACAAAAGTAATTTTGTACATATGCCATTTCACATATGAAGTAGTTTCTGAGGAGGAGGTGGGCGTGGTAGGTGCTTTGAAAGATCTGGCCCTGGGCAGAGGTTTAGGTCTGGCTTTCCTAGCATGTTCATAGACTTGAATGTCGATTAAAGCATTGCACCTAGAGTAGGCTTTGCCTTGGGCTGCACGTATCTCCTGAGTCTCTAGTGGTGGTAAGTGGCCTCTATTTTATTTTATCTTTTTGGTTTTTTGAGACAGGGTTTCTCTATATTGTTTTGGAGCCTGTTCTTGAACTTGCTCTATAGACCAGGCTGGCCTGGAACTCACAGAGATCTATCTGCCTGCCTCCTGAGTGCTGGGACTAAAGGCATGTGCCACCAACGCCCAGCTGTAAGTGGTCTTTAAACTGGAAGTTTTAAAACTTGTTGTCTTCCTCCCTGTCCAATCCCCAAATCAGGATTTTCTGCTAGCTTGGTAGTTGTTCTAGCACTGAGGTAAGCCTCTTGACTTTGCATGAGAAATAGCATATGACATAGAGTTGGGAGTTAAACAGGGGAAGCATTCTCTTCACCTGGGCTCAGCAATCATTGTGGGCCACCTTGGTATCTTCTCTGTGTTACTTTCTCTCACTTCTTGTTTTCCTCCCTCACCTCCTTCTTTCTTACCCTGGTGCAAATCTTTCCTATGTTGCATAAATATGTGAAAATAGGTTGTAAGCATTTTAGTATTGTTGCCCCTAAATTTTTACTTAGTTGTCTCTTTACTTACTGTCTTAATTTAGAACAGGCTATTTACTTTTCTTTCTTTTCCCCTCTGACTTCTTGGGAGAGCCCAGGTTAGTTAGTTGCTTTATACATGTGCAACAATGTGCAGCATTCTGCATTCATTTGAGTATTTCCTCATGGTGTAGTTTAACTTGCTTCTTTAGCTACTGTGCTGCTTGTAAACTGGAGCTGTGGTATGCTGCATCCAAGCCAAGCTTTTGGTACCAATGCTTCATCATAGGAGAAATGTATCTCATATCAAATCACATCATGAGGCATTAGGAACTATGTTGCATTGTCCCTTGGTTAAGGTGGCCCCAGCCAGATCTCTGTAATAATTGTAGTTTTCTCCTTTGCTCTTGGTGAGTTTGTCTGCAGGGCATTTTTTTGGCCCCTTGTAACAGTCTTGCTCCTTACCTAGAGACTGCAGTATCCCAACCAGGAAGTCTCTCATTAAAGTAGAGTTACAAAATTTTGGTCTAGTTGTCACTCTTTCTGTTTATTAGCTAATGTTCACAGAACTAGCCTGATTTTCCACCTCTCTATCTGTGCCACTGTGCTCTCATGGGCTTTTGTTTATTCAGTGTGGTAATAGTCGATTACCATCTTCACTGATTCTCTGTGTCCCAGATTTGGCTAATGAGAGCCCCTTCTAGGTAGCTCCCACTTTTCTTTTGATGGCGCCCCCACCCCTCCACCCCCACCCCCCATCTTTGTGTATTTCCTGGCATTTTTGGATCAGATTGTCCCATGTCTATGTTATGTGATACTATGGCTTTTTTGGGGGCATATTTCTAGAAATTATTTGTTGCCACTGTTTGTAGACCCTTATGGTAGACAGGGCTAAGAATATGTTCAAGAAGAACCATGAGTTCATATTCTCATTCAAATTTAATATTACAGTTCCCTCCCTCTGATCTTGCTAGTCTCCATACTGAAAAACCTAAGGGATCTTGTTAACACAGTGACCATCAAATTGAAGTGCACATTGTTATATAAGTAGGTAAGTAGTTTCATTCATTCATTATTGAGCATGTCCTCTTTGGTGATACGGAACTACAGAGTGGAATCAGATATGTATATTGCTTCTAGTAGTTTGTAGTCTTCTATGGAGAAATGAATTTATTTGGTGATGTGTGAGTTAGAAGGAAGACAGTTTCATAAGGGACGTTTTAGTTGCTTATTTTGTGTGTGAATATTGTTTATATGTGTGGTGTATGTATACATATGTATGTGTGTACAGGAGGCCTGAGGAAGGTGTTGGGTGTCTTTCTCTTCACTCTGGGGCCATGCTCTTTAAGTCTGGTCTCTTAGTGAGTCTGGAGTTTGTGGCTTTTGGGCTAAATTATACTATGATTAAAAGCACATGCAGGATACACCCAGCCTTTACATGGCTGCTGGAATCTCAACTCCCAATCTTATGCATACAAGACTGAGCCATCTCTTCAGCTCCATAAGGAACGTTCTAAAAACTGCTCTTTGAGACTTGGCAGAATTAGTTGTGGGTATAAGATGTACTGGGATAGGGGACTGTCATAGCAAAGGTAACCAGGGACAAAGTAGAAGACTATCTTGTTTTCTTTTTAATGTTAATTTTAATTTTTTAGATTACATATATTTTATTTTATGTGTATGAGTATTTTGTTTTCATATATGTATGTGCGCCGCATGTGTGCCTGGTGCCCATGAAGGTCAGAAAAGGGCTTCAAATTCCCTGGAACTTGAGTTATAGATGGTTGTAAACCACCGTGTGGGTGGGGTCTGGGAGCTGAACCCTGTCCTCTGTAAGAGCAAGTGCTCTTAATTGAGCTGTTTCTCCATCCCCTTCCCCCCTAGTTTTTAATTACATGCATGTGAGTACAGGTGCCTGCTGTCCCTCACATTTTTAGAGTATAGCTATGTAGTCTGGGCTGGCCTTGAATTTATGACAATCTTCTGCTTTGACCTCTCAACAACTGGGATTACAGGTATTTGTCACCCATCCCTGGCAAGTGTGTGTGATTTCTATGAGGAAGAATGAGTCAGTAGTCCTGTGGATTGCTTAGTATAGCTTGAGTGAAGCAACTGAGATAGATGATATATATAATACCTTGCAAAGGTAGATTATAACGAGATCTTGGACTTCTTTTAGGTCACAAGTTACAGACTAGTCTACATATAGGCAGGAGTCCGCAGACAATTTTATTTGATCTGCACAGGTTTTAAGGATTGTCACTCTGCATGTCAAAACACCCATTTCTAGTTTTGTGTGAAAACTGGAGCTTTGTAGTTATTGGCCTTTTGAACCAGAACTTGTGCTTTCCTGTCTACTGTTGCCCCGCCATGCTCTGTCTTCATGTCATCTGCTGATGCATTTGAGTTTGTGATTCCTACGTGGATCAGAAGAGGAGTGCTGTGGATGTGGATTGTGGGAGTTTGACGCTGCAGTTTCTATGCTTTACAGGGTTATTCTGCAGTCAGTTGGGAGGCTGCACCAAAAGAAAACTGGAGCAGTTAATAGACTTGCATTATTCGAGGGAAGAAAGGACAAGCTAGTAACAGATGGTGGAAGAGGAGGAAATGAGTCATTTTAGATATAGACTGGATAGAGTATACTGGTAGATGTGAACATGATGTACATGCCTATGGATTGACAAAAGAATGTAACTCTTATGTTAAAACAAAACAAAACAAAAAAGACGTACTGTTTGTATGTGAGAGTGTGGAAGTGCATATACCATAGTGTGCTTGGAGGTCAGAGCAATTTCTGGGGGTTGGTTCTCTCCTCCCACCATATTGAGGCAGGGTCAGACTGATTCTCCTGTTTCCCATCTCACCATAGCAGTGATGGAATTACTGTTGTAGTTGTGAGTCATCACAGCCAACTTTTTTTTTATATGAATTCAAGGATTGAATTTAGGTTCTCAGCGTCACATGGTAAATGCAAATGCTTTTTTACCTACTGAGCCATTGCTCAGTCTAGTGTGGTTGGTACCTGAGAAGTGGAGTTCGGGTTGAGGAAAAATAGGCTAGAGATAGAATATAGATTTGGGAGGGCATTCAGTGAATGCTGGGATCCGCCTTAAGTTTATTGCTCAAAGTTCTTAAAAATCCCAACTAAAAAGGGAAGGAAAGCAAAAGGACTTTCTTACCAATGATACAAGAAACAAACAGACATAGTTACTTCCTTAAATCTCAAAGGATCTAGTAACCACACCTTAGACCAAACCTGTTTTCTGGTTTTAGGATTAAGACTTCTAGGAATTCACTTTAGATCAAGTATTCTATTATCTAGGTAAGAGATCCCGTGACCACACCTTAGGCCAAACATCCTTTAGTAGCCACACTTTATACCTTTAGGTCTTAGACCTTTATCCTTGAAAGATTAAGAGTTCACTTTCTGGCCTTAAGTCAATATGGAATGGAACTCCCCCCCCCCTTTTTTTTTTTTTTTTTTTTTTGGTTGGAGACAGGGTTTCTCTGTGTAACAGCCCTAGGCTGTTCTGGAACTCTGTAGACCAGGCTGGCCTCTATATTACAGAGATCTGCCTGCCTCTGTCTCCCAAGTGCTGGGATTAAAGGTGTGCGCCACCACCTTTAGTGGAGTCACTTCTATGGTCCCCAACAGCCATCTTGCTAGACCCGTGAGTTCTTAAAATTCTTTAAAATACAAAGCTCTGGGGATGAAGATTTAGCTCAGTGATAATACCAGCTCTTGCCTGCTGTCTGCAAACAAAACAAAAACAATTTTAAAATGCTTTGTACAGCTAAGACACTTATATCCATTGATCACGTTCTTGAAATTGGCTGTTTGCTTTTTATATCTGTTGGTTAATTTGGTAGATATCAGTATGTTGTTGTCACTGGGTAAAGCTAATTCTGTTAGTAGGTGTCAAAATATTTAGCCTCATCAAGGCTGAGGCCTGAAGCTCAGTGGTAAATCTCATAGCTAGTGTGCACATGGCCTTGCATTTGAGTTTCTCTGTGTAGCCCTGGTCACCCTAGAACTTGCTCTGTAGACCAGGTTGACCTCTGTGATCGACCTGCCTCTGCTGGGATTCAAGGTGAGCGCCACTACTGCCCTACTGAACACTTGTAACTAGACAGATTCTATTGGGTATTTTAGGGAACTTAGACAGATGAGATAGATGAGTTGGCCTCTGGGTGGGCAGATGGACTGAGGAGGTTCAGTTTAAGCTTCCATCCCTAAGATAGAATTCCAGTATCATCTGTCAACTGATGGTTTGCCAGTCCTTGTCAGTCCTTGTGTGCTGGTATCGTTATTGTAGCTTTTGTTTGCTTTTGATTTAAGTTATTAGACAGAGTTGGTGTTCAGTTAAATGTACTACTTATTTTAAGTGTAGTATTTAAGTTTTCAGGAATACATATGCTCATATAACCACCAACATAATCTACATAAGGTTCATTTCCATGCTTTCAAAAACCTTCCTTACTTGCTTCCCTTTACATACAGTTATTATCCTTCTCCCATCCTAACCTCCAGTGTCCTGCTCTCTGTAACTGTTGGTTAATCCAATCTGTTCTGGATAGTTATATAACATTGTACACACGGTGTACTCAGTTATATTTGCTTTGTTTTCCTCAGCGTTCATTCTTAAAAAAAAAAAAAAGTACATGTTTTGTGTGAATGTGTATGCAAGTACACATACATGTGCAGGTATGTACCTGGAGGCCAGAAAAGGGAGTTTGATCCTCTTGCGGTGGAGTTACAGGCATTTGTGGGATGCCTAGCTTATTATGTGGGTGCTGTAATTAGAACTGTGGTCCTCTAGATTATGCAGCCAGGGTTTTTTTCCCCTGCTGAGAGCCATATCCAGCTTCAAGAATTGTTCTTGTTCTATTCCTTTTTATTGCATTGCTTGATTTTTTGGGAATAAAGTGAGTGAACATTTATTTAGACTTCTTTTGAGAATGTTTCCAGGCGGAGATATACTACAAGTGGACTTGTCACAGTGTGAATTCAGAGGGAAAAAAGCCTTTTTTTCTCTTCTCTCTCTCTCTCTCTCTCCCCTACCTCCCTCCTTTCCATATTCCTCCCTCTCTACCCCTCCAGGGGTTTGTGACCTCCTTATACCTTGGGAGTTTCCATGACCTCTTTCTTCTTCAAGTTCAGTAATGTGTCACAGTGGCTTAGGGTTCTGGGAACACTTTACTTATGGTTACTGATTTTATGAAATGATATTATTAGATTTGTTTATTTTTATTTTACAACTATTGAGTATGCATGTAGTGCATGAGGTGGCCAGAGGGGCAGCAGATCCTATGGAACTGGAGTTATAGACAGTAGTGGGCTGCTATGTAGGTGCTGGGAATTGAACCCAGGTCCTCTGGAAGAACAACAGCCAGTGCCCTTAATCACTGAGCCATATGAAAGAACTTTAGCCCGTGAAAAGATTTCATAAAGGACACAAGTGAATGATCGGATTAAAAGGTGCTAGAGGTGGTTATTCCAGCAACTCCCCCACCCCCTCCAAAGTGTTCCTTACTCATGTAAGCTCAAGTCTGGTTGAAAGTTCTGATTATGGACAGTAAGTGGTTTTTTTTTCATCTCTTGTACTCAGGGAATTATTAAGTTTTAGATTAGAAGCTGTTGTTTCTGAAAGGGAGCAGAGGGTATATAGCAGTAAATCAGGGATGGAATGTATATTTATTATACCACAAGACACACAGATAGTTAGAAAAGCAACTTAGATCTTCCTCAAATCAGAAAGAGATGTTTTTATTTCCTCTGGCAATATATGAAAATGTCACTTGCTTTACTTATGAGCATTTGTTTAACCTTGTAGTTTAACCCACAGAATGACTAATGATGTTAATCAGCTTTTATGTGCTTATTGGCTACTTAAAAGTCCTGTAAGAGTTGTGCGATTTCACACCTTCAATCCCAGCTCTTGGGAGACAGTTAGGTGAAGGCCAGCCTGGTCTCCAAAGTGAGTTCCAGGACAGAACAGAGAAACCCTGCCTTGAGAAACAAAAAACAAAAACTTGAGCTTGTGAAAGAACAAAATTCTACCAAATTAATTCAGAGATCTTGATTGGTTTTATTTGTGTTTCCAGGATCGGGCAGCACTTCACTGTATACATTTGGTAATACTAAGTGAGTGAGTGAGGGGAGGTTTGTTTTATGATGAGAAGGCTGAAGTAATTGGTCATGTCAGAGTTGCTTCCTTGTGGGAAGGGAGATGAATAATAGAAAAACAACTGGTGTGTTAATACCAGGTCCCTTCAGGCTACATTGGGGATAGAGGATTAAAGATGGGAGCTGAGGGACCTTTGTCATGCCAGTTGGCCTATTTGGGAAGCTTGTCTGTTGCTTTCCCTCAATCCTAGGGTAGTAAGATAATTTAGTAACATGGAATGTTGACATGGGTGATTCCATATTGACTTTTAGTCTGATCTGCACTGATGGTCCAGTGCAGGAGTTCCAAACAGAAGCCTCCTATAATTTTTACTTAAACTTAATTTATATTTTCTTTTACAGAAGTATCCACATGTGTTTTACAAAAATTAGAAATAATATGAAGCAAGAAATAACCCCCCCCCACAAAAAAGCTCTTTTGATGGCTACTATATGTTTTTAGAGTGCTGTAGTGCTTTCTGAATTGTTTACCTATATTACTTCTAAGTAAGTGGTTTTTGACACAACATCACAACATAGAACTTAGTGAAAATCTAAGTTATATATTGCTTTTGGCTAAATCAGTCATGATACACTTATGTTAATGACAATAATTAATAATAATTAGTGATATAATTCTATTAAATCTTTAAAAATTATTTAATGTGTATGTGCCTGAGTGTTTGGATGTGCCCTATGGGCATGCAGTGCCTGAGGAGGCCAGAAGGGATCATGAACCCCTGGATCTAGGATTGCACCCACCTGATACATGTGCTGGGAACTGAACTTAGTTCCGTTGCAAGAGCAAGAAGCTCACTTACTGTTGTCTCTCTCCAGCCCCAGTCATATGTTTGCTTTTAAATATTTTTCTTTTTCTCAGTTCACAAATGTAAGGACTTAAACTGTAGTGTATGCTAAAAGGATTTGCCTGATTACCATGGCATGCCATCTGAGGAGGATGAACCCTGAGTGGGTAGGAGAGAAACTACGGTGGTAAGGTGAAGTTAGAACACAGACAAGGTTGGTTGTTAGAGAAGGGGCCAGCTTGTGCTCTGTCAGGTAGTACTTTTGTGTCTTAGGTGACAAATACCCTTCTTAGGATAAGCTACTGTAGGTCTTGTTGCTCAGTGTGGGTTCCATGGGTCTTTGGGAAGTGTGGACCCCTCTGTTGTGCTTGCTTTTGTAATCCTCTTAGGTTTGGATTCTCCAGTCTCTTGCTGCTGCTTCCTGCTTTGGTATTTGCAGTTCTAGCAGAGATGGAGTATTGTAGACCCTTTAGTTTTAAAGTGTCAGCAAATTTAATGACTCCATAGGAAGGGAAAAAAATCTTTGCAGTCTGGGTTTTTTTTTTTTTTTTTAAACTTAATTTTTTGAGGCAGGGGCTTGTGCTTTGTGGCTGTGATTTTTCTGCCTTTCCCTCCTGTGTGCCTGGATTGCAGGTGTGTACCACTACAGCAGGTTCCCTTGTATGAAATAAAGGTTTGTTATGATTTTCCACTTGAAAGTCATAGAAAACTCAAAAGTATTTGAAGCCCCAAAAGGGAATTTATAATCTGGGAAGAAAGGTAGGTATATTATATATGGCTCCAGGTTAGGGTGAGGTGACTTCAGCAGCCCAATCTTAACAGCTAGTGATTTTTGCCAGTGTGAATGCACTGCAACTACAGATGCGCTGCCACACTGTCCTCACACAGAGGCAGCAATGAAGCCATGTAAAGGCCTTATATAAATGTCAGAGATGCCGGATGCTTATCAACTTGCTGAAGCCCTTTTAGTACCACTGTTTCAATAATTCTGTGACTGACTTAGCTATAAGCAAATAATCAAAATACTCCATAAGCCAGTAACACAGATGCCACCAACATAATGAACTGTCCAATAACTAAGCAAACATGGAAATGAAAAGGTGTGATGATGCACACCTATAACCCTAGCAACTAGGAGACAGAAGCAGGAAGACTGCAAGGTCCAGATCAGCCTGTGCCATGCAGAAAATTTGAGACACACAAGATTAAGTGGTGAATTAGGAATCTGCAGGAAGGGGGCTGGGACGTGGCTCAGTGACATGCTTGCAAGCAGAAGGACCTGAATCAACCATCAGAACCCATGTAAAAATGTCAGGTATGGTGGCACAGCTTGTAATCTCAGTGCTGGAGAGGCAGACTAAAGGACACCTGGGTTTGCTGGCCAGCCAGATTATCTACTTGGTGAGCCCCAGACGAATGGCAAGCTTCCTGAGGATGCTACCCAGACTGATTGTCCTCTGGCCCTCACTTACACATGCATACACAACCACACACATACCAACTTTCATAAAAAGGTGGTAGAAGAGAATTGGGGTGTTAGCTTAGTCGATAAAAATGCTTGACTTCGAGCATGGGAACCTGAGTTTGATCCTTATAACCTTGGGGGTGGGGGGTGATAGTGTACAACTGTAATCCCAAAGCTGAGGAGGCAGAAACAGGCTGGTCCTTGGGGCTTCTTGACCAGTTAGCCTAGCCTAATCAGGTTCTAGGCCATGAGTAAGAGAGACAGTGTCTCACAAACCTAAGTGGATGGCATCTGAAGGACAACCAGGACTAACCTCTGACCTCCATACATGTGTGCATGGAGTCTGCAGAAACAGAAACAGCTACCACACTGCCAGGTGAAAATGAGAGGCAAAGAAGAAATTACTGTCTCTTTGAAAATAATCAGCTGGGCAGTTGGGTTGCACACCTTTCATCCCAACACACAGGAGGCAGAGGCCAACCTATCTACAGCATAAGTTCCAGAACAGCCAAGGCTACAAGAGAAACCCAGTCTCAATTACAGAGAGACAGGGCTGGGCAGGTGGATGGACAGATGAACAGACAGACAATCATTAAATTAAAAAGTCAAAAATCGGTCTAAATGTAACAGGAAACTACTAAAAGTTACTAATTTTCTCCTCAACAAACTATACTTACTTGCTATAACCAGGTGTTTTATAAAAAGAACTAAAACATTATAAACAATTGTCAAGACAATAAGCCAATTTACAACTTGGTGGCCTCAGGTCCTTACAGCACCCATATACAACAGAAGCTCAATAAATAACTGCCGAGTGAGCTGCTGATAATCAGTAAGCCAGCTCTAGAAAATTCTTCAAGACAAGCTGGAGAGAGATACCCTTCCAGAGGACCAAGGTTCAATTCCTAGCAAATATGTGCAGCCACAACTGCTTGTAACTCTAGTTCCAGGGGATCCAAAAGACAGATGTACATGCAGTCAAAACACCAATGAACATTAAAAAAAAAAAAGTCTACAGGTAAAGTAAAAACCTGACTGTGAGGCTTGTTTTGTTTTGTTTTGCCACATCAGCCAGTCACACTGGCTGTCCACACACTCCAAGGTTGAATCAGAAGACTTGTGTGGGATACAGAAACTTCTTCCCCACTGAGCTGGGCAATAGAGACAGGATGCCTCTGGGTGTTGTCCCGGTGTTGCAAGCAAGAGAGCTCCTGGAGCCCCTTCCACACTTAGTTCCCTAGGTAACATCTGCCCCTGTCCCTACCCCCAGTGGGTGTGGTCTGTGCCACAGGTGCGGACAAAGTGAATATCTCACTACAATTCCCCTTTTAGTCTACAGAAAAGATTTAGGCTGATACAAAACTATATACAAAACAGTGAATAATAAGTGTGCTCTAAGAAAAAGAAAATCAAGAACATACAAACTTAAGACCTACATATTTAGTTGTAGGGTGTAGGCATAATGGGGTTTACAATAGAGTTGTCCTAAGCTGGAAAGCTTAAGTCCAGTACCTGATATGTTTAACTAGGAAGAGAGAATAATAGTTGTGATAGTTTAATCTTCAACCTCATCAAAGACCTGAGAAGGAAAATAACAATTCTAGGATAGGCAGAAAGTATGGATGAGCAACTTCCAATGTAATAAAACTTTTAAAATTAAGGGCTAATAAAACATGCTCCATGGAAATCAAGCTTGTGATTCCTTACTTCTGAGTTCTTGAAGAAGTAGGATTTTAATCAGCACTGCTGAGTCTGTGGTCTGTAAAAATGAGAACATTGAGGCCCTACCATTGTGTGTGTGGGGTATGTTTATTTGGGGATGGGGAGACTGGTTAACTCCTGAAAGCTATTAATATTTAGAGAAAGCAGAGGCTTGTTTAGATGGTATGAATGTTTAATTCCCAAGGTTGCTAGCAGAATCCATAGTTTAGTTTTGTTTCTATTTGGGTTTTTATTGTCCTCTTTTTATTTTTTTGGCAGTCTCCCTCCCTCTCACCTAGGCTGTTCATGTCCAGGAACTTACTGCATAGCCCAGGCTGTGTAGCTCAGAAACCATGGTGATCCTGCCTTCTGAGTGCTGGGCTTACAGGCGTGAGTCCCATGCCCAGATTGCCTTCCATTTTAAACACTGATTCATAGTTTGTAGAGACAGAAATCACGTTAGAAGGTTAAAAGCTTGGGACAGTTTTACAGTTGATCTACAAAAGATTTTTCAAATACCAACTAATGTTAGTGCTAAGACAGTGAGATGGGGTTTGTCTACAGCATTTTGCATTGTAAGGAGTTAGCCACATTTCTCCCTTTAGTAAATTAGAAAATAATACAACCTTATTTGCATAAATAGCTTTTGATACCAGAATATTTGGTTTTATGTTTGCTGAAGCATTTAGTATACTGGCCTGTACAACAGATATTTTTGAATGAATAAGCAGCTTAAAATGAAAAGGTTAATTGTTCTTAAGCCATCTTCCAGAAATAGTTATCTTTTCCTAGCAAAAATGAGAATATTTATCATATGGGGACAAAGTTTTTTACTTCCCATATGTTCTGTTGTTTTATATAAAACATGATAAATTTTGCACTCTTACATGAAAGAAAACTTGGTATGCTAGAAGGCAGACTCTTATGTAGACATTTCCAAAGACTTTTGGACCTGGAATAGATAGATAGATAGATAGATAGATCGATAGATAGATCGATCTTGTACCTGTCCCTGGGGTGGTTTATTAATCCATTTTCTGTTATGGAAAAAAAAATACCTAAAGCTGGGTACTTAAAAAGAAGAGAGGTTGTGCAGGTGACAGTTTTGGAGGCTGACAGTCCAGGATCTGTTGCTCTGTTTGGTTTTCAGTGAGGATCTTTTGACAGTGACAGATACATTTAAAATGGCTGGAATTCGTTCAGAGAAGAACACATGGAACTAAACAGGGGTGGCTTTTGCTCATTCCATAAAACCAACTGAGATCCCATGAAGTACATCATTTTCAGTGTGACAATGCTCCTGGTGAGCTTCCTCTTCCTCCTCCTTATAATACTTAACTGCCAGGGCACTAACCCACAGAGCCATGCATGGCCAGTGGGAAAGAAGGAAGCAGCCAGAGCTTGTCTTGGTTTCTAGGTCAGATATGATAAACAAGGCTATTCTTTGTCCTGTCGGCTGGAAGTCCTTGTGGTGTAAAGAATGTTAGTGCGTGGGCTGCCACAGCAAACTACTGTTCCTCTTAGATGGAAGACTGGCTTTCTGACTGGAACTCAGTGATTTGGTAGCCATAGGTGGAAGCAATAGTAATGCCTCTGCCAACTACGATATAGGCAGACTGACAGCTTTTTTTTTTTTTAGCCCATTTGATTCTTACCTTCATTTAAGGTCTGTGACCTGCAATCAAGGGACAGGTTGCTGTGCTCAGATCCCCAAGTGAGGATAGAAAGGCCAGTGTTGTGCACTCAAGACATAGGATCCAGAAGCCTAGATGCTGTATTTCTGATTGTGTGTGGCTAACTTAAAGAACGAAATAAAAATAATTGCATATTATTATTCTGAGTATTTTATATGTATTAAAATAGAACCATAACTGTAAGCAAGCCCTGAGTTACTGCCTTTATTCACATAAAGTTTGAATTACTTATGTGTATTGGAATTTGTCTACGGATGCCTGTCTGTCTGAGTCATTAATAGGCTCCTGATGGATGGTCCTATGTGACAGAAACATGTTTTTCCAATGGATAATCCATAACTTATTCATTGGTTCTTGTTGTTTTCTTCGTCATTATGAATAGTGATCTGATCTGATGGATATCTTTGTGTTCCTAGATGTCTTTGTTTTTTCTCCTTACTATAATATCTTTAAATGGATGAGTCAATGATACACACGCTTTTCGAACTTTGAATTCATGTTGTGCAGTTGCACCTCAGAGGTTACACTCCATTAGGACCGAGAGATGAGCAGCAGGTTGACAGAATTTGAATTAACCAAGAGGATATGCTGCTTTTGAGAGTTTAATATAAAACAGAGAATGGTAAGCAGTGTAAATTAGAAAAGGAAGCAGGGTTTTTGGAGTCAGAATTCTAGATTTATAGTTCATGGAGAGACACCCCCTCCCCTCCCCAGACAGGGTTTCTCTGTAGCCCTGCCTATCCTGGGACTTGCTCTGTAGACAAGACTGACCTCTAACTCAAAGAGGTCTGCCTGCCTCTGCCTCCTGAGTGCTGGGATTAATGGTAGGCGCCAAGTCATGTAGGCATTGACAGTGTAGTTGCATGTGCTCCTGTATATAGCCCATCACCCAAGCTCCTATAGGGACCTCAAGTAAACTCTGTGTTACTCATAAAGCAAAAAAAAAAAACCAAAAACAAACAAAAACAACAACAACAAAAAAACAAAAGGTTGGGGCATAAGGCTATTGACAGAGTACTCCCCTAGCATGTATAAGGCTTGGGTTCATTCTCTAGCACTGTAAAGTAAGTAAACAAATAGCAAGAGGAAAAAAGGGAAAGGGAAACTAGTTATCCTTTATCCCTCCCTTTCCAGAGATTTCCATGCAGATCATAATGGTTTTGTGAGCTTTGGAGTTTGAATGTCTTATTCTGGATTATCTGTCGTTCAGGACTGAGAGGATAGTGTGTAAGAATAAGTTGGGCTCTGGCTTTGAGTTCTAATTCTATCACTGTTTGCTTTGTTTGAATCTCTACAACTCAGCAAATAGTAAATTTCCATTTTTCTTATTTTGCACTTTCCTTTTCTTCCCCCTTTCTACCTTTACCCCTTGTCATTCATTTTGTTCCCTTATTATATATCTCAGCTTGAAAATAATATGGTGTAATGCCTGACAAGTATGCAAGTCTAAAGTATACTTGCTAAGAATTGAACAGGAACTGTCATTGTCACATGACACATGTTACTGCCCAATTTTGTTTTTAACAAAGTGTCATTCTGTTTAAAAGATTGTTACACATGGAGGTGTATCATATTTTTTTTAAAGTATGGAAAATGCAATTAAATTTCCAGTTAACAGTATTATTATTACTATTATTAATTACTATTAGTGTGTGTGGGCGTGCGTGCGTGCGTGCGTGCGTGCGTGCGTGCGTGCGTGTGTGTGGCTGGACCATGACATGACAAGACTGGTAACCAGCTCTGGGGAGTAGGTTCTTTCCTTCCGTTGTGCCACCTGGGAGTTGAAGTTAGGTTATCAGAATGTTTGCTTTTGATGGGGGGGGGAGACAGGGTTTCTCTGTGTAGCTCTCTGGCTGTCCTGGATCTCATTGTGTAGATCAGGCCAGCCTTGAACTCGGAGATTCACCTGCCTCTGCCTCTGCCTACTGAATATTGTGATTAAAGGCCTGCACCACCGCCAAGCCACACCTAGCTATTTGCAGTATTTTACAGGTCACTGTTTAGCATTTGAAACCTAGGTGCTAAGTCGTCTGAGACTTGGAAAAGCTTTGCTGTCTCCTATTGTAGCAGATACCATTGTTTCTTGACAAGTGACAAATCAGGCAATTAGACATAATAGCATAGTTCCTAATTTTGATTAATTTTAATGCTTATCCTGTTTGTCTTGAGGTGAATGCAGTCTTGAAGAGAAATTTGAGTGGATCCTGACAACTCTTAAACCTAGGTTTAGAGAGCTTACTATTGACTAGATGTTTAGTAGGGAGCTTGTTAACTGCCCAGTGCCCTCCCCTGAAATGAATCTGTTATTTTACTCCTGTTTAGTGTCCCTATTTCATTACCATGACACCCTTTGTTTTCCATCTTAAAAGGAGGGCATAATGGAAGGCTTATGGGAGAGAGGACATGGGAAATGAGTGTTGGTAAGTACTGCTCTTCATGCACTTCTTGTAGCTCTGTTGAGCAAAGTTTGCAGTGTGTAAACCAAAAATAAATGAATGGCTTGGAGTTCCCTGAGATAGCCTTTCCATTTTTCCTCAAATTGTGCCTTTTCTCTTGCTGCCAAACTTTTCTCTGCTTAAAAGTAGTTGAATACCTTCTGTCATTGCCTTACCAATGTTTGATTGTTAAATTAAAATTTTTTTGGGTGTGTGATATGTGTGTGTGTGTGTGTGTGTGTGTGTGTGTGTGTGTGTGTTCATTCATGGGTGTCTGTGCGGGCATGTGGAGGCAATGCTCTATGACTTTAACATTTGTGACAGCTGGTCACTGAACCCAGAGCTCAGTGACATGCTAAACAGTTGACCAAGGAGAACTCCAGGGATCCTCCTGTTGCTTCTCTTCAGTGCTAGGGTTTCCAAGTGTGTCCCACTACACACAACTTTTTGATGTGCTGGGGATCTGAACACAGATCTTTAGGCTTGTGCAGCAGGCATGTTACCTACTGAGCCTGCCCCTCGCTCCTGCTCCTGATTAATAAATTTTTAAATATTTTGCTTAACAGAAACAGAATTAAATGATCCAAGTATTCATACTTAGCTTTAACAAAATTTACAGCATCTACTAAAGACAACTGTGCAACTGTAGTTTTGTACTATTTGCTTCTACCTGTTATCATTGGGTTCCTTTTAAATAGACTTTTCATACTTGTATGTTTGCTACACATTCTAGGAACAGGTTTTTTTTTTTTTTTTTTTTTTTTTTTTTTTTCTTTGAAAGCCACTTTGGATTGATAGCGTGCTCTACCTCCTACTTGTTGAGCTAAGAATCCATGGCCCATTTTTAGAAAGATGTGTTATTTTACATCATGTATATGTGTGTATGTTGATGTCAGGGGTGTGTGCACATGAGTGCCAGAGCCCATGGAAGCCAGAAGTGTCAGATCCTCTGTAGCGAACTGGTGGTTGTGAGACACCAGTGTGGGTGCTGGGAATCGAACTTGGATCCTCTGGAAGATCAGTAAGTGCTCTTAACCTGCTGAGCCATCTCTGTGTCCCCTCTTTTAAGTGTTAATACCCAACTGGCTTTTGCCCTTGCAGAAATTCTGCCATTTCTTAGTTATTCATGTTTAATTCATCTTTATTCTGTTTGAAATTCATCTTTTCCCTTGGCTGCCCCCTACTCATCATTTAGGCTTTGTTGCCTCTTCCTTTGGATAGGTTGTCATTTTGTGGTGCATATGTGTGTTTATACATTGTCTGGATATCTTGATGTGTCTAGAGGAAAATGTGTGTGTGTGTGTGTGTGTGTGTGTGTGTGTGTGTGCGTGCACGCATGCACACACATAAGTTCAGATACATTTTTATTAAATGAAGTTGGGGTTGAAGACATTCAACTTGGCCATCTCAGGTTTAAAGATAGGAGTTAGATGAAGGTAATGATTTGACTTGGTGGGAAGTGGTTTAAAGAAAAATTCTTGAGGGGATTATAGGAAACTAATAGTGAATGATGCAGATTTCTAAATCAAGAAACATTTGTGTGTACAGAGCTTTGAAAGAATTGCCTCTTTGAGAAGGAATCAGGGCAGGAGATTGGAAACAATGCCATCTATAACTAGACCAGTGGTAGTCTTTGTGAGCACTTGTTCAAGCTGGCCAATGAGAAGACAAGGCTGCAGCAACACTTTGTCATTTGATTTGTGGTTCCTATGGTAATAGAGAGAGCCTAGGACATGTCTCTCCTACCTCCTTTAATAAACTTTCAGCTTTTGAAAAATGCCAGAAAGGTATTATTCTTGTCTTTTATCTACTTCAAGTGTTTCTCAGCTGGTGGTGAATGTGGCAGAATCAGTAAGCACTGTTGGCTTCTATAGCCAGAGTTTTATTTGAGTTTAGAGTTGGAAAATGTATTTCTCCTGATTGTATATTTGCCATTGTTAATACCAGAAACTAGTATGGATAATTTCATGTTTTCTGTAAGTATGAATAATCATAAATTAGAATTCTGGACAATGTAAGTAGCTAAATATGAACTTGTCACAAATGTATGTTGATGATTTTATGGTCCCTGGGATGTCCTTGTAAGGGTCTCTGGAGCCTGATGCTATCTATGGTCACAAGAAGAAAGGCTTGCTCTCTTTTGGTGGTTTGGTGACTAAGTAGGTCAATATATATTTGTTAAGGTTGGTAAATATGCTGTTGGGGGTAACTCTCTCAGATCTACTATGACAGTTAATAAAGCTATTTCACTTACCTTACTTATGTATACAAGAAGGGAAGGAATAGTCGAACATAGTTAATGAGAAGACATTTTTCATTATTGCAAAAAAAAATGCGTTTTTTAACTAAGTCCTAAAGTTTAAATTTAAATTAGAATGTCACAAATCAATTACTGTTAAGTCCTGGTTGCATTTTATTTGATGTTCTTAGGTTAGCGAGTACAAAACTTTTATTTTTGCCCATTTTCAAGTTGGACCCCTATCTTCCTGGAGCTTAGGGCAGCATATACCGACTTCATTATTACAGGGTGCATGGGTTTCCCCACAGTGGCCTTTTCTGTTTAGTGAAGACTATTGTTCCTAGCAGTATGTCTGTTGACCATCTCCAGGGTAACTGGGTGTGGAGAGAGAGCACTTCTAATGCCTACTAAGTGCTGCTGCCTTGGCCCTCCTCATGACCTGGAAGATGGATGGCAGGCCTGAGTGAGCGAGGGTTGATTTCTGACTGATAGGTTTTGGCCCTCGCTTTTTAGTTCCAGGTGGGTGGTGCCTGGGAGCCAGCCTGCTGTCTCTGCAGCTTCTATTCTCAAGCAGATCTGTCAGCTGTGGAGCTGGTGTTCTAATTTAGGGTTACTAGGATAAGCCCCAGCTCAGTGCTAGCACTGTGCGGTTTTTAGACAAGAAAATTGCATCTCTTTAAACCCACTTTCCTATTCTGAATATTGGGAAAAAGTACTGTGTGTGAGGATTGAAATGATGTTGAGTTGTGTTTAGTATGGTGAGATACATCCACCTCTCAGGGAACACTCCCATCATTCTTCTACAGGGTCTACTGTACACAGTAGGAAGACAAGTTCTTGAACTAGATCATCAGCCAGTTAAAATACGACCCTCCCACCCCCAATAGAATTGGACATGCTGGCAAATAACCTGTAGTTATAGCACTGGGGAGGCTTGGGTTGGAGGATCATGGGGGTTGAGGCCAACCTAGGCTTCATACTGAGATTCTGTCTCAATGAAACAAAAAAATGGGGCAAGCAAGGTGGTTTAGTACTAAAGGTGCTTGCTACTGGATCTAGTGACCCAAATTCTGTCCTGGGAACCCTTTCAACCACATGGAAGGTAAAAGGAGAGAATTGACTGTTTTAAGCCTCAATTAAAAATGATAAAAGAAAGTCTTCTCTGGAGTACTTTAAATAAGTTGTGAAGCAGGTTTTGTGGTAGGGGGTACATTCAGAAAGTTGCTGTCATAGCTTCTTAAGCAATTGAGACTGTGTGAGATAGACCAGAATCCCTTACTCTTACGGAATTGTCACACTCTCTTGAGTGATCTTGCTTTACACTCAGACTCATGGTCCCTCTAGTGGGTATTCATTTAAGCACTCTCTCCCTCTTGATTCCGTTACTGTATCCTGTGAAATGAATGGTTGGCAGCACAAACCCCTCTCCCTAAGGCAGAAAGGGGCCCTGCTCCCCAGGGTTCAGGAAATTTAGGACCATCCCTGCCCTCTAAACTGCATGGGTGTGCCCCTGCCCTGACTAACACTCAAGCTGCCTGTGTGAAGGAGTGACTTGTTGCGGCCTCTAACTGCTTCTTCTCTTCCTTCCTTTTTGTCATCCTGCAGTGTTCTGTGCCAAGGTCTTTGTGGCTAGGCTGCGCCAACCTGGTAGAGAGCATGTGCGCACTGAGTTGCCTGCAGAGCATGCCCAGTGTCAGATGTCTCCAGGTGCCTCTCTTCTTTCTTGTTGTAAATGTGTTTTTACGTATGCCATGAACATTTGTTGAAACTTGCAGTAGTGTGTTTAATCCAATGTTAAGTCTGCTAAATGTTCTGTGTAACCCTCTGCTTTCCTCCAGCCTGGATGCCCCATGAGGGAGTACTAAGAGGGCCCTTCCGAGCAAGCAGGTCTCGAAAGGCCCTTTCTTGCTCCTTTCTTCTGCTCCTGCCTTTTAATTCTTTCCCCCCTCACTTCAGAGTTGTGATTTTCATGTTTAATAGTTAAACCTTTGAACAAAAAATGGAATGAATACTCTGGTATCTCCCATTTGGTACCTTTAACAGTTTTGAGTTGGGAGGGTTTCATAATTAAAATGATGATTTTTCTATTTTGAAACATCTTTTGGTTTACCTTTTCTCCTGCATTCCAAAAAAGAGGTGGGGGGGTTAAACCTCAAATTGAGGGTTATAAACACTACAGCTTTATGCTTTGGGGAACCATCAGTTTGAGCCAATTAAAAAAAAAAAAAAAAAAAAAAAAAAGGCCAGATCTGATATCTGTCCTCAGAGTCCACCCAGTTTTCCAGGCCTAGGCCGGCAGAGAATTCCACAGATAAAAGTAATATTGGGTGGGGCTGTTGGAGGGGTGAGGGTGGGGGTTGCTCAGGATAACACTGTTAGTAGGAGTGTAGTTGGTGACCTCTCCTGATGCCTTCTGATAAAACCAAGGTCAAAACCATCATGGTTTTACCTGGAAGTTCTGTTTAGACAATGTGTTTAATTAAATGTGTCAGTAGCAATGTCAGCTTTTATTACTGCATAGTTCATACAGTTTGGTATGGCTTTCTTTTAGAAGCAGTATTAAATTCCTGGTGTCCTGCTGCTCAGATTTTAGGAAAAGAGTTAGAGGGATTTTGATGCCATGGATGATTTCCCTGTTCTTTCTCAAGGTGTTCTATTCATGTGTACAGTCTTTACATGGTACTAGGGGTTTGGAAGGAAGAGGTTTCTTTTATATTGACTGATGTTGGGCTCTTTGCTTATTGCCAGCCTCTGAGTAGCACTGGTATGGTAATTGATTGAAATAGTTGTCTTTAGAAAATTGTGCTGGCATTTGATTAACAGCTAGCTGGGGTTTAGATTCAGCATACTGCCCAGTTCTTAGGTTCTCTGGAAGAAGATAGGTCCCAAGTCTAGGATACAGAATTGTTTCACTCAGGCTCTTAGCCTTGAAAGGGCAGAGGGATTGCAGTGCTTTCTCTTCTCAGTACCACAGAAAGGGCATTTGCATTATAAAAGTCTGTCTCTTCAATAGGCCCTTGAGGCTCGCCCTTGGTTTGTAGTGGGCTGACCCAGTTTTAGCCAGAGCTTGGCAGTATAAGTAGGGGAAGGATTGTACTTATGAAGTCTAAGTTATTAAATCGGAGGTTTTCTTGACTGTATTCAGTTAAAGTAATTGGGCAGCATTAGGCACCAGTCATTGCTTGTGTTTGGAGATCTCCTGAGGTGCTAGAGAGTGGGAGGAAGTATGGGTTCCTGAAAATGGGGAAATGCCTTCACAGTTCTTCAAAGTCATCTTCCTCAGAGGAAAAAAGATGAAACGTTGCCTTTATTGGGCCTTGCGTCAATGATTGGAAGTGCTATTGCTATTAAATGCACATAGGAGTTTTGATTATGACGCTTTTTATTTTGATTAGCCTATAATTGAGGGCATGCATCTTAGTGGCATGAACCAGGGCCTCACCGATTAGCAAATGAATTAGCAAATTGTTATTTTCTGTGTGAAAATGAACCTGGAAGATTTCCTTCCTTTTTACTTACTGTTTTATACATATTGTTGGTTACTATTTTAAACAGAAAAATGTATAGTTTTAATTTTCACTTTTCTTTTAAAATTTAATTATTGTTTTAATTTTTCGGTGCTGGAGATTGAACCTAGGGCCTCATGCATGCTAGATAAATGCTGTGTCAAGGTTGGCCCTTGTTCTTGTTTTGCTCTCTGTATGGGAGTACCAGTGCTTTGCTGCAGTCTGTAGGCTGAAGCACCTGCTGATATATACTCCATGTTTGTTCTGGTACAAAGATGGCTGTCCTTGGCGCTGGATGCCTCCAATTATTTAAAAAGGCTCTAGAAGAAGGAGAGACTTGGTTGACTTTGCTTGGGCTGTAGAGGTCTGAATTGGCACACTGGACCCAGTAATAACCACAGCTTTCAGACTTTTACCCCGTGTGACTATCTGTACTTTCTGAAAGAGCAGGGTGAACATAGTAATTGTATTTAGGCCTAATTTAGCATTTGCAGATTTTGCCAATGGAGAAGAGGGTTAGCAGTTTTTTTTTTTTAAATTTTATTTATGTATTTATTTTTATTTTAACCAATGATATATACTTCACATTAGGTTTATGACAATCTTGTGAGGTGCAGAAGTTACTCTTTCCTTTTCCTCATGTAGCAACTGAGGTGGATGATGCAGCTGCTAGGCTGAGATGATGCCTATTGACTGGCTTAGGTTTGTAAGGCTGTGAAGTTAGAGCAGGTGTTTGAGATCCAGTTACATGGGTTCAGGCTCTCTTCCCTCTTTACTGTTTTCCCCCCTTTATTGATGTTTAATAAGGATCAGGAGAAACAAATAGGCCGAATAGATGTTTATTCAGGGAGAAATAACTCACAACATAGACAGATGAACACCAGCAGGTTCCTGGTCCTCAGGGGTGCCTCCAGAAGTGCTCCTGTCCCTGTGCTGCAAACAAGAGGGCTCTCTGGAGCCCCCTCCTCAGCCTTAGTTCCCCCAGGTCGCCTCCAGCCCTGTCTCCACCCCCCATGGGCGTGGTCCGTGCCACAGGTGCGGACAAGGTGAATATCTCACTACACCCCTTTCTAGTTTTTCAGCAAAGCTTCATTTGTGGAAATCGTACTAATGATACATAATGGCTTGTTTAGTCGTTATTTATTTTAACATCAAAGAACAAAAGCTTGCTAAATTCAGACATTCCCTTTGCCAAAATGAATACTCCTGAGTTTTAGAGTTAGGAAGCCTGAGTGGATTTCTGAGAATTTAATGCCATGAGTATATTCCTGGTATGCTATGCATGGGCTGTTCCCCGGTGTATAGATGAGAGGCACAGGTTTGCTTCCTATTGTCAGGGAACTTTGGTAAGCAGAACCACACATGAAAATCTAGACTGAACTGCAAACGGAGGGTGGGGTGGGAGGCTCTGAACTTAGCTGAGGCATACTTAGAAGCATGCTAACCAGTTGAAACAGTTGGGTTGCAACGTCTGACTGTCTCAGAACCTAGTGGGTTGGTTTTTAGAGCAGATAATCCAAGAGCACTGATTTGCCGGGACTCTGGCATGTTAAAATTGATGAGCATGCCTTTTATTTTCTACCTTCTATGTGTTGTGACCTAGGCTTCTCGTTTGATTTTTGGTGCTGAGGATTGAACCCCAGGCCTTACATTTGCTAGGCTGGCATTCTATTCTTTCAGTGAGTCATTGGATCCCTTCATTGGATCATCTGAGGAAAAATGACCTGGGAGGGGGGTGCTGCTGCTTTGTGTATGAAGTTACAGAATTGGATTGATTTGCCTGAGGTTATATATTTATTTAACAGAACTGGATCTAGATCTGGTCTAAGTCCCCAGACTGCAGTGATAACCTCCTTCTTTAACTTGGCAACAATCATTTTAGAAATGAAACCGAGTCCCGTTTGCGCCCCCCACCCCCATTCTCTGTAGCTTTGAAGCATGTCTTGGAACTCAGACCAGGATGGCCTCAAACTCACAGAGATCCACCTATCTCTGTCTCCTGGGTGCTGGAATTAAAGACCTGTACCACCACTGCCTGGCAAAATCCCCTTATTTTTAATGTCAAAACTGAAAAGGTAAGGATGGAGTAGAGGCTCAGTGCAGTTAGTTGACTGCTAGCTAAGTGACAGTGTTCCTTAGGGGTAGGGATGCTTATTGGAAACAACCATGAGGATCTGAGGATTGTGTGCCTCATTCCTAGCTGCCTTTATGTGAAGAGCTCAGTCAGTGAGCCTGAGGGCTGGGAATGCTACATTTCAACCTGATTGATGCAGCTTCTGACTGACAGTGGGACTGTAGGGAATGAGGTGGCTTGCTACCTGCAGTTGCTCTCCAAGCTGGTAAACCCAGATTCATCTTCTGTATTCATGAGCCTGGAGTGTGTTCCCCTTTTTCAGGAAGGAAGGAAGGAAGGAAGGAAGGAAGGAAGGAAGGAAGGAAGGAAGGAAGGAAGGAAGGAAGGAAGGAAGGACTGTGCTTACTAGGACAACACCAACATGCTGAAGGCCTACTTCTGAGGGATTGGAAATCCATTTCTTTCTTTGCTTGCAGTGAGTTCTTTATTGAAGAAGAGACTATTTTACTTGCAGTTTAGGCCAGGGATAACCTTTGAAATTTTTCTATATTATAGTCTTTACGTGTTATATGAGCATTAAAAACCACACTTTTCAGCCGAGCATTGGTGGCACATGCCTTTAATCCCAGTCCCCAAAAGGCGGAGGCAGGCAAATCTCTGTGAGTTTGGGGACAGCCTGGTCTACAGGGTGAGTTCCAGGACAGCTAGAGCTACACATAGAGACTCTATCTTGAAAAACTAAAACAGACAAAAACGCTCCAAACCCCTAAGAAACAAACAAACAAAACTAGTTTTCCTATCTATAGGGAAATTTGCAGAGTACAAGTGCCCAGGTTAGAGATGTAGCTGAATGATAGACACTGACCTAGCAAGTCCAGCATTCATGAAGCCTTGGGCTAATTCCGAGTAGGTCAAAAGATAACAGATACCTCACAAATGCATCAGTTACCTAACTAGTCCAGTCATTATCCAGGGGCTTTATTTCACCTGCAGCTGGGTAGTTCTGATGATGATGGCTGGGTTCCAATACCTCATGGAATCCTGGTTTGGTTTGGGGGTCAGCAGAAGCAAAGAAGAAGCTGGGTATTGTGTTCTTTGAACTCTTCCTTACACAACACCTCTGGATCCATCTTTTCTCTAGAGGATTTTATTTAAAAAACTTTCTTGCTGTGGAACTTCTTATGTGTATGCAGGCAATAAACTTATTTTTGAATGGTCTTCAGACCTCCCATTTTACCATTTTCTGGGATATTTTAAAGCAAACCTAAGATGTTGTAACTGGGAAAAAAAGTTTGACAAATAATAACTGATTTCTGTCAGCATTTAAACATCTAAAAATATAGTTAAGAATGAAAAGGAACAGTTGGTACTGAAAGCTATAAGAAGTGCCATATTATGGTGGTGTATTTTTATAATCTCAGTACTAGGGAGGCCAAGAAGTGTAGGGAGGTGTGGAAGATCTTGTTTTCCTTTCTTTTATCCCTTGGGTAGAATGACAGGCCTGAGTGGCCCTGCTCCTGCTCAGGGAAGCTGGTGCTGTCAGGGAGTTTGAGGATAGCCTGGACTACCTAGACTCTAGGTAAAGGGCTGGTTTCCCCAGAGTAAAGGTGCTTGTTTCCAAGCTTGATGGCCTAGGTTCTATCCTTGGGACCTATTTCATTTTGCAGAGAGAGGACTGACTTCCACAAGTTTCATATTGCAGTCTCAATTATAAACTACTTTTAAATATAGTTAACTGAACAACATGGTAATATTGTTCTATATATTTTGCTTGCTTTTTGAGACAGGGTCTTATTGAGTATGTCATCCAGGCTGTATTTGAACTCCTGATTCTTTTGCCTCAGCATCCTGAGTGCTGGTATTACAGGCATGGCTTACCAGGGCCATATTTTAAATGACTGTTTGGTCTAGCTTATGATAAGTTAATCACAACTCCCCCCTGTTTTCTCTTTGTAACAGCCCTGGCTGTCCTGGAACTCATTCTGTAGACCAGGCTCCCTAGTGCTGGGACCAAAGGTGTGCATCACTATGGCCTGGGAAAGATTTGTTTGTTTATTATATATGCAGTGTTCCGTCTCCTGGCCAGAAAAGGGCACCAAATCTCATTACAGATGGTTGTGAGCCACCATGTATTTGCTGGGAATTGAACTCAGGATCTTTGGAAGACCAGCTAGTCTTCTTAGCTACTGAACCATCTCTCCAACCCCATTAATCAGTCTTTTATCAGTGAACATCTAGATCATTACACTTTAATGTGTGTTCATGATTAACTCCTAGAGATACTCAGTGGGAAAATTTGAATTTTCCTAAAGTTCCTATAAGCAGATTTAAAGTTAAGTAAAAAGGTTGTCCGATTATGATTGTACTGAAATAATGCCCAGTGCAAACTCTTAGAAAACCTTGGAACTCATGAAGAATACATTTAAAACTACCCTTTGTTGGAGATGGAAAGGTGGCTCAGTGACTAAGAGCACTTGTTTCTTCCAGAGAACCTGAGTTTGGTTCACAGCACCCAGAATAAGTGCCTCACAACTATCTGTTATTACAGCTTCAGGGGATCCAATGCACTGTTCTGGTTTTTGTGGGGAGACACACACACACACACACACACACACACACACACACACACACACACACACACGAATAGAAAACCCTGGTTCCTGACACACACACAGAGTAACAATTCCCTAACTAATGACTGATGCAGCAGCGAGACCGGACAGCACACAGGACTGCCCTGCCTTCCGTTCTCAATTCACCTCTTACTCTCCCCCTCATTTCACATACCAGCACACAGACAGCAGCCTCTGCTGCCCTCCCAACACACAGACCTATATACACTTGCTGCTTGAGCCATCTGGGATTCTCTTGCCCTTGCTGTCAGCCTGTTCACTTATTTCCTCCAGTATTCATTCAAATGCCTTCTTCTCAGGGGGCTTCTCCTCATTCCATGTAAATTGAAGTCATATCCAAAGCTTGCACTACCCTAACCCCCTTCTTCTAAGCACTTACTACCTCAGAATACTAGTGTTTCCTTCATCTTCACCAGAAAGTCATCTAACACTCCAATAAGCTCTCTCTGGCTACTGTGTCACAATGAGACCAGTTCTAGACCGACAGTATGCCAGACAGCATTTCTCCAGAGCCATAGCATCAAAGGGAGACAGGAAAGAAAGCATAAAGAGCCAGCTCACTTTATTGTGCCTACTGATTAAGTTTGAGCTTTGGAAGGCAGGCAGGGTTTCCCTGTCTTCCCTGAAATCATTAAGCCTTTACTCCAAGGCTTTGCACTGATTGGATGAGGCTGCCTTACATTGTGGGGTAACACATCAGCTTTACTGCAAGTTTACTGGCTGTCTGTGCAAATCATATCCCAGAAAGTGTTTTCCCAGCAGCAACTGACTTAGTGTTGAGTAGACAAGTGGCTACCATAGCCTAGACAAGAGGATAAATAAAACTAGAGATCACAAAACCAGACCTGAGTGGAGGGGTGCCAGGTGGGAGTTAGGTTAAGATTAAGTAGAGACAGAGACAGTTGTGATGCCATGAAAAGAGGAAAGGAGAGTATCAAACCAGTGTCATGTTTATAGCACCAGTACCTGATGAGAATTTAGAGCCGATTGGGACTGTGGATAGAGTCTGGTTGGCTCTGAAGGTGAAACTGTCTGCTCACAACAGTGGAACAGTACTTCATGAAGAATTATTCAAGAGTATAGTCTAGTTCATTGGTGGGGAATCCATTCAATGTGTAGGGGAACTCAACAGCCAGTGAACATGTACCTGCATAAACAACTGAGCTATCTTACCTCCTTACACCCTCTGCACAACTTTTTAAACCAGGCATCATCAGGCCTAAATTTTATTTATTCTTACAAATCTACCTACCTACCTTGAGGTAGGGTTTCTCTGTGTATTTCTGGCTGTCCTGGAACTCACTCTATAGACCATGCTGGCCTTGTACTCACAGAGAACCACCTCCTCTGCTTCCTTGGTACTGGGACTAAATGCATGTTATCACCACCACCCAGCAATTTTTTTTTAATGATTTATTTTATGTGCATTAATGTCTTTGCCTTCTTGTATGTCTGTGTGAGGGTGCCTGATCCCCTGGAGCTGAGTTACAAACTGTTGTGAGCTTCCATGTGGGTACAGGGAATTGAATCTAGGCCCTCTGAAAGACCACTGAGCCATCTCTTCAGCCCCATTATGTCTATTTTATATGTGAGAGAATTGCAACTGAGAAGAGAAACGGAGGTGCCAGGGCTGAAGGGAGGCTAATTTCTGTTCTTAGGAACTTTGCTAGTTGTTATAATCATTGCAGTTTTGTCTGTATTTTAGGTTTTCAGACTCTTAGGTTGGTTTTGCATGAGAAGTGCTATTTATTATGTCACTG
The DNA here is from genome assembly GCF_943737965.1 of Phodopus roborovskii. Classification (NCBI taxonomy): domain Eukaryota; kingdom Metazoa; phylum Chordata; class Mammalia; order Rodentia; family Cricetidae; genus Phodopus; species Phodopus roborovskii. Next base: position 45,662,981 of record NW_026126407.1, on the reverse strand, counting down.
AGCATAGCTTGGAGGACCGAGTGTCCTGCTGGCCACTGCTCCTTCACTGTTTGATTTTTTTTTTTTTTTTTTTTTTTTTTTTTTTTACACCCCCTTTGTAGCACTTAGCACTGGCTGAAATTAGATTGTTGGTTTGTTTTTTCTGTCTCTTGCCACACCTACCCCAATCCAGGTTCTGAGAAAAAACAGGTCATATTTACCTGCTCAATGCTTGGTAAACAGGCTTGTTTCTGGATTAGTTCCTGGCAGGTAGTAGGTAGGTACTTAGTAATTACTCACTGACTGAGGTGAGGAGTGTGTGTAGTCAACTGGAATGAGAGGGAAAGTTTCTGACTCTGCTCTGGCTTTCACAGGACCACTTTCGACTTGGTTGTCTAAGTTCTGTGAATTTAATTTCCATGAGTTGGAAAGTAATCTTGGAAGAAAAGTGATCTAGCTTTTAAGCCAGATATTTGTAGTTTTGTTTTATTTTTAAAAGTAATCTTTTAAAATTACATAGTTAATAATAGAGAATTGGGGTAAAATGGAACGTGAGGGAGGTGACATATTTCATATTTTGGCCTTTTTTGTTTTTGTTTTGAATCTGTACACATGCTTTACATGTAGTTGAGACTGTTTTATGAGTATATTGTACAGGCTTCATTTTTTTTTCCTGTGTGCCTTATACGCTTACTTAGGTGTTTTGTTGTCATTGTTGTTTATTTTGAGTCAGACTCTATATAGTCCTGGCTGTCCTGGAACTCACTATGTAGACAATGTGGGATTTAAACTCACAGAGATTCACCCGTTCCTGTTTCCAGAGTGTTGAGATTAAATGTGTGCACCATCACTTCTGGCCTATTTAGGATGTTTATTCTAGCCTTTTTCTGTAATTTCTCATAAAAGTTTCCCATAGCTTGTTGCTTACCAAGGCACTCAGAATCTTCATCTTAGATATTGCAGAATGTGTCATCATCTCTTCCTTGCCTTCATTGGGACTGCTCAGGGGCTAGGTGCATAGAGCTTGCCACGTGGTTTGCTTGTGAACACACTTCACCAAACCCTCACCAAGGTGGCAATTATTATTTTGAGAAGTTTAGAAAGCTTGTTGCTCTGTGGCATCGAAGTTGACAGACATCATGACACATGGCAGCTCTTCACTCTGAGCAACTAAAGTGTATGTTGAGTCAGCTGAAGTCATGGCCTATGAAAGAAGATCTTTTGGGTGTACTTGGCCATGAGAAAGAGAACCCCAGAGACATTTTCAAGCATGCAGCGGTGCCAGTGATAGGCCAGGCCTTCTGACTGAGCTACCTAGGTATTCTGTCTAGAGTTTTGTGTTGATAATTCAATTAGAATGGCACCATTTACAAATACTTAAGATGGTATACTGTCTTTGTACCAGCCTGGGGACCACTATATCAAGCTGGCAGTCCTAGTCAGGGCACTGTAAACATGCACTCACTGCTATATATAAGGAAGCTTCCTATCCCTAAGAAACCCAGGTATCCTTTACTGGAGTCAGAGAAATTACTTTTATGCTCAGATACTTGTTAGTTACTTAATTTGAAATAAAGAGAAAAAAATTAAAATCTCTCATCTTTACAACAATGGGAACAAAAAATTAGGTTACAGTAATAGTATCTATGCTGTCAGGTAGGAACAGATTTTGTGGTTTCAGAGGAAAAAAAATACTTTGTCAAAAGAAAAATTGTTCCAGGAAATCTTGTAGTCATCATAAGAGGGATCAGGGATGCTCTCCTTGCTATCATAGATGGCCTCGGGAGACACATGAATCTTTGTTCCCAGTCAGCACTGGCTCCAGGTGCTTCTTTTTTTTGTGTGTGTGTGGGGGTGGGGGTGGGTGGGTAGGTAGGTAGGTAGGTAGTTGGTTCTTTCCTTGCACCTTTATAGACAGGGCTTTTGAGGATTAGACTCAGCACATCAGGCTTATAGAGCAGTTGCCCTTACCTGCAGAGCCACCTTGCTGGCCCCAGATGCTGCTTAAGTGGTAGTAATAGTTTAAGGGGGCAGGGTGTTCAGGGATAACCATTACTGTGTGATTGGGTTTGAAGCTGGTATTGAGGAGGGAATTCTTCCCCATCTCTTTAGTGGGGGAAGATGCTGCTGTGGTTTTGTTAATTGGGCATGATGCATCTTTGAAATAGTTTTGTTTTTGCCCAGGGTCAAGTCTGTCAACAGCTTTAGTCATAGGTGTATTTTTTTTAGTGGACAGTAGTAATTACAGAGGCTCATAATTGGTCAAAATGCTGAAAATAACTGACTCTTGAAAAGTTGAACTCCAAATGAGACATCTTCATCACCCCTTCCAAAGCTCAGAGAACATTACAGAAGAGGGAGCTGAAAGAAACTAAGAGATGGGAGAAGGGGTGTGATTTGTGGGACACTTTCTTCAGGGCATGGCATAGCCATTGCTTTCTTGAACTCCAGCAGGGCTGATTATCAGCATAAGACCTGCTCAACATTGGGCCTTCAGCCCAATTCTGTCAGAGGGAACAAGAGGGGAGGGGTTATGAGGCTCCATTCTTCCTGCAGATACAAGTTCAGTTAACGGTTAATGGAGAGAGACATTTTCTTCAGTGGGGTGGCTCCTGGTAAGGTCTCCTATTTGCACATAAGCAGCCCTAATCAGTCTCAGTGGGTACCAAAAACAAAATGAAAGGAAAAAATGTGATGGGATGGGGAACTAGTTGAGAAGAGGAAGAGAATAGGTGGGGCAAGGAAGGATTCTGGGGGTGAAAAAAAATGAAAGAAAGAAAAAAAGATCATTTGTAGAAAGGACTTAAATGTGTGTACATGCACCTGTATAGTGTTCCCATGTGTATGGATATGCTGTGTGCATGCATCTATATGAGTGTTCACGTGTGTGAATATGCTTTGAAGCCTAGAGCTTATGTTGGATGTCCTTCTGCTCTTGTAGCAGGGTCTCTTGCTGAATCTGATGCTTTCTGCCTGATTCTTGCAGGTCTAGTTAGCTCTCTGTCCACAGGGATATTCTGTCTCTACTTTCCAATACTGGAATTTGGCTGCTGTGCCTGCCTGGCCTTTTACATGGGTTCCAGTATGGCACTTTATCCATTTAGCTATCTCCCTAGTCCCAGGATTTAATTTTAAAAAATACACACACACACACACACACACACACACACACACACACACACTCAGAAAAACAACAACAACAACAACAAAACACCTTAGGGCTGAGGATATGAGGATGTAGTGAAAGCTTGCTGAGCATGTGCAAGACACTGGAGCTGCATAAAAACACACAAAAACAAACAACAACAACAACAACAAAACCAAGTACATCAACAAATGAACCTGATTGTTTACATTGAAAGGAGGATGTTTCAAATACTTCATCATATCCATTTCTTGGTGGTGTGACCCCCACAATTTGAAGTGCTGGGTATTAATGTGAACAAACCATTGCAAGGTTGCTTTTTCTTCATTTGAGCTGGTTCTAGGCTTTCTGAAAAGTTGCAGGTGCGTTACAAAAAAGTGTTTCCAAAGTTGGAAGCAGAGCTGGCTGCTGTCTTACTCCTCTCTTAGTGCAGTGAGAGTGTCCTGCAGTCTGGTGGCCCTGAACCATGAGTTAACACTGACACATTGAGTTCAGGCCCTACCTAAGTTCTACCAAAGCTCTCCATAATGTCCTATGTGGATGTGTGATTTTAATTTGTCTCCTCAACAGTGATTACTTGATTTAAGTAGAGCCTGGCAAGCTCACTGTGTGGTAAAGTCTTTATCTCTTTGTAACTCATTGTTTCATAGAGAGATCCTTTAAAACTATGTAAGTGTATGGTTTCACTGGCATTTCATTTATTGTATCAGGATAGGTGGTTTTCCTGTTTTATTCTGTAGGTTATAGTCTGTCAGTCATTATTTTGGTGGTCAGATTGCTCAGTTTGGTTAGCAATTGCTTCAAGGGCAGCTCATGTATGTGCTTGATCTGCCTTCATCGTTGTTCTAAATGCTTTGTACATCATTTGCAACCCATTCCAGGCTCATGGGTTTTCCCATACTTCCGTACAAGCGTTCGGAGCCATTGCTTCTGGGCCCAGCCAGGGTAGTAGGAAATGTAGTTTGTTTCTCTCTGAAACCTCTACCTTTTAGTGGATGGAAACCGCCAACTCCAACACAGTCCCATTCCTCCATTTCATGAGGTCTTCCTGCCTCAGCCTCCCACGTGGGGAGTTACTAACTGGTATGGTCACCACACCAGCTTTACAGTTGCTTGAGTGTTATTTTCTGAAAGCATGTGAGGACTGGGTTTTAGCAAGCCTTTTTTTTTTTTTTTGTTTTTTTCTTCACCTCCAGAATATTGGTGGTTATCACCCAGTAAGAAAGATTGGTATTGCCTTTAATCCTAGCACTTGGGAGGCAGAGGCAGGCAGATCTCTGTAAATTCAAGGCTAGCCTGGTCTACAGAGTGAGATCCAGGACAGCCAGGACTGTTTCACAGAGAAAAAAGAAAAAAAATTCGTGTCTTAATTTACATTTTTTTTAAAAAAAGGGAACAGAATACCTATTTTTCTTAAAAATTCTTTTGAGTCAAGTGATGGTGGTATACACCCTTAATCACAGCACAGGGGAGGCAGAAGCAGGCAGACCTCTGAGTTCGAGGCCAGCCTGGTCTAGGGAGCAAGTTTTAGGACAGCCAGGGCTATACAAAGAAACCCTTTCTCAAAAACCAAAAGTACAACACACACACACACACACACACACACACACACACACACACACACACACAGAGGGGGTGGAGGAGAGGGAGGGAGGGAGGGAGAGAGAGAGAGAGAGAGAGAGAGAGAGAGAGAGAGAGAGAGAGAGAGAGAGAGAGTGAGTGTTAGTTCAAGGCCAGTCTGATCTATAATAAGTTCTACGACAGCCAGAGCTCTTGTGGTGGTGGGGATGCTTTTCGGGGTGGTCTTGGGGGTGCTGTTGCTAAGGATTGATCCCAGGGCTTCTTGCATGCTAAGTGTGTACTGATCTGTACCCACCACCTCCAGAGTACCCGTATTTTTCTCAGAACTCACTATGTAGTATAGGTTAACCTCAAACTTAAGTATTTTCCTCACTTTTTCAGCCTCACTGTGAGACACCACATCTAACTATATGACCCTTTCTATAACTTACTTTTGATTGTTTGTTTGTTCATATTTATTTAGTTACGATTTTTCAAGACAGGGTTTCTCTATGTAGCTGTGACTGTCCTAGAACTCTCTGTAGCTGGTCTTGAGCTAAAGAGATCCACCCTCCAGGTGCTGGGATTAAAGGTGTGTGCCACCATTCCCAGTTTGTAATTCCCTTTTTAACACTGAGAAACATGACTTGTAATTTCCACTTTTTCAGTTGCTTAGTCTTAGGACCTAGGAAATAGCTTTAGAATGACTTATATTACTGAAAAGTAAATGTACTAAATAATCACTTTTTTTTTTTTTTACACTATTTAAAAATAAACTTGAGCTGATGAATAGGGTACCATTCTTGTGACCCTGATGCCCAGATGCAGTGTGCACAAATATTTTTATATTATGATTGAATTTTAGTATTTCTTCAGTGAAAATTCCTAGTGGTAGCTTTGCTAGATGAAGAGGTATGTATATATTGCCAGATTTTCCTCCTAAAGGATTGCGCATACTATAGTAGGCTGTAACAATTTTATCTCTGTTTCTCCTCAGGATTTACATGTTCACTCTTCAAGCATCTATTCTTTGTGAAGTTTGTTGGTGTAGGTTCTGTGTAGATCTAAGTGTATGTTGTCAAGTTGCTGACCAGTTTCCCCCACACTACTTGTTCAGAGTAGTCATTGAAATGCCATTGTTATCTTGAGCTAAGTTTCCGTGTGTATTGGGGTCTATTTCTGGACTTTCTCTTCTGTTAGACCACAATTTGGCATACTGGCCCACAGGCAAATCCAGCCCTGGGTATGTAAACACAGCCACATGGTCACACAGGCACTGCTGTTTGATGCTTGTACTCCTTTCATACTGTGTAGAAAAATTGAGTGGTTGGGACAGAGACCGAGGCTTGCAGAGGTTAAGGTTTACTTCTTTCTGCCTTGGTGTTCTATAAGCTCCATTAGAGAGGCTGGGTGATTTTCCCCCGAAGCTCCACTTCCTCCCCCCCCCCCTTTTCTGACTACCTGAGTACCTTCCCCCCCTCTTTTTGGGCCCTCTTTCCCCACCTCCCCCTAGTCAGGGTTTCTCTGTGTAGCTTTGGAGCCTGTCCTGGAACTAGCTCTGTAGACCAGGCTGGCCTCAAACTCACAGAAATCCCGCCTGCCTCTGCCTCCAGAGTGCTTCGATTAAAGGCTTGAACCACCAACGCTTGGTTTTCCTGAGTACTTGTACAGGCTCATTTTTCCTTATGAGCTTAAGTATTTACTTATCTTGCCCCATAAGGAGACAGAGAGAGAGAGAGAGAGAGAGAGAGAGAGAGAGAGAGAGAGAGAGAGGGAGAGGGAGAGGGAGAGGGAGAGGGAGAGGGAGAGGGAGAGGGAGAGGGGGAGAGAGAGGGGGAGAGAGAGGGGGGAGAGAGGGAGAGAGGGGGGGGGGACATGCTGACTTATAAATCGGGAGAAAACATCTGTATAATGTTGAGCTGTCTTTTCCAACAGCAACTTACAAAGTTTACCAGAGAAGTTCAGAGCAACCAGTCCACAGGCACAGTATGAATACGTACAGCTCTGTGACATTAGTTTTTGAAGACTTACTTTTATGGGAATTATTCCCAGTTTTAAGATGCTCTTTCAATCACAAACTACATTTTCTAATCTTTCTTGTTTATGGAGTCTTATTTCTTTGTGATTTAGTCTGTGATCAGCTTTTGTCAATTTTAGGCACAGTTGAAAAGCAGATTATTTTGTCTCTTTTTAGTAGGCAGTGTAAAGTTTGATACCTACTTCTAAGATCTGCCCACTTCATCAGTTATGCCTTATTTTGTCCCCTTGAGCTGCGTTGTATTGAGAATAGTGTGTGTAGAATAATTTCAGTCATTGGGATTGAATCTAGTCCTTACTGTATGCTAGGTAAGCATTCTGCCCCTGAGCCATGGCCCAAGATACTTTCCTTCTGGGATGCTCTGTGTTTCTCTTAGTTTCTACCCATGATGTATTGTGTATACTCCTGGAGTTTTTTTGGGTGGCACATGGGCACCTTTTTTTTTTTTTTTTTGTTTTTGAGACAGGGTTTCTCTTTGTACCCCTGGCTGTCCTGGAACTCAGATTCTGTAGACTATGCTGGCTTTGAACTCAAGAGATTGCCTTCTTTTGTCCTGAGTGATGAGATTAAAGGCACATGCCACCACTGCCTTTTGGGGGGTGGGTGGAGGGGAAAGGTAGATCTGAGTTCAAGGCCTGCTTGGTCTACAGAGCTAGTTCCAGGACAGTTAGGGCTATTACACAGAGAAGTCCTGGGGTGGGGTGGGGGCTTGGGGGATGGGGGAATAGGGGTAGGGGGGTGGGGAGAAAGGTTTATTTCTATTTACTTGTAATATTGAAGTACTTATAGCTCTTGATTTGTTTATTAAGACAGGGTCTCTCTATGTAGTCCTGACTGTTGTGGAATTTGCTTTGTAGATTGGGCTGGCCTTGAACTCTCAACCACATCTGGCCACTGTAAAAGTCTTAAAAGTTATATTAATTGATTGATTATGTGTCTATATGATAATTGTGAAAGTCAGAGAACAACTTGAGGCCTCAGTTTTCTTCTATCATGAGGGTCCCAGGCATTGAACTCAGGTCCTAGAGCTTGATGGCAAGTAGCTTTACTTGCTGAGCCATCTCACTGCCCTCTGGGTTTTTTTTTTTTTTTTTTAACATCTTACTAACAAGTTTTTTTTTTTTTTTTTGGTTGTTTGTTTGAATGAATTTTGGGATAAGTGAGAGGCATGTGTGTAGAGTCATTGGTTTACCTGTCTGGTTGTTCTAGCATCATTTGTTGAAGAGATTTTGTTCTTTGTCAATATTGGTTGGCCTTAGGTTGGCCTCTTTATCCTTGCTATAATTGTTTCTTCATTATAAGATGCTCTCCCCTCCCCCAAGACAGATTTTCTCTGTGTAGTTCTGGAATTCACTCTGTAGACCAGGGTGGCCTCAAACTCATAGAGATTCACCTGGCTTCATTTTGTTTTTAAATGTGTGTGGATGTTTGCCTGCATGTATGTCTGCACGCCTGGTGCCCTTGGAAGCCAGAAGAAAGGCATCAGATGCCCTGGAATATGATTGCTCTGGGAAGCCTAAGTTTGTTTCTATTTTTTTTTTTTACAACCCCCCCCCCCTTTGTAGTCTTGTTAGAGATTCATGAAAGTTTTAGAATGGATTTTTCTTTCTTCCCAAAGCACTTGGGATCTGAGAGAGATTGACTGTGTTTCTGACTGTGGTGATACTGATAGTTTAAGTCTTGTGATTTGTGGAAGCAGGGTGTCTTTAATTTCTTTTAGCAACATCTAGTGGTTGTCAGTTAAAATTAATAATGGTTACAGACATTTGTGAACCACCATGTGGGTGCTGGGAACTGAACTCAGTTCTCTGGAAGAGTAGACAGTGCTCTGAACGGCTGAATCCTCTCCCCAGTCCCCCACCCCCCATTCAGGTTTTTTTTTTCTTTTTTAAGTCATGTCATATGTTTTACCGGCCTTTCATCCTCTATCTGCACTAGCTCATGTTTCTAATATGCTATTGAAAGTATTGATGTTTCCAACTTGAGCCGAAAAGTTGACATTTCCCAGTAAGTGTGGTGTTAGCCATAGGGTTTTTGTAGATACTCTTTATTAAGTGGAGAAATTTCTCCCACAAAGTGCTTTTCAGATTTATGTTATGTCCTTAAGAATTATCTTTCAAAGGCTACCTCTTACCATGCACCCTTCACCCCTGTTAGTTGTGACACTCTGACACCAAACAAACTCTGTGATCTCATGTCTGTTCTGTCTGGAAGTTCCAAGCTTTGTTTAATTTTCTGCTGCTGTCTATGCCTTCTGGTTTTGCTGAGTGCCTGGGTGTTGTGTTACTATTAGACAATTGTATTCTTTGTGTCCTGTGGCTTTGCTAATGTCATGTATTACTTTTCCCTTTTTTGTATATGCTTCCTCTTTCTCCTTCCTATAAAAGCATGCTGTCGGCAATATTTTTGGTGTTTTATGTTTTCTTGCTCTGCTACCCTGGCCATGACTTCAAATTTGTTTTGCTACATGAATGGACATTCCAGCTTTGTTCTTGAGACTGGGGGAAATATTTCATCTTGAAACATTAATTATGGTGTTAGGTAGATGTTTATTTTCTACTGTTTAATTTTTTTTTTTTTTTTTTTGAGATAGGGTTTTATGGGCTGTGGTGGTGCATGCTTTTAAACCCAGCACTTGGGAGGTAGAGGCTGTCAGATCTCTGTGGGTTTCAAAGAGAGTTCCAGGACCATCTCCAAACCTACAGAGAAACCCTGTCTTGAAAAATAAGCAAACAAAAAACAAAAACCACTTCCCCCAAAGAGAGAGAGAGAGAGAGGGAGGGAGGGAGGGAGGGAGGGAGGGAGGGAGGGAGGATTTTGCTACACACCCTGACTGCCTTGAAACAAACTCTGTAAACCAGGCAGGCCAGAACTAACAGAGATCTGCCTGCCTCAGTCTCCAAGGTACTGGGACTACATAGATGTTGTAAATTCTTACTTCATCATCCATGCCTTATCCATTGTGAAGTACAGATTCCCAAGCATCTTCTGGGCTCTGGGAATTAAATCAGAGGTAATCATATTTAAAATGTCAACTGACAGTTTTTAATAGTGGATGGGTTTTGCATATTCGATATTCTGAGTGTGTCTGTGGTGACCAACTGGTCTGGTGTCGTTACAAGGAGCCACATTTTCATTACTACTGCTTTGTTGTAAGCTTTAGTTTCAAAACTGTTTGAAATCCAACTTTGTTCCTTTTTTTAACACCCCCCCCCATTTGTGGTCTTGTAGGAGATTCATGAAAATTTTAGGATGGATTTTTGTTTCTTCCAAAAGTACCCGGGATTCTGACAGAGGGTGTCCTGTTTCTGACTCTGGTGATACTGACCGCTCAAGTCTTTGATCTAAATGTTTGTGTTTTAAATTTCTTTTAGCAACATCTTGTGTTTGTTAGTTAAAATTTATGTATGTAAAATATATATGTAAAATGTATATACTCTGGCTTTTATTATTTTTCTTTTTTATTCTTTGCATTTATACCTTCATTGCTTTCAGATTCAAAAGTTTCCTTCTGGTGTCATTAACCTGTTTGAAGAACCTTAAGGCTAGCTTTTGTGACTATTCCTAGAAACTGAGTGACTGTCAGGAAGAAAGGTCCGTCGTCTCTGTTCAGGGCAGGAAATGTGAAGAGTGGGAAGTGACTGTTGTTAAAGGAAAATGCATGGCAGGTTTTGGTCTGATCATCTATTTACGAAATACAGGTTCCTAAGCTTCTGCTGGGTTTCTGGGAACTCAAATTAGGGGCAATTGTAGGCACAAAAGGTTGTTATCATGTTATATTTAATAGAGCTAAAAAACAGTGTCTTTACTTCCTGCTGATGTCACAAATTATGGGATGATGAAGTAAACTGTAGCCACTAAAATACAAATACAGGACACAGTGACACTTGGAAAAAACTGTTTTCTAAAGAGTATGTCTTAAGTAGTTTTCATGTGTGTACATATGCACTTTGTGATTTTTGCACCAAGACAGTGCAATATTTTGATTATTTGGGCTTTAAAAATGTATTTATTTATTTATGCATGCATGTGTAATGCCTATGTAAATATTTTACCTGGTTGGAATTAAATTTTTTGTTCTGTGTGTGCAATGCAGTGGTAAAGCACCAGCACAGTAACTTGTAGGATGTTTTACTGTCACCATAAGCAGATTACTCTTGCTCACTTAATAATAAAACTGTCAGAGGCTGGGGAAGATGGCTCGCCCAGTAAAGCCCCTTCTGTACAAGCATGAGGCCCCCCCCCAGCACCCATAAAAGTTAGGGGGCAATGGTGCACATTTGTAACTGCTGCTCTGGGGAGGCGGAGACGGGACAATCCTTGGACCACACTGGGCAGCCAGCCTCACTGAATCCAGGTGCTTCAGAGTCAATGTTGTCCGTCAAAAAATAAATTAGACAGGGATCATGGAAGATATTGGCCTGTGGTCTCCACCCATGTCCACACACATATGCATACCCATACATGTAATGTTTTTGGTGGATGGAGTTATTTAAGTATAGTACAAATATTCACATTTATCTTAACAATAAGTAATGCATCTGTTCATGAAAATTTGCTCATCCCAAGATTAAAAGAATGTGCAATGGATGAAAAATAATAGCTTTAGTATTTATTGTTTACATTTAGATCTCTGATGTAGAATAGATTGTGTGGGAGAAGGCTTAAAATGTCTTTAGAACAACATTTGCTATGATGTTTTAACTAAAAAGTCCATTCTATTCCTGCTGCACTAAACCAGTGTTTAGTTGAGTAAATTTAATATGTAGTTTTGTGTTTTCATCTGTGCCTTTCCACTGATCATCTGTCTACACGGTTGTCTGCAGGGCGATCTTTTATTATAGTTATATACTAGCACTTGGTATTCATGGTGTGGATCCCCTGGCTTAGTTTGTTAGATTACTTTGATTCTCCATGGGCCCTTTATATTTTTCTATAAATTTTTAATTCAGCTCAATGTGTCTGTGGCAGGTGGGGACACTGGAGGGAGGGAAGGGGGAAAGGCTTGCCCAGAGAAGACTAATGGTACTTTGACTGCCACTGTGTTGAATCTGATATCTCTTTGTTCTTTTGTGTTTTTTGTTGTTGTTTCGAGACAGGGTTTCTCTGTGTTACCCTGGCTGTCCTAGAACTTGTTTTGTAGATCAGGCTGTCCTTAAACTCACATAGATCCTCCTGCCTCTGCCTCTTGAGTGCTGGAATTAAAGGTTTGTGCAGCTACTACCAACGGGCCTTTTTCTTTATTCTTTAAGGCAAGCTTTTGGTGGACTTTGTTTGTTTTGTTTTCTGTTTTCTTCCCCAATTTTCATTACTTAGCAAATGGTAGCCATCATAATTTAATCTGTAATTTCTTTGGTTTTATGTTTTAATCTTAGATGGACTGGACAAGCTATTGTGGGACAATAATGTAAGTAGTGTGATGGCACGGTATTTCTAGCTTTGGCAGATGTCAGTGGTAAGGTGCTTTTTATTTTCTTTTATAGTGCCTTTCAGTAGAAGCAAACCAAGATAAAGAAACATTTTGCAAGCTTTGCATTATTTTGGCTCATGAGCAGTGTTATATTGTAGGTGTGTTCATGTTATTCCTATGCCAGCAGCACAGGCAGGATTTCTCCTTGTTTTATAAAAAGGAGAAACTCTACCCAAGAGAGGGGCCCAATGACTTGCTAGAGTCAAGTTTATAACTTGACAGCTTTGAGTTGGGGCTCAGGATTTGCACTGGGGTTCCTGGACACACACACACACACACACACACACACACACACACACACACACACACACACACACACACACGTCTGTCTGTATGCTTTCTAAAAGGTGGGACAATAGCTAGTATTTATTATACATATGTATTTTACTTCTGCATTTACAGATGCCAAGAGGTATTTTAAGAGCTGAGCTATAGAAGGAACAGACCCAGTCACATATATTCTGTGACAATTACAGGTTAAAAAGGAGCCCTTCCTTCCAAGTGCTGGGAGTATCTTTGACAATTTTCTCCCAATGAAGTCCTTTTTGAGGTCTTTGTCGCCTGTTTGTGAAGGAGTGTGCAGGCACAGAGGTGCCAGGTGACATTTAGCAGGACTGAACACGCTGGAAAGTTGAGTAGTTGGCTTCTGTTTCCTGAGACTAGAACATGTGTGTCAGTGGTTTTGGTGTGAATCTCCTGCTTTTCCTGGCTGTCTAAGTAGATATTTATTAAATGCATTTTATTTATTTATTCTTAAAGTTTATTTTATTTGCAGGATGAGCTCTCCAGGGACTGGAGAGTTGGTGCAGCGGTTAAGCACACTTGCTACTCTTGGCATAGGACCCAGGTTCATTTCCTAGTACCCACATGGCAGCCCACAGCTGTCAAAAGCAGCAGTTCCAGGGCTTCCAGTGTCCTCTTCTGGCCTTTGTAGGTATCAGGCATGCACATGATACACATACATCATGGAGGCAAACACTCATACAGTAAATCTTAAACAAACAAACAAACAAACAAATTAAAACAAAAAAAAGTCTCACCAATCTATCATAGTTGGACTTGTCTTCACAACTTGTGGTATACAGTGTCGGGAGCGGTCTTTGTGGGGCTACAATTGGAGCCAGCCTAGCAGCCCTAAGTTTGTGCCTGAGTGGGGGAGTGTGGATGAGGGAAAAGCTAGCTATAGACAATAAAGAAAGACACAGAGACAGAAGGTCAGGAGGGCAGATCAGTCAATACTGAAATGCCACGAGTTTATTTTTCACCACTCTTATATACCATAGCCAAAATGGGGAACACAGTACCATGTATAAGGAACAAACAGACTTTTCTTCCTCACTCATTCTAAGGGTTCAGTAACCACACCTTAGCTCCAATTTATTGTTCCCTAGCCTTGAGGTCAGGAGTAGCCACATCTCAGATTCAAGTCTGTTGTTATTTAGACTAAGACGGCAAAAATATCCACACCTTTGACCTTTAGGTCTTATGATTTGCTGACAGCTTTGAACTCTCTGCCTTGTGCCAAGATGGAGTGCAGCCATCTTTATGGGCACTCACAATACAGATGGGTGTCTACCTGCATCAAGAGATTTGACCAAATTCAGATTAAAACTTCTAAAAGCAAACAGGGGAAAAAACATTCATGTTTGTAACAATTGTGCAGGTACTTTTCCTGTCATCATTACCCACTGAACAGTACAGTATGTTTCAATGGTAGGACTGTGAGGAGTCTAGAGGTGACGTAAAGAGCATGTATGTAGTTTTAAGTGCAGACACTGCAATTGTCCTTCCATTTTGGTGTCTGGGGAGGTTCCTGAGATCAGGCCTACATGGATACTGAGAGAAAGCTGTGTTTCTGCATACTGTAATTTATTCTTTTACTCCTTTCACATATTTTAAAATTACACTTTTAAGTCAGAAAGGGAACCATCTAACTTAAAAAGGCCCTGGAAACAAGACCCAATGAAATGGTAGCTAGATACACACTTTGGGAGAATGTCAATATATACCGTAGTGACCCTGTTGCACGTGTACATAGACCTGATAGTATTGCCCATGTGCACACCAGAAGATACAGCAGTTATTTTTAAATGCTGAAAGTGGACTGGGATTTGGCCCAGAAGTGTTTGGCTCAATGGCCATACCCTAAGCACCAAGGAAGTAAAAAGGCAAAGCTGGGGTGGAGGCGACTCTGCATTCATGGCTTTCTTTTGGGACTTTTTTGACTGAACCCACCCAGGAACTCTTGCAGGCTAGCACTCTCCTTTTGAGCTACTCTGCTTTTGAGTTACATCCCTCAAATACTTCTTGGACTAGTATATACAAAATGAACAAACTGCTGTTGTATTTCAGTGATACAGTGTCAAACAGGATAGTTAATATAGTGGTATTCCAGGTGGAAGACACAACACTGATCACCGGGGATTGCCAGTAAAGCCCCAGTGAGGGTGGCTGTGGGGGTGTGTAACACTTGTGCCTGGTCCTTCCTCAGACACCTAAACCTGTTTCCCTCAGAGAGGGTAGAGAAGTGTGTTGAAAACCACATTAATGACTTTTTGGTGTGCTTTGTGAAATTTTACTCAGTGCGTAAAAGCACATTTAATCTTCTTTGTGACCTTTGCTTTCCAGAGATTTAGAAAGTTGTCATTCAGGATTTTGATTGAATGATGGTTTTGCTTTCTGTTTAATTTGTATTTTCCCACCCCCCATACCCACCCACTGTGTCCTGAGTCTTTTCTGTGAATTTGTGCTTTACTCTGAGGGTAGGTGAATGCCTGATGTTGCTGTTGTCTCCTTCTCCTCTGCTTCAAATTTAAAAATGCTGGTTGCAGGCCATTAAATTGATTCATGGGCTACAACCTGCAGTTGGGAAAACACATGAGAGACATATTTTTGTATGGAAAGTTTATTGTCAGGGTAGAACGTCTTAGTGATTCTTAACCTCTTACTGCAGAATTTGCAGTTTTTAAAAAATAATACAGTTCCTTTTAGGTGATTCTCAAAGTAGGGAGTTTTTGAAGTGAAATATATTCTGTGTTGGTTGCTATTAGCAAAGAAGCTTCACTGCTCATCTGCAAGCTGAAAGAAAATGGAGATGGGGTGTTTGGAACTAGACTGGTGGTAATGTTTGTCATGACTGTATGAGAAGACAGAAAACTCTCATATTCGCTTTACATGTGCTTTGTTCTTCTCCATCCTGGCCTGGGGGAAGTGTCAACAGTCATGGTGGAGAAGGTGGCTGCTTCTGCTGAGCCTTTTGTCACAGCCTTTGTATATTAGGGCATTTTTAAACATTGGCTTGTTTGCTTGTTTGTGTTTTGGGTTTTGGGGACAGGGTTTCCTCTGTGTGATAGCCTTGGCTGCCCTGGAATTCACTCTGTGGGCTGACCTGGAACTCAACAGAGATCTGCCTGCCTCCACCTCCTGGGTGTTGGGATTAAAGGTATGCAATATCACTGACCAGTTGGCTTTTTTTTTTTTTTTTTTTTAACTGAACTTTTAAAGAATTCTTTTATTTTTGATTGGATACATTTAATGGAGATCCTACTAATTTAACTAACTAATCAAGCCAATGTTTCTTCCTCAGGACAACAATTTACACTGTTTAATGCTTGGAATGCTGGGTGTGTTTGCTTGAGTATTGAGTTCAGGCCCTGTGTCTATAGGCAAGCGCTCTACCGCCCAGGTGTACCAGCCTTCTTTTTACTTGTTTGGAGACACATGGTCCGACTAAATTGTCTCTGGTGGCTTGGAACTCACCCTGTAGTTTAAGGTGGCTTTGGCCCCAGTGATTCCCCCGTCTCAGCTTCCCTGGAACCTGGAATTGCAGCCCTTCTACTGGGGTCCTGTGCAGAATGGTGTTTCTGAAGGCCATAGCCTCAGGGCCTGTAGTTCCCTTGTAATGATAGAAAAGTGTCTTCAAAACAAGACTGGGATCTTCATAGGGAGTCAGCTGCTGTGTGTGCCCTGTTGCTGAGAAGGCACTTTGCATGAAGGACAAGACTGGCTTTGAAGCCTGACACTTACTGATGTGTAATGTTAGGCCAATTGTGTAATATTTCTGTCTGAGTCATGGTTCTCTTCATTGGTAGAAGAGAATTTATGTAGTATCATGTAGGGTTGTTGTAAGGAATAGAGGTAATTCATACAAAGTTTTGAAAGTTTCAAAACCAGAAACTATTGTGGGCAATCATTAAATGGTAATGTTTTTGGCTGGAGCAGTAGTTTAGTGGGTAAGGACAAAGCTGGATGAGCTGAGTTGACTCCTGGGACTCACATGGTAGATAGAAGGAGAGAACCAACTGTAAATTGCACTCTGCCTTCCACATGTGGGCCATGGCACTTGGTCAGGTGTAATTTTTGAAACGACAACTATTGCTATTTCTACCCTTGGAAGACCTGTTGGGTAAGGTATGTAGTGCTGTTTTTAATGTAATTGGATACAATTTGCAGAGAATACCAGCAGTACATTAGATTCTAATGGCATTTGGTAGTTCTGGGGTCTTGCAATTTGGCTTGGATACATTGTGATGAGATCAGTGGGGCTTCACTCCTTAAGTTTCTATTGTCACATAGCCAAACCATTTTGCCATAGCGATGAAGTTTAAATAGAGACATAAATCAAAATAATTCAGAGAACTTACAAAAGTGTTGTTAAAGCCTATGGAGCTCTAGTAAGAACTCTTGTTATTGAAGATTGTCGAATAACAATTTGATGGTAAGCAGTACTTACTTAGTCCAGAGGTGCATATATAACCTTCTCACACTAAACAAGGTACTATGTGGCATGCTATAGTCACACTGAATGTGAAGAGTCTCAATACTGTCCCTGGGGCCAAGCAGAGGGACTGCAGTGTTTTTGAAGGCCAGGCACAGTACACAATCCTAGAACGCTGTCTTTCAAGTGGGCGGGGTGATTTTGCTCTCCC
Source organism: Phodopus roborovskii (assembly GCF_943737965.1). Taxonomy (NCBI): domain Eukaryota; kingdom Metazoa; phylum Chordata; class Mammalia; order Rodentia; family Cricetidae; genus Phodopus; species Phodopus roborovskii. Next base: position 45,645,861 of record NW_026126407.1, on the reverse strand, counting down.
CTTCTCTGGACAAGTGGTAATCTGGAGATAGTTTTGATGATCACATTGTCATGGGTCAGGCATAGGTAGAGGCCTGGAATGTCTCTTATGTCTTATAATGCAGCTGCCATAACAAGAAATTTTCTGTCCCTAAATACCAGTAGTGCCCAGGCCAAGTGGCTGCTTCTTGGATGGCATTCTTTGGTGGCAGGTTCAGAACAGGAGGGTCTAAAATGTTTACTTCTTTGCAATGCTGTGCTCCTGGCAGGTAGGTGCATAAAACCAGAAGTGATTACAAGCAGGCAGGTGTGAGGGAGCCAGGATATTCAACCTTTTAGATTGCCTGACCCCCTGGTTTCACCTGAGAATTTGGATGTGTGTAATTAACCTTGACTCCACATGAACCCTGGATCAGGGGTGGGGGTGTTTGCCTGTTGCCTTAAGAAGTAAAATTCAGTGATATGAAAGTGTGTGTGTGTTGGTGTTGTGCCAGTAAGGCACAAACAGCTCTCTTAAGAGAAGTTAGTTTCCATTGTTGCCATCATCACTCACCTCATAACCCCAGATAGCAGATTGAGAAAGGAGATGGAGAAATGTCTTCTGCTTTTCATCCTCACAGTGCCCCTTTCCTTTGTGCTAGAGATGTTTGTTGAAGTGGGAGGACCAAGACTTTCCCATAGTCCAGTCCACATGCTGAGCTATCATTAGCACATAGTCCAACTAGCTTGAGAGAGGAGTGCTAAACCAACCTGGTCTGGCTCAGAGTTCTAGTTCTGTACAGAATGTATGGTAGTCTGCAATGTGTGATAGCTCATGTGCATAGACAGCCTTTCTCAAACTTAGACCCAGGTCCTTTCGCTCTCAGCAGCTCTCTTACCCTGTAGGATTAAATCCGGTGTAGAAGTGATTCACCAGGACTGTGGTCTAGGGGTCAGGTGCTTCCTAGCAAACGAGGGCCTGAGTTTGAGCTGTAGATGTGGGATAAGACATGAAAATCACCCTCATTAGTGTAGATTGAGGGCTGTCCTCTGTTGGTAGTTTTTCTCAAGCATCTATAAGAGAAGCTGGGAAAATATGTAACAAGGGGAACTAGTCTGGCCCTGAGAGGCTTTCATTGACCTGTAGTCTAGCGTGAAGAGAATATTTGGCATTTCTTCACAAGAGCTGTCTCCCTCTCAGCTGTGCAAATAATGCTTCTGCAGTTTTAAACAGATGAATGAAAACTTCTCACTGTAATGTTGGCTGTTACTAGTATAGTCTGCAGGACTCCTGATAGTTTTGCTTCTTCCTTGAGTGAAGAAAAACATCATGGTGTGTCTTAGTTGGGTTTCTATTGCTGTGACAAGACATCATGACCACAGCAACTCTTAAAAAGGAAAACATTTAATTGGGACTGGCTTAAGGTTCAGAGGTTTAGTTCATTATTAACCTGATGGCATATAGGCAGACATGATGCTGGAGAGTGAGCTAAGAGTTTTATATCTTAATCCTCAGGCAGCAGGAGACACTAGGCTTGGTTTGAGCTTTTGAAACTTCAAAACATATGCCCTGTGACAGACTTCCTCCAACAAGGCCACACCTTCTAATAGTGCCGCATTCTATGGGCCCATGAGAGCCAATTCATTCAAAAAGAGAGGTCAGAACCACTTTTTCTAACGCCATTCTCAGGAACCAAAGACACGGGATTCCACAAAGTTTAAGCTTAAAAAATAATACAGGCCTGGAACTCTGGGAGAACCCCCTGCCTCCTGAGTGCTGGGGTTAAAGGCATCCAGCACTGCCCTCATCTCCTTGCCTTTCTTGGATGCCACTGACATGACAGACAGATCACTTTGTAACACCATACTCAGGGATGAGGTAGTGAGTCACATCGTCATTTTGCCTGTTTACCTAAGGAAAACTGTTGGTTTTGTTTCTCTCCAGGCTGTCCTAGATAGCTGTAAAGGAGAGTGATATGGGGAGACCTTCTAAAGCATAGCCTTTGTTTGCTTCTTCTCCCTCTTTTGCTTCAGGATTGTCTACTGTTGCCAGGTTTTGAACACCAGGACACACTGCCTGCTCCTTCCCCTTCCTACCCCCTTTCATCTGCACCCTGTCACTGGCCTTGACATTCTGGGACTTTTACATTTTATTGAGAAAGATTTTCCCTCTAGAGCCATTCTGCTGTGACCAGGTCACTGAAGTTATAACAAGTATGAAGATAACTATGGGAAAGCAGAGTTCTCAATGCAGGGAAGGAGGGCATCTCTGACCAGAGATTTTAGCATGGTGGTCTTACCACACCTCATGGCTCTCTGTTTGATGAGTGACATCCTTTTCCTAAGGTCCCACGCTGAGTGACCTTGTCACTGTTGTAGCTTCTTGCTTTGGCTCTCCTACTGTGTGCCACTGAAGTAGACAGCAGTGACTCATGCCCAGTGGTGATGCCTGTTGACTCTTGGGGATTTCCCATTGGTCTATTGGGAAATACTCTGTGGGCGGGGCCTAAATGTTTCAGGACTTAAAAGGTAGAGGAAAAACAAGGAGAGTATAAACAGATCCTGTAACATTGGCAACTTTAATAGATCTGTAATGAACCTTCTGGAAAAGGTGGGACCGATGCTGGGGTTTTTCTCTGCTCCACTCTTTAAGAGCTCTAGGTTTGGGAAGGAACTGCAGAGAGTTAGCCCCTAGTCACTAGTGAGTCCACTTCCTCTTCTCATTAAGACTCCACTTAGCAGTTAGGTAGCAGCTTCAAAAGGGAAAGCCCAATCATGTATAATCTCCAGTTAATGGGCATCTGTTGGGCCACTGGGTCACCAGAGGGGATAATTACAGAGTGCTTTGTGTAGCAAATACTAAAATGGGGGGAAAATGTGTTTAGAAGGCAAGCCAGATTGTTATTGACTAATAGCATCCTCCTGTTGAGGGAGAACGTTGGGGTACCCCTCCATGCTTGTTGGGGGAGATGGCAAGGCCATTTTCCAAAACAGAACTATGGAGGGAGAGGAGAGAGGAGAGAGGTGGGGCACTTGGAAAGTCTTGTTGGTGGATGGGATACATTCCTGAACAGCAGCATTCTAGGAGACATTGTGTACAAGCATTGGGAACTTGTGAGTCTCTGAATTTTCTGCCATACAACAACGATGATGGTGTACTTCAATCCCACCTCACAAGTTAGCTGGTTTCCAGTCATTTCCAGCCTCCATGAGTGAAGACTGCTTACCGTTGGTTTGTGAAAGCTGATAGAGCTTCCTGACCCAGAATGGCAATTGTTAGCCACAAGCCAGAGGTCTTGGGTTTGCATCCATCTACTCTAGTTTGAGATCTCAAAGTTTATGTCTTGTAGTCTTTAGGTTTTGCAGAACGTGGTGTAATTCAAATAACCTGTTTTTCCCCCTTCAGAACACTTCAGTTATGGAAGATCAAAATGAAGATGAGTCCCCAAAGAAAAATGGTCTTTGGCAGGTAGGCACTATAAGCTAGCAGATCATTGTAGATAAGCTCTGCCCTTGCTAGTGTCCTCACTGAGACCAGGGCCCAGCCTCTGCTTTGTGCAGGGTTGCTATATACAGAAGCCACCCTACTTGCCCATCTTTTCCTCAGAAAGTGTCAGTAGTAGTAGTAGTAGTAGTAGTAGTAGTAGTAGTAGTAGTAGTAGTAGATGATAACTTTGGAGTTTTTGGAAAGATTCCAAAGGGCACTATCCTAAAATCCGGATTTTGAGGCCCAAGATAGACCACATGGAAATCCTCCATCCAGGGAACTTAGAGCTTTTAACTTAGAGCTAAGGGCAAAAACCTTATGCTAGTCCTGTCCCATGTTTAGAAAGGCTGTTTTTGTCTTGTTTGTACCACATTCCCCACCCCCAAGCTGTTCCTGTGGGTACTTTCCCATTTCATATCATTTCATTTCATTCTTTTCCTTCCAACCTCCCAGGATTTGTGTTGGGGTTTTGGGGAACATGCAGACCTTCATAGTTTAGTGTCTTTATTATTTTATTTGCATGAAAATACATTTTCTCCTTTGTGAGGTTGTGAGAAAAGGCACAACATATATAGAACAAAGCAAAACGAAAAAAAAAAAAAAACAAACAAAAGGTACCCCGACCTCAGACTCATTTGATTAAAAACTCTTGGAGGTAGATTAGTTAGAATAATATACACACAAATTTAAAATGAAATGGAAAAGGTAAAGTAATAATATCAGCAGGGATTGTCTGGGCCCACCAGGGAGCTGGAGGTAGAAGCTGGGAAGTGTGCTCCTAAATGTGCATATGCCTATTTGCCTTTCACAGCATTCTTCATGTGTAAAAGGACCATGTGAGACCTTCTTGCCGGTCATAGTTCTGTTCCCTGTTGTTCAGTTTGCAGTGGCTCCCAACTCTTTAGCCTTCAGTTTTCTTCATCTGTCCACCTCCTAGTCAGTTACTTGGTGGGAAACTTGATGGTGAATTAAATAATAAATAATCCCTTTGCCTACCAAATGAGAAAGTGGACGTGAAAATACTGTGTGAGTTAATATGCAACACAGATGCAGGCCATTGCTATAATTCTGTTTAACCTGCTGTGAAAGCATATGTTCTGGAAAATTGCCATGCAGATGTTGAGTAAAGGAGGTGAGAACACATGAAGTCTGTAGGACTACTTCACAGTTGGCCTTCTACGCATAGCCTAATTTTGTCTTTGTGTGCTCCCCTTTCCACAGATGATTGTGTTCATGGACCGTAAGACTCCACATCTGTCTTTGTTCCTTCCCATCCTGTCAAAGGCTGCCTTTCCTTAGTGCAGCTTTACTGAAAACTGGACTTTAGCGGCCACACTGTAGCCCTTGTGTATAGATGGTACTGTAATTTGCATTACCCGTTATTTGCAATTAGGTAGTTACTTCTACTTTTCCTTGTTATAACTAGGATACTGTTATGCTTAAAACAACCTAGATATCTCCTTTTATGTCTGTTGATATTTATCACAGCAAAGAAGTTTTACTTTGCCTCAAGTTCTATTGAGTTGGTTAGATGAGAATGGTTTTCAATAAGCAAAACTTTTAAATTCCTGTTCAATGCTGCCCTCTGGCAACAGGCGCCAATTGAATTACCCTTGCTCCAGGAATTGGGGGTAAACCTTGTATCTAAATGTGGAAATAAAGACTTACTTGAGACACAAAACTGAAAAGCTTTTTGTCAGGGAAGGCCAGAAGTTTCCATTGAATATTTAGAATATTTAGAGATTCTCTTTCTTTGATAAGTTTAGTTTAATTAGAGAACATACCATTAATAAAAACTCTTCATTCCAGATGGGTGGTGGTGGTGGTGAATGCCTTTAATCCTAGCACTTGGGAGGCAGAGGCAGGCGGATCTCTGTGAGTTTGAGGCCAGCCTGGTCTACAAAGCTACACAGAGAAACCCTGTCTCAAAAAACCAAAACCAAACCAAACCAAACCAACCAACCAACCAACCAAACAAACAAAAAAAAAACAACCCTCTTTATTCCACGTAAGGCTTTGGAAACAAGTTGAAATGGAATTCATGGGCATTTGCAGTTCATCTCTTCAGGTCTGAAAATCCTTTACTCTCTTTCTGTTAGTGTCTACGAGTAGACTATCAGAGGAGTAATGGACAAATGGCTTGGCAAGTATATAAAAACACTGATATGGTCAGGTGGTGGTGGTGCGTCTTTAATCCTAGCACTCAGGAGACAGAAGTAGGTGGATCTCTGTGAGTTTGAGCCCAGCCTGGTAAACAGAGTGAGTTTCAGGATAGACAGGGCTACACAAAGAAACCCTGCCCCCCCCAAACAAAACAAAATGAAACACTAGTATGATATTGCTTTTAAATACAAGGTGTTATGCTTCCCAGCATTAGTAGGTTTGTGACTTTGAGTGGTGTAGACTATATTGTTATGGTGGTGTGGGAGGGTGTGTATGGTTATGTGTATGTGAGTATGCAGATGTGTTAGGACAGAAGAATGTAATGTCTTCTTTTGTTCTCAGCCTTATTCTCGGGAGCTAGGGTCTCCTTCTGAACTGGAAGCTTGCATTTTCAGCTCTTCTGGCCAGTCATTGCACTCTTGGCATCTGCCTGTTTACATGCCTTCATGCTAGTGTTACTGGCATGTGCAACCATACAGACTTTTAATGAGTGGTGGGGTTTTGAACTCAGGGACTTATGCTTGCACAGCAAGTGCTTTTACCTGCTGAGCCATCTCCCCAGCCTCTAGATTGTTGGATATCTTTATCTTTTTTCTTTTTCCCTTTTTTAGGGAATAGAATTGAACCCTCCCTGGGGCTTTACCCAGAGTCCTTTGGTTTTGATTAAAAGCTTTAAATCAATTAATTAACAGACATACATTTTATAGTACAAGTATGGAAGCCACAGGACAACTTTCTGGAGTCAATAGTCTCTTTCCACTGTGTGGGTTTCTGAGATCAAACTCAGGCTGAGCTATCTCATTGGCTATTGGATTATATGATGATGCTATGCAGGGAAAGAGAGATAGAATTGATTAGAAAGGCATTGCTGTAAGAAGTGCACTGATCGTATAGAAACCGTCTGGGATGGCTACTTTTCTGGGTGTACAGGGGTTAATTTTGGACTATTTTCTGAGAAGTAGGACAAAGGAAGGGATGGAAGTCTAAACTATTTGGTCAACATTTATTAGTCATGGGAACTAATATGGAGAAGGTCAACTATTAGGAGAAAGTGGAGTGGTATAGATTGACTGATTTTTAGGTGCTTCTTATATTGAGCTAGACTGGGGTTCTCAGTGTGTCCCTCCAGTGCAGTCTGGCCTAGTGGACTCCAAAACATTTGGGAACTTTTAAGAAATAATAGACTCTCAGGCTCTCATCCAGACAGTGTTAATAGGCGCTCTGCTACTCTAATGCTTGCTTAGGCGGGAGAACCATTAGCAATGGTGTACAGTAACCAGCCCTGCTCCAGTTGTAATTATCCGTGGTTAGCTGCAGTCTAGAAGTACTAAATGAAAAATTTCGGAAGTGTGGTTGGGAGAATGTATGTGCATATTTACATAATAATATAGTACATTATTTTAAGTATTCTATTTTCATTGTCAGTAATATCTTACTATACATAATTCATAAGCTCAGCTTTATCACAAGTATGTATATACATATAGGCAGAAACATGTAGCATTTAATATTATCCATGGGTCTAGACATCTAGCTGAGGTCTTGGAACATATCTTGAGAAAATAAGAAAGACATTAGCTTTTAATTTTGAGGAAGTGAAACAGACTACTACGAGCCAACCAGATGCCAGTTTGTCAAGTTAGGCAGTTAGTTATTCTAAGATGACCATCGCCAAATGAGTTACCTAATGATGGCACGGTATTGCAGTAAACATTGGGGAATGATGAGCTCAGACACCAGTCAGGTTTGGTAACAACTGCAACTTGAAGAGTGACTGTGGTCATTAATTTGAGGATATATATAGGCCTTGAATACATTTTAATTATGTAATGAATGAATGAATGAACAAAGAAATGAGTTTGGTTTAAGTTAAAGCTGAATCCATAGGACAAAGGGTATTTCTGATGAAACAGATTAAATGCCTTTCTAGCTAATTATTGTTTCTTTGTTTTTCCAAAACAGATAAGTAATGGAACATCATCTGTGATTGTCTCCAGAAAGAGGCCATCAGAGGGGAACTACCAGAAAGAAAAGGACTTGTGTATTAAATACTTTGACCAGTGGTCTGAGTCAGATCAGGTGGAATTTGTGGAGCACCTTATCTCACGAATGTGTCATTATCAGCATGGACATATTAACTCTTACCTGAAGCCCATGTTGCAGCGGGACTTTATCACCGCCTTACCAGGTAATCATGCTTGTCTTGACAGTTGTTGGCCAGATACCCAGTCCTCAAGCTGAGTGGATGTCTATGAAGTGAGTGGTGAATGGATGACTATACTATGAGCCATCATTTCTGGGGGAAAGTCATTGTATTTGTAGTTGGTTTTTAATCCTTCCTCAAGAGCCATATATTAAATTCCAGTAGATACATTTCTAAGAAATGCAGGCTATTCCTGTGATTGACCATGTGGCATATTAGTCAGTGCTGTTGTTTCTTTTAGTTGCTTTCTGTTGTTTGATACACTTTTTATTTTGATAGGTGTACATTCTGTACTTTACATGTAATTTTTAAAAATGTATGGAGCTGGGCATGATAGATCATGCCTGCTTTCCTGACAGCCAGTAAGCTAAGATGGGAGAATTATCTCAATGCCAGATAGGAAAGACATACACAAGTGCACATGCACACATGCATCTACTTTTCCTTAAGTCTGTGTCTTGGCAAGCCTCACAGAGTTGAGGCTGACAGAATTGAGGCTATTCACTTATATCTGGAGGGTTAACTTAGGAAGTTTCTTTTCTCTCTTTCCTTTTTGGTTTTTTGAGACAGGGTTTCTCTGTAGCTTTGAAGTCTGTCCTGAAACACACTGTACACCAGGATGGCTTCAAACTAACAGAGATCTATCCACCCATCTCTTCCTTCCAAGTGTGCCTCCACCACCCAGTTTCTTTCCCTCCCTCCCTCCTTCCCTCCCTCAAAATCTAGATTTATTTTATGGTATGACTTATATCTGTTAACCATGTGTGCATCTTGTGCCCATGGAGGTCAGCAGAGTGTTGGATACCCTGGAACTGGTGTGAACCACTGTGTTCTGGGTGCTGAGAACTGAACCTGAATCCTCTTAAGAGAAACAAGTGCTTTTAACCACTGGACCATCTCTCTAGCTCTGTTGCATTTCTTAAAACTTGCATCTCTATCCATTCCTCATTGCTACCCCACAACCCCTCACTCATGTATGTGCACTATGGGTACATTTTTCGATTAAGTTTTATTTATTTTTTTTTTTAAAGCTTTGTGTTTATGACATTTTTAGTTGTGAACAATATCCAGTGAGAAGTACAGAACTCTTGCATTCCTGCCTATGCCCACCCCTCCCCTCCCGCAGGCACACCCACCTGCACTGTCAGTGCCTGCTGGCTGCATTGTGTTCATGGGTGAATTTACTGATACATCATCATTCCCAAATCCACATTAGACATTAGGATCTGTGGTTGCAGTACTTCTGATGGGTCTGGGCAATATGTAACCCTGTACCCGCCACTCTCATTCAAGGTAATTCCATTCTACTTTGGGTTTTGACAACTTTTTTTTCCTGATTTTGAAATGTTTTGCCTCAATTTGGCTAGGTAAGATGTAGAGCTCTGACTCCTAAAGGGAATGCTGGATCTCCTGTGACACAGTATAGTGTGCTTATTGCCATCAAACCAGTGCAGTCCTTGGTAGCTCCAAGCTAGGGGCACCAGCCTGCCACAGGGGCAGCAGACTTCATCTGTTGGTGCTGTCATAGCACACGGGACCAGAGCTGGGGTCCTAGGCCTGGAACTTGGGCTACAAAGTGACAGAGAAGCTTCTGATTCCTTTGTGCTCTTCCAGGGTTTGTGTCTTTATTTTCTACACTAGGCGTGTAAAGAATATTTGGGAGTTAGCTGAGAAAGTCTTGATTCTGCTGTTCCATTTGATGCCAGAATGCTGTCCTGTCTTCCATCAGTTCTTTTCCGTTAGAAACGCAAATAGGAACCTTTTCTATCCAGAATAGTAGCATTTAGTTGCTTAGTTCAATTTCTCATTAAGCAGATTAAAACGACAAGGATCAGAAAAGTTGGGTGAAATGACCTTGTGTCACATGACTTGTTGGCCATGTGCGATTGTAAAATTATGGTGGGCAGACATTGGTTCAAAGTATGCAGTTATCCAGAGTTAAGATTCCTCTGGGATTTCAGCTTGTAGTCCTCCATTGAGGGAAGCCAGGGCAGGAACTGAATTGGAGACCACGAAGGAATGGTGCTAGCTGGCTTGCTCCTCTGGCATGCTGTTAGCTTTCTTATATAACTCTAGTCTGTGTCAGGTTGTCCAAAACAAAACAAAAGCCTAACCAGGACAATAACGCAATAAAATTCACTTTTAATTGTGGAGGGTGAGAGGAAGGGCCTTTCACTATGTGAGAGAGAAAGGTATAGGTGAATGGATTCTTGTGTGTACCTTCTCTGTACACATAGCACTTCAGAGCCTTGGCTATTGAGCTACTCCAGGAAGGGTCAGGGACGTTTTTCAAGTTGATGATTGTATTGCTCCTCATCAGTAACTGCTAACTAACGAGGCCAAGACTTTGTTCTCTTAAGAAAATCTGTTTATTGTTGGTTTTCTGTTTTGGTTTTATTTTCTTTCCAAGTGGTTTAGATGTGGGTGATTGCCCCTTATGTTTACAGAATAGCCACAAGGTGGCACTGTTGAAGTTCCCTTGATAGCTTCAAGCAGCTCCTTCTGGGGAGTACACAGCCTTGGAGAAGAGGCAGAACAGATGAACATGTGTTATGTATATAAATATGGTTAGTATAATTGCATACAATTCAGTTTTCATTATAGCGAATTTTAAGGCATTGTCCATATCTCTGTTAAAGTGGAATTTTGTGGTATTGAATGTTATATGAAATGAATGGACTGTTTGCTGGGACATGGAAATATTTCTGTTAAAATGCTATTTGTTTTAACAGGATTTTATCTGAACATGTATACATATGTCAGTGTATTTCATACATGAGAATCTAATAGCTGAGGACAAGCTGGTCCAGTTGATTGTGTTTGTGACTAGTAGACTTGGATTAAACCTGGCATTAGTCCTTATCCCAGACCTGTGCTGTAGAACATTATGGGGAAGATAGGTCTGTGCACTTAACATAAGTTTAATAAGATGCAGAACAACTTTTAATCATTCTACTAGTTCAGGGTTCAGTCTTTTCAGTAAGTACCTTGAGTTTGAATTTTTACTGTTAAGATTGACAACCACTTTAAACTTTTAATTGTGAAAAGCATTAATTGTAAAATATTGTCTATAGTTTTGGCTTTTTGGTTTTTTTTTTTTTTTAAGTGCTTACTGTGAACATTGTACCTGTCAGTATAGGGAAAATGGAAAATGTTTGTGGTTTCTGGCTCCTTTTGGTTCAGTGGAAAAAGTGATAATTATGATACGCTTTTTCTAAAAAATCATGGTAAATGTTTAGTCTGCAATGTCAATTTCTGCAGGCTAAGTTTGTGGTTTGTAAGAACTGTTGTTGAAGGGGAAATTTATACCATTTAAAATAGAGGCAGATTGTACTTCAAAAGGGATGATAAGTCTTGCTGATCGGTTTGGTGAGGTATCTGTGCAATTAAAAATGTTGAAACACTTAGCTTGCTGACTATGGTTTATTCATTTGTCTAGCCCCCAAGACAGTCATTATAAGTTGTAAATGTGATAGACTAGATCAAAAGTTGCAGGAGATGGGCAGGAATGAGCTAAGACTTGGGGCTTCATGCAGGGTCAAAGACCCAGCATCACATAGTAGAGAGTTGGAGTTAGATCCCCCTAGGCTTCAGACTCAGACTCTGCACCTAATAGCCTCAATGTCATCTGTGTGGGGAAAGGATTAAAGACGGCGTGTGTGTCATATGCTTGGCACCTGGTGGGTACACCCGTGTAGGTGTTTCCACTGTCATTTGGTTTTCTGGATAGTGTCGGGAAGGAAGCCCTTGGATTTGTGACCTGTGCTTTTCTCTTCCTTTATAGCCCATAGAGCCACCTGTTCCCAGGAAAGGCTTTGACACAGTGGTTGTAGGTAGTTATCTTGTTTTAAAGGCTTTCTGACTTCAGATTTTATAATCAGAGCTGTGACTAGCTAAGAAGCAAGGAGCAGCAGAGGTGGGGAAGAAAGGTGTTTTTTTTTTTTTTTTTTTTTTTAAGCTAGCTGCTTTCTGAAAGGTTGTTCTTATATGATCTAAGCAGCTGTTTGAAACTGGCCCTCATCAAGGGTTTTGAACTGACATCACACGTTGGAAGTTCATTTTAATATGATGGTTTTTACACATTGAACTTTGAAATCAGTACCTTGTCATTGTTTGAATTTGTTGCTGACAAACTCCCAGATTCTCACATGGTGCCTTTAATTCTCATTAGCAGCAGCGTTTCCAGAATTGTGTGTGCAGTGTCAGGCTGCGTTCTGAGGCCGTACTGTGTCCTAATGTTCCCAAGGATGTGCGGGTGTGAGGGGGTTGGGGGCTCACTCAGCATGATAGAGTAATAAGAGCCAGACACACTGTTTAGGAAAGTACTTAGTTTAACACCGGAAGAAGCACTTCCTTCAGCCCTGGCTAAAAGATTGCCTTGTGTTTGGTGGCCTCCTTTTCCTTAGTGGGCTTGAAATTAGAAAGCTGCAAAATTTGTATGTCTCTTTAGGATAACTACAGAAGAATCTTCTTTTCTTCAGTAGATCTAGGTGCCCAAATAGAGCATTTGATTCTTATTCCTCTCAGAACATTTAGGAATATGGGGCTTAAATTAATAGAATGGAAGCTGCAGCTGTGATTTTTTTTGTTTGTTTGTTTGTTTTTTGTTTTTGGCAGAAGAAGACTATGATAGTCTCCTTGAACATCCATTCATATCAACTTAAAGAGGTGGGGGTGTGTGTGGCAACCAAGGACATTTATTGAGTATCTGTTACATTCTGGTACTTTACGTCTCTTATGTTATTGCCTTCCCAGTGGACTTGTATGTTAGTAGCCTTCCCAGTGGACTTGAGAGATTCCTTCCCTCTAAAATGTAGGTATATAGAGTGATTATCTTGGAGCATTACTTTACAGTATATGAACAGTTATATGAACTAACTCCTTTCAGCACTAAAGATTGTTCCTGTGTTATAGACTAATGATATCCAAAAAGGATAATAGATTTTCTTATGGCCATTCACATAGCAGTTGACTAGATAAAATGTACGCCGGGTTATGTGATTTAACATTGGTTGCATTTTCTGTAAGACTAAAGTGTTCTGTCTCTTGTAAGGATGATGGGAATTTAAAGTAGTCACCAAAGGAAAGGAGCCCAGCCTTAGGTGTCATCAGGACATTGTTTAAATGAGCTGATGGCATTTGAAAGAGGAAATATGTATGGGATTTGCTTACTCAAAAACTTACTGGTAGCTTAGCTATGAGGAGTCAGTGAGGAGAAAAGATCCAAGACTACATGAATACCTTGCTATAAACCAATAGTCTCCAAATTGTCAGAATTAGGTGGCACTTCCAAGAGAATGGCTCCTAGACTGCCTTCTTTAGAGGTTGATTCAGTACAAAGTCCTAGGGTTCTGTTTTTGTTGTTGTGCTTTTGAAAGTCAGTGACCCTAATTGATTCCAATCCAGCACATGGCTTTAGCATCTCATGGTTGCAGTCTCTGGCTTGTTAGTAACCTGGAAGTTCTGTTCTCCTGGTTCTTCACAAGTGATGGGAACTGTGCCCTTGAGACCTGGAAAGACAGTTTTCTTTCAATGTGTGCTTGCCTTGCTATTTGTTTCATCTCTCTAAGAAGAGAGGATTTGAAAGGGGAATTGATTAGGGCATGTGTATAACCAGTTAGGAGGATCTGGTTAGTGATGTGGAAATCATGGGAGCCATGTAAAGTGAACTGTTGATACCCCATGTAGGAGTTAGAGGATGAAGTCCAGTGAGCCCCAGAATTAGAGAAGTTCAAAGAAGAGCTAAGTGTGCTACTTTATGATTAGGGAAAGTTGAGATAAGTATAGATTCAGTTCATGATAGCTGAGAGAAATTTAAGTCAGTGTGCCTGTGACTCCATACACATAGAAGATACAGGAGAAGGGCATGTGCACACATGCGGTTTATACAAGGTATTTGAACTTTGGAGAATGATATCTAGAACATTAGTTCCACATTATATCAGATTATCCAGGGAAATAGGGAGGGAGGCAGGGGAGGAGGGAGGGATGGATATGAAGATAGTGTTCAGCCATCTGGAGGGAAGTTGCAAGGAATGAAGGGGGCACTGTGCTTGAAGTCAATAGCATAATAGTGAATAGAAAAAAGGTCTGCTTTTAGTCTTGTTTAACTTAGTTCTTTTCTGTCCCTAAGAATAATGCCCTCAAGCCATAAAGGAAAGAAAAATTTTGGCCAAGCAAGGCATGAATTTATTTAGAAATCCTGCAAGGAAATTTATGGGACGGTGATGGATCTTGGGACTGATGTTCAGAACTGGGGAGTGAGTGCATTGGTGCAGTTGGGCTCATAGTCTTGCCTGATGATCCCAGAGGAGATGTGGAACTGGTTTCCAGGTTTTAAGAGCAGGGGAAGTGTTTATAAGATGTCACCTGTTACCCTGGATGTTACTCTTCAGTACATCTTAATTAAAAAAGTTAATTGGCATTTGAAAAGATTAGGTAGGATGTGTAAGCCTCAAAGGGTGAGTGTAGGATATGAAAGATCTGTTGGATATGGGTTTTAGAATAGGCAGTTAATTTGTTTATGTGTGTTTTGTCATTTTTCTCCATTGAGAATGGGTTGTATATGGTAAGAAGGAACCCAAAGCAACTGGTGCCAACCTGCAATGAAAGGTCACAAACCTAGTAAGTCAGATTCAACTGGTTCCTCTTCTGCCTGCTCATGAGAGCTTCTCCAGATGTTCCTGAGGACTGAATTGACAGATTTGAACTGGACATATTTAAGTGACTTAGAGAACTAGTGGCTGAGTGTTAGGACCCTAGAGTATTTATTACTGGATTCATCAGGAATAGCCTGCAGGGGAAAAGCTACTGTCCTGGGTGCTGTCCTTGGTTCTGATCCATTTCATGTTTGTTCTCAGCTGGGGGTAAAGACAATCTGTTTGCTTCTTATGCTGGTCTGCTGAGGAATACTCCCATTTCTGGATGCTAGAAACCAGAATTCTAGAGACTGAAGTGGCTGGTTCTCATGGAACTTTTGAAGCTGAGTTATAGTGAGGATAAGCTTAATGTATTGCTGACCACATCCCACCAGCGGTCAAATAGATAATTAAGGGTAATTGCTTTAATAGCAAGCGGGGAGAAGGGGGTTAGATTTTAACATGCAGCAATCTCAGGAATCTGCTGTGATAAGACCATTAGGGGAAGGAGGTCAGTCTTTGATTATGTGACTCTAAGGTAATTTGAGAATACAGGATAACAGTGGTGCTGAGTAGCCTTCATTATCAGGGGGTGGAGCTTGGGTCTTAGATCTAGTCCAGGATAGGGCCTTGAAACTTGTCATTGGCAGTGCAACCATGTCATTCTGAGACATATAGGCAACCTCAGTTTGTATAGCAAACCTTCCCCTTCCTTCTTCCAACTAAACTATGCCCATACTCTATGCAAATAAGGTAACTGAGGCAATGAAAGGCCAGTGCTTCACCTGCTTCTGGCTGTTAACACTAAGCTTAGTGCTGCTGAGCTTGAAAAAACAAGAACATCACCCTTAGGGAATGCTGTCTTGCTCTGAAATCTTTTCATCAGCATGCTTTCAGGTATTGTGCTAAAGGGCTGCCACCAGCACTTACTGAAAAACCAAGGCGCAAGGATGTTTCAGAGTTTGGTTTCTGTCATAGCACACAGTGTATGCATAGTACACAATGAATGTAGGACATGGAATTCGAATGTTCTAAGCTTGAGTATGAGTTATAGCTACAGAGGACACACCTAGAACTACAAGAAGAAATATAACAGATGGTAACAGTGCTACACTTGGTGATCTCCATGGTAAAGTTCAGATAGAACTGGATCTTGCATGAATTTCTTTAGAAGGATCCTTTGTGCATTGTGTGAGCTTATCTTAAATTTTTGGTGTGTGTGTGCGCGCGCGTGTGTGTGTGTGTGTGTGTGTGTGTGTGCGCGCACACACACACACAGACACACACATGCCATAGCACTTGTGTGGTAGTCAGAGAACAACTTTGGAAGTTGGTTATCTCCTTTCACTGTGGGTTCCTCAGGTCAACAGACTCAATGAGCTCTCATGGCTGACCTTTCTGTGGGTTGTTTAACTCAGTTCAAAGTAAGTGAGTAAGCACATGCCTGTTGCTTCTGAGGGTTCATACCTATCTGTTTAGAACAGAAAGTAGATCTCCATCAGAGGGAGATGACAAGATTGATATGAACACATTTAATTCTTCAAATGCCCTTTTAAAAAAATGGGCCATCCTCACCTCTTGGCCCCGTAGCTATCAAGGATTTATGGTGGAGGGTGATTTATTGCAAAGACAGTGAAGATGAGCAACAAGCACAACAAGCCTGAGAGCTGTCCTTATGCCTCAGCTGTAACTTTGGAGAACCATTGGCTTGTGAAGGATTAGCAGGAAAATGGGGAAGGGGAAAATGTCTCAAAATTCCAAGACAGACAGAACTGTCCAGGGCAGCTTTTACACCAAGAGCAGCTGCACCTGCTGTTTATGAGCGTTTCCATGTCCTGCTCTTGGGCATTTCACCTGCCTCAGGGTTTACTCATTACTTACTTTAGGCCTGTGTCCTCTGCCCTCCCCTTTCTTTTCATTGCTTCTCTGTTTTGTAGAACAAGGCTTAGATCACATAGCAGAAAACATCCTTTCCTACCTGGATGCCAGGTCTCTGTGTGCGGCAGAGCTGGTGTGTAAAGAATGGCAGCGAGTGATCTCGGAAGGGATGCTGTGGAAGAAGCTGATCGAGAGGATGGTGCGCACTGACCCTCTCTGGAAGGGCCTCTCAGAAAGAAGAGGGTGGTGAGTATGGGGTGCTTGGTTGGAAAAAGGTCCCCCGGTGTGCAGTACAGTCATCTTATTTACTCAAGGCAATTCTGTCTGTGAATGTGTCAGTCTGTTTAAACAAGGAGGAAAACCATTAGTCAAGGCTGATTAAAGCTGTTAGAGTTCCTCCTTCTGACATGTATGCATTTGTTATTAGAAAGTTTTGAATCATTCAAATGGGTGATTCATTCATCTCTTTAAAGCTGTGAATTTTATACTTTTTCAAAACTTAGGCAATGATTCCATCACAAAAAGATAAGGAAAAAAAAAAAGTGAGAGTTGGGGCTGGAGAGATGGCTCAGTGATTGTGAACCCTTGCCACTTGGTCAGAGGCCCTTGGTCCAGTTTCCAGCACCTACTTGGCAGCTCACAACTGTCTGGTGCTCCATTTCCAGAGGATCTGATGCCCTCTTCTGGCCTCCATGGATACCAGGCACACATGTGGTGCACAGACATTCACACAAGCAACCCCCCCCCCCTGTATATATAAAACAATTGCTAAAGGAAAATAGGAGAATCAAATAACTTTATTTACTTTTGTAATTGCTAAGTATTAAACCTGGGGACTCATTCATGGTCGGCAACTGCATCCCCCACTGAGCTGTACCACCAGCCTGAGTTATTTTATGTCTTTTCACTATTTATTACTGCTCATGGGGAAGAGTGGAAACAGCCATAGGGTTTTCCAAGAAAGCTTGTGAGCTTAAATGCAGCTTGATAGTTCTGTGTATTGTCAGTGCCCTGGCTCGGTCAGCACAGAGAAAAAGCTACAGACAGGGCACAGGACTGGGAAGTGTGGGGGTGGGGCTGCATTTCCTTTATGGGAAGGAGTTTAATGAGGAATAAGACTTTTCCTAAGCGTCATTAGCACTTATGCATGAGGGTGCAGTATAACATGTGGAAGAGAGAGCAAGGAAAGCTAAGTGTCAGGGAATGAGGAAAAACTGAACATGACTAATGGGTATGAGTAATGAAAAAAGATAGCAGGCTGGTGGTTTCCTTGATTCTAACTCTGGCATGGAGTTTTAATTTTTTGTAGTGGATAAGAGCATAAAAATATATTTGATAGTGAAAGTGTAAAATTCAGTGGGGGAGGCTCACAGCCTCAGAATGTCCATGGTAATTTTTTAGAACCTCATTAAGATGTATGTATAGGCTTTGCAACTAGTTGATTTCAGTATGTCCTGTTTTTTATTTGCAAGTTTTTACTAATAAGGTTTATAGGGGGAGGGAAAACAGCTCTAGACTGAAAGCTTAATTATTTGTGTGACGGTACTCAAAAAACAAAGGCCAGCATCATGCCAGAACTAAATTGTCTCTACCATAGAAACTGCAGTTTGTCAGGAATCCTGCTTTTGAACTGTTAACATTCAGTGTAGGGGAAGACATGAAACATGGGCTGTCCTTTTAGCATGTTTAAATAAAATCTGCTCTTTTATGTGCAAAAATGTAACATCTGTTTGTTTTCATTGCCAGGGATCAGTACCTGTTTAAAAACAGACCTACAGATGGCCCTCCCAATTCATTTTATAGATCATTATACCCAAAGATTATCCAGGACATAGAGGTAACTGTTTCACTTAATTGTTTTGCACCCTTTGGGGTCTTGTTCTCAACTTTTTATGTTGTTTTAAAGGTCCTTTTGTTTTAAACTCAAGGGAACTTTTTCTCCCTCTCCCTCTCCCTCTCCCTCTCCCCTCCCCCTCTCTCAAAGTCGAGCTTTGGAAATAAATGTCACAGTGTGTCATCTGTGGTTCTTCAGAGCCTATCATACCTTTTTAGAAATACAATTTCTCAAAAACATGAAATGCTTCTATAAGGTTGCCAGTTAATTAAAACCTTAATCCAAGATAAACTATATTCTAATTTGATAAATTTTCCACAATCCTAGGCCCAGTGATTTAGGTAAATTGGCTTTTATATTTTGAGCCATCATTGTAGAGGGCATGTTTGCAATTGCCTCTCTAAGTCATGCATAGTTCCTCATAAAAACAGCTCAGACTATTACTCTAAGAAGTGGTGAAGTGGGCCTTGTAAAGCAGGTTATGCTGTGGGGCCACTGTGGAATTTAGTGTAACTTCAGTGACCAGCAGAGATCTGTGTACTTGCCCAGAAACTTTAGCAGTGTTTGATGCTGTTGGAATGCTCCAGTTCAGTTTTATTACTTAGCCCTTTTCCTTGAACCGGGAGAGACATGCACAGGTACTTCTTTCTCATTAACTCTTTCACATGTGTTCTCGCCTGTTCTTGGTTACTTCACTGTTTCCTCTTTGGCAGAAAAGATTAGCTTTCGTTGGGCAATGCTGTATCTCCCATAAAGTTACAGCTGGTCTCCAAAATGTGAAGTAATCCTCTTCCCCAGGTGATGAACATAAAAGATACTGTGCCAAAATTAGTTAATGGAGAAACATGTGTCTTTGTAGAGTTCATCCCTGCCCCTTCTCAGGCAGATGTGGACTAATGGACCCATCCCATTAATGGTGCATTAGCTTGTGACTGGATATCATTATTTAAAAGAGAAACTCTTGTCTAGAGTGTATGCTCTCTAAAATGTCCTAAAAACTAACCTTTTGGGTAGGCTTAATAATTTAAAACCATTACCAGATAAAATTTAGGAATTAATTAACCTATTGTTCAAAATTTGGACTAATGCCCTGCAGTGCTTAGAGGGCTGCCATCATAGGTTAATGTTTGTGCATTTCAGGAGGGAAGGGGCTGCTCTAGGTAGGTGAACCAGACATCTCAGAAATGCCGTTCTGCTCTTTGGCAAGGGGGAGCTGTTGATAGAAACTCTGACTTTTCTTGAGTGGTCCCAAGTAGACATTCCTTTTGAGGGGTGCTGTTTAAAGCCAGTTATTAATAAACAGGGACTCTGGAGGACCTTTATCAAATTGAGGTTTGGTGATGGGGATTATTTTATTTAGTTACCATGACTACTGTTGTAATTGACAGTATGACAGCAGCTACCATAACCATTTCCTCACACTGAAATAATAGAGCTAGCAGAGGAGGCAGATGTGATGGGAAATGGAACCATTGGGGAAACACTGTTTGACACAAAACCTCTGCATCATGGTGGTCTTCCCAGTGGTTCTTAAAGTGTGGTTTGGGAAAACCCACTGCCTGGCCACAAGAGTCTCCTCCAGATTTTTGTGGCTAAGTTTCTTAGTATGAAGGATGATGCTTATACTTTGGTGTACTCACTAATAGTAACAGTGACAGAAGCAGTGTACCACTAATACAGCACTTACTTGTACCAGATACTTTGTTTAGAAGCCCATAGCGTATTTTCTTAATTAGATAACCTAGATAGCCTGAAAAGTAGGGTAAGTCCATATTGAAAAGGAAAGAAAGAAGTGCTGACAAGGTAAACTGTTACCCTGGATCACAGTGAGTAGTGTAGTCCACAGGCTCTAATATACACAGTGAGTGGGAGAGTCCACAGCCAACCACACATTCTGGACCTTCATATATTTTGTCAGAGCAACATAATATGGAAGGTCTTCCCTCTTGTGATTCATAGATCATAATGTGAGACGGCACATGGATGAGCTTGGCTTTGCTTGCATGACTATTGTGAAAGTTTCACCTGCAAGGCATTATGATTGTCACCCCTGTAGTTTACACATATAATTGCAGTAATTTTACAATGCCCATGCCATATCCCTATCTGTAATAGAGGGAAACTGAGAGTATAAGTTTTAGTTACATAGAAGAGATGGGCCTTTAGCTAAGGTCTGTCTAGTCCTGGGCTTACAGTTAGGTGTTTTTTTTTTTTTTTTTTTTTTTTTTTTGCCTTCCCTGCCCTCTCCTATTTCCAAAGTAGAAAATTCAGGAAATGAAGGAGAAAGGTATATTTTATTCTTTTATTCCTGTAGACGACGTCCATCTTCATCTGAGTGTGTGGATATTCAGTACCTTGACTGTTGGTCAAGTTGACTGTTAGCTATGAATTAGTTGAAAGTCCTTGGCCTTGCTTTCGTTCTGTTAATGGTAGCATTAAAGGGTTCTTAGAGAACACCAGAACAGCAGGTGAGTGTCGTGGCTCCCTCGCCCTTGCAAGTCTGTTCTTTCCCCCTTGCACTCCACAGATGAGGCTTCTGGGACAGCACTGTTTTCCCCTCTCCTCTGTTTTGACAGTGTGCTAACTCCTGAAATACATCCATTCTCAGCTTGGGAACTGATGAGCACAGAGGAAATGTGTTCCTCTCTGAACTTTGCCTTCTACATCTAGTCACCAGAAATTGGCTCTGTTTTAAGGAAAAATAGACAACCTGGCTTTGTATGGCTAACTTGGGTGTTCAGAAAACGGGGAAGTGAAACTCAGCCTGTGGAGAATAGTTCACATTCTTCACTTTCGAAAAGGTTCCTCTCTCATGGGTGTTCTTGCCACACAGAGGGTTTATGGGGTCTCGAAATTGAGAAGGAACTCCTGGCAAACCTGAGGCTTGTCCCAACAGAGGCGGTCACACCCTGCTTCACTATCTAGAGTGCTGTTTTCAGGGTGGCTCACTGTGTACAGCAAGGCACTTGGTTAGAATGGTTGAGCTTCACTCCCATAACTGGGATCCTCACTCCCCAGGGCCTCTCCACCCTGCACACCCAAGCTCTTCTACAAGCAAATGGCCGTTGCTCTTACAATCCAGTGTGCCAGTGCCCTCCCTGAACATGGATTTTTCTTTTCTGCCATTTCAGAGTAGTGACTCTATATTTACCAAGTAAGTGGCTTTGAAGCATACTCCTTGGAGCTGGCCATGGGGAAAATGACGGTGTGTTGTATCACACCTTTTAATAAACCACATTTCATTCAGGGAAAGTGGAAAGCTTTTTTGTGGTTTGCAAGCTTGATATTAACATTGTCCTGACTAGAAAATGCTGAAACTTGCCCACCCACCCAGTTATGTTTAGGCTTCTAAAAATAATGTTATTCCTGCATACTCAGACATCTGTTTTCACTCTATTGCCAATTGAAATGCCGCTGTATACTCTGTATATCATGGCTACTTTCCAGTATTTTGAAATTTTGCTCAGGGTAAGGGGGTTTTACAAGTTCTGTAACACGTGAAATTCTCTTCCACAGTAGCTGTACCATGTGATGGCTCATATCATGGCAGGTATTGTCGAGGGCACCTGTGTGACTGGCTTTATTCCTGCCCAACTCAGATAATAGCCGAATTCCATCTGAGGGCTGAGCACCTTGCTGGGCCCACTACAAAATGCAGGCTACCACCAACAAATAGCGGCCTATACCAACACAGTAATTTCTCTAGTTTGGGGTCAGCTCTTTCTTTGTAATTACAAACCACTGTTTTTGGCAGTGTTGTCAATAGGCTGTGATGAGCACGTCATGTGTTTTGTCTTACACAGTTCCTTTGCTAGCTGGGGGAACAGATTCTGCTGATCTTCTGTGCAGAGGCGGAAGCCAGTGCTCAGTCGGTACCACTGGCCAAGGTTGTCACTTGACTTGGGTCATTTCTGTCACCAAGGGCTACCAGACTTGTTTGAAAGTCTAGTTTTTGTGAAAACCTGGTTTAGAAGAATTTAAAAAAAAAAAAAGGTTGAGGTTGTCAGACATGGTGGCAGTGTTCTGAGTAGGCATAATCGTGGGTGAGTGCTGCTTTTGTGTGTGGGTGGACTGCAGAACTAGGAAGAGGCGGTCTCAGGAGTGCCCTTGGTTGCTACATGGCTGTCAGAGACTTCCTGTTGGGTTCCAGTAAGCTGTACTTACCTTGGATTCAAGAACCTAAAGATTTAAAACCTTGCCCTAACTGGGTCTTCCCAGAGTGACTCACCAAGGGTCTTCTGAACTTTCCCTTTAAAATGTCTTAGAAAGTTGGTAATCGTGGTGCATGTGTCCTGCTGTCTGTGAGTCAGGAGTAGATGGGACAGCTCAGCTTTAAGGTTTCACCCAGTGTTTCAGGAACTGATTTAGCCTTAGGTGACCATGTGGTGTCATTTCAGCTCTTATCCATCATCTGTTTGTTGTGTTAAATATAGTTAAACATTATGGTCAGCTCACCCCATTCTAGAAAATACCGTAAGAGTAGTAGGAAAGTGTGTAAGAAGTCCTCTCATTTCCTGTATTTGCATGACAAGCCCCTTTAAACTCTCTTGTAATGTAAATGTGCTTTCACTGTTCATTGAAAATACAGAGTGAAGCCTGCTTTAGATTCACACTACTTTAAAGCCCAAAGGTAGCCATGCGGTTTTCAAACAGTGCCTGCTCTACCTAGGGCATGCCATGTATTCCATGCTTTGGGTTCAAGTGGAGTCACATACTCTATCAACTGTTGTGCTTCTGTAAGGATATCATTTCAACATGAGTGACTTCTACTCAGAATCACTGACTGGCCTAGGAGTAGACTCCTTATTAGCATATCTGGTTTTCTAGGCCAGCATTTCCCTGGAACAGATAGCATGCTGAAGTGGCCAGTTACTGTCCAAAAATATACTTATTTCTCTACATGTTTCTAAAATATTGGGTTTGCTTAAATACGTTTTTATGCTCTGGACCCCTTTAAAAAGTTGTTCATAGCCAAGCAGTAGTGACACATGACTTTAGTCCCAGCACTTGGGAGGCAGAGGCAGGGCAGAGGTGCAGAGGCGCAGAGAGGAAGAGGCAGAGAGGCAGAGACAGGTGGATCTCTGTGAGTTCAAGGCCAGCCTGCTCTACATACAGAGCTAGTTTCAGGACAGCCTCCAAAGCCACAGAGAAACCCTGACTCGAAAAAACAAAACAAACAAAACAAAACAGACAAACAAAAAAGTTGCTCATAGAGATGAATTGATACCTATCTTGAGAGATGGTTGTATGGTGATGGTGGTGGTGGTGGTGGTGTGAGTTAGTTTTCCTTGCTTTGACATTTTACCAGTCATCAGTTAACGCCTGGACTAGGGAGTCCTGATGGTAGCAGGTGCAAACACGAGCTTTTCTGCACTGCTATTGTCTCCAGAGGTTGGACATGTGCTGTCCTGCTTGCTCCATACTGGCTCTTTGAAGACCCAGATATTCTCAGGGTCCTTATTAAGCATAAGGGTCACACATTTGTGACCTTTGTAATGGTCACTTGTCCTTTTAAGTACACATGTGCTAATATATGCATTAGTAGCTCCAACTCTCCATTTCTTTCTCTATAAAAATGTGGACAGTGGCCGGGCAGTAGTGGTGCACCCCCCTTTACTCCCAGCACTCAGGAGCCAGAGGCAGGTGGACCTCTCTGAGTTAAGAGGCCAGTCTGCTCTATAAATCGAGTTTCAGGATAGCCAGGGATACATAGAGAAACCCTGTCTTGAAAACAACAATAACAACCCACCCCCCAAAAAAAACCCTCCCAACATTTATATTATATTCATTGTTAAAGGTCATCTAGAAAGGATTTAAATTATACAGGAAGACAGTCCTAGGTATATGAAAATATTATGACATTCAAATGGGTACTATCCCAATACCTGGGGGGGGGGGGGAGAGGCCGAGGCAAGGAGACTGAGAGTTTAAAGCTAGCTTTAAATACAAAATGTACCTTTTGAAAGTACCTTTCAAAAAAAAAAAAAAAAAAAAGCAAACATGCACCAAGAAATCATGATGTTTTACATAGTTGTGCTATTTTACAAACTCTACACCCATAGATTTTGGTTTCTGTGGTGGATTATAGAACCACTCCCTATGGATGGATACACAGGGATGGCCGTATATAAAATAGGATAGTGTTAGGAAGCTAAGTGTCTGCCTTGGAACATTGAGTGAATGTTAGCATTTGAAAGAGTTTGAAAGGATGCAGTCTTCAGAGTAAGAGGAATGTGGCTTATCAGGTATCAGGAGAACCAGTAATTGGGCTTTTACTGTGAATAAAGGCGAGATTGATCTTTTTCAATACATCAAGCAGTTAGTTTAGCTACTCAGAAGTCATCTTTCAAGCTGGACTTGAAGTCAAGTGTGAACAGCTGTTGTTTCTGCTGTCTACTGGTTTAAAGGCTAAGAATCCAAGACTGACTAGACTTAGTAGAGGCTTATGCCTTTTCATTTTGGGTAGTACTTTCTAGCTGCTCCCCGAGGCCAGGCTTTCTGGTAGACACCCTCTGCTTCTTCATTGAACTGGGCCAGGGTCTCAAGCCAGGGTGCCTTTATGGCCCTCAGGTCCTGCAGCTAGAGTTCTGTGTACTCTGCCTAAGAGCTAGGTCTACCCTTTATACCAGTGAATATGTTTCTAGCAGAATCCTGGGCTGATCAGAACTGGGTTTGATTTCTAAGTAGGTCAGTTACTGTTTTTGTGGCCTTAGGCAGGTTAAACTGTTTCTTTATAAAAGGAAAGCAATGAGAATTACTACCAAGATGATTGCATACTCTTTAGCCAAATACATTTAGTTCAGAGTGTAGATTATCTTGAATATACCATGAGGTGCATGAGTGTACCATCATGGTAAGTTGAAAACAGTGTAGGTTGTGTTTCTAACATATTGAACCTGCTGATGAGCATCCTAATTCAGTAATACATTGCACTGTAGATAATAATTGTTTTCATCTTGTGATCTAGTGGCAGACTATGGCTTGCTGCTGTCATGTATCATCCAAATAGGAAAGGGTCAAAATTCAAAATATAGTTTCTGTTGAATGTGTATTGCTTTTGTGTTACAAGGCTAAGAAAAAAAGTTAAGCCTAACCATTAAAAAAAGGAGAGAGAGAGAGAGAGAATGTCGAGATAGGCAGGGTCTTACTGTGCAGCTCAGGCAGGCCTTGAACTTGCTGTCTCTTGCCTCTGCTTCCTCAGTTCTGGGGATTTCAAGTGTTTACCCTCACAGCTGACTTGATGCCTCCTGGGAATGCAGCATGCATCCTGTTGATCTTTCATTCTCAGTTCTGGGAATATGTTAACAACTCATTAAACCATGCATAGATGATGAGAGAATTGGAACCTGTAGCTAAAGTATTCCTTTTCTGTTGTTGTTTTCTTTGGGTTTTTTGAGATAGGGTTTTTCTGTATGGCACTGGTTCTCATGGAACTCACTTTGTATACCAGACTTTCCTCCAACTCCAAGATCTGCCTGCCTCTGCTTCCCAAGTGCTGGGATTAAAGGCTTGTGCCACCACCACCACCAGGCAAAGCATTCCATTCTTATTTAAAGTGATTTCAGTCTGACTGTAGTTTAAAAGTGACAATGCGGATCAGCTCTCTATTTGTTGGCTGGTACTAGCACAGTGATCACACCACTCTTGAATTCGTCGTGTGTGTTGTGAGGGTAGGACAGTAACAGGGCAGTCTTTTACCAAGTATTTTAATTGGCACTAGGGAGTAACTCACTGAGTTATTATTTATTTGTATTGGGGGGGGGGAGTTGAATTCTATCTAGTCCATTTCAGACCTAACACAGAACTCCCAGGAAATCCTATGACAGCTGTCAGGTAGGCAGGGAGGGTTTCAGAACAAACATTGTTAGCTAGTGTCTCACTAGGAAAGGAGCAAAATTGGGGTGCCAGTGGTGTTCTGCTTCTGGAAGCAACATCAGATTGTGAAACCTAACAGAATAGTTGACTCACAAAACCCATCTCTTGACTCCTTTCTCTAGACCATAGAATCAAATTGGCGGTGTGGGCGACATAACTTGCAGAGAATCCAGTGCCGCTCTGAAAATAGTAAAGGTGTTTACTGTTTGCAGTACGATGATGACAAAATTATCAGTGGCCTCCGAGACAACTCCATCAAGGTGAGTTACTGATTCTGTGTGCTATTTTAGATTAATGTATAGGGCTGAAGTGCTGGTGTGTGGTAGTCTCTGCTTTTTTTTTTGGCAATAGTTCATTACTTATTGCGAAGTAGCATTCCATGTTACTGAGTGTATCACAGCGTGCTAACCCATTTAGTTCTCAGGGAAGTTCATGCTACTTGTGGCTTCTCAGGATTGTGACTATAGCCTCTGGAAATACACAGATGCAGGTCTTTGTGGGAACATGAGTACAGCTCACCTGTGTGAGTGGAAACCTGGGACCATAGTCTGTGAAGGAAGAATTGATGGGCTTAGCTTCATTAGCATGACTGTTTTCTGCTCTCTGAAAATACAAACTTTAGAACAACAGGAAATGCATATAAAAGCCACGTCTGACAAAGAAGTTCTAGCTAAAGTGTGCAAAAATCCAACAATAAGGAAATAAAACAGTTTTGAAAAATAGGCACAAGCCAGGTCGTGTTGGCGGCACACACTTTAATCTTCGAACTTGGGAGGCAGAGGCAGGCAAATCTCCAAGTTTGAGGCCAGCCTGGTCTACAGATTGAGTTCCAGGACAGTCAGGGCTACACAGAGAAACACTGTCTTAAAAAACAAACAAACAAACAAAAAAAAAAAAAAAAAAAAAAAAAACAGGCCGAGTATGGTAGCTTACTTTAATCCCAGCATTCAGGAGGCAGAGACAGGTGAATCTCTGTGAGTTCAAGACCAGCCTGATCTACAGGCTCCAATGCTACAGAGAAATTCTTGTATTAAAAAAAAAAAAACCAAAAAAAGGGGCAGAGACCTTAATAGATACATCTCCAAAGAGTGTGTCTAGCCAACAAAGCAGCATTTGCAAAGGTGGCCATGTTGTCAATCTTCAAGAATGGGGAAAGCAACAGTGGAAAAAAAAATCATCACATTCCATTAGTGTAGCAACATCCACAGTACTTGCACACTGGATGGAGGTGAGGGATGGAACAGAGCCCTCACCCATGGCCTGTGGAAACGTGAAACTGTCCAGCTGCTTTGGAAGGGAGTTTCCTAGAAAACCTCTATCATCTGACCCAGTGATTACATTACTTAGTATTTGCTCAAAGGGATTGAAAACTTAATCCACCCCAACACCCGAACACATTTGTAGCAGCTTTATTCACAACTTAGAAAGCCAAGCCTTAGAAATGAGCAGGTGTCCTACAGTGATGATTGGATAACTGCAGTTCATCCAGGTAGTGGGATAATTTTCATCATTGCAAAGAATTCGTTTTACAAGCCATAAAAAGCCATGGAGAGCCTTAAATGTGTGTTACTAAGTTAAAGATGCAATGTTGAAAAGGCTGCATAATTCAGGATTCATGGTGACCTTTTAGAAAGGAGAAGTTATAAAGATAGTAAAAGAAGGAAGGGAAAAGCTCAGCATGTGAAAATATTACAAATGTTTTACTTCCTTTTCACTATATAGCTAATTTTTGTTTTGATTCCTAAATGCTTAATTTTATAATAAAACATTTTCTAATTATTTTCTAATTAAGAACTGTTGATAGTTTGTTTGGAGTTTTTAGGGAACATACACTTCATTTTTTAAAAAAAGTTTTGAAGCTATCAGGGGTATGCATTTTGAAAGGTCCTAGTAGAGACTGTCACATTATTTATCAGAGAGTGAGCTGGTTCTTCCCAGATTTTATTGAAAATCCCCTCTATCAAGCTGCTGAATTAAATGAGCACAACAGCTGAACATTCACATTAAGCAAACAAAGCTTTGTGTCTATTCTGGAAGCTGATTGGTGTTGGTCCAGTTCTGGTTCCTCTTGTTCTTCCCCATATCTGTTTGGTACTCACCTTGTCTCCTATGTCCTGTGTGTATTCTCTGATTCAGAGTACAGGGTGCACGAGAAACCTTTGTGGAAAGTGTATGCACTAAATTGCTGCTCTGGTTGATAATTGTCTCAATAGATCTGGGATAAAACCAGCTTGGAATGTTTGAAAGTGCTAACGGGACACACAGGCTCTGTCCTCTGCCTCCAGTATGATGAGCGAGTCATTGTAACTGGTTCTTCTGATTCAACAGTGAGGTGAGTGGTCTGGCTTCATTTTCTGATGTCAATGACTGTTCCTGAGGAGACAGACATACATATTCTCTTTAGGAATTTTTGCATGCCTGTGCACGCACACACACACACACACACACACACACACACATCTACATACATGCACACATGCTACTCTGTACATATGTTTACTTGCTGTATCTTAAGATTCTTTGATGGAAATATGTTAACCAGCTTGTCTAGAATAGTGAGTTTTTCTTGCTGCGTTCTGTAGAGATGGCAGTATGTTCTCCTATAAAATCACACTGCTCTATATTAGCTTGCCTCCTATTCTTAAGAGCCTGCCATCCAGAGCGAGGGAAAAATGTCTGTTGTTCTGAAGGGTACAGGAATGGAAAGAATTGTTTGTAGACCCTTGAGAAAATGAGGTCTGAGAACCAGAGATGATGCATTTGATTATGATACCTGTTTGAGTTCTTTTAGGCATTGTCTTCATCTCTGTAGGTATATTGGAAAATTGAGAGCTTACGTAATTTCCTCGGAGTCACATAACCAATAATTTTTAAACTTTGAGTTTATGCCACTTATGACTGTATTTATAGCCTTTGCAATGGTGAAAGCTTTAGTTGCCACCCGAAGGCAGATTGGAAGACATTGCAGAAGGGAAGCAGTGACTGGTAGTTGGGTATCAAGACTAAAAAGGGACTATTGCAGAGATCTGCTACTGTACTCCTGGGAAAGTACCTAATTGGTAGTGGGGTGACAGAGTCCAGCAGAGCGAAAGGGCATCATGTAATGAAGTCTGAGATGGACTGAGGAACAGAAAGGAGTGGAGGATTGCTTATTTGCAGGCTCACTGCAGAGACAGGGTAGTGCCCAGCCCATCTCTGGGTTCTATCATGTTTCCTTTCAGTTATTTGTCTCATCTCAACCCTGCCCACAGCACAGTTACTGTCTGTGCCTGAATTTGTTAGGCTGCTGCTTTGTTACAGGTCATTGCTCAGCCTTCAAGGTCATCTTCTGCTCTATGTCAGTGTATCCTTTAGGATGCTGGAGCTTTTTTTTTGGGGGGGGGGAGGGCATGTCTCAAGTATCAGATAAAAAGTGCTGTGATGAAATGCCCCAGCTTAGTTTGCATATATAAGCAATAGATTCCTCAAAATGCCAGTGACCAACAAAAACCTTAAGCTTGGGACTATTCTGGGCTCCTCACTCGTCAAAGTCCTGCTATTGTTCCAGACTCACTGAAAGCCTACTGACTTGAGGGATCATCTTTGTCACCTGTACAAACCTGAAGACATCCCTGAGTTTATCACTTTGAGTGTGAGATAAACCCGAGCCCAGCAAGATTTAGCTTCCTTCTTAAAGGCATCTTAGCAGTTTCTAGTATAAAGGAGGTTGCTGCCTGGGTTCTGTTGCATACTGTGGGTATGAGTACCCCATACTATGCACCTGGGTATGGCGTTCTGCTGATAGCAGTCTGGCAGAACTTACTTGAGTTACAGGGCTTCTGCTGGCAGAATGCACTTGAATGCAGGGGTTCCTCTGGTAGCATGCACTTGGTACACTAACTGTTGCTAAACCCAGACTTCACCTTTCCCTGACTCTCACTGTCACAGCTCTCTGTTCTTTTCTAGAGTCTGGGATGTGAATACGGGTGAAGTCCTCAACACGCTCATCCATCACAATGAAGCTGTACTGCACTTACGCTTCAGCAATGGACTGATGGTGACTTGTTCCAAGGACCGTTCTATTGCTGTGTGGGACATGGCTTCTGCCACTGATATCACTTTACGTCGTGTCCTGGTTGGCCACCGTGCTGCTGTCAATGTCGTAGACTTTGACGATAAGTACATCGTGTCTGCCTCTGGAGACAGGACCATTAAAGTGAGTGTATCTGTGGTCTTCACCCTGATTCTTCCTGTCCTTAAACAGCAGAGAATAAGCAGAGGTGGGTAGCACTAGGTGCTTTATGTATTCCCATGAGACCCTCCCATTTCACATGCTTCCGGAGCCACTGGCAAGAAGAAAAAAGTCATTGGTCTCAATAGAGATCATTTGCCAATTTCAGGAGATGACGTTGTTGATTTCTCTGTGTAAGAGCCTTTGGCAGCCATAGAACTCACTTTGTAGACCAGGCTAGCCTCAGACTCACAGAGATCCACCTGCCTCTGCCTCCCAAGTGCTTTTAAGGGGCAGAGACTAAACTGAACATGCTGTGTGTATAGGAGTGTTATACTTGTTAACTCACCACCATTACCATGACATGTCTGCTGCATTCCTGAAACTACTACCCTAGGATGTGATCACCAAAGCAAGATGCCACTACAACATGACACTTATTTAGGGTGAGAGTCTGTTTCACAAACATGGCTTTAACTGGTCATGTGGAGTTTGATTTGGTTTATTCTCTTCTGAGAGCTTCCTATTATATATATATATATATATAGTATTATTATATGCCAGGGAAAGAAGGATGAACAAGAAGACATGTCCCTGCCATCCAGAAACCAGGTTGGGACAGGTGAAAAGCAAAATGTGACCAGTAATTGTAGACTCAGATAACCCACAGGGTATGGGAAATTCAATTCTGATTCCTTATCCCTTTTAACCTATTTAAAGTTTAGCTTTCATATACTCATGATTAAATTGATTCTTTGACAATTTCACACATTGTCCATACTGACCACTTTCACCCAGCCTCCCACTTCCCTAGTCTCCATTTCCCTACAAATCTCTTTCTATGTTCATCTCTATTCATTTTGTTCTGTGAGCCATTGAGTTTGTCCAGGGTTGACTGGGAACCATGGATTTGGAGTTATCTGTTGGAGCCTAATGGGCTCAGAGGTGAGTGTACAACTGTAGAAGGTGACCACCTTTTCTCAGAATCTGTCAGTAGCCAGTAGTTCATCAGTAAGGGGTTGTGCTTCATGAGATCCTTCTAGCATTGTCACATATTTATTAACAGCTTTATTAATCTAGAATTTCCATACCTTAAGATTTGGCTTTTCCAAATGTACTATTAGTGCGTTTATAGCTTTGTATAGCATTACCCTAGTCTAGTTTGTAAACACCTTTACCTACAATACTTAATATGCAGAAGAGTCAACCACATGTCCTGACATTGAGCATTCTACCCTGTTCTAGACATTTCATGTAAATGGAATTATGTACCCTGTGGCTTTTGTATCTGGCTTTCTCATGTAGTGCAGGGTTCAACCCAGACCAGTGCTTTGTTGCTTCTGGTGGCCGAATGGGATCTTTACTCTGAACAAATGACACTTTGTTTCCCCTGTGTGCAGATGCAATGTTGTTTGCTTCCCTCTGCTGGCAATTATGAATGATGTTGCTGTAAACATTCACCTTTACACATTCATTTAGTTCTCGTAATTGATTAACATCCCAGGGAACTGCCAAATGACTTTCCAAAGTGTGGTTGTCCATGTTATGGTCCTGCCAGCATAAGGCTTTGTCCTGGCTTTAAGGATGTTTTGATAACTGGCACTGGGGAGTGCTCTGGTAAGTTGCCCCACAAATCATGGGCCATGTCACATCAAAACTTAGGTGTGTAGAAGCTGAATAAGTAGATTTTGTGTGCATTAACTTAACCACATCACAGTCAGAAGTTGTCTTTGTGAAGATCTCAAAATTTATAGACTTTTAAACTCCCCTGTATTTCACTCCAGTTTTATTACCCACAGCCAGGAAAGCTCATGCTGCCCAGTTTCTACCCCAGCCCATTATTAACACAGAAGAAAATTTTTGAGTTCTTGCCTCCCTATTATCAAGCCACACTATCTTTAAACTTGCTATCCTCCTGCCTCTGCCTTCTGAATGCTAGGATCGTACATCTCCCTGCCTGGCTCTCTCCGAAGGTTATCTTGTGGCAGGATTTGGTGTCATCTTACTAACAGCACTGTTGTCTGTCTACAGGTGTGGAGCACAAGCACTTGTGAGTTCGTTCGCACTCTGAACGGGCATAAGCGGGGCATTGCCTGTCTGCAGTACCGGGACCGGCTGGTTGTTAGTGGATCATCAGATAACACCATCCGGTGTGTAGAAATTAGACTTGGTTTGTTTGTTTGTTTATTTATGTACAAAAGCCAATCAGTAGAAAACAAAACCAAAGAGTCTCTTACTCCAGAATTAGAACACATAGGAGTTTATCTCCTATGGATCATGCAGAGGAGAAGGCTTGATGTGGTTGATTCTTTGGTTTTCTAAAACACCGCACACCCAGTGAGTCTGAGACCCAGCCTTATTTAGGAACCAGGCATCCCCGACATCTAGTAGACACAAGGCACCACTGAACTTCATCAGGGTTGGAGACACTGGGACTAGAGTCCCTGGCTGTGTGTGACCTCCCTGTCCTTTTTTGCTGGACATGTTTTTTTTGTTTTTTTGTTTTTTTTTTCCTTTCCTGCTCCAAGCCTGTGTCTCCTCCAGGAAAGCTCTTCCAAGACCACCAGGCTCTGTGGGTTTATCAGCTGAGATACCAAGAGAATTATAGGGACTAAGCAGAATTGAAGTGTCATTGTTGAGTTGATTTAAAAAGAAAATGCCTTTTAAAAGTTTCAAATTACATAAAACAAAATATAACAGAGTGAGGCTTCTGTCTAAATTAGTGCTGAAAGCACAAATGCTAGAAATCGAGTCAGCTATGTATGTGATATGAGCCAGGAGAGAGAAGGGAATGTGGAATTTAAGGAGAATGAAAAGTCTTACCTGTGTGGAATGGGTGCACAGAACTTGAGGAGGGCATGAGTCACGTGTAAGAATTTGTTTCATAGATGACTGTTTCTTGTTTAAGGCTATGGGATATTGAATGTGGTGCCTGTCTAAGAGTCCTAGAGGGGCATGAAGAATTGGTCCGATGCATTCGTTTTGATAACAAGAGGATTGTCAGTGGCGCCTATGATGGGTATGTGTTTAGTCTGCATGTGCATGGCTATAGCTTTGTCAGGAACAAAACTGCTGTGTATTAAAGAGCTGTCTGCATGCTGGACTCTGTGTGAGAAAGATCCATCATACTAGTGGGTCAGGTGAGGATGCCCAGGCCCCGAAAGATGAAGTAAAGCTTGCCTCAATCACCATAGCCAGGCACTTGAGTTCTAGCTTATATTCTAACTATTACCAGAAATATAAAGGGTAGGACCTGCACAATAGCTCAGTATGTGAATGTATTTGCTGTGCAAACCTGGCAACTGGAGTGCAATTCTGGAACCCCTAGTGAAGAGAGAACTCATTCTAGACCTGTGTGCATATGAATATGCATGGGAGCTGGCACATAGATTAAACTACGGAGAATTCTGTTCTTTGACTTGATTATAAATAAATGGAACACCACTACCCTCTCCCTCTTTTCTCCTCTTGTTTTCAACGACAAATGGAAGCTATAAGCCCAGTCCTGCCTATATATGCTTGGTCACTGGACATTAGTGCTCTAAATATTTCTTTATTTGGAGAAAGGCATCCTGAGAATCTTGTACTTAGCCCCCCAAGTAATGAATTTGACGACACAGATAACTAGTTAGGAAATGAATTTGGTAACCTCTACCTGTTATCTCCTTAACAGTAACATTCCTTCAAAGTTTCAGGAACTCTGGGAAGGTTTAGGTTCTTTCTCCAAAATCAAATACTCAAAATCTAAGTTTAAAAACTTAGAAACTCCGGCATGTTACCCAGTGGAGACTTGCAGGTGCACTCCGGCTTGTCATGGATATGCACACTGTGTACACAGTGTTAACTTCTGTGTTAATGCCAGTCTCATTTTCCCTTGTAGGAAGATTAAAGTCTGGGACTTGCAAGCTGCTCTTGACCCTCGGGCCCCGGCAAGCACATTGTGTCTGCGCACCTTGGTGGTATGTGATTTGTTAGGGTGGACGGGTACCCAGGAAAGCTTGTCTTGTACCATGCTTTCAGAGATTCATGGGTGATTTTGACCAGCCAGGACATAGCACATTTACTCTACTGTGGGTGGGTAGGCATCCTCATAGATTGTGCTTTATTCTTATGTAGCTTGGGAGTCTTTAGTGTGTCGCTCATTGTGTTACATTTTATAACTGCACATTTGTGTACTGACAAGGTAGAACCTCCCCTCAGTCTTCATTAAATAGACTATTGCTTTGGCACATAAAAGAACACTTTAATTTTTAAAATTTATTTAAAATTGCTAGATAATTGTGTATTGTTAAAAGACTATAGTGTGATATTTTGGTCTATAATTAATGAGTATCAATTTTAGTTTTTTTGTGATAGAAATATTAAAAAATCTGTTTTTAAACAAGTTTGGTAGTTCAAACCTGTAATCCCAGCACTTGGGAGATAGAGGCAGGAGGATCAGGAGTCTAAGGTCATCATTCTTGGCTACATAATGAGTTTGAGGCCAGCCTGGGATACATAAGACCCTGTCTCCCACTTGTAAAAACAAAAACAAAAAAGCAAAACTACTCTTCATAAATTCTGAAGTATACAACATTTTGCTTTATACTATGGTCACTCTAGTTCAGTGGATGTTTGACAGGGGTTCTGCAGTCCAACTGAAACTTTGGACCCTTTGATGAACATTGGATTCAGCCCATCTCTCTCCATCCAATCTTCCTCCCTCTCCCACTCTAGTATCCTCCTTTTTGCCTCATTCTGTGAGATTCACAGTCTGGGAATTGAGCCTGGATCTTCTGTAAGAGCAACAAGTACTCTTAACTACTGAGCATTCCCTCCATACCCAGTAATTGTATTAGCATTTTCTTACTTCCTTCATTGACTAGGCCAGTCAGGTAGAACTGTGGCGAGGGCCACTCTTGCTTTCACTATGAATTTGATGTCTGCTGTGGTTTAACATAGATGTTCTTGGTTTTCTTTTTTAAAAAATTAATCATAGCTGGGTGGTGGTGCCACTCACATTTAATCCCAGCACTCAGGAGGCAGAGGCAGGTGGATTTCTGAGTTTTTAGGCTAGCCTGGTCTACAGAGTAAGTACCAGGATGGCCAGGGCTGTTACACAGGGAAACTCTTCCTCAAAACACACAAACAAACAAATTTAAAAAAAAAAAAAACAAAAAACAAACAAAATCACAGCAACTTTGCCTTTTGGATTTCTGGTTTTACAACTTATCCCAAATGGGTATTAACTCTGATGGCCTCTGTGAGGGGATCACATGACTTTTCTTCTGTGACATATTACTAGTCCACAATGTAGGACATAATGTTTATAACTTTCAAAAAAGGAAAGGAAGGAAGGGAAAAAACCTAGAAGACAAAGCAGAGCCTTTGTTCTCAGAAAGGAACCTGCTTAGTGGCTGGAAGGTCATGTAGGAAGCTTGGGTAAATGCTGACTTTGCAACTTGAGTTAAATCCCAACTCTGGAGGTAGAGGCTGTAAAGATTGTCCTGTTAATTAAGCTGCTCTTCCACAGGAACACTCTGGACGCGTGTTTCGGCTGCAGTTTGATGAGTTCCAGATCATTAGCAGTTCCCATGACGACACTATTTTGATTTGGGATTTCTTAAATGTGCCTCCTAGTGCCCAGAATGAGACACGCTCTCCTTCCAGAACCTACACCTATATCTCCAGATAGCGGTCTGCACTTTGGCCCAATCTGGTGAGTGTGCTCGAACCCCAGCCCTACCTGGGCTCTTCAAGGTCTTCCTTCTGGGAATTCCTTGGTGATGTGAACAAGCCTCTTCTGGACCTAACAGGTGAGGTCCTGATGGTCTCACCATAGAACCCTGTGCACTGTGGACTTTCACAGGATAACAGGTGATGGATGTGGTTGCTGTCTTGGAAACTGGCTTCCTAAGTGATTTCCTAAATAGTCATGACCATTACACTCCAGGATAGTTCTTTGGGTTTGATTTTGGAGTGTAGGAATTAACCTTTTTTCCTGGTCCTTTGGTTTTATGGCTGCCAGATACGCATACATACGTGCACACACAAGAATAATCCAAATTCCTCTTCTTAGCACCACCACAGTCCATCTCCATTGCCATCTCTGGAAGAGAGATCACTGATGTATGCTGTGAGCCTTGAAAGCCATTCTTCATGGTGAGGGTGCAGGTGCTTTGGGAAACACATCCTTTGCTCTAGTTATAGAGCCATCACATTGTTGCTCACCAATATGCTCAGTTTAGAAGGATGAGAGATCGCCAACTTGTCCATATTCCAGATACCCATGACTAAGAATAACATTCCCAATAGGAAGATTTGCCAGGATTCTGTGCACATCATACTGTGTAGACTTGTACCTACCCATACTTCTTTGAATATATATGTATAAAGACTTTGGTTAAAATTCTCTTGATTTAAAAGCAATACTTAATTCTTTGTAGCTTTTTAATAGTACTTTCTTTTTTATTAAAAAGGACAAAACATCCATGTCTAAAATTGAGAAACAGTGGGGATGGAGAGATAAGAACCCCTAATATCAAGTTACCCAAAGTCTCATCATTTTAGATATTCTTCAGTCAATTAAATGACTCTCAAGAAGTTCACCTTGCTCAGGACTAGCACACTGTAGCCAAGCACTAAATCTGACCCATTGTATGCTTTGTTTCTTCTGCCACTCCAGGTCAAAAATAGTTCTTATATTTTAAACACTTGAAAAATAATAAAAAAGAAAGTTTGATGCCATGTAAAAATTATATGATATTAAAATTCAACCTCCATGAAGTAATTTTGATTGGAGCATAGCTACACTCATTTGTTTACATTTACTGTGGCTGCGTCTTGTGCATCAGCAGCAGAATTGAATACTTGGGACAAAGTTCTCACAGCCTATATAACATGTCCTGTGTAGTCCTTTAAGAATCAAAACTCAGCATCAAGAATGACAGATAATCAGTAGTGCTAGTTGAGGGAACAGCTCTGCAACCCCAAGTGACTGCAAGGCATGGTGGGCTGGTGACACCTACTGTGTGTTGGGGAGGTCATCAGTATCAAGGACCTGAGAGCCACTCACATGTTTACTGCTCCTGGTCTCCCATGTGTTAACACTGTGCTTACAGTCATCCACTCCCTTGCTACTTCCTCTTGGAAGGTTCTTTGTAAGTCCTTTGAAAAATCCACCTGGCAGGGTCTTGTATTCATTAAGTGAAATCTTCGGAGCACACCACACAGGCAGAAGACAAGGAGCTCTTGACTAGTCATAATCAAAAAACCCTAAGGAGCATGGGGTGGGGGTGGGGGAGAAGGTGTGGCCTCCCTCCTGGTCTTTCCCTTTTCTCCTTGAGCCTGCACTCTTGTTCCTCTTTGTGCCTGTCCTGTCCAATTAATGTCTGTTCCCCTTTCTTCTCCAGGGTTTCCTGGTCTTGAACTACTGGCTACATGGCTACCACATGCCTAAGGGAGTTCGTTCACAGCTGAGTTCTGGGGCTGGAATTGGTTCTAGATGCTGGGTAGACACAAAGCAGCCCCACTCTTCAGGCCTCAACATTTCTCACCGCCACCCCCGGCTCTACTTGGAGAAGGACAGCTTAGCTCACCAACTGCAAGTAGAGCAGCAGCTCATGCCCCTCCCTCCAGTGAAGAGCCCAGCGCTTCCTTCTGATGCACATGTTCACGTGAAGGACACATGGCTTGTTTTCAGAAGCAAGGCGACATCCGGAGAAGACTGGCTATAATTCACATCGCTTTGCACTTTGGTTTGGTACTAAAAACAGCATTGCATTCTCGGGGAAGTGTTGGGCGTTCAGGGCTTTCCTCTCCAGCAGCAGCAGCAGCAGCTTCTCCTTAGACCTTCAGGTCACTGTTGTTCTGACGAGCATAGGAATGTGTCGGACATGGACAGCTCTGGGTTATTTTAGTATTTTTGGATTATACTTCCTTTCTGTACTGGTTTCTTTTTAATTTAAAGAATAAGCAAGTTATATTACCTCTGCACAGGTAATAGTTATTTTCTTTTATTAACTGTTCTGTTCCCTTATCATTTCCTGATATTTGGTAGAGTAACACCATTATCCATGTGCTTGCCTCCTAATTTAAAATACTGTACCCGCATGTAGATATAATGTACATAACAATTCAAGCTCAAGGTTGCCGTACCGGGGCCCCCTGCGTGGAGACACTGCTGTGGAGTGTTGCTCTTAGCAGCAGGTGGGCCCGAGAGCCTGACTCCAAGGTTGCTGTGATTCTAGAACCTTCTGCAGTATTCATTTGCGTTTTTTATTTGTCACTGACCTGTGTGCGCTGTTTTCAGATGGAATTTCAGAAATTTAACATGGTGTTTATTTGTTTTGTGACATCTGCAGTGGACAGGTAGCTTCACAGTCTCTCTGTCACTGCTCTTTTCCTCCTGAGTGCCCTTCCCGATAGCTAATGGTCATCTCATCGTGGTGATCATGGATGACTTCTCTGTCCAACATCCTTCTATATGGCAGGTACCCCAAGGCAGCGAGAAGGCAGCCCTGTTGACGGGGCTCCTGGCTTCAGACTCTGTGCACTCTGGCAGAGTGTTGGAGTCATCTGCTGAGTGAGAGCCTGCGGAGCAGGTGAGCTGTTCAGAGCCACATTAAGGGCAAGGCAGACCTGTGTGGAGTACAACCTCAGGCCCGGTCAGTTCTGGTGCCACTTATCACTCCGTTCTCAAAGCTCCGAGTGGGAGGGGCACACAGACAGGACATTGGTCGACATTGTTTCCCTCTCTCAAGATTAGGTTTTGATTTGTTCCTCACCATTGTTTCCAAAGATCAAGAAATGTCAGTACCCTTTTAAAGGACCAACCAGCCCCTCCCTGTGAATGGAGCCTCTTCCCTTGGAAGCACACTCTAGGAGAGAGAAGGCCTCTGGCTGGCATTGTGAATGCTGTGGGGATCAGTGTGTGTTGGTGATTTGTTTACTGGGTTGGCGGTGCTTTTTAGTTGTTGTTTTTTTTTTGTTGTTGTTGTTGTTTGTTTGTTTTTTAAATACATCGTTCTCACGCTCTTCTACATTTGTTTCTGAGAGGTGGAGGCTCAAAATGTATAGAAAGTAGGCCTCTATCCATAAGGGGGTGTGAACACCACTCACAGCTCATCACCCATTTGACAGGAGTGCCCAGGGAAGAAGGACGGGGAGGGGAGGAAATAAGTTCTAAATAATTGGACTTTTATGTTGTTTTTGCATGTTAAATATAGAAGTTCGTGTCGATCCTTGGGAGATCATGGCCTTCAAATATGCACACGACCTTTGAATTGTGCCTACTAAATTATAGCAGGGGACTTGGGTACCCAAGGAATTCCAATTTCTGGGATTGCAGTAGTAATTCCCAGTTGTACTCTGGACTTTATTTTGCTAACTGTAATTGAGCAACTGTAAATTACTGCTATATTAATGTGTTAAAGCACTGGGGTAGTCTAATTCTAACTGGTAATTAATTATGTTTGCCAATTATCTGTTTGAAATAAATATGTGTCTGAACAGCTATTGAAGCTGTTAAATTGTACAGATATTATCATGACAGCTTTGTACTGTGGAATGTGCTTAATAAAAAGTTTGACCTTTGTCCAATAAATTGCTAAGTAATGTCAGTAAATCAAGATGAGTATTATGCAGTACACCTGGCCTGGCTTCATGGCCTTTGTTACTTCAGCTACTAATTCAAAGCCAATACTCTCAATAAAGTGTTGCAGTACTCCGCTGTTCTGTTACATTTTTCAGAAAAAAACAGTTTGGTGCTATCAGGAATTAAGTGACATACCTAAAGGTGGATTTTCAGAGCCATCTGGTCTAGAAGGTGAAGCTGAAGGTAGTGTTTGTGGCCTGCGGGATTCCTTACCTTTTGCTCTCCCAGAGAGCTTCCAGAGCCCAGGGCTCCTCACGTGTCTGGTGTGCATGAGATTTTCATAAGCTCTGCAAAGTAGGAAAGAGGTCCCCAAGTCCTTCCAGGTGAGAAGAGCCTTCCTCTTGAAGTGGTGTGGGTGATGGCACTACAGGTGCAGGAAGTGAGCTTGCCATGAGAGTGGGCGTTTTGAATGGAACAGAACAGTATTTTGATGCATTATCCCGTGAAAACTAGTTTGTAACCCCTAAAAGAGTACAGAGCCCTGCTTCCCCACCCCCCTCCTTTTCTGGTGATCATTCCATGCCATTCTTGTTCAGTGGCTTAGTATTTGCTTATAAGAATATATCTTTTTGCCAGTTCAGTTGAGAGTGGAGATTGCCCAAGTGTTAAATACAGTAAGCCATGCCTCATGGTTTGGGCTAGACCTTACGAACAACAAGGGATGGACTCCCAGTGTGGCCCGTTAGTGATTGATGAGGAAAAGCCGAACCTGGGCTGGGTGGTCCTGGGTTCTACAAGAAAGTAGGCTGAG
The DNA here is from genome assembly GCF_943737965.1 of Phodopus roborovskii. NCBI lineage: Eukaryota > Metazoa > Chordata > Mammalia > Rodentia > Cricetidae > Phodopus > Phodopus roborovskii. The sequence continues at coordinate 45,605,231 of NW_026126407.1, read as the reverse complement.
CAAGCCAGGGGAAGCAAGCCATGAGCAGCACCCTTCATGGCCTCTGCATCAGCTCCTGCCTTGAGTTCCTGTCCTGACTTCCTTCAGGTGATGAACAGTGATATGGAAGTGTAAATAGAATAAACCCTTTCTTTCCCAACTGACATTTTTGTCATGATGTTTTATCCCAGCAGTCTAAGATTCTGACCTTCTCCCATAGCTGGTAGACTCCCTTCCTCCCTCCCATCCTTTCTTCCTGAATGCTTCAGATGCATCCCTTGTGCTGGGGATTTGAGGGTTTTCTTGAACTCCATGATTAACTCCTTGACTACCATCAGAGACGAGCATCTAGCCTGCTTGTTTTCTAAATAAAGATTCCAATGGGCCGTTTGGCTGATGCTCCTCCCGTGTTAGCTACCAGGGGTTCCTGGTTGGGGTCTTTGCTCCCTGTCTGACTTGGTATGCAGGAAGACACATGGCAAGCTTAGGTGACTGCAAGTAATAGTAGACCCAGTGATGCCAGCGCTGATTTCACGGTGCCCACCCAGCTGCTAGAAGCACTTTGTCTTCGAGATGTATTCCTATTTGTGTGTGCACGCTCTGTCTTGGGGTTCCTATCACTGTGATAAAACACCATGATCGAAAGCTACTTGAGGAAAGGGCTTAGGCGTACTACATGCAACTCACACTCCATCACTGAAGGAAGTTGGGGCAGGAGCCATGTGGGACTGTTGCTTACTAGCTTGTTCCTCCTGGCTTATTCAGCTTGTTTTCTTCCACCATAAAGGGCTGCCTATAGTGGCCCTGCCCACAATGGGCTGGGCCCTCCCACATCAATCTCTAGTCAAGAAAATGCCCTGCAGGCTTGCCTACAGTCAGATCTTGCCTACAGTCAGAATGGAACGTTTTTTCCCACCTGAGGTTTCCTCCTCTCAAATGACTCCAGCTTGTGTCCAGCACTGCCTGCCAAGTTGGGCTGTGCCTACAGAGGCCATAAGGGCATTGGGTCCCCTTCCTTGAACTGGAGTTGCAGATAACTGTGAGCTGTGATATGGATGCTGAGAACTGAACCTAGGCCCTCTGTTAAGCCATCCAGCCTTTGGTAACTTTTATTTTTAAGCCAAGCTGTCCAGCAGCTTGCGTCTCTGAACTAGTGGTATGGTAAGCATTTTTAGAGATGTGCTGATTGACTATCAGTGAGGGGCTTTGGGGCTTATAGAGGATAGGCCCAGATTCTTGCAGGCTCCGTGCACTAAGTGCCCAGCTATCATGGAACGTACAGCTGTCTGTTTTAGGGTGCCAGCATGTGCCTGAGGATAGGGCAGTGGGCCCTTGAGAATTGTTTGTTTTTGAAATGGTCTCTGTAGCCTAACCAGTCCCCTAGAAAGGAGAAAGGAAGATTTGGCAGGGGGTGATGTGGACAGGTAATGTTTTTGAGTTTGAACAGTGAAGGTGTTCAGAGATACCTAGAAAAGGGGCTTATGGTTGCTCCTGAATCTGGAGGAACACGTGGGTTTAGGAGAAGGAAGGGGGCCGTGGTACAGACAGGACCAGAATGCAGGCTTCTCCTTAGGAGCAGCGGACACCGAATCTCTCCTCACACTCCGGCCAGGACTCCAGGATCCTGTGGCAGCCTCCAGCCTCTCGCTGGCAGCTCCTGCTTGCTGGCTTCCCTCCTTGGGAATGTTCCTGAGGCCCATCTGCACAAACAGCCTAGGGCCAGGTCTGCACCCCAGGAACAGGAGATAAAAGGGGCCGTGGGGACTTCTCCACCAAAGGCAAAAGCAGTTTGTAGAATAGGCTGTGAGGTTTTGTTTCAGGAAATTTCATCATGTCTCCAAGAAGGGGGTGGGGATGGCAGGGTGGGGTGGAGAAAAGAAGGAGGGAAGGAGAAAGAGAGGGTGGAAGGTGGGGGATTGGTCCCAGACTTCCTTGCCCCTTTTCATGTTGGTAACACAGGTGGCCCAGGTCAGCCTCAGGTCAGCGACAGTTGGCTCTTTAGTGCCCCTCTGTGAATACCTCATTTCTGTAATAGTTTTTCCTTTAAAAACAGCTCTGCCTTCTTTGGCAGATGGTGACATTCCATTAGCATATGGAATATTTTTCAAAACACATCCAAAAGTGTGTCTCTTTACAGAGGAGCCAGGGTAAAAGCACGTACAGGCTTAAAAAGTATGTTGGAGTCACTTGGCATGGAATGAAGGCCACACTTTTCTGTGCTTGGGCACCATCATTTCTGGTCCTCACCTGAACCAAGAAGAGGTCTGCCCCTGAGGATGGCACAGCCACACAGCAAGGCTAGACAGGTGACCAGAGGACAAAGAGCCCAGCCGGCCCCTGGCAGTATTGCCCATGTGGCCTCAGGAGCAGTGCCCTTAAACAGCTTGATCATCCTGGGATGCTGGGAGCAGCTATGCCCTTGCCTTCCCACTGAAACTCATCTGCCACACAGGGCCAGCCAATCTGCACGAACAAATGAGATCAGGCTACCTTTCTTGTAAGGATTCAGGCATTACGCTGGCCTGCCCCTATCACCTGGCAGAATGCACTCAGGCAGTACTCTGGTCAGCCCAAGGTTCCATGGCTGCTTGAAGTTGCAAAGGACCCCTTTAATGGAAAGGCAACTGCCCAGTTATGGTCTTTCCCACCTATCTCCCCCTTTTTTTCTGTCCTGTCTCTGTGTCTCTTTACCTTATTTTCTTACCTCCCCCTCAATAAAACTTTCAGTATGAGTCACGTCTAGAGGTCTCTGTTTCCCCATCTGCCCTCCGTCCATCACCTGCCCCAGAACCTGTCATCTGTGGTCCCAACTTATTATTCTTTATCCCAACATGCCCTCCAAATCTCACAGGAACTCTGCTGTGAGCTGTAGAGCTCTCACTCCTGCCATTTTGGATCAGGCTTCTCTGCCTTACATACCAGCTGTAGGAGTGTTCTCCATCTAGGTTCCTGCCTCAGGACTTTTGCATGAGCTGTTCCTCTGTCTAGCATGCATTTCTCTCTCAGCATGTGCATGACTGCTTCCTTCCCACCCCCCTCCCCTTTTTAATTTTTTGTTTCTTTGTGTAACAGTCCTGGCCATCCTGGAATTCACTTTGTAGTCCAAGCTGGCCTGGAATTCACTGACATCTGCCTGCCTCTGCCTCCCTAATGGTGGGATTAAAGGCAAGCTCCATCACTACCTGCCATTTGCTTCCTTCTCTTTCAGGTAGAAGCTAAAAGCCTTTTCCTTAGAGAAGATTGTGTGAGCAGCTAATTTACGAGTCTAGTGCTGTCCATCATGCCATGGAGATGGGAGGTGCCTCCAGCTGGTCATCTAAACAGTCTTTGTCACCATCTAGCACATTCTGTATTACTTTAAGTATAAGTCTTTTTTAAAGTTTTATTTAATATGTATACAATATTCTGCTTGCTTGTATGCCTACACCCCAGAAGAGGGCACCAGATCTCATTACAGATGGTTGTGAGCCACAGTGTGGTTGCTGGGAAGTGAACTCAGGTCTTCTGGAAGAGCAGTCAGTGCTCTTGACTGCTGAGCCATCTCACCAGCCTCTGAGAAAGCTTTTTAAAAAGGGTTACACACACACACACACACACACACACACACACACACACAGCCAAACACTGCTTCCTAGTTTCATGTCTCTCATGCTGATGTGGTACAGAGATACATCTCCCAGCTGCTGCCTGTATTCTTGACCTGCCAGTGTGTCATGAGCTAAATCACATGGCAGGTTTAAGATTTTGCTCATGCAGACAGAAAAGGATACAGATATGCAGTAAAGCAGGTTCAGATGGAAAAAAAATTTAAACAGGTTACAGTGTGTTTAAAAATGTGTGGAGGATTAAGAAAAAGAAAAAGGACACAGACACTTATAAAAATAAATAGTGTAAAAATAAAGTCTTTAAAGAAAGTAAAGTTTAAAAAAAGAATAAGCTTTGCAGAGATGGCAAATACACAGGAAGTCCTGTATGTTATTGTGTTGTCTTTGAATTTTTTGAATGCTAATAAATAGACAACTGCTGCTGAGAGACACTGGATTGTGAAAGGAACTGCTGAATTAAACCTGCCTAGATACCTTAAGAACGGCTTAACATGAAAATGTATGTCAAAAACTGTATTAGGTCAGGGAAGAGATTATGTTTTTGTTTCCATGGGAAACAAAGGGCTGTGGATTCCTTACAGATTAAAAGAGATCAGATTTGACTGGGACAGACCTGAGGATCTTGGCTACAGACATAAGGGAAAAAGCAAAATCTTGTTGGCTACAGAGTCCTTATGACTTATTATTACATGTCATCCTTTCATATAGCATGGACAGAGATTTATATTGAAGTTTGATTATACAGTCCAAATGGATTTATAACATTGACAGATGCCTTTTACCTGCTCAAACATAGAACAACAAAAAAGTCATCTTTAATTGACTTGTGCACACCACACATTCCATACTTCTGTTAATGAAGATATGTATGTTACCTTTGAAAGTATATGTGTTTTCAGAGGAAGGGAACCAGACACCAATGAAAACAGATGGTCCAGGTGATACAGTGTAGTGGGATATCCACCCCAACCGCACCTGTTGCACTGACCATGCCCATGTGTGGCCGTGATGGATATCTCACTACAATCCAGCCTCTCAAGAGTACCTCTGTTGCAGTTTCCTCACAGTTTGCATCCAGAACAGCTTCAAGGCTGCTGGCTGAGATGGTCTGGCCTCACAGACTTCTCCAGCCAGGACTTCAGATAAGCCTTGCATTTTCCCATTGCACAGAGACTAGACAATAAATAATACAGCTAGCTCTCCCAGGACTTGACCACTTTCCCAATTTTCCCAGGGTTCCCTAAAGATTCCATTGCCACAGACAACAAGAAGTAGTCTTGATGGGAAATGTCATTCTGTAAATATGTTTCTCGTATTGGTTAATGAATAAAGCACTGTTGGCCAATAGGAAAGCAAGATAGGCGAGACTAGGAGACAAGGAGGAGGCAGGAAGTAGTAGGCAGGAGATTCAAATTGTAGGATGGGGAGAACAGAACACCTGCCCCTCTCTCTGGTAAGATAAGACCATATGGAAATACTTAGATTAATAGAAATAGATTAATATTTAAGACAGAGCTAGCCAATAAGTAATGCTAGTAACAGGCCAACAACATATATCTAATATAGTGTCTCTGTGTGTTATTTGGGGCTGGTGCAGCTGAGGGACTAGGCTGGCAGGAAACATGCTCATAACACAGTCTAGAGAACATGACACCAACATTCCCAAGAGGTGGAATGGATGGCTTTTTGTCATTCGATAGGTTATAGATGTTTGTCATAATTTAGGGGAATTGGTTACAAGTTGTCATTTGTCGTGATCAGGAAAAAAGCCAAACAAAGGAGTTAGATTCAAAGATCTCTTTCTGAAGGAGAAAAGGGGGCTATAGTATAGAAATGATGAGATAAAAGAGTGGATTGTTAAGTCTACTTTTAAACAACCGTCAGTCTCAAATATTTTACATTGGTATGGATTTTTGTATATTGATACAAATTTAAGGTTATTTTTGTTATACTGTATTTATGTTTTTTTTTTCTTGTTTAAGGTATTGTATTTATGCAGCTCATTTAAAAAGGTTCTGTAAAATTTTAGTCTTTGAAAGCAATTTAGGATAATACAGGATAAGAGTCATTTTAGGTATGTTTACTAGGTCATACAGAGATATAGTTTAGATAGATAGGTGTTATTCAAACTCTTCAAAGACCTACAGAATATGGCATTTAAAATGTTATAACATTTCATGACAATGAGACACATCTGCTCCTGGCAGCACTAATTTACTTCAAAAAAAGATGATGGGCATTTGAAGAACCTTCCTATGGAGTTTGCTTTCTTTATGGAAAATGCTAGCCATTTTGGCAAGAAACTGTCCTTTCCTTGACTATTGACATTATGCTGTCCACACTGAATCAGCAAGACACAAAGAAACATGACTGCTGACCTTTGCCAAGATAAGGCAGGACAGTCCTTCAAAAATGCCTGCCAGATATTCTAGGCCTTTAGACCAAAGATTGTATGCCTCAACATTGCAGAGAAAACTTGGGTGTCTGTCTAGGCAGCCAGATGTCTGTCATTTCTACAGGTTTGGAAGTGGCTTGCACTGCACTTTCTATTTATTCAGGTAACATATATCCTTCTCCAGTCTTTGATGGAGTTAAAGACTGGATAGTCATAGTGTTTTCCTTAGTTATGATAAAAGGTAAATTAGGTACAGAGCTTTGGACTCATCAAGATAAAATAAATAGTGGAGTATTTTCTCCAAATATGCCAACCACAAATGGCCTGGACATTGTAAATGTGTTACCTGATAATTGTTCTTACTGTTTATAGTTTTATTTTTTAGACAAAAAGGAAAAAATGTTGTGGGATAATCTTTTTTGTACACTGTGAAGATTTATCACTTGGACTGGTTTAATAAAAATCTGAATAGCCAATAGCTAGGCAAGATTTCTAGGGCAAAGAGGATGCTGAGAAGAAGGATGGGGATTCAGAGTCAATAGCCAGATGGAGAAGGAGCAAGACATGAAGGAGGACAGGTAAATGCCATGAGTCATGTGGTAACATGTAGATGAATAGAAATGGGCTAATTTAAGTTATATAAGAGCTAGTGGAACAAGCCTAAGCTATAGGCCAAGATTCTAGAATTAGTAAGTCTCTGTGTGGTTATTTGTGAGCTGGCTGGAGGGACAGAGATATCCACCTACAGGTTTTTATTGCTGCAACAGAACAACATGACCAAAACTCAAGTTGAGGAGCTAAGGTTTATTCTGCTTACATGTCCATATCAGTGTTCATATCGAAGGCAATCAGGATAGGAACTGAACCGGAGCAGGAACCTGGAGGAAGGAGCTGATACAGAAGCCATGGAGGGTGCTGCTTACTCACAGTTCTTCCTCAGATTGCTTTTGTTGTTGTTTGTTTTGTTTTTCAATACAGGATTTCTCTGTGTAGCCTTGACCATCCTGGAATTAGCTCTGTAGACCATAGAGGTCCACCTGCTTCTGCCTCCCAAGTGCTGGGATTAAAGGTGTGTGTCACCATAGCCTGGCCCAAAGCCTGCTTACTTATAGAACCCAGAACTACCAGCACAGGGATTGCACCATCCACCATGGGCTGGGCCCTCCCCATGGCTCACAGCTAGATTCCATGGGGGCATTTCCTCAGCTGAGTCTCCTTCCTCTCTTATGACTCTGGCTTGTGTCAAGTTGACACAAAATCAACCAGTGCACTTCCCTTGCAGGCTTGTTGCAGATTACAGGTGCTATCTGTGAGACACTTAGCATGCAGTAGATCTGTGACCAAGTTATTCATGGTCCATGTCCAGACCAGGTTGGCCTCAGAGATGTCAGTGTCCCACTCACCATTCCCTTTGTGTGAGGACAAATGACTGGGAACCTTCTTAGGGACACATCTGTATATGTATACTTGGGCTCTGCCTGCCAGGAGCCATGTTTAGGGAGAGATGAGTGTGGGAAGCTGAGTGGCTGGGAGCCTTCTCAAGGGCCTGTGGCATCCAGATCCCTTGCTTCCATCTGGAATGTTCGTTTCTTGGATACAAGCTCCAGCCTGTGAAGATGCAGCCTTGGTTCCAGAACATAGCCAAAAGCTGACTTCTGAGCTCCGACATGAGCTTTGTGCCAGACCACACTCTGCAGCCACTTTTCAGCTCAAACTTGAGGAATTAAGTCCTCCTGATTTGGGTTCATAACCCAGTCCCCTTTGGGTGTGACATCCCCTCCATCTCAGGGTAGCAATGGGATGAGGTTTGATGGGAGTGGGGTCCACTTCTCTCTGGGATCCTCATCTCTCTAACCTGGCCTGGGTGAGTGCCCCATTAAGAGGTGGCCCTGAGTTTGTGTGGAGCTGGCCCTGAAGTCTCTGAAGTCTCCATGTTGTGCAGTCTGCTCAGGAAGTGTGAGGGGCTGAGCCCTTCTCCAGGGCCCAAATGTGTGCCGGTACCCACGATTCCATTCTCCAGTCCTCTGGGCTGTCAGGGTAGAGACTCATCTGCCTCCCTGTATTCTAGATATTGTGTTGCACTTGCAAACCCTGCAGGGTCTGGCCCTACACAGGCTGTGGCCCTTTATGGTAGGGCAGCCCTGAGTCCATTCTGCAAAACTTTATCCGTAGGGGTGGCCCTTCCTTCATTTGGGAGGGTTATACACTTGAACTCAAGTTTTCTGATTTCTAACTTGTCTTCCCTTTCCTTGAAGCTAGTCTAAGCAAGAAACTCACATTCTAGCATGGGAGAGTTTGTACAGTAGTTCACAGGAGACTCTGCTATGTCAACAGAGGTCCAGAGAGGGACAGTGATGTATCCAAGGTCGCACAGCTAACAAACAAGGGCCATACCAGAATTCAATTTTCCTGCACCCAACCCATTGCTATTTATGATCCCAGCCCTTTATGGTAACTTGGCCCAAGCCTAGGGATGGCACAGATGTCTACTGGACGTCATTATTTCTCTACCAAAAGCGAGGTAGATGTTTTCCTTGGCAGGGAACTAGGATTTCCCTGTTTCCCCGGGGCTAGAAACTTATGTCTGGGATGCTCAGGTGTGGTTCCTCTCCTTCTGGCTCAGAGTCAGGAGGTAAAGCCTGCTTCCTGTTTTCCTAGGGTGGGGAAGGTCAATTTGCAATCCGAGTCTCCCCCACTCAGGCCTCAGACTGCTATGGCTTTTTTAACCCTTGCAACTCCTGTCCATCCTCTGCCCAAATCCCAGGCTTGCAGAGGCATCTTAACTCTCCTGTTACTGTTCTCCTAATCCTCACACCCACCCCTCCTCACAGGAAATGCAGGCTTCCAGACAGCTCAGCTCAGAGTCAGGCTCACAAAACAGCAAGACTCTGGGTCTGGCCTGCCGTGTTTTCTGGGAGGATGCTGCAGCTGAAGCAAACAGGAAGTGCTCCTGGATGGAGTGGGAGGGACAGTAAGTCCAGACTCTTGCTGAAGTCTGGGCTCTGTGTGACATTATAGTCAAAGGCTTTGAAGCAGTTTGAAGGAGCAAGGGGCGGGGGGTGGGGTGGGGTGGGGGGTGGGTGGAGGAGGGGTGGGGGGTGGGGTGGGAGATTGGCACACAAGAATTAGGAATGGTGGAGACAGAGGGCACATCCTATCAGAGTGCAAGGCTTGAAGCCTACGAGGGGAAAGACAGGGCTGGGTGGGTAATGACAGGCTCAAGTCACAGAGGAGGGTCTCCTCAAAGTGGATGCCTGGGGTTCCTGCCATCATCCACTCCTCCTTAAGCATACCTGCTTATCCCTACTAGCCCCCCCCCCCCCCCCAGCAAAGGGAGAGGCTGAGATATGCAAACCCAGTCCTCCCTCTCTGCCCCTGGGCAATGGCCTGGGGAAGTCCGCTGACCTACCCACCTTGTGCCCTTTAGAAGGCAGCTGGGATTGTACAAAAAGGGTAGACTTGGGAAAACCAAAAGGGCTGTTCTGATCTTGCCAGGAGAATGAATGATGACATTTGTTATTTATTATTACTTTTCAATTTATTTTTTCTTATTTTACATATCGATCCCAATTCCCTCTCCTTCCCACCCTCCCTGTCCCTCCTCCCATTCCATTCCCCACCCACTCCACAGGGAGGGTGAGGCCTTCCAGGAGGGATTATCAAAAGCTATCAAGTCATTTGGAGTAGGGCCTAGGCCCTTCCTCCTGTCTCTAGGTTAAGGGAGCATCCCTCCATGGGGAATATGCTCCCAAAGTCCTTTTGTGCACTGGGAATACATCCTGGTTCAACTGTCAAAGGTTCTGTAGACTGCCTAGGCCTTCAAACTGAGACCCACATTAAGGGGGTCTGGGTTGGTCCAATGCTGGTTTCCTAGCTATCAGTCTGGGGTCCATGAACCCCCTTGCTCAGGTCAGCTGTCTCTGTGGTTTCTCCAGCCTGGTCTTGACCCCTTTGCTCATTACTCCTCCCTCTCTGCAACAGGATTCCAGGAGTTCAGCTCAGTGTTTAGCTGTGGGTGTCTGCTTCTGTTTCTATCAGCTACTAGATAAGGGCTCTAGTGTGGCATATAAGGTAGCTATCAGTCTCATTATCAGGGAAGGACATTTAAGGTAGCTTCTCCACTGTTGCTCAGATTGTTAGTTGGGGTCATCCTTGTAGATTTCTGGACATTTCTCTAGTATCAGTTTTCTCTTCAAACCTATGATGTCTCCCTCTATTATGGTATCTCTTTTATTGCTCTCGTCTATTCGTCTCCCGATTCAATCTTCCTGGTCCCTCATGTTATCCTCTCCCCTCCTCTTCTCCCCTTCTCTTTCTCCTAACTCCCTCTCCACTCACTGCCCCCCCCCCCAGTCCCAATATGCTCTTGTCCCTTTCCCCTTCTGTGGGGGACCTTGTATGACTCTCTTAGGGTGCTCCTTGTATCCTAGTTTCTCTGGCGGTGTAATTTGGGTGTGAATTGTAGGCTGGTGGTGTAGGCTATGTCTAAAATCCGTATATGAGTGAGTACATACCATGTTCCTCTTTTTGTGAGTGGGTTACCTCACTCAGGATGGTTTCTTCAAGTTCCATCCATTTGCCTGAGAATTTCAAGATTCCATTTATTTATTTATTTATTTATTTATTTATTTATTTATTTGCTGAGTAGTACTCCATTGTGTAAATGTGCCACATCTTCTTTATCCATTCCTCAGTTGTGGGACATCTAGGTTGTTTCCAGGCTCTAGCTATTACAAATAATGCTGCTATGAACATAGTTGAACAGATGTCTTTGTTGCATGGATATGGATCTTTCGGGTATATGCCTAAGAGTGAAATTACCGGGTCCTGTGGCAGACTGATTCCCATTTTCTGAGGAGCCACCATACTGATCTCGAAAATGGCTGTATAAATTTGCACTCCCACCAGCAGTGGAGGAGTGGTCCCCTCTTTCTACGTCCTCTCCAGCATAAACTGTCACTGGTGTTTGTGATTTTAGCCATTCTGACAGGAGTAAGATAGTATCTCAGAGTTGCCTTGATTCGCACTTCCCTAAGGGTGTTGAGCACTTTCTTAAGTGTTTTTCAGTCATTTTGGATTCCTCTATTGAGAACTCTCTATTCAGTTATGTACCCCACTTTTTAATTGGCTATTTGGTGTTTTGCTGACTAATTTCTTTGTATATTTTGGAAATCAGCCCTCTGTCAGATGTGGGGTTAGTAAATATCTTTTCCCATTCTGTGGGCCACTGTTTTGTCTTGTTGACTGTGTCCTTTGCCTTATAGAAGCTTCTCAGTTTCAGGAGATCCCATTTATTAATTGTTGATCTCAGTGTCTGTGCTACTGGTGTTATGTTTAGGAAGCAGTCTCCTGTACCCATTCGTTCAAGAGTACCTCCCACTTTCTCTTCTAAGAGGTTCAGTGTGGCTGGATTTATGTTGAGGTCTTTGATCCATTTGGACTTGAGTTTTGTTCATGGCCATAGACATGGATCTATCTGCAGTCTTCTACATACCATCATCCAGTTGTGCCAGCATCATTTTTTGAAGATGTATTTCCTCCTTCTATTGTATACTTTTAGCTGCTTTATCAAAAATCAGGTGTTTGTAGGTGTGTGGGTTAATATCAGGATTTTCGATTCGGTTCCATTGGTCTACCTGTCTATTTTTGTGCCAATCCCAAGCTATTTTGAGGACTATAGCTTTATAGTAGAGCTTGAAGTCAGGGATGGTGATGCCTCCTGAAGTTCCTTTATTGTACAGGGTTGTTTTGGCTATTCTGGGTCTTTTGTTTTTCCACATAAAGTTGAGTATTATCCTTCCGAGGTCTGTGAAGAATTATTCTGGGATTTTGATGGGGATTGCATTGAATCTGTAGATTGCTTTTAGCAAGATTGCTGTTTTTACTATGTTGACCCTTCCTATCCAAGAGCATAGGAGATCTTTCCATTTTCTGATATCTTTTTTTTTTTTTTTTTAATTTCTTTCTTTAAAGACGCAAAATTCTTGTTATGAAGGTCTTTCATTTGTTTGGTTAGAGTTACCCCAAGAAACTTTATGTTGTTTGTGGCTATTGTAAAGGGTGATGTTTTTCTGATTTCTTTCTCAGCCCCTTTATCTTCTGTATATAATAGGGCAACTGATTTTTTTGAGTTAGTTTTGTATCCTGCTAGTTTGCTGAAGGTGTTTATCATCTGTAGGAGTTCCCTGGTAGAGTTTTTTTTGGGTCACATATGTAAACTATCATATCATCTTCAAATAATGAAAGTTTGACTTCTCTCTTTCCAATTTATATCCCCTTTACCTTCTTTTGTTGTCTTATTGCCCTAGCTAGAACTTCAAGTATAATATTGAAGAGATATGGAGAGAGTGGATAGCTTTGTCTTGTTCCTGATTTTAGAGGAATTGCACTGAGTTTCTTTCCATTTAGTTTGATGTTGGCTGTTTGTTTACCGTATATTGCTTTTATTATGTTTAGGTATGTTCCTGTTATCCCTGATCTCTCTAAGACCTTTATCATGTAGGGGTGTTGGATTTTGTTGAAGGCTTTTTCAGCATCTAGGGAGATGATCATATGGTTTTTCTTTTTCAGTTTGTTTACCTGGTGGATTACATTGATAGATTTTCATATGTCAACCATCCCTGCATCCTTGGAATGAAGCCTACTTGGTCATGGTGGATGATTTCTCTGATGTGTTCTTGGATTCAATTTGCCAATATTTTGTTGACTATTTTTGCCATCAATGTTCATGAGAGTCTGTGGTTCTCTTTCTTAGTTGTAAGTGATGGCATTTATGATCAATGTTCAACAAGTGACCAAGAGAGCAGGCCAAAGGGCCAGTGGACAGTCAGAGAATGAGTCAAAGGTCCCATCAACCACCAACACACATCCAGTGCTCAAGGCAGGTGGGGAGGTAGGCATTTTGTCCATTCTTCTGTGAGATGCTGGGGAGGATGTAGCACAGGAAAGAGGCTACTAACCACTGGGAAGTGTGTCCTGCAGGCCACACCCACCAACCCACCCTCTTTCTACTATATCAGTGGTGACCAGGGGCTGGGAAGGGGAACACAACTTCCAAAAACACAGCACAAATAGATATTAGTGTCATGAGGAAAGTATGATCTTCCCAAGATGGATTTTCTTATGTTGTGTTTACTTGTGGAATATATTAGGATGCATTTGGCTGAAAGCAACAAGGTAACCAACTAACTGAATTGTAAACAGGACATCATCTGTTAGACAATCACAGACTGACAGCCCCCAAGAGTGGCTCAATGACTCAGAGTTAACATCTAAAATTCCCTCCGAAAACTCACTTAATTCTACCAGCCTCAATATATTTTCTTTAACCCTACAGACTGCCTCCTAGTCCTAAGATGGCTGCCATCACATCTTTACCTACTGTATCCCTGGGTCAAAGTAGAAACTTACCATTTATTAATGAAGGAACTTTTCCAGGGACCTTTGGAGACATCTGCTTGATCAGAACAGGGACACATGACCAACCCAAAGTAAAAATTATCCAGTAATGGGGCATAGGTCAGTGATGCATCTCCTAAGGTTGGATACATATTGCTAAATCCAGGAGAGGATTCCCCTGTCTCCTGTCTGGATGTCTGCATTTCAGAGTAGAATATAAATCCTACCTGGATGTAGGCTAGCTCTGCCTCCCTAGTCAGTTAAGCATGGGAATGGGTCTGGGCAGGCAGAGGGAATATGGGAAGCTTGGATCTTCCCTGTATATAAGCTGACCACATGACCACACCATTGTATGAGAAGATTTTATTGTAGATGAGAGAGAGAGAGAGAGAGAGAGAGAGAGAGAGAGAGAGAGAGAGAGAGAGAGAGAGAGAGAGAACAGCCAGAGGCATCTGGAAGAATCCAGAGCAGAGAGAGAAAGGAGAAAGAAGTAGACAGAAGTAGACTGAATACGCCTAGCAGAGTAGACAAGTCAGGGCTATCTGTGAGAGAGGGGAGAGTAGCAGAGGATGGAGGAGGAGAAGAGAGAAAATAAAGTGGGAATAGCAGGGACAGGGAATCGTAAGAGCAGCTGGGTTATAAGGGTGCATAGGTGTCAGAGGGAAGGGCCAGGAGACTGGCCTGTGGGGCCTTTGAAATACACAAGTTCTTGTGAGTAGGGACTAAGTCTCTAAGTTCCAGGCTTCTCCTGCCAAGGCCCAGCAGGCAGAAAAAGCAGGTGTTACTGCCTGAAGGAGCAAAGAGCCCCAGGCAGGACCCGCCCCCAGGAGGCCTAGCACTTGCGCTGCAGCGCAGTCCAGTACAAATGTTGTCTCTGCCCAGTACTGGACATGTTGACTGATATCAGCAAATGAAAAATACCAATATATGTGGTTCTCTCTCCAGCTGCCAAAGCCAGGGCCAAATGTATGTCATCCAGGTGCTCTGGCTGGCCCTCGGTGACCTAAGCATCCTCCCAGATCCTTTCCTCCCAGTGCCCTGTTCCCTGACTTGTGCCCTGCTCAGAGCCTCTGGGCATCAAGGGCCCAGTGCAGTCCTGGGAAGAGTCCCCAGGACACCAGTACTAAGCTCCACCCTGCTCACTGGTTTAAGTGTCTTCCCTAATCTCAGCCTAGACAAAGCAGGACAAACTGGGCCAGGAAGGCAGAAAGCACACTTCTTGGCCATCTCGGGGACCACTGAATCACCCAGGCTGGCTGTTTTTCCACTGTCAAGGGGTTTCCGGCTGTGGAGAGATCCGCCCTTCCTGGATTAATGACCTCGGTGTGGTGTCGGGCGGGCGCTGGGAGGAGGTCTGCTGACTTCTCACGGGGAAAACAGTAGGTTTTAACAGTGGGAGGACAGTCTTGGTTAGTAAGCGGGTGATTTATCTGATGACCAGTATTTGGGTTTCCCCGTGGTTTACACTTCAATCTGGGCTGAATGGAGTTGGAATGACATGGCTTCCAGGAGGAAAGGGCGGAGGTGGCTCAGCGTGGAGGCTGGCCCAGCCACTGTCCACACTTCTCAGCTCATCTATGCATTTGCTCAGCCCCTCACCACCCCCCCCCCTTGCCTTGTTGGGGCCACTGCACATTTGCTACAGGGACAGGCCTCCCTCTGACTGTTTCTGTATCCCACACCCATCTGGTGTCCAGAGGGGTGATGTTTGCAGAGCCCTAAAGAAGAGTTATCTTCTTGTCACATGGAGAAAGATGCTGGGAGGCCTTTTTCAGAGTCTGGACCAACAACTTGGAGCTTTCTGCTTCCAGACATAAGAAGTTATTTTCTGTTGTGCATAAGCTACCAGTTTCTAGTATTTTGTTATAGCAGTGCAAGCTGCCTAAGAAATGCTTCTCTACAAGATCCCAGACTCCCAACAGGGAAGAGTGGGCCCAGCTGCAGCCATCATGAAGCACCGATAGGTGCCATTGTCCACATCCCAGCACTCAGTGGGCTTTGTCTATGTGGCCAGCACTAAGTAGGTGCTTTCTATGTGGGAAGGCATTCATTTCTATCAACAGCCCTAGCATCTAGGTAGAGAGGAATGAACAACTTACACATGGCCACATAGCAAACAGATTTTCTCCACCTGCCCCTACCTAGTTTCACTTCAGAAAGGAGCTGGGACCCCCTCAGAAGAGAAGGGTGTCCAATGTGATGGTGAACACCATCTTTAGAGGATAAATTTACTGTGTTAGGCTTGTTAGGACAAAATTGTTTTTAACTTGTATAAGCCATGAGGAAGACTCTCCTACCTTCAATATACCCTGTCAGCTGGCCCGATATGGACCACTTCCTGATACAGGTGGGCTAGTCTTAAAAAACTGATTGTTGCAAAGTATTTCACTGTCTCAAGGTAATGTGTCACTAGATTAAACAGGCTAGTCACTAAAGTTTTCTGTCTTTGTCTGAAATGCTTGCTGGCTTGGATGGCTGGGGCACCTGTGGGACATCTGTTACAAAATCAAGACTTGCCCACACCCAGACAGAACATGAGTTAATTTGACTCCCCAAAATGACAACTTTATGGGTTTTGCCATTGTAATCCTTTGACCTTACCTGGAGAAGTCTTTCTGGTTTGGTTCTGGCCAGTTTCTTTTTCATAAAAAGTCTTTACTAAAACCAAAATCTGAGTCAGACTGATAAATCTCTGAATGACCCCAGATCCACAGAGTGCCACATTGACTCTGGGACTTGAGAAATGGCTGTCACTCCCAAGCTTCTGTTGTGGCATTTAAAAGTGGGGCCTTTAAGAGGTGACCAAGTCATGAGAGCCGTGTGAGACAAAACTGGCTCATGGACTCTGCGGCGAGGCCCTCGGCCAGCGAGGAAGAACCACCACCACTCGAGGATCCTTCTTGAGTCACACTTTATTGGAGCACATTGGTTGAGGGAGAGCAGGAGCTGAAGGGCCCGGAGGAAGCCAAGCGAGCTGCTTATAAAGGGACCATGGACACGGGTAAGGTCCTGATAGGTCCAGGCAGGTCTGCAGAGCCACCAAGCCTCGGGACTGGCCTGAGACGTAGGGCGTTCATGCGCATGCGCACTCTTGCAGGCGCGAACCCAGATGGCTCCAAGCCTTAAATGGAGTTGTTCACCACTTGCCCTACGGAAGTGGGCGCCATCTTGTAATGGCGATGCCTCCTCGGCCCCTAGCAGGACTCAATCCTGAGAAAAAGTCTCATCTAAAGCTCTGAGCCAGGCGTGTCCACCTGTAGCTGTCACCCTGTCCAGCCAGGCAGCCTGACTGCAAAGCAGGGCTGGTTTCTGCATTGGTTACTTTTCTGTTGTAACAGAGCACCTTGGCAAAAAGAAAAGGGTTTATTTTGGCTCCAAATTCCTAGGGAACATGGTCCATCGTGGTGAGGAAGCCGAGGGGACAGAGTCCATCGTGATGAGGAAGCCGAGGGGACATGGTCCATCGTGGTGAGGAAGCCGAGGGGACAGAGTCCATCGTGATGAGGAAGCCGAGGGGACAGGGTCCATCGTGATGAGGAAGCCGAGGGGACAGGGTCCATCGTGATGAGGAAGCCGAGGGGACAGGGTCCATCGTGGTGAGGAAGCCGAGGGGACAGGGTCCATCGTGATGAGGAAGCCGAGGGGACAGGGTCCATCGTGGTGAGGAAGCCGAGGGGACAGAGTCCATCGTGGTGAGGAAGCCGAGGGGACATGGTCCATCGTGGTGAGGAAGCCGAGGGGACAGGGTCCATCGTGATGAGGAAGCCGAGGGGACAGGGTCCATCGTGGTGAGGAAGCCGAGGGGACAGGGTCCATCGTGATGAGGAAGCCGAGGGGACAGGGTCCATCGTGGTGAGGAAGCCGAGGGGACAGGGTCCATCGTGGTGAGGAAGCCGAGGGGACATGGTCCATCGTGGTGAGGAAGCCGAGGGGACAGGGTCCATCGTGATGAGGAAGCCGAGGGGACAGGGTCCATCGTGGTGAGGAAGCCGAGGGGACATGGTCCATCGTGGTGAGGAAGCCGAGGGGACAGGGTCCATCGTGATGAGGAAGCCGAGGGGACATGGTCCATCGTGATGAGGAAGCCGAGGGGACATGGTCCATCGTGATGAGGAAGGCACGGCAGCAGGAGTGAGACCAACCTGCCAGTCATGGCACTGGCTGGTCACATTTCATCTCCCTAAGGAAGCAGAGGGAAGGAGACGGAAGGGAGGGAGGGAGATAGAGAGACAGAGAGACAGGGAGAGACTGAGAGACAGGGAGGGAGAGTAGGAGGGAGGGAGGAACAAGGCCAGGTTGTAAAACCTCAAAGCCCACCCCCAGTGACCAGTGACATACTTTCTCCAGCAAGGCTGAACTTCTTAAAGGTCCCAAACAGTGCCACCAGCTGGGTGCCAAGTGTTTAAACATATGAGCCTGTGGGGATACTTCTTTGTCAAACCACCATAGAGTTCATGGGTGGTCACCAGAGTCTGAATGGCTCAAGCCATAGAACTATCTTTCTCCACAGTTCTAGAGGCTGGAATCCAATATCAAGGCATCTGTAGGCTCACTTGCTTCCCCCATTTCAGTCCCCTGTCTCCTTAACTACATCCAATAAACTTATCATTCATCCATTTTACAGATGGGAAAGCTGAGGCTTAAGGAAAGCAGAATCAAGAGCATACTGCTAGAAAAGGACAATTAGATCCAAACATGCTTTACACCCCCCACCCTGTGTTTTTGTGTGTGTGTGTGTGTGTGTGTGTGTGTGTGTGTGTGTGTGTGTGGCACATGAGTGTGCAGAGGTCAGAGGCCCACTTTTGGGAGTCAATTTTCTTCTTGTGAGCCTGGGAGTTGAACTTGGTCTCAGTATTGAGCTGTAAGGACCCCCTACCCGCTGAGCCATCTCACTGGTCCTGTCTCCTTGCTTTTTGAACAGGATGTTGAATGAAATGTATGGAAGGAAAGCTGGAGGGTTCAGATCACACAAGCAAGGCAGATCCTGAGCTGACACACTGGGGTCTCCATCAGTAAGCTGCAAAGTCAGAGGCCAGGTGACATGCTGGCTTTTGCTTGCAAAGGAAGTTCTTTTGCAAGTGACTTGCCCAAGCAATCCTGTGAGCTATAAGAGGACTCCAGGGCCTCTTTACTAGAGGGAAAGGGGAGCAGACACGGCCTACCCCTGCCAGCACCAGTCTTTTGAGGCAAATAAAACGCAGCTGACATTGGGACACAGTGCCTAAATTGCACTAAAATCTACCCCATAAATGGTCTCTTTCCTTGTGAAACCACAAAAGGCGTGGAGGAAGGTGACTAGGGCCAGGCAGAAATATTTCTGCAGTGTAACCAACTCTCCAAGGTCAAGGGTGAGCAGAACTTCTGCCCAAGAAGTGGACTCCCTGCTCAGCAAGCCTGTACTCTGCCTGGCCCTTTTTGAGGGACTATGGTTGGCATCTGGGGCAGAGGTCATGCTGTGCTGGCACTCCAGAAAACTGAGGCAAGAGATGGGTTTACAAGAACTCCAATGAAGAATGCATTCTCAGGGCAAGGGTTTCCCAGGTGATGGCCAGGAGGCGCTCAGAATCAAGGAGGAGGCCTGGGATGAACCTTAAGCAGGAAAAAGGAAACCGAGGTGTGAGGACACTGCTCAGTGGTGGCTCCTTCTACAGGCTGCTGCTGGAAGTATAGCTGAGGGAGAAGTGCTCCCCACACTGCAGGTGCCGAGGGAGAAGTGCTCCCCCACCACACTGCAGGTGCTGAGGGAGAAGTGCTCCCCACACTGCAGGTGCCGAGGGAGAAGTGCTCCCCACACTGCAGGTGCTGAGGGAGAAGTGCTCCCCACACTGCAGGTGCTGAGGGAGAAGTGCTCCCCACACTGCAGGTGCTGAGGGAGAAGTGCTCCCCACACTGCAGGTGCCGAGGGAGAAGTGCTCCCCCACCACACTGCAGGTGCTGAGGGAGAAGTGCTCCCCCACCACACTGCAGGTGCTGAGGGAGAAGTGCTCCCCACACTGCAGGTGCCGAGGGAGAAGTGCTCCCCACACTGCAGGTGCCGAGGGAGAAGTGCTCCCCCACCACACTGCAGGTGCTGAGGGAGAAGTGCTCCGCCCACACACTGCAGGTGCTGAGGGAGAAGTGCTCCCCCACCACACTGTAGGTGCTGAGGGAGAAGTGCTCCCCACACTGCAGGTGCTGAGGGAGAAGTGCTCCGCCCACCACACTGCAGGTGCTGAGGGAGAAGTGCTCCCCCCACCACACTGCAGTTGCTGAGGGAGAAGTGCTCCCCCCACCACACTGCAGGTGCTGAGGGAGAAGTGCTCCCCCACCACACTGCAGGTGCTGAGGGAGAAGTGCTCCCCCCACCACACTGCAGGTGCTGAGGGAGAAGTGCTCCCCCACCACACTGCAGGTGCTGAGGGAGAAGTGCTCCGCCCACCACACTGCAGGTGCCGAGGGAGAAGTGCTCCCCCCACCACACTGCAGGTGCCGAGGGAGAAGTGCTCCGCCCACCACACTGCAGGTGCCGAGGGAGAAGTGCTCCGCCCACCACACTGCAGGTGCTGAGGGAGAAGTGCTCCCCACACTGCAGGTGCTGAGGGAGAAGTGCTCCCCACACCACACTGCAGGTGCTGAGGGAGAAGTGCTCCCCACACTGCAGGTGCTGAGGGAGAAGTGCTCCCCCCACCACACTGCAGTTGCTGAGGGAGAAGTGCTCCCCCCACCACACTGCAGGTGCTGAGGGAGAAGTGCTCCCCCACCACACTGCAGGTGCTGAGGGAGAAGTGCTCCCCCCACCACACTGCAGTTGCTGAGGGAGAAGTGCTCCCCCCACCACACTGCAGGTGCTGAGGGAGAAGTGCTCCCCCCACCACACTGCAGGTGCTGAGGGAGAAGTGCTCCCCCCACCACACTGCAGGTGCTGAGGGAGAAGTGCTCCCCCACCACACTGCAGGTGTTGAGGGAGAAGTGCTCCCCCACCACACTGCAGGTGCTGAGGGAGAAGTGCTCCCCCACCACACTGCAGGTGCTGAGGGAGAAGTGCTCCCCCCACCACACTGCAGGTGCTGAGGGAGAAGTGCTCTGCCCACCACACTGCAGGTGCTGAGGGAGAAGTGCTCCCCACACTGCAGGTGCTGAGGGAGAAGTGCTCCCTCCACCACACTGCAGGTGCTGAGGGAGAAGTGCTCCCCCACCACACTGCAGGTGCTGAGGGAGAAGTGCTCCCCACACTGCAGGTGCCGAGGGAGAAGTGCTCCCCCCACCACACTGCAGGTGCTGAGGGAGAAGTGCTCCCCACACCACACTGCAGGTGCTGAGGGAGAAGTGCTCCCCCCACCACACTGCAGGTGCTGAGGGAAAAGTGCTCCCCACACTGCAGGTGCTGAGGGAGAAGTGCTCCCCCCACCACACTGCAGGTGCTGAGGGAGAAGTGCTCCCCCCACCACACTGCAGGTTTGGGTCTTGAGTCCTCACATGCAGCTAAGGGCCACCGCTCACTCTGTGCTTTTAAGCCATTTCTTCTAAGTTCACTCAACCACTGGCAAGACTGGCCCTAAAATGCAGGCTGCCAGGAAGATTCAAATTTCAGATAGTAAAAAAAATAATAGAAGAGATGGATATTTATCTGAAACTAGGTCTAGGCCTTTTGTGCTTTATTTGCTAGTTCTGGCCACTCTCTTCTGAGGGCTGGACTCTGCCCTAGTGGGTAGCAGACAGGGACCTCTCCTCTCCATGCTGGTTAGTTTCATCAACTGGATATGACCTCGAGTCACCGGGAAAGAGGGAACCTCAACTGCAGAATTGTCCCCACTGGCCTGTCACCATGTCTGGAAGAGATTGTCTTGATTGCTGATGGATGTAGGGGATCCCACTCACTGTGGGTGACTCCATCCTTAGGCAGGTGGCCTTGGGATGCAGAAGAAAGCTAGCTGATCATGAGCCAGTGAGCAACATTTCTTAATGGTTTCTGATTCAGTTCTTGCTTGAGTTCTCTCAGTGATGGACTGTCTCTTAGTTTGCCTCCTATTGCTGTGATGCAATCTGGGGAGGAAAGGGTTGATTTCAGCTTATAATTGTAGTGCATCATCCAGGGAAATCAGGGAAGGGACTCAAGACAGGAATTTGGAGGCAGGAACTAAAGCAGAGGCCATGGAGGAGTGCTGTTTATTGGTGTTCTCCTCCTGGCTCGCTCAGTTTCTTACATACCCCAGGACCACCTGCCTGAGAATATCACTTCTTGGCAGTGGGCTTAGCCTGTCCTCACCCATCATCAGTTAAGACAATGGCCCCCACAGCAGTACGTGGAAGTGGTGCATGTCTTTAAACCCAGCACTCCAGAGGCAGAGGCAGGAGGATCTCTGTGAGCTCAAGACATCTACCTTGGGCTACATAGAAAGTTCTAGGCCAGCCACAGCTACATAGTAAGACCTTGCCTCAAAAAACAAAATGAGAGAGAGGGAGTGTGGAGAAAGAAAGAACCCTATATGCTTGCCTACAGGCCAGGCTGATGGGGCATTTTATTTTCAACTGATGCTCCCTCTTTCCAAATGGCTAAAACTTGTATCAACTTGACAACAAAACAAAACAACCCTCTACCACCCCTTTCCTGCTTTTGGTCAGGGCGTTTTGTCACAGCCACAGAGAGGAAACTAGGAGGCTATGTCTTTCACATCTTGACAACCTTAGGGAACTAGACCAGCCTCACTGTTTGGAGGAAAAAGAGCCTCAAACAGAAACGCAGGCATTCCTGGCCTGAAGGTGAGCTGCCATCCCTGCAAACTCCACTGTGGTGCAAACCCTCAGGTAGGCAGTGACCGTTGTCTCATCTCTACAGATCAACCACTGCTGCCTTTCTGCACCTACTGTGCACTCCCCCACCCCTGCCTTGTCTCCCAGTATTTAGGTTGTATCACACATTGATCTTTTGTTACTATAACAACATACTTGAGATAATTAACTTAGGCAGAGGGGAAGATTTCTTCTGGCTCAGTGTGGGATGTCCAGTGGGCCTGTGTTGAGGCAGCCTATTACTGTGAGATTGTGTTGGGGACACTGGCACAACTCAGGAAGCAAAGAGAGTGTCAGGAAGGACAGATATCCTTCTAGTTCCTTTGTGTCCTATGGCCTACCAAAAGATTCTACCATCTCACAATCGTGCCAAGCTGGGAATTAAACCTTTAACACAGGGGCTTTGTGGGAAGGTTGAGATCTAAGCCACAATTGCACACATCACTAGCCCAGACCCAGACCAAAGTTCTGAGTCTGGCTCCTATGGGATGTATTGTTTTTGCACACCATAAGATGGGAAAAACTGGAGGCAAGCCATCCTAACTCAGGGACTGTTGGTATCAACCACAATGCTAGATAGTTCTAAAAGTTTTCTTCTCTCTAGGAAGTGATGGGCATGGGAAGACTGGTCCTTTGTAGAACACAGAGGCCTCCTGCCCCTCCTTCCCTATGCCGGTCACCTTGGAGACAGGCCATTCAGGATCTCCTCACTCACATGCTCACCGTCATGAGTGGGTGAAGGAGGGAACATGCTGACAAAGAAAATGATCTACGAGGTTGCCTGTCTAGACAGGGCTGACCCACTAGACAGGCAGGAAAGCAGACAGGAGCGAGTTTTGGCCAAAGCTGAAACTCAAGACGCCCCTGAGCCATCCTCTGCTGAGCTGGGGTTGTCTGGGCTGCAGCCAGCCTCACTGCTGCTCCATCCAGAATCAAAGGGTCTGTGTTTCTGTAGAGAAAAGGCCTGATTTCACAGCGAAAAACTTTAATAATGGAAGAGGAGCCCGGATGCCTCCTCTCTCTTACTCCTTCGTGTGTGGGAGGCCGCTAAGAGGAAATTAATATTTTAGCTATAAAAATTGTCTTCAGATCTGCTTTAGAGACACAATCTACTAATTGAAAACATTTTGCGGTGGGGTGGGGGGAGGGCTTTAAATCAAGGGAAACAGGTGCAGGCTGGTGGGTTCTAGAAGGAGTATTTATCTTGGAAAGTAGCAAAAGTGGCCCAGATAAGGTCCCTCTAAAGCCAGCAGCACCCTGCTACCTCTCAGGCCTCTATGGTGTAGAAGCCTACTGAAAGATTAGTGGAGACCAGGAAGGAAAACCACACCTGATGCTTCCGGGTAACACCCTAAGTCAGCACCTCCCCCTCCCTCTCTTCTCCAGCCCCAGGAGGGCATACACGCTTACTGCAATTTTCATAGCATCCCATCCTGTTCTGTCCATTCCCAAGTGGATCCTGCCCAGCTCTGCTCTTATTTATTTATTTATTTACCTGGGTGCAGTGAACTTTATTAATGATATGCAAGAGAGTGGGGGTCCCTTTCTGGGGGTCTGGGTGTAAACTGTGGTGGGAGATGCTCAGTGCTGCGGGTGGGGGCTGAATTGGGACAGGAACTCCTCAGCAGCTGAGGGCCTCTCTTTCTCTTTGTTCTTGCTGAGGTAGATGGAGGCCACGGAGGCCATGAGGTCCACCATCCTAGTGCTATAGCCGTATTTGCTGTCATACCAGGAAATGAGCTTGATAAGGTTGTTACTGAGGGGAATGCAAGGCCCGATTAAAGGTGGAGGAGACATTGGGGGCAGGAACACAGAAGGCTGTGGAAGCGAGCTTCCCATCCAGCTGGGGGATGGCCTTGCCCACAGATTTGGCAGCACTAGTGGTTGCAGGAATGATGTTCTGGACAGCCCCATGGCCATCACATTACAGTTTCCCAGAGGGGTCATCCACAGTCTCCTGGTGGCAATGCTGGCATGGACTATGGTCATGAGTCCTTCCACAATGCCAGAGTTATCATGGATGACATTGGCCATGAGCTAAGCAGTTGGTGGTGCGGGAAGCATTGCTGACAATTGTATGCTAGCTTCTTGGGTTCATGCATATCACAAACATGGGAGCAAAGGACAAGATGACCCTTTGGTTCCATACCAGTAGATTCCACAAGATATCATCACTGCCTTTGATATTGGCCAGATATTGCTCCTGGAAGATAAAGATGGCCTTCCTGCTGGGGACAAGTGTCCTCAGCCACAGCTATGCCGTGGAACTTGCCCTTTGTAGAGTCATATTGGAGCATGTAGATCTTGAAGTTGAGGTCAGAGAAGCAGTCACTGTAGGCAAGAATATCCACTTTGCCAGAGTTGAAGGCAGCACTGGTAATCAGGAACCCAACAGAGTCAAATCATCCACTCTGACCTTCACCATCATGTCTCAGGGATGAGTCTGGCAAGGCATGAGAAGTTGCTGCTATCTCTAGAACAGGGAAGAGCAGATGGCCTCTGCTCTATTTTACTCTTTGGAGGATAAGCCTGGCTTTTTCCTTCCATACGCACCTGGAACAGCTGGCCCTTCCCTTTGCCATTTCGGTGCCATGGTTTTGGGCATTTTGTCTGTGTCTAAAGGGGTGTACATTCTTTAAAAATTTCAGTAGATATATGAAAGATCATTGTCACAATCAAGTCAATTCTTTCCCAGGGGGCAATGGTATTTAACACATGAAAACCAGTAAGCCTGACTTACCTACCACACTATGACAAAAGTTCTGGGATCACCTCAAGGGAGCAGAAAAGACATCTGAGAAAATCCAATCCTTTATGATAAAGACTCAACAAATCAAGTGTGGAAAGATGTATAATGAAGGTCACAGTTAGCAGTCCCAGCTGATGAAAGTCTGAGCAGGGCATGACTGAAAGCATTCCATGATTCAGGGCAGGGTGAGAGTGCCCACCCTTACCACTTTTATTTAATGCAATATTAGAAGTGTTGGGCAGAGCAATATAGCTAGAAAAAGTAAACAGGTACCCAGATTTGAAAGAAAGACATCGACTCGCTTCTGGTTGCAGAGGATATAATCTTAAACACAGCAAACTCAAAGAGACAGAGATTCCAAGGTCATAAAAGCCGTAATAGAAGTAATATTTGTGTGTGTGCGCACATGAATGAGTGTGTGTGTGTGTGTGTGTGTGTGTGTGTGTGTGGTTTTGTGTGTGTGTGCTCTACAGGTTGGGAGCTTGGCTATATAATGTGTGACAGGCCAAGGTAGGATAGTAATCCCAATTTCAAAGTTTAGTCCATGACCCTTGAGTCCTCCCTTCTACTATTGCACAAACTTGCCTACCCATGCTGTGTGTCAGCATATTGTCAGGACAGGTTTTTTTTTTTTTTTTTTTTTTTTTTTTTTTTGTCTACCTTGTCACAGTGAAAACAAACTCCATATGGAGGTTCTCTGATGCACATCATCTTCTTTTGAAGTAAATTGGTGCTGCTAGGAACAGACGAGTTTCACTGTCATGAAAAGCCTTATGTTATTAAAACATCTTAAATGCTATATTCTATAGATCTCCAAAGTGCTTGAAGACTATCTGCCTATCTAAAATATATCTTTGCTAGACCTTGAAAACATACCTAACATGGCCACAAATTTGATTGTTACAGATGACTAACTACTAACCTACATTTAATGATCTTAAACCATTTGTAACAATGGCCTTTAAGGACTAGAACTTTACATTACATTTTTTTGATAATTTTTTAAATTTAAATTTGAAACAATCTTGTTTTACATGTCAATTCCAATTCCCTCACCCTCCCTACCAACCCCCATCCTATCCCTTTTCTGTTCCCCAGGGAGGGTGAGGCCTTCCATGGAGAGTCTCCAAAATCTATCATATCATTTAGAGCAGGGCCTTTACATTTTAATATGAGCTGCATAGGTACAATACCTAAAAAAAAAAGTAGAAATATTTATACAGTATGTTAAAACAAAAAATACCTTACATTTGTATCAATATAAAAATATCTTAGACAAAAGTAGAAACATATATACAGTATGTTAAAACAAAAGTAACCTTAAATTTATATCAATATAAAAAAATACCAGCCAGGTAGTGGTATGGTAGCACATGCCTTTAATCTTGGCAAAGGCAGGAAAATCTCTGTAAGTTTGAGGCCAGCCTGGGCTACAGAGTGAGTTGTAGGATAGCCTGTGCTACACAGAACAACACTGTCTCAAAAAATAAACAAGATTAGAAACATACATACAGTATAACAAAAATAACCTTAGATTTGTATTAATATACAAGAATTCATACCAATGCAAAATATTCAAGACCAATGGTTGCCTTTTAAGTTTAAAAGTACATTCAATAATCTATCTTTTCATTCTATCATTCCTATATCCCCCTTTTTCTTTTCAGAACAAGATCCCTGAATCCAACCTCCTTTGCTTAGTTTCCTCCATAACCAGTGACAACTTAAAACCAACACCTCTTCATGATGACAAACTCTATAATCTACTAAACAACAAAAAACCATCAACCTCACCTCTTGGGAATGTGGGCATTGTGTTCTTAAAATTACTTCCTGCTGCCTGGGGCAGCAGAAAATTGAGATAATGGTCAAGTCCTGGGAGAGTTGGCTGTATCATTTCTGTCCAGTCTCTGTGTAATGGAAAAGCACAGAGCTTATATGAAGTTCTGGCTGGGGTAGTCTGTGAGGCTGTATCATCTCAGCTAACCATCTTGAAATTGTCTTGAGCAGTTTGTAGCCAAAAGCTGATCTTTGGGTGGTGTTTGTCAGCTTAATTGCATTACCACAATCAGGTGGGATCGTCATTGTGGGGTCCCAACATCCCTTTGGAGATTTCAAAGGTCGCTATTAGGAATGGTTCACTGCAGAAAACTTAAGTTTTAATTGCCATATGCAGCAGATATCAGAGAACCAAATTTATTAAATACTTCCAGGTACACAATCTTAATTCCTAGTTATCTGATTCAAACTCAAACCCCAAATTATATACAGGAAGCTAGATGAAGCCTATTTCCAGAATTAGTTGATGCTCTATGTGGTCATAATATCATAACAGTATATATATATATATATAATTTATACCTTAAGAAAAGTTTTAAAGAGTCAAAATAAAACCAAAGGCTTATAAGATTAGTTACAATATAATAGTCCCTTAATTTTGGTTTTTCTTCTGTCCCATACCAGGTGGCTTTTCCAACATGAGACAGAGATTTTGGATTTTCCTTTAACAAGCATGCTTGGACTAAGAAGAGAGAGCCACACTTCAACTCCAAAGTCAGCTTTAATTTTTAATGGAATTGAGACTATAAAAAGACCATCTTATATGTCTGTAGAGAACAGCAAAAACAAACATTTGGGAAGATTTATGAAAATTCATCCTGTTGGAAAATGTGCTCTACCACTGGGCCAATTCACTCCTTTTCTTGGGTCACTTTCTGTGAATGACTTGTTCTTCTTCAGACTTCTCATTTGTCTAGTGTTCTTCAGATTTCTTAGTTGGATGCTTTCATTCTCTTGGAAAGACAAAAACAAAACCCTGCCCCAACCCTATCTTTGGGGGATTTCCCTTTTTGGCATGTTGTATCTGATCAAATGAAAGACATTTCTTAGTCTTATAAGTTAATTTAGATTGAATGGACACTCTGTTTGATGAACTATCACCTCTCCTAATCAGGAGGTCTCTCCCTTTTGAATCTATTTTTTTTTTTTTTGATGGTATCCATAGATTTTCTTCTAGTGTAGAAACAAAAGCAAAACCTTTTCCCCAATGTAACATACATTTTGGTTTCCATTCTGAGGCCAACACATTTTAAAAGTACACAGGTTGATTTAATTCAACATTTTTTTAAAAAAATACTATCCAGTGTCTCTATGAAGTTCTTTTCTCATCAGCATTTAAAAAAATAAAGTTAATAAAGCATTATGCAATATAACTCTTGGGGTCTTTATTATTCTTTCTATTTATTAGGCGTATCTTTTAAAGTTCAATTACATCTTTCTATAACTACTTGTACTGTAAGATTTCTAATATACCTGCAATATGCTTTATATTGTAATGTGCAAAAATCTGTTTCATTTTACTAGAGACATATGCTGGAGCATTGTCAGTTTTAATTTGTACAGGTATCCCCATGATGGCCATAACATCTAATAAATGTGTAATTACAGAATCAACCTTTTCAGAACTCAAAGCAGTTGAAATCCTGGATATATATCTATGGTGTAGTGCACATACTCTAATTTTTCAAACTCCACAAAATTAAACACATCTGTTTGCCAAATTTCCTTTTTTTTTTTTTTGAGTACCTTCTGGGTTACTTCCTGCAGATAATGGAGTTTGGTGATACAAAGAGCAAGTAAAACATTTCCTTATAATTTCCTTGGCTTGTTGATGATATATATATATATATATATATATATATATATATATATATATAATCTTCAAACCCTTGCTAGTAACATGGTGTTTCTTACAAAATTCTGAGGCTTCTAGCACATTTTCTATGAATAGTAATCAATTTCATCATTACCTTGTGCTAGAGGGCTTGGTAGAACCATATGGGATCTGATATGTGTTGATTATTTCTTGTAATTGAATAAATAACAAAGTTAATCCTGAATCATCTGGAATAAGTTCAGTGGTTTCAATATGTAAAACAACTTTTTCTGAATATTGAGTCAGTAACTATATTAAGAGGCTTGGGAAAATCTAATAATACCATGAGAATAGCACATAATTATGGCTTTTGAACAGAATCATAAGGGTTTTGAACAAATTTACTCAGATTTCCTTACTTATAACTTGCCTTTCTTGACTTATTTGCATCAATATAGAATGTAAGGGGCTCCAGAAATTGGTGTATCTTTTACAACGTGAGAAAGAATCCAATTAGTTCCTTTAATAAACTGAAGTCTCTTGCTTTTGAGATATTTGTTGTTAATATCTCCCAAGAAATTACTGAAAACTCTTTGCTAATATTAATTTTCTGTCCATAATGAGTGAATTTCAACATTAGTAAAAGGCACCACAATTTCTTCTGTGTCTATTCCTGCTAATTGCCAAAGTTTTATTTTTCCCTTCTGAATCAATTCAGAAACCTTTTCTGCATAGGCCTTTAATTTTTTACTGTTTGGATGGCAAAAATATACATTTAAAAATAAATATTATCTTTTCTTTGCATAAGAATTCCTATGGGAAAATGCATAGAAGGTAAAATAACCAGAATACAGTCAAGCTCTGGATCCAATCAATCCATATGTACATCCTGTAATTTCTCTTCTACCAAAGCCAATTCTCTCTCAGCCTCAGCTGATAGTTTTCTTGGACTATATAAGTCCTTATCACCTTGTAAGGTTTGAAATAAATTACTTAGTTCTTAAGTTGTCAATCCAATTGTGGGCCATTGCCAGTTAACATCTCCTAGCAATTTTTGAAAATCATTAAGACTCCATAATTGATTTTTCTTGGTTTGTACTTTCTGTGGTTGAATTTCTTGTAACTAGGTAATTAATAGACTCTCTTCTTCATATTTTTTTTTTCAGGAGCAAATTGTAATCTCCAACAAGGCAAAATTTTCTTTATGTCTTCAAACATTTTTTTCCTAAAGTAGATATCTTAGAAAAGGTATCTGAATCTGAATCAGCTAGTAAAACATATAGAGAGGAAGCTATTTACAAATTATTTCCAATGGCTGTTGTAGAAAATATTGACACAAGATAAGGCTGTTTAACATTACCTGTGGAAGAATTTCCCACTGGTACCTCTTAACAAGCCAGGAATTATAAGTAGGCACCGTGAAGGCAATTTTTTTCTATCCTGTTCTTGTAAATGTGCAATAAAAAAGCCGTCTTTTAAGTAAGTCATTATAATAGACCATCTTTAGGTAATAAAGAAGGCAAGGGAATTCCAGACTGTAAAGTGCTCATTGGCTGGATCATCTTACTAATATTTCTTATTAGCTGTTACCATCCTCCATTTTCAGATTTATTTTTAATGACAAATACAGGAGAATTCCAAGGACTGGTGATTCTTCAATGTGTTGAACATTTAGCTGCTCCTATATCAGTTGTTCTTAAGCTTGCAATTTTTCTGATGTCAAAGGCCATTGTTCTACCCAGACAGGTTTGTCAGTTAACCACTTTAAAGGTAGGGCTGTTGGTACCTTTGAAGAATCAGCAGCTCTTGTGCTCTGCTTACGTACAATCTGAATTGTCAGTGACTGTTCTTGATAATACCTTTTAATATTTTCTCTGAAGCACACATTAGTTTATGCTTTGTTTCTGAGATTGGAGGAATGTTAATCTGTGTTTTACTGTGCTGCAACAAATCATTTCCCCATAAATTCATTGTTATGTTGGCCACATATGGCTTTAATTTTCCTACCTGTCCTTCTGACCTTGTATACTTGACCTATCTTTCACTTTGCTTTTCCTGAGATAAAGTTCTAATCCATAGAAGCTGAACATTTGCCTCCTACAGAGGCCAATCTGGATGACAAGATTTTGGTGGAATTATTGTTACCTATGTACCTGCATTTTTAGTTTTGGTCCCTGATCACTTATAGCAGTTTGCCAAAAATCTTGTTTTATGGTCTCTCTTGAACATTGTTTTATCTAAGGAAGCTGTTATGTCATCTAGAGCAGTATGGCTTTTAACAACAGGCATTAAGTCTTTTAATTGCTATGTGGAGGGGTCTCCTCAATGATGATAAGGAATTGAATGATTTTGACATGGGGGGGCTTGTGAGAGGCTCCCTAAGGCATTTCCCAATGGCAAAGGGTTACCTTGCCTGCCCCATGTTGATCTGCATTCATTAGTTCAATGCTGGCCTTTGCCACACCTTCTGCATAATCTAGAAGGCTTGAGCCTTCTGTTGGGATTATCTCTAGAAACATTGTTTCTAGGAATGCCTATAATCCCTTTTCTGATGACCCAGTTTTCCACAATTAAAACATCTAACCTTTTTATTTTTCTTTAAAAAAAAATTAGAAATCACTCCTCCTATCCAAGTATCATAAGTGTAAGAACCAATATCAGCTGTTTTTATAATCCACTCATCTGTTGGTGCTGATCTTGCCTTTAAAGGCATGACCACCCTTTTAATACTGAATTAGCATTTTCAAAAGCCAAAGATTCAATTAATATTTGTCCAACTTCTGGATCTGATATCATTCTATTTGCAGTCAATCTTTGTAAAAAAAAAAAAAAAATAAAATCAGTGATGGCTTCTTTTGGGCCTTGCATAATTTTAGTAAATGGCTCAGTCCTCTTTCCTAATTCTTCAATCCTCTTCTAGCATTCTAAGGTGCTATATGGCATAGGGCCAATGTGTGATCATCAAATCTAACGGTCTTTGCAAATCAGCATACTGGGCTTCATCAAGAAGCTGGCCTTGGGGAATTTCTACACCTCCATCCCTACTTTGTTCTTCATTTCTTCGCCATGTTTTCTTTATAACTGATGACCAGCCAGCAGCAAGTGGCTGCCTCACACATGGTCTTTGTCCTGTGTTGAATGCCAGATGAAATGTTTAGCTAATTGTTCTTCATGAATAAAAACCCAGGAGTCAGATATCAGGGTGAGAACCAGAATTATCAGAGAAGTGGCTGAGAAGTGACCAATGACCTTCCCTCTATCCTTCCTCGATCCAAAAGGGCTGAGCATCTCTCTAAGCCCCTCCCTACTACTTCCTGTGTCTCTCTATATGTTCTTGGTCCTCCAAAACCTCTATGGCTAATTTTGGTCAGCTAGTAGCTAGCTCCACCCTCTGAGTCAAAGTAAACTTTATTGTCAGTCTCAGGAGTGTCAGAGTATGATCAAAATAGCCCATACTGTTTGGATTTGCCGAGACTTGTCTGACCCCCTCCATGTGCTCACCTCAATTCTTGAAGCAGAGAATAGGACTCTGACTCTCCAGGTTTCGGCCACCAATACTACCACCTGCTTGAGTGAGACACCTGTACTGGGTCAGTCTCCTGCTTCGACATGTTTAGGCTTTAACACTGACTATTCAACACCTGGGGGAGCCCTGCCATGGTCACTGCCCTATACAAGCTCCCACTTGTGCCTCTCCAACCTCCATCTTCTGCAGAAGTGCCTTTTACAGTCAGCCTGGTGGCTTTTAGATTGAATTCATGAGGAGGGCAAGAAAAGAGCCCCAGGAATCATTTTAATGGCTGTGAGCATGTCACACAGGCATGTGGCCCAACTGCCTAGCTAGTTCCAGCTGGATTAGAGAGAAGCTGTCCCCCCACTCGGGGTAATATTCCAGGAATTAAGCTGGGAGCATGAATCTTCCCCCCAAGACAGGATTTCTCTGTGTAGCCCTGGCTGTCCTGGAACTCATCCTATAGACCAGGCTGGCCTTGAACTCAGAGATCCACCTGCCTCTGCCTCCCGAGTGTTGTGGAATATTATTTTAAGATGTGTTACCTTTCTTTATGCTGTGGAACATTTGCTTAATGATGCGAAGATGCGTTGCATTCTTTTATGTTGCATTTGTTTAACTCTGTGAAGCTGTGATTCTTTGCCTGCCTAAGACACCTGATTGATCCTTAAAGAGCTGAAAGGATAGGTGGGTCTGGCAGGCAGAGAGAATAAATAGGAGGAGGAGACTGAGGAGTGACAAAAGGAGGAGGAGAGGACAGTAGGGGCCAGCCACCCAGCTGTAGGGCAAGTCAGAGCAGGAGGTAAAGAAAGGTATATTGAATAGAGGAAGATAAAAGGCCAGAGGCAAGAGGTAGATGGGATAATTTAAGTGAAGAAAAGCTGTCAAGAAACAAGCCAAGCTAAGGCTGGACATTCATGAGGAAGAATAAGTTTCTCTGTGTGTACTTGTTTGGGAGCTGGGGGTGGGCCCCCAAAGAGCCAAAAAAAAAAGAACAAAACAAAAACTCAATTACATCTGAGTGCTGGGATTAAAGGTGTACTTCACCACCGCCCAGCTGGGGGCATGAGGGGAATTTTTATCAGGACGAATTGATAGAAAGGGACAGGACTGTGGTGGTGGTGAGGCAGCAAGGATTTTCCCAGCTCTTGGTCTTTGTTGTACAGCATTTGTATCCATCTTACAACCTTTACTGGTTTGGATAAACAAACACTGGGCTTTTTCTACAGATGACACTTGTTTTACTGCTCAGTGACATCACCTCCCATTTTAGAGAGAGATTGATGTGGGAAATTCCATATAAATACTCAGCATCAACAAGCCACTGTGTCAGCAGCCTGTTGGAGCTGGGCTGCTGGCTCAGCACAGCCAGGCCAGCCTGTGCGAGACAGGAACCCGTGGTTTCTAAGGCCCAAGCATGAAGTCTTGGGAAAGCTTGAGAGTGCTTTCCGGGTCACCCATATTTTTCCTACTGTAGATGTCTTGACTCACAGAGTTCCTTGATGTCACTCTGTCCCTAGCTTAGGTATTATTGAAGCAGAAGAAAGAGTTACTGTGGTAGAGGCTGAATATACCCAGGGGGGGAGTTTGTGATTTTTAGAGAGAAGAAAGAATAGACGTGTGTGTGTGTGTGTGTGTGTGTGTGTGAGAGAGAGAGAGAGAGAGAGAGAGAGAAAGAGAGAGAGGAAGAGAAAGAGAGAAAGAGAGAGAGAGAAAGAGAGAGAGAGAGAGGTATAATTAAGATTATATTGGCAGCTGGGATAGGAGGATGGGGGCCACAGGCTTGTTTCCTAAGAGCTGTGGACTAGCCATTCATCTGTCATTTGTATGATGTTTGTCAGCACTTCATTTGTGCCAGAAACTATCCTGGGCTGCTGGGGAACTAGGACCAAAGCAGACATCACCCCAAACATCTGGGGCACATGCTTGGAAGTGGAGAGACCATATACTGGTACCCCAAATCAAGCTTGCAGAAGATTCTGCTTGGAGTATCAGAATTGGAGACAAGCCCCCTATTAAGTGGCTATAATCCACCTGCCTCTGCCTCCTGAGTGCTGGGATTAAAGGTCACCACACTCAGAAGAAAAGTTTTATTTTTTTAATACTGAAAAGGTGCTGGAGAGATGGCTCACTGGCTAAGAATGTTTCCTCATCTTCCAGAAGACTCTAGCTCTAGAGGATCTGATGTTCCCCCCCCCCCACACATACACAGATAAAGATAAAGGCAGAAAACAGTCAGGGGAGGAGCACACAAACCCATAAGAGTTTTGTGAGGCTGTTCCACGTGCCCAACACCATTACAGGGTCCAAATAGAAAAGGAATTTCCTAACCCAGACTTGGTTTGGGAAGTCTGTAAGTGTTGTGCTCTGTCCCCTTTGTATGCAGTCTGTGACCCAAGTCCATACAATGGTGCTGCCCATATTTAGGGTGGGCCTGCACAACATTGTTGACTGACATCTTTCAGCATACTCTCTAAATGTCCAACCCAAGCATCCAAATGACCACATAGTCTCAGTGGCAGATGGAGGTGCAAGCAGAGGCACTTGAAGCCAATTTGCTTCCTCCCTTCCCCTCAGGACTCCCTTGGGTCAAAGTGATGGCAATGGCATGGCTGTGTTCATATCAAGGATAGTGCAGCATCCTCTGACAGCTATGACAAAGAACCATATTGCCTCATTCTTTTGTTCTTCCAGAACCTTTGATGGAGGCACATAGGATCACTGGTGTCCTTGGCATGCAATAACTTTTCACATTCCACAGTTTGCATTGGCCATCTCATGGGCCTAGAATGTTCTTTGTTTTCCATTAGGTCCATTGCATCCTAGCATTCCTGACTAAGCTTGCTGGTGGCTAGGAGGACTTGTCTGTCTTCTCTTTCATCCCTTTACCTGGTAGGATTTGAATATAAAATGTGCCCCAGGCTTGTGTGTTGGGTGCTTGCTCCTCCACTCTGGGTGCTATTTTGGAAGATGGTTGAAAGCTTCAGGGGTTGGGTTCCAGCATGAGGAAGAAGGTCCCTGGTGGCAGGCATCTGGTGGCTGCACCTGGACCTGACACTGCCCTTCCTGTCAGCAGATAGAGTCTGTTCTGCCACACACCATTACCATGACACTATTGAAGAGCATGGCCCCATGGAATCATGGGCTGAGCCCTCTGAAAGGGAGCTGAGGAACCTTACTTCCTTTAAGTTGTTCTCAGGCATTTTGCTCACATCTGTGCAGAAATTACTAAGATATTATGGATGTGCAGATAGAGGGGGTTCTGAGCCCTTGTGATGCTTGGGGTTTTTTTTTTGTTTGTTTGTTTTTGTTTTTTATAGATATCCCCTCCCTGTCTGCCTCCATACCCTTTTCTCTTTCTGTTGTTCTCAGCATGCATTGGGCATGGCAATTTTAAACAAGACGGGCATCCTTATTTTGCTATTGACTTTGAACTGGGATGCTGCACTTTATGAAGGTCACTTGGAAGCCAGGCATAGTGGCAAATACTTGTGAGTCTAGAATGGGGGAAACTGAGGCAGGAGGATCAGCCCCAGCAATATAGCAAGATTCTGTCTCAAAAAGATACAAAGAAATGCAAGAACAAGGCCGAGGTCCCTGCTGCTTCTCTAGGGGCCCCTCTGGCTTAACTGCTGCCATGCTGTGCAGCTTCTCTGTGTGGGGAGCATGCTGCGGTGACAGGAAGGACCCAGCCAGTCAGCATCACGGGTGCTGTGGTGATGAAGTGTCAGGCAGTTGAAGGAAGGGGTTGTTTGGGCTCACAGTTTGAGGGGCACAGTCCATTATGGTGGGGGAAGCTCAGTGGCAGGAGCCTGAGGCTGCTGGTCACACTGTGTCCACAGTCAGGAGCAGAGGGCAGTGACTGTCCATGCTCAACTCAATCTCCTGTTTGTACGCAGTCTGTGACCCCAACCCGTGGAATAGTGCTGCACATATTTAGGGTGGGTACCCCACCCCCAACTCCAACAATCTAATGTAGATAACAACTCATAAACATGCCTGCAGACTTGTCTCCAATGTGACTCTGGAGCCTGTCAAGTTGACAGTCATTATTAGCCATCACAGGTGGTGATACCGGTACATAGTCCTTTTCTACCCCAGTGCCACTTTAGGTGTGCAGCAGGCCCTACAGGTGGCTGCCAACAGGCTTTGGGTGAGAGGGTGTGTGGAGAGAGCCTTTTCTCATTACAGCTTTCTACACCCTCTGAGCATCAAGGTGACCCTAGCAGTTGGGTGTGCATGGGCCAAAGAGTGGGGGAGGAGTAAAGAGACACGGTGTGCTGAGTGTGGTTGGAGTATTCACACTTACTCTGTACACAGCAGTGACAGAAGGCAGCTCCAAAGCCCAGAAACTTGGCTTGCAAAGTAGGCACAGGTTTAGGGAGGGGATTTGGTTCTGACAGGTACACTTGTAGAAATGCTGGACAGTTACTGTACCTTGGGGAGCTACCATGGGGCCACTCCTGGCCCACTTAAGCCCAAGTGTCGTCTTCAGAGATGACCAATTCCCCTTATGCATTGTTTTCCATTTCATAGCGCCCAGGCACTGTGCACTTCACACTGAGCAGCCATGGCAAGTCCATCCGTCCCTGGTCATAAGTAAGATTCGCAAAGAGAGCAGTCCACCCAGTGGCCTGGCAGGCAGCATTTTGGGATCTAAGATGTGAGTTGCTCTTGCATTTTAACAGAGGTGAAAGCATGTTAGGTAAGAAAAATGGATTCCTGCCAAGGTCACTCAGGTAGAGAGATGAGTATGAAGTTAGTTCAGAGCTGTGAGCACCTGTAGTGGGCCACAGTAGTGTGACAGCCTGGACTCGGCCCAGGGCCACGAGGGAAGCAAAAATTAGTGAGGTGGTCTAAGGCCCGAGGTCACTCTCAAGCAGGAAGCAAGCTTCTGGAGGCTGAGGCTAGAAGGAGTTGGCTTCGCAGAGGACACAGGGCAGACTAACACGCTGAAATGAATGAGTAGATAAGGGAGACATGCCAGGGGACAGGTGTATGAGCCTCGAGGATAAGAAGAAATCCAATGTGGGCTTCTTAGCCTCCTCTGCCTCCAGGCAGCCTTTTGTGTTGAAATTACAAAGACACCTCTCACTGTTGCATGGAACAGCATGGAAAACAGGGGGTTTTGAGAACTCAGAGGCACTGAGCTCCTTCCTCTGAACATCTGTCTGTCAGGGAGCCGCATCTGTGAATAGGGAAGAGGATGAATCAGGTTTCCTCGACTGCCTTCATGAGAGTGGAGAACAGGGTGAGGTGGACACACTTGGGGTGACCTCAGGGCTCCAGCGTGTCCTTGGGTCTTAGGGTCTGTACCACAGTTTTCATTTGCATACCGTCCATCATGTAACACTGGTGCTTCAAGGAGGAAGCAGATCCAGGTCCTTGTCTGGGAGGCAGAGGTTTGCTGGTGTGAGTTGGTGCTTCCAGCTCAATGCTCTGGCTTCAGTCACTAGCCGTGTCCCGTTTTCTGGGAACTTCAGAGATGGATGCTTTCTGGTGGTTGTTCTTTCACAGGAGTTCACTTGGAGGAGCTATTTCTCTATTGGACTAGGAGGAGGTTGTTGCTACTGGCAGCCGTTTTGTGGCCAAGAGGAGAGGCAGGCGTGCACAGGAGACAGAGTAGAGACCCAGAAGGAAAGGCTCTTAGAGACTTGACTGAGCCACTGGCTAAGCTTTGCTCAAACCTCTCCAGCAGCCTCTGAACTTGTCAGCTGCAGGAGCCTTTGAGTTTTCCTAATTCATTAGTTTTGTGTTACTTGGGAACACCCTGTGCCTAAGTGATTTGCTTTGCTCTTTGGAAGCAGTTCAGGCCATCTTGCTGACGAGCCTTTGAGTTATAGGCCTGCGTTAGACTTGGGGGACATGTGAGGGAGGTCACTGAATCCGAGTGACGTCTCAGGATCAGCCTCTACCTCCCACCCTCCTCTCCCCTGTCATGATATATATATCAGACAGACTCAGTAGTTACTACGAACTCCCAGGTCCAGGGTCAGAGAATACACTTCCCAGTGTTTCGATTTTAGTAAAAGTGTTGGCCCCCTTCTTTGAGACCCATTTTGGATGAGGTTAGCCATAAGACAGAAGCCCCTGGGGCTGAAACCATTGAATACTCAACTGAAAGTTGGACAAGATACTTGCTGGCTCTCATCAGCTCTGACATACTGCAGTTCTGAGGACGCTAATCCCACTGTGGTAAGGAACCTCACAAGTGGCCTTTGTGAGCCAGGTGTACTCTCTCTTTTGTCCTACCGTGGGACGGGTCAGTACACCGTTTTGCCTATGTGGAAACTGACACTCTGAGGGGCTCTGGTCTGACAGTGGCTCAGGGCGATGCAGAGGCAGGGTCAGGATTGGGGCTCAGCTCTATGCCATTCTGAAGCTCTGGCTTCAGAGGTACTGTCCTGGACTGTTGCTCTGGGCAATTTGTTCTGGAAGGGTGGCTGACTTTCTTTGGAAGAGGTCAGGGGAGGGTCCCAAATGCACCCAGGTCAGCCAAGAGAGCTTTCACTACCGCACTGCGGCCTGGAAGACTGGATGATGCCAGGGAGCCTGCTGGATGACAGGGAACGAGCAGCACCAGTCAGCGCCACCCTATCCCTGCTCACTGGGCGCTGGTGCGAGTGTTTGTTGTTTCAATGGTCACTGAGCGAGCAGAAACCAGGGCAGGCGATGAGCCCTGTGGGACTAGGCGGTCTGTGGGGATCCAGGCACATCCAAGTCTCTGTGATGTGAAGGCAGGAAATCCCAGGCTGACTGCATGCCCTCCCGATGAACACAGGGGGCTTTAAGGAAACCTTTCCTTCCAGACAGTCTGGAGTTTTATTGAGCATTTACTGTGTTCCCTGGACAGACTCTAGTGAGAACACAGCTCAGCTTTTGTCTGGCAGGGATTTCAAAGGAAGTAGAAGGACCCAAGGGCTGGCACTATGACTGAATGCATGTGACTGTGCCTGCCTCTGTTCCAGCAGCTCTTGCTGAGTGTGGGCACGCTCACCCACAGGACAACTCTGGGAGGGCCTGATCTCCTCCAGATGAACTTGAGTTTTGGGTTGAGGTGCTGACTCTCCTAGGAAACAGGTTCCAGGTTGAAGATACATGGAGGGAGGAAGTAAGGGAGTAAAGAAGACAGGTCACCTCTAAAATTGTAACAGAGGCTTAGGTAGTCTTTCCCAGAACCCTCTGGATTGAGGGGTTGGGGGGCTTTGAACACCCATAATGACTTTGTGGTGGGAGTCCATTAGAAAGTGTTAGAGCTCTGAACCACTTGAAGGCAGTGTCCCCAGGCCTGGGGGTGACGGCCAATGGTGATGCAGGTCTGTGTGCTTTGGTGGCATGCCATTAGGACAGTTTCTTAAGAATTTTGCTGGGTCTGTTTAAGCTGATGAGAGGTGTGGACTCCAGTCTTCCACCACAGTCTAGAGGGTAAAGGCCATGGCCATCACCCCCCCCCCCCCCATCTTAGCCTCTGCCTCAACACCATCTCTGCTAGTCTTGTGCTTGTGGCTCATCTAGTATCTTTAGACTCCACCAGGTTTTCCTGGGGACCAGAGGGTGAATTGCATGTGACATGACAGGACCATTCCTGCCCTTTTACCTCTTTGAAGATGTCACTAATTTCTGCGTTGTCCTCAGGATATGATACTATTTTAACATCTCGGCCAAGGGATGGGTGCAATTTCAAAGCTTCTTCTTGGCCTTTTCCACTAGGCAGGATCATCTGCCAGGAAACCTATGGGAGTCTAAGTGCCACAAGTTTATATTCCACTTAGGTATCTGAGAAGCAGGAATTGATCTGGAGTGTTCCCTAGGAGCCTTACTTCTCTCCTGGTTCCCTCTGCCTCTGCTCTGTCTGTGTTGATGCTATAGCTCAGAGAAGTATCCGGAAGTCCCTGGGAGACATGGCTTTGTACCTGGCCCTGGATCCCTTTGGCAGATGGTTGAGGGGGTCAATATTGTGTCTTCTCTCTATGATGTCCCTGAGGACATCTTCCTCATGGTGACTGCATTACTTATTTTTCTCAGTTCTGTGGCAAAACACTGGGCAAAAGCAACTTCAGGGAGTAGGGGTTTCGTTTGGCTCCAAGTTTGAGAGTGCAGTCTGCCAGGGAGGGGAAGGCATGTTGGCAGCAGTGTGAGGCAGCCGGTCATCTCACATCCCCAGTCAGGAGGCAGAGAGAGATGAAGACTGCTCCTCAATGTTCCTTTCCATCAGCCCAAGACCCCTTCTCATGGAATGGTGTCACTCAGCATTCAAGGTGGCTCTTCCTCCTCAGGCAAGCCTCTTTGGGAACACCAACCCAGGTACCCCAAAGATTCATCAATGGTCAGAATTGACCATCACAGGTCCCAGACTCGCCTTCAGTTGATAGGTTTCAGGTCTCTATGCCTAGAGAAGGCATTTATAATTTCCTCGTGAGGCACCCTCCCTCGGTTCTCTCAGTTGTATACTTTGAGAAATCACGTGTCTTTGGGGAATCTCTGTTTTGCCATGAGGGGCACCATCCTTTTCATCATTTTTTTTTGTTTAAAGATACCTATTGGCCAGAATCAGTACCATCATACATGTTGGATCCCCTAGAGCTGGAGTTACAGGTGGTTATGAGTTGCCTGGTGGGGATGCAGGGATTCAAAATCAGGTCCTCTGGTAGTGCAGCAAGTGTTCTTAACACTTAACCGTCTCTCTAGTCCCTGCCTCTATTAATTTATAACCCCTTTGCTGTACTAAACTTGTTCATGATCTCCAATAGTCTTGACCTGCCCATCACTGATGCTTCTGTTTCTCTCTGTGACATTGTTTGTTACATGGTTAAATGGAGCATGCTCTGAACTCCTCTGTGAACAGTGGGAATGCATGGCTGAAAACATGCCTACTTCAATTGGTCCTTCTCCTACCAGCTATGAGACCTTCCTTCATCATTTAATGTCAGCCACTCCAAAACCAGCAGGCAGTGTATTGAGTGTTCCTTCCCTGGAGTCTTTCCCAGGATGTTAAGTCCTGTATCATAAGAGAGTGTTGCCACATTGATAAACTATATCCAGCACATGGTTCTTTCTGCTGTTGGTTGACCTTGACCAAGTCCTTCAGAACCTTCATGGCATAGTTTCTTTCTACCCTTAGCAGGTCTGCCTAGGGTGGTGAGGACACAGTGACTAAGAGGACATGGTCTCAGGTGGTGTGTTGTCCTGTGTGGAAGAGTCTGTGTAACATCTTCAGGTATGGAAAGAATTGATATCTCCAACAGGGAAGTGTGGACCACTTCTACAGGCCTTGGGATGCTGGGGATTTCAGCTCTTGAATCTAGTTTTTAGCCCAATCTGATCCTTAACAGTTAGGCTCTTGACTTACCAATTCTGCCTGCTCATGAGTTTTATCTCACCATGGGGAGCTCTGGGACCAGGCCTCAACTTCTGATGTTTCTCTATGAGGCTCTGCTTTTGCCACAGAGGGTGATTGTCACTCTCTGCCTTTCACAGCCATTCTCAAAAGCATCCATAATCATCTCCACAACAGCCATCCTGTTCTGTTGTCCCAAAGCTCTCCAACGTCTACAGCAATGCACCCACTAGTGTGTTTTCTAACAAGCCACTATCCCACAGGACTGGTAAAGGACTGGAGCACAGCAGTGCAGTCTCCCTGCAGCCCACTTGTCACAAGTAACCCAATTATCTGGAAATGCTTAGCTCTAACCTTCCGTGGTAGAGTCTGCCTCCACCCACCTTCTCAGACTGGATGCCTAGAAGAGAGACAGGGAGGCAGATGGGATTCAGCTTTTGGGAATAGCATCTGTCTGGAGAGAAGGGAGCAGGATAGGAAGAGAAAGTTGGATGGTAATATGATGGCTCTGGGTGGTACAATATGGCCAAGCACCAGATGATGTCTCTGGGTGGCTCTGTGGTGGCATATAGGCATGATCTCCACAGATGGCTTAGTTGGAGGTTGGAAATCTGGTGTCCCTGCATCAGCCATTTGTCCTCGGTAGCTATAAAGAACATCACTGTGACATTTACCAAGAAAAAAGAAGACACAATTTAAGACTTATATTAGGGGAGAGAGATTGACTTAATTCTGGAAACAGTGGGGGCAGTGTGTATCATGGTTGGGTTTTTTTTTTTTTTTCTGTCACCTTGAAGAGGAATTTCAGTTGAGACAATGCTTCCATCAGATTGCCTGTAGGCAAGACTGTAGTGCACTGTAGTGGGGGAACCAGCTATGGATGTGGGGAGGCAGTACCACCCCAGGGCAGGTGATTCTGAGTTGTAAAAGAAAGCAGGCTAAGCAAGCCATGAGGAGCAAGCCAGTAAGCAGCACTCCTCCATGGCCTTTCCTTCAGTTCCAGCCTCCCTGACTTCCCTTAGTGGCAGAGTGTGACCTGGAAGTATAAGAATAAATAAACCTTAAGTTGTTTTGGCCACGGTGTTTTATCACAGCAATAGAACTCTTAACTAAGACAGTGGGAATTTATAAACCAGTCTCTGTGGGGAGATTGGTAGGTGGAGACTTACTAAGAGGACATATGGAGGATGGGATAATTCTTGCTTGAGTGGCAGGCCAAGGGCTTAGACATCAGAAGTGTGAGGTGGCCAGACAGGGCAGGTAATCCTTGCTAAGCCAACTTACTGAAATTCTTACTGTCACCATTTACAGCAAGGGCAGACTTAGTCAAGAAGAAAGCTCAGGGAAGTCTAAATCAAGCTTGTTCCAGATGGGAGTCTTGGTCAAGGGAAACCCATGGAAAAGGTCTCAGTTAGGAGTAGTCATAGGGTATTGGGAGTGAGTGTCTGGGTCTCTGACCCACTGAACCACCAGTGTCTCATTAAGGGTTCTCTTTGCCTATTGCCTGCCATGCTGATTTGAATGAGAACTATCCCCCATAGGCTCATGTGGTGGGTTTGGAGGCTCTGCAGGCTTGCCCTACTTCAATTTTCTCTGCTTCCCATGTGCAGATAAAATGTGATCAGACAGCCTCCCGTTACTGCCTGGCTACCATACCTTCCCTCCCCTTGTGGACACTATTCCTGTGGAACCATAAGCCCAAATAAAATACTTATTTGTTAAGTCATTTTTTGTCATGGTATCATCTCACAGCAATAGAAAACCAACAAATGTCTCTGCCTTGGTGGGAGTGGCCATTTTCTGGCCTTTGCATTTCCCAAACCAACACTATCTGGGTGGAGGCAAGTAGACTAAGGGTGAAGAAAGAAGAATTGGGGTTATTGTAATGGTTGGAGCCAGACTGGAAACTGGGTTACTTAAGCTGACATCCTTTCTTCCAGTGCCAGCTAATGAGTAAATTGACTTGATTGGTGTCTGAGCCTCTCCCAACCGGGAGAGAGATAATTGACCATCTGGAATAGGTTGTGTACAGAGGAGGGGGTGGGTCTCTTACCCATCGCAAAGAGCCAGAGGGACAGAGGGGACACGTGTGTCTGAGAGAGGCCTGTGTGTCAGGTAGAAAGACAAGTGCTTGCAGTACAAAGGTGTTTTACTTCATAGGTTTCTATCACCACCCACCCGTGAATGTCCCATGTGGATCCACAATCAATCCTTTTGGGTGATTCCATGATAATGGCTGCTGATTAGAAAGCTGCTCAGGGTTGCTCAATGTCAATGCTGCTTGTCACCTCCAGAAGATACAGAGGTGAGATGAGAATACAGGACCCCAACTGATGCTCAGCAATCTGTGTGGGGCTGGGATGACACCAGCAGGGTTGACAGGGGGCCTTCTGAGGAAGGAAGCTTTCTAACTGCTTCCAAGTGTTCCAGGAAGTATGTTTCTCTGCACCAGGAAGTATGCTTCTCTCCACCAGGAAGTATGCTTCTCTCCAACAGGAAGTATGCTTCTCTTCACCAGGAAGTGTGCTTCTCTTTACCAGGAAGTGGCCTTCTATTAACCAGGAAATGGCCTTCTATCCACCAGGAAGTGGCCTTCTATTCACCAGGAACTGGGCTTCTCTTCACCAGGAAATGGGCTTCTCTTCACATGAGCATGTTGAAGGGAATGCTCACCATGATGGCAACTCATAGACATCCTGCAGCTATCAAAGCACTTTCTCAGGTTGGAGCTGACACTGTGGATTGGAAAATAGGAAGACCAAAGATCACCAGAGCCCTGAGACATCACTGAAAGTTCATCTTGATAAAACTTGAAGTGTATTCCTCATCCCCAGACCCATTTTCTATGACAGACACTTGGGCTATCTTATGCCAGTTTAACTTGTTAGCAGCAGAATTTTGATTTTTTTTTTAAAAGAGAAAAATTTCTTTTTTCCTCCAAATGTTAAATCTACTTATATATTTATTTGTCTATGTGTGCACATGGGTATGTTCCATGACACACATGTGGAGGTCAGGGGACAACTTTCCGGAGGAGCTGCCTCTCTCTTTCTACCATGTGGGCCGTGGGGTTTGAATTCAGGTCATCAGGCTTGGTGGCAAGCAACTTTACCCACTGAGCCATCTTTCCAGTCCAGATTTTGGAATCTTAATGTTACTAAACCTTTTC
Organism: Phodopus roborovskii; assembly: GCF_943737965.1. NCBI lineage: Eukaryota > Metazoa > Chordata > Mammalia > Rodentia > Cricetidae > Phodopus > Phodopus roborovskii. Next base: position 45,560,664 of record NW_026126407.1, on the reverse strand, counting down.
TAATCCTTGTGCTTAGATGTGAAAACATCAAGATTTGGGTCTCTGTTTATAAATATCTCCTTTTCTCTAGCCAGAACCCCTGTTGGCCACCCTTACCGGCAACTTCTGGATGCTCTGCCACAGTTAGTTAAAATTTCCAGAAGAGGCCAGATAGCTCATGACAGGCAGAGTATGGCTCAATGGCTAGAGCCTTAAGTTGAGAATGGGAACTTAGCACCACAACCCTCATCTGGCTGTAGGGATCAGATCTCTACTTCAAATCCATAAGACCAGGGAACAAAGCGTTTTATGCCTGCATGCCTGAGTTCTCAGTTGGGCTTGTAATGGCAGCTCTCAGAATGTTTTGGGGAGTAGGATTACACATGGAGTTGTAGCTCAACATCACAGTGAGTTGGTTCCAGGACCCTGAGGTTACCCAGCCCTACAGATACTTATTTTTTTCAATAAAATGGTGGATCTGCATATAATCTTCATGCCTCTATGTACTTTAAATAATGTCAGACTTCCTATAATGTGCATGCTGTATGGTTGTTAGACCTCACTGCTTCAGGAGAATGGAAACAGGAAAGAGCATTTCCTGAAGATGCAGAAAGCAGATATGGAAGACCAGCTATATTGATTGCTTCAGCAATAAAGTGCCTAGTCAACTCCAGCTGTGATTGGCTGTTCTAAAAGAGGTCACCTGATGGGAGCTGAGTGCATGGTGGACACAGGTATGGCTTCCTATCCTATGGTCCTAGTGTTTCCCCCAGCCAGCTGGGTGAGGCGTCTTGGCCAGGGAAAGAACTGGCAATTCTTCCTTCCTGCTGATCCCTTCCTCCGCTGGCTCTTTTGTACTTTTTACAGTGAACCCAAACAGTTTAGCGGTGGCAGTGGGTGGGGCAGGATGGAGGGGGGAGGTAAATGACGGGCTGTTATTTTTGAGGCTCTGCCCCTTCTGTGTGAAGAATCATTCCAGATTTGAGTGTTCTGAAGGCGTCAGGAGGTGGCTGACCACAGCCTTAACGCTCTTCTTCTTCTCATCTTGCTTGGCCCCTGTCACATCTTTATTGGGTTTATAGACTCTTTCCCCCCTTTCTTCTAAAAATCACTGTTTATTTGTAGAGTCACTAGTTTAAAACTTGTGCAATATCTTAAAGGCCATTTTTGCCTTAGTCTGCTCCAAAAGGCAGGGACCAGGTTTCTTACATAATGCAGCCCAAGGCTTTGGAAACAGATTCCCAGCAAGCATTTAGCAGGGCAGTCGTTACATAATGGGACAGAACAGTGCCTGTCATTCATTTAACTTGTCATTCAAAGTGGAGAGGTAAGGCCACAGAAGACTGTGCTGATAAAGCAACTTATTACTTCATCTCATTTTGTCTGGGTCTACTGAGGACCCCCGAGGCCGCACAAGTGAATCTGTTGTTGCCCAGTGCAATGAAATAACCAGGCCATTCAATCCTCAACTGGGTCATCTCTTGCAGACAACTGGCTTTGTTTTTCTCTTTCTGCTACATTGGCCAATGGAATTGCATTTATTGGGTCTATCATTTCAGTATTGGGTAATGACACTTACAGTCAAGTGTTACCCAATTTGGTGGGGGGAACATCTGTCAAGCATGTTGTTCCACACTAGCTGGCCCAGGGTCCTATGGAGACACTCTGCTATAGTTAAAATGAGAATGGTGAACTACTTCTCTTGTACACATCAGTGTCACACCTGTAGCTCCACACTCACTAGCCTTTTGTTGTTCAGGGATTCACTGTCCTGTTTGCCTTAATTGAGGAAGTTCCTGGGATGTAGGACTTCCAGGCATCGGGTACAGCTTGAACACAGGTGGTGGTGAGGAGCAGCCAATATGAAGTAAGAATTAGATAAAAGGGAGGCCACATAAAGCCCAGACCATGTGATCCTCTGGTGTCTGTCTATTTTTTTTGTTGTTAAGATAGAATACCTGGAACTGGGAAGTTTATAAAGCAAAGAGCTTTATCTTTCTAGATAGCTTTGGATGCTGGAAAGTCCAAGGTCAGATGGGGTCATATGGTTGATGGGAGATGTTATTCTGTAAATAGGCTTCTCTTATTGGTTAACGAATACAGCACTATTGGCAAATAAGAAGGCAAGATAGGTGGGACTAGAAGATGTGGAGGATTCTGGGAAATGTAGTTGAGTCAAGATGTGATCTTGGGAAGAGAGGATGCAAGTCTGACATTCTAATTAAGATAAGACCATGTAGAAATACATACATTAATGATTATGGGTTAATATTTAAGATAGGGCTATCCAATAAGAAATACTACTAAACAGTCAACAGTTTCATAATTAATACAGTGTCTCTGTGTGTTATTTTTGGGACTGACATGGCTGTGGGACTAGGCTGGCAGGAAATTGCTTGTAACAAAATGGCGTCTAAAACATGGGTACTAAGAACTTCCACTTAAAAATTGACAAAAATTTAAAAAGAGATTTTAAAACAAAAGAACAGAGACAAGCAAGGCTTCTTGGTAGCAGCATTTTTTCTCAGGTGTGCTGTTTTGCTAGAGATAAGCAGAGATTTACAAGGCTTCTTTAAAGGAGACTTCCTGACTCAGCATAAGGGGCAAAAAAATCACAGGGCTCTTTTAAGAGGCCCCATTACCAAACAAGAATGTTGTATACAAGCAGCTGGAAGTGGCAATGACTACATCTCCAAGCAGGCAGCATGCTGCTTGATGGCAGCATAGACCAAGGCAGTGAGCATAGTTCTCGGTCCTGGCGGTAAATGTACCCCTGCCATATTGGAAAGCCAGCTGCCAAAACAGCTGCAGCTTTAATTTTATCAATGTTTAGCAGATAAAAAACAGGTGGCTAGAAAAAAGGTAGAGATATACAGATATACAGAGTAAAGACAGATTCAGATGAAGTGAAACCTAAAAGGTTTTTACAGTGTGTTTAAAAATATACACAGGTTTGGGAAAGAAAATAAAAAGGATATTTGGTTAAAAAGAAAAAAGTGACTGGGCAGTGGTGGTGCATGCCCTTAATCCCAGCACTCAAGAGACAGAGGCAAGCAAATCTCTGTGATTTCAAAACGAACCTGGTATACAGAGTGAATTCCAGAACAGACAAAGTTATACAGAGAAACCTTGTCTCAAAAAATGAAAAAAATAGAAGTAAAAGAAATAGAGTATTAAAAAAGCCACCTAAAGATGAGAAATACACAGAGAGTCTGGATACTGTATGCTATTGTGTTGTCTTTGAATTGCTCAATTGCTAAGGAAGGAACAACTGCTAAAACACACTTGATTATCAATGCTGCTGAATTGATCCAATTAATATATTTTAAAAATGCTTTGACTTCAAAATTTAAGTCTGAAGACAGGTTACTGGGAAAAAGAATTTCTATTTCTGTTTCCATGGAAAATGAAAAGCTGTGGATTCCTTCCAGACTAACATGGTTTGATCAAGCAAGACCTCCTGAAACAGTGTTCCAGGTGATCCAACATTCAAAACAGCTGGGACAAGACTGCATTGCAGACTGCAGCCAGGATTTCTGCATCTTCTTAGGATTCCCATGGTATTACAGCCAACCAGCAGGAAGCAGTTTGGAAAGAACAAAGCCCAAATTCCCAAATACTGTCTACAAATGCTTGTTTTCATTTAAATGGGGTTGGTTATAAATGGTTAATGATCACAACAAATCTCTTTTTAAAGGTAAGAGGGGATTATGGTATAGAAATGAATACTTTGTATTGGAATGGATTTTCAGTTATTGATAACAAATTTAAGATCAATTTTGTGATGTGTATATTTCTCCTCTTGTTTAGGTATTGTTTGTATAGCTCATTTAAAAATGTAATGTATAATTAAGTGCAAATTATAGTTACCTATAATAGTCAAAACTTATGGTTAGGTTAGTTAGGTTCTAGATATACAGAGCTGTATTTGAGGTGGAAAAATATTCTTCAAACCTTTCACAGACCTACAGAATACAACATTTAAAATGGTTTAGGTTTTTCTTGACAGTGAAACATAACTGCTCCTGGCAAAACCACCTGCATCACAAAGGAAAATGAACATCAAAGAAATTCGCTATGGAGTTTATTCCCAATATGGTAAGACTAGCCATTTGGGAAAGATACTGCTCTTGTCTAGACTGTTTGACTTTATGCTGTATAAACTGGACATGCAGGACCCACAGAAAAGTGACTGCTAAAACAAGATGGACAGTGCTACAGGGTTCCTGCTTCATGGAAGAGTCTGCCAGACAGTCTGCAGGACATAGAGAAAAGTGACTGACAAACTGTCAATACAGGTGGACAGTTTAAAGTTGCCTACTTTGCTGAGGAGTCTGCCAGACACACTACGACCTATAGGCAGAAGATGGACCATTATAAAAGAACTTCGGATAACTAACCAGGTGAGTAGTTGTCTCTGTCAATTCTACAGTTTATATATTATCCTTCTGCAGTCTTTGATAGAGTTGAAGATAGATAGTTATAATTATGGTTATAGTTTTCTTTAGTTAGGATTAAAGATAAGTTACATATAAGACTTTAGACTCACAAAGATAGGACAGATGATAGAATATTTTCTTTAATTCCTGATATTGTTAATGGACTAAATATTCTTAACTATAGTTCTTATTTGATAACTCTCTTGTTATATATTTTACTATGTTAGAGTTAAAACCCTTCTTTTTATTTTAGACAGAAAAGAGGAGATGATGGGAGATGTCATTCTGTAAATATGTTTCTCTTATTGGTTAATGAATAAAGCACTGTTGGCCAATAGGAAGGCAAGATAGGTGGGACTGGGAGAGGTGGAGGATTCTGGGAAATGTAGTGGAGTTGTGATGTGATCTCAGGAAGAGAGGACACGAGTCTGGCATTCTCGGTAAGACATGTAGAAATACATATATTAGTGATTATGGGTTAATATTGAAGACAGAGCTATCCAATAAGAAACACTAGTAACCAGCCAAACAGTTTCATAATTAATACAGTGTCTCTGTGTCTTATTTTGGGACTGACATGGCTGTGGGACTAGGCTGGCAGGAAAGTGCTCATAACAAAATATGGTCATATGCAGTGAGGAATTCTAGATGATTCAGCTCATAGCAGAGAGGGGCAGGATGAGTGGTGCATGTAGGGGGTGGGGTGGAATGCAAGGAGGATCTACCATACAACAGTCAGTCCTTCCTAAGGACCAAATCGCCTCTCAGAGGTTCCACTCATGATGAAATCTCATTGTGAGTCTTAGAAGGGATAATCCATATCCAAACTGTAGCATCTGGGCCCCTTGACTATGAAAGGCCACCAATTGCACTGTAGCAAATGCGGGTGTGCTGAGAGTGGAACAGGCCCAGGAGTTGAGGGCAGAAGCTCAAAGCCAAGACCTGAACTGTTTGATCTCTCACTGTCTCCAAATCTTTGTTCCAGTCTTTCCTGACACAGATAACCAATGGGCCAGAGGCCAGGACCCCTACTTCCAGTTGACTGTGCGGGTCTCTGTAGCCAAGGCTCTGGGAAATCAGGACTGGACAGCGTGCCCATCTTTGTATTCATTCTGCTCCCAGGCAGAGGCAAGGGGAGGTTAGGGTCAGCAATGTTAATGCATACAGGTAGCGCTGAGTGTGGGGGTTCGTGTCTAGACTCACAGCACTTCAGATGCTCAGGCAGAAAGATTTTCACAAGTTCGAGGCCAACTTGGGCATAAGCTCTGGGCTACTTCTTGGAATTCATGGGTTTCCCTATTTATGGGTTTGATAAAATATAGGTGGAAAGTAAAGTTTGAGCCTATAAGGATACAAATGAACTTCCTGTGGACAGAATTCTCTTCCTTGCCAGTATGCCTTAAACAATACAATGAAATACCTAGTATTTCATAATGCTGTTTTTACAGTGGGCATAAAGCAATACATCATTTACATTGCATTGCATTGTGTGAGATAGTAGACGGGAAGTGGAGGTGATTGACAGATCGTGAGCATGTGCACTGGCTGTGGGGATCCGAAGTCAACCCTCTGTGGAACCTGAGGGATGACGTCATAGAGGATACAGTATTTCCTGACTCTCTTGTGAGTTCACCCACTGTTGAAAGCAGCACAGTGTGTGTCTGGGAGTTCCTGGACACACAGTGAACCATGAGGATGTGAGTTGCCAGCACTTCCAGGACACAGGGTCATGGCTCAGGTCCCATGGGGATGGAGGTAGGGGATGATTTTTGCTTTCCTGTTTCCACTCTCACACTGTAGTTGTATGTCCTTTTCAAGGCTTGCTGCTCACATCCTTGTTTAAAATATTGCCCACCAAAAGGCCAGTGAGATGGTTTGGTGGGTAAAGGCATTTGCTCCCAAGCCTGAGTTCTATCCCTAAGGCCTACTTTTCTCTGGCTGTGTGCTGTGGCATGTGCACACACATGCATACACACAGAGAAATAAGTAATAAGCACAGTAATATGTCACCCAAGCATAGTACTGAGGTGACCCTAAGTGCAGGAAGGTGGGGCTATAGCTTATTGAGAAAACACATTGCCAGAAGAGCTTCCTGTAGGCCTGAACTGTGGTGCTGTGAGCCATGGAGAATTCAGTTAACTAATCAACAAAGGCAACTGTTAAGTATATGTTCATGCATACTCAAGTATGTACTATATGTGGACATTTAAAAACAATGTATATACATATATACTCATGCATGTACTGCATGTGGACATTTAAAGCAGTATACATACATGTATATTCATATATGTACTGTATGTAGACATTTATAACAGGAACAGACATACTCAGTTACACATTGCACAACCTTGTTGAGAAAATGTCATCACAGCATTACTCTCAGTGTTAAGATGTAGGCTGTGGATAAGGGAACCATGGTCCATACGTACCATGAAATATGATTCAGGCATGAAAACAGCGAGGTCCTGTCATTTGTGGTGACATGGATGAAATGAGAAGACATGATGCTAAGTAAAGTCAGCCAGGCACAGTGAGACAGACAGTCCCTGCTCTCCTATTTGCAGTCAGAAAAGCTTGACTTCCAACAGCTGAAGGTGGAGCCATGGTTACCAGATGCTGGGGACTGACCAGAGGGGCGGGGAGGTTGATCATCTAATACTCAGTTACAGATAGGCAGGACAGAGCAGCTCTGGTGTGCTATGACTAACACAGGCTGGCAAAATGGCTCAGCAGTTAACAGTGCTTGTCGTGCAAGTCTGAGGACCTGAGTTCAATCCCCAGATGCCACAGTAGATGGAAAGAACCGATTCCTGGAAGTTATTCTTAGACCTCTATGTGTGTGTGCTCACAAACACTCGCACATGCTCATACAAATACACACAAGAAATTTGAAAAGACAAATGTTAATGACTGTAGCTGTGGCTCCGTGATGAACTTGCGTGTGCCACGCCCAGGCTTTATCACCTGTACCGCTGCAAGAAAAATGTAAGCAGGCAGATCCATTTAACATGATTTAAATATCACACCATGCACAGACATGCTGAAATATGACACAGCACTCCAGTGATATACACAATATTTATGCTTCAAAGTACAAACCAATTTTAAAAAGAAAAGAAAATGTGACCGGAGACAGTAGAAGTCTGTTTGCTGGTGACTCCAAGGAGAGGAAGAGGGGATGTGACTTCATTTGTGAAAGTCCCTCTCACTACTGGGTGAGGCTTGATGGGAGGGACCAAGACTGAGGAGAAGAAGAAACTTCAAAAGGGGGGGGGTCCTAGAATCCTGGTGGGAGATAATGAGACCGGTGCTAAGAATGACACCAAAGACGAAACAGGGTGTTTGTGACAGATCAGTATGGCGGCTGTCCCTCTGTATGTGTGGGGGACTGGCTCCAGGCCAGCCGTGGACACAAAGGCACAGGTGCTTAGGCCCTGAGCACCGTCGTCTGGGAACCCTAGCCTGTACATCACTTAGGAGTCCTGACACTGTGTAACAAGCTGTTTCTGTAGCACTGAGGCAATGGCAAACCCATATATGTTCAATATGCCTGACACTTCTATCATTTTCAGAATACTCAGATTGGCTGCTCTGCACGTGGAGAACCTGGGGTCCAGGGCTGGGGGCAACAGTTAAATTAGATGAGACTGTGGCAGCTGATACAGACAGAGGAGCAGGGTCCTAAACAATGCAGAGTGTCTTGAAGGTATACATTTTGTTTTTATTATTAAATAAATGTCTCACTTTTGTGCCATGTGTTTCCTTCCATGAGAAGTGGTGGGGACGCTTGGTCCCCAGAGGGCCAGCTGAGCAGCTGTGCAGGACTGGTGGCTGGGGACAGCGCACAGTCTGCCCCAACCTCTGTAAACGCAGGCGGAACCAGCTGTGTTTTTCCTACCCCCTTACATCATCACCATCATAAAAAGTCACGGGAGGAGGGGGGAGGGGGGTTGTGCTGAAGATCTCAGCTGTGATGAGGGAGACAAAGGGGTCCAGGAATTCAGTGCAGCCAGTTGCTACTGTGGCCTCAGGGACTGGGAGGCAGGCTGTCAATAACATTTCTGGGGTGCCCGCCATGTGCCAGGCCCTGTGCTAAGTGATTTTACTCAACTGCGTCACACCATTGACCATGTTGTCTGAGGGGCTTCCATTGAGAGCAGAGGGATCAAAGTGGGTGTTGTCAGACACAATGCTCATGCTGGCTGAGTCAAGATGTGAACACAGGCTGGCTGATGGATCCAGAACTGTGCTCCTCGCTTGATTACGAGTCACATACTACCACTGATGAACATTCTCTAGGATCTGTGATCTTACCGCTGTGCACCTAGGGCCAGAAGGTGGAGGAACCAAGGAATAAGAAGAAAATCTGATGTCTCAGACTAACAAGGATGCCCTGTCTCTCAACACGTTTTCCCATGTGTTTCACCCGAGTCACGCGTGACTCTCCTTACTGTAAATATTTCAAGCATCAAGACCAGGAAACATTACCTTCCCTTTCCCCCTCTGCTCTATCCCTGGAGATGGCGTCTGTCCCTGTCTTTCTCTGTGTTTTCTGATGTGTGTGTTTGTGAATAGTCTCTGCTAATCTTCCTTTTTATACAGAACTTTCACACCTGTGTTGTTGTGCAACTTAACTTTTCGTCAGCACATGTATCTTAGAAGTCTTTTTACCTGAGTCCCTGTGGGTCTTGCTAGTTCAGAGGAAAGGTCACAGAGTAGTCTATCCTTGGGGGTCTCTCTCATTCATGTGGATGGTCTCATAGTATTCTGGATTATGGATTTGCCATGATTTATTTAACCCATGTGACCTGGCACTTTCTCAACAACACAGATCGTTGGAAAAAGTTAATTACCCATGGTTACCAAATGTTAATAAAATAAACTGAGGAAGGTTGTCAAAGGCAGAATACTAATTAGACTATGAGAAAAGAGAAACACATGTTTCTGGCTTTAAGCTCCACATTACCCGCTGAAGTATCTGTTCCATTTGAGAGGGGGGTCTCTTGTTGCATCTGCCCTTATATAATATTAGCATTTCCATCCAGGCTATGAAAGACCTCAGAGCCCCAAACCTCACCATCTCTCCACTGCCCTGAGTGGGAGGACCAGCTGCAGATTGCCCGAGTTCTTGGACCCTCTTGGCACCAGGACAAGAGCTGGTTAAACTTTGTCGTGTGAGAGGTGCCAGAAAGCAACTCAAATTCCACACAGTCATCTCACTCAGTTTTACTCAGTAAAACCCAAACACCCATTTTTGTTGAGACGTTGGCGAGCCCTGGGACCCTCCAAGGGCCTGCGCGCCTCTGCACATGTCTGAAATATGTCAGGCAGGTGTTTCCAAAGAGACCTTCTGCTCCAGGGAAATATATCCTGATGTAATCTGACTAATTTGGCTTTTGCCTGACTTTCAAGAGAACTGGCTGTTTGTCATGCTTGTCATGGAAACAGTTCCCGGCCACTTCAGATGGGGCTTTGTAATGTGAGCTGGTAAAACCCCACAGGTGCCTTTACCCTGTTTTCATTTCATGTCTCACATTTTGTTTACTTTAATGTGTTTCTTGGGAGGAAGAAAAAAAAAAGAGGAGGTGGGGATGAGCCATTTTTTAAAATCTTATTTTATTATTATTATTATTATTATATTAAGGAGATGGGGTTCTATTAAGAAAACTAGCATTTAGCAGGGGGCTGCAGGGATCCTGCTGGTGGCAGGAAAGAGGTCCTAGAGGACATGTTCCTCAGAGCAGTGCCCCAGACCCATGCTCAGGAGCGACATACCTGCAGCCTTGGCAGAGGCATCAATTGGAGATCGGCCACCAGTGTTTTCTTTGCTAATTCTTGGCTACTGAACAGGGGTTACCCAAAGCTCCCTTTCCCCCTCAAAGTTAGGCAGCTCTGAAAAATCATAAAATTATGAATTCGACTTTGTTTTCAATCAAAGGGGAGGAAATGGTTGCTGAGATGAAGAGGTCATGTGAGGGGTGGAAAGGCTGAGCCACACTCCCATGTGTCACAGAGCACCCAGGGCCAACTCATGAAGGTGAAGGGGAAGGAGGAAGGGGAGGGGACCAGTGGGCACCTTTGGGAACAGGAAGGTGACTGCAGTGTGAGGACTAGTGAGGGGATTTCTCTGAGAATGGAAAGGCCAACAAATCGCTCCTAAGGTAAAGGAGCTTGCAGAGTTTAGCTTGCTGACCTGAGTTCAATCTCCTGTGCCCAGGTGAAGGGGGAAGGGGAAACATCACCACGAAGTTGCCCTCTGACATGGGTGCGTACACAAACACACAGTAATTAATACTAACAGCAACAATAATAATGCCTTTTTTAAGTGACAAAGAGAGAGGGGGAAATGAAATGTGGGGCCTGGTTGTAACTTGAGGGTTGCTTCTTGTAGGTTGAGACCATAAGTTGCCATCATCAGTGTAGAATATGTGATGTGTCTGTCACAGCAGGCTCGCCTGTGTCCTAGAAATAAGTTCAGTTAAACCCAGGTCCCAGTTTCCTGTTCTTTGTAGGGAATTTCTTGTTCTGATCTCACCAGGTCCTGGGTAGCTGTATGCCTCCTCTTCTCTCTACCCTCGTGTTCTCACGAGCTGACCTGGGTCTGCTTGGTCTCTGTCTGTAAGGGAAGCTTGGCACCTTCACTAGTTCCCACAAGAAAGTGTGTCCCCAATATGTCACGACTTTAAGAATGTTATTGATGATTGGTGAGGTCATAGGAAGCAGCTGCATTCCAGGCTGAAGCGCCTTCCACCATCTGGTCTCTCTGGATCTTTCCTCTCTTAGAGAAATCAAAGCTTCTCTCCTCTTCCTCCTCTGAGAGCTCCATCCTGACATGATATCTGCGGGTCCTTTCCTACAGCTTGTACTGCTGCCATACCAAGGTATAAGAGTAAAATGTTTAACTCATCTGCAAATGGCTCTACAGAACATTTCAAGCAATGCTGCACAGGCCTAGATTCTCATGTGATCATGGCCAGCTGCCTCTGCAAAAGGCTTTTATAGATCAGTAGACAGTTGTCCATGGATCAGAAGACACTTGCCTATGGTCACTACAAGGTGGGAGACCAAAGTCCCTGATTCATGTCCTGGCACATTCAGCTCCAGGTAGCCTGCCTCCCATTTCTCTGTGGACTGATTCCTTGGATGGAATGCCACATAGGCATAGACTGTGCTGGGTGTGCTTCTCCTTGCTAGATACTCCCTTAAACTTTCTTCTTCCTCCCACTGCCCTCCTATCTCAGGATGGATGGAGTGGAGAGTGGAGAGTGGGGAGAGAGAGAGAGAGAGAGAGTTTGGATGAAGTCATCAGGAAAGGTAAGAGAATGTCTGAATCTGACCATGCAGGCATGCAACCGTCACACTGAGACGGACTCACTACAGTTTCAACTAAAACACTGATAATATCTACCATGAGCACCCATGATGTGTGCATGCTGTTACATTGGACTTACGAGGTGAACTGTGATGCGATCTGGTTATTTGCATGGTCCTTAAGGGAAGAGGTTGATGAATTAATTCTGGGCACACCTGTTCATCATCCAGACTAGGAGCTAGACACCTGCACAGTACACCAGCACACCACTAAATGAATGAATGGAATATTATCAATATGCTCTGAGAAGTTTTGAATGACCTCTAATGCTTCAGTGTTAAGAGAAACATTGCTTTGGTAATTCTGATGGTCCCCCAGTATCCATGAAGGGTTAGCTTCAGGACCCCTGTGGATAACAGAATACAAGGACTTAGGAGGTGTATAGTACATATACATGTGCACACCCACACAGAGGCACATTCACACACATGCATCACACACAACACACAAAGGCACACACATGTATAACCACACACAGGTGTGTGCACACACATATACAAACATAAGCACACACAGGTGCACAGACATATGGGATTTACATATATCCTACTCAATTTTCTTGGTACTTTAAGTCTCTAAATTATTTATGTGCAATACCTAACAATGTAAATGTTGGGCAATAGTTTTTAAGCAGGTTTATTAATTCTTGGAGAACTTTGTGCAATGCATTCACTCCTCATTCTTGCCCCAACTCCTCCCAGCCCCACTCTTCAGTTCCCCTGCCCCTCCCAACTTTGTAATTTTTTGTTTTGTTTTATTTTTGTTGTTTCCAAGACGGGTTTTCTCTGTGTAGCCTTGGCTGTCCTGGAGCTTGCTTTGTAGACCAAGCTGGCTTTAAACTTAGAGATCTGCCTTCATCTTTGTGACTTCAAAGTAACCCACTGAGTCCAATTAGTACTGTCCACATACGTATGGGGCAGGGAGCATCCATTGGAGCTTGCTCCATCTACTTGGGCTGAACGTTTAATAAACTTATTCTCCCTCTCCCTGAAGCCATCAACATTCAATAGCTCCTCAGTTGGGGCTGGGGCTCATGAGTCCCTCCCTCCACCATGCTGGAATGCTGTCTTGATCTTGTGCTGACAATTACAGCTTCCATGACTCCATGAGTGCAGAGGCCTTGTCCTTCTCAACCTCTGGCTCTTAGCATCTTTCCTCCAGTGATGGTCCCTGAGCCTTGCAGACCCCTTTGCAAGGGTGATACAGATGTCCCATTGATGGCCAGCATTCCCTCACTTTGAGCAGCTGTGAGTTCCTGCATTAACCACCACCTACTACACAAAGAAACTTCTCTGATGGGGTGTGAGAATTGCACTAATCTATGGGTGGAAAGATGCAATTCATAGGGCAGTTTGACACTATGTTTATTTAGTGAGACAGTAGTCAGCTTCTCCCTGGAGCCCATGAGCTCCCCACCATGGGTTCTTGGTCAGATTTACTGTACAGGAATGTCTTGAGCCACTATTAAATCTGTGAGCATTTCTTGCTTTGCCACTCATTACCATAGCTCCCGGGGTTCACAGTTGGGTCAGACTGTTGATGTCTCCCCTCAACCCCTAGCACCTTCTGGTACTATGAGAGCTGGCCAGTGGGGGCAGTTTCCTGGTCATCGTCAACTTGGTTTCTCTATGTCCTGTGACCCAAGTGTTTGGGGGTCTTCATTAATAGGCCATTAGCATTGAGTCCTGGTGGGTGACCAAGAGCAATGGCAATAATCTGTATTGTTTTGGAGTCTCCTGGACACCCCTGACCAGCAACTCAAAGGAAGGTACCCCATACCCAGCACTGGGCTTTCCATTTGGCAACCTATGGCTTCTTTGAGAAACACTATCCCCTGTGTAGGATAACTCCAATAAGCGTGTGTGTGTGTGTGTGTGTGTGTGTGTGTGTGTGTGTAACATTCTAAAAATTATGTTTCTAAGTGCCTTTTCTGATCATCCTTAGTATTACTTATTCCTCTACCACCTTATCCCCGGTCTACCAGGTAATGGTTTTTATACCACACTCAATTAGAATAATAAGACAGAGTCTGTATATCTCAAGTACAAATGTGGTTGAACTCACTCTGGGGTATGGAGGGCTCCTGTGTACATATTTTTGAAAGCATATATTTGGAGTGAAATTTCTGATTCAAAATCCACGTGAAATACTAGAAGTGATGTCTGCCTTCTCACTGATTTTTTGGAGCTCTTTACATATTTATTACATGGCACACCCGTCTCGTTCCGCTTGCCTTTTCACCCTGTCACATTGTCACTTGATGAACAGAAGTTCTTAACTTTGAAATGGTCTAATTTATTTTCATGTATGCTTAGTGTTCTTTGCATTTTAGAAAATCTTTGTCATGGCTGTGAGCAGATTCTCAGGTGTGTCCCAGGAGCTGTAGGCCTGTACCTTTTACGTCTGGGCCCATCGTTCACTGATATCAGGTTCTGAATGTGAGCCCAATATCTACATTCCCGTAGGAGGTGCGGTTGACCTGGAACAACCTGCAGATGGTCATGTTCTACCCATACAGTTCTGTTGCATGGCCTCTGCTGTACAGTTAAAACATAAGGCCGTGCTTTATTTTAATTGAAGGCCCTTATATATTATGGTTAAACTGACTCCCATACAACTATAAGTTATTCTTTTCTTAAATATTTATTTTTGTGCATTTTTAAGTTATGTGAGTGTGTGCATATCTGTGCGTGGGTTGGTGAATGTGAGTGCAATGCCTGTGGAGGCCAGAAGAGGGCATCAGATGCCCTGGAGCTGGAGCTACAGACGGTTGTGAGCCACCCAATGTGGGTGGCAGGAACTGAATTTGGGTCCTCTGGGTCCTCTGGAATAGTACACACTCTTTTTCCCCACTTGTTTTGAGACACGGTTTCACTGTGTAGTCCTGGCTGTCCTGGAACTCACTCTGTAGACCAGAGTGGCCTTGAACTCAAAGAGATCCTCCTGCCTTTGCCTCCTACGAGTTGGGATTAAAGGTGTGTGCCACCATCACCCCCTGGCTAATTTTCATTTTGGGTTCATTGCCTGCATGTATGCCTGTATGGAGGTTTCAGAAGCCCTGGAACTGGAGTTACAGACAGTTATGAGCTGCCATGTGGGTGCTGGGAATTGAACCCAGGTCCTCTGGAAGAACAATCAGTGCTCTTAACCACTGTCATCTCTCCAGCCCCAAATCATTATTCTTCATGTCCATCAACACTTCTAAGTCTAATTTGTCAGATGTTAGTAAAGATATATGTTTTTAAAATAATCTATAATCTGTACCTATTTTTAGGGTTTTTATAGATATATTTCCTCCATCTTTTTACTTTTAACTGCTCTAGTTCTTTTAGTGTCTCTCATAAGTAGCATACATCTGAAAACAAAAACAAAAACAAAACAAAAAACAAAAACCCCCTCCAGATGAACAATCTTTTTGCTTTAATTCAGAGTATTTAATCTGCTTTCAGATTTGAGCTCTTTCTTCTTCTTAATGTGTTTATTAATATCACTGAAGAGTTCTTTGAAATGTCCAATAGTTCATGGGAAAAATGCAAAATGTCCAAAATTTTGTGTTGATGGGTTGGAGGACACAAAATGTACTTGCAATTATGACCTTAGCTATTTAAAACTATGTTTTGAAAAAAAAAAAATCCTGGAAGGAAACGCATGGAACACTGGGTTGAAGTAGGATCATCCTCACATGTAATAAAAATGTGTATAGCACAGTGGCTGTAAGCCCATTTTCCATGCCACTCAACCATCACTATGTGATTCTGCAAGGTTTTGTCTCCCCAAATGGAAGCCTTATATCTTTTAGGACTCCCTGCTTCCTCATCTACCAGTCCCCAAAGCTGTGCTTCTTGTCTCTAATGTGTTTTTTTTTTTTTAAACTCTCCTCCACTCCTTCAGAATTTTGCTAAAAAGCATGTGTAGGTATGAAACAGAAACTAAGACCAATGAGAAATGTTTTCTAGAAGGGACATAAGTAAGTGTGAGGGATGGACACAGAGCCACGAGTCAGAGGGAAGGAGGAGGACTCATTTAGGGACAATAGCTCACAGTTGCCTCTTAGTTGCCCAGGTAGGCCAGCTCTGATAAGATGCCTGCTTTCTGTGAGCTATCCAGTGTCTAACCAGGGTTCAGTGGAGGGAGCCCGTTTTGTCTGCCTTCCCACCCCTGGGAACTCATGAGGATTCCAGTCTCCAAAATATTTCTACTGCTCATTGCAGCCCCCACTCACCCTGAGGGTCACCAGTGCTATCCTATGTACAAAGGAGCCAGGAAAGCTGAGTTAAATTCCTACCAGTTGCCTGGCCCTCTCCTACTCCTGCTGCTTGAGTGCCTCTGTCCTTTGCAATCAGCCGCACCCGAGAAAAGACTTGAGACCACTCTAGCTTCCAGGTAGGCCTTGGAGTCAAAGTAGGTGAAAAGATGTGCAAGCTCAGGTGCCAGCACAGACCTATGGGAAAATATCCGAACGATAGATTTCATTGGTTCTCTCATGGCTTTAATGACCAAGGTGGGAGGAGAGAAGTAACAATGAGTGACATTTATACAGTGTGTCGCAGTTTACATAGCTCTTGCATGCATATTACCTCATTTGCCTCGGAAGGAGCTCAGGGTGGGGTCCAAGCAGGAGGCAAGAGTTTGCCTGTCTGAGTTTGCTTTCTGGCCTCGCCACTTACTAACTGTGTGACCCTGGAATCTCTTTGCCTCTGTATTCCAGTTTCCTTAAATGTGCAGTGAAGGTATGGATCGTGGGTATGGATCGTGACTATCCCATAGCCCTGTGATGCTAAAATGAGCTAATGCTTGTAAAACACTCAGAATAGTGCCAGGAGTATAGTAAACACTAAGTAAAAGTTGGTTTTTATTACTTCATCCTCTCAATGGGCCCAGGAGATGTGTAGACATACCCCATTTTATAGGCAAGCAGAATAGAGAACAGATGATGGTTTGACCTGTTTGAGGTCACCCAGCAAAGTAATGGGAATGAGAGGCAGGGCTAGGACCAGGCTAGCCTGAGTCCAAAGCCCTGCCCTTGTAGCTCTTCATGCCAACTCCTCCTGTGTACATTTGGCTTAGGCTCGCAAGCAAGAGACACACATTGTACTGCAGTGGCCCATGCACTGGCATGTTAAAAAAAAAGATTGTTTGTCCAAATGATCTCAGGTGTAAGGGAGGTCAGCATAGCTGGGAAGGCTCTTTTATCCTGTCTGAGTGGGATGGAAACGAGGGCGGTGTACCAGGGCAGCTCTGCATCTGTTAGTTTAGAGCATGTTCTGATGGTGACTGACACTTATGCATCTCCCTGGTCCAGGCCAATCACTTGGCATGGCCACTTGGTGCCATCAAGAGACACAGTGAACATGAGGTGTGTGAAGGGACTCGCTTAAACTTTTGTGGTGTGAGCGGGAGGATTGCTCTATGATGACCATAACAAGTGTCAGCACAGATACAGAGCAGTACGGCAGCTTTCAAGTTCACACCTAGCACATCACTGATTTTCTGTGTTTTCCTATGACCATGCTACCATGGACGTGAGTGATTCACTGAGCCATAACCTGATGATGGCTTCAGTGTCGCTAAGGAAGAGTACACAAAGCATCCATATGTAGTGAATGGTTTCTTAACTCTCATTTCTTTGTCTTCTGGAGGCAGTGCCCCAATTTCCCTCTGACTCCATCCCCGGCACACGCTACCAGTCTGGCTAATCACAGGGCATGGATATTTGTGTGAGAGGGCCACAGGCCACAGCCACTGGAGAAGAGGTACTTCCCTTCTTCTGAGGAGGCCTGGAGAATCTTGAAGCATTCTTGTTATTGTGAAAGAAAGTCTCAGGTGGCAGGGACAACCTATGGGGCTGGCCTAGAGGCAAGCAGTCCCCAGTTCTTTGTTGGCTTGGCTTTTTCTGTGATTCGGCCTAGCACTAGGTCTTGTGGAGTGTTGAGCTCTGGGCAGTGCAGACATTATGTCCTCTCAATAGGCCAATAGCTACTTAAAGGAAGAAACTGAGGCTCTGAGGTCTGAGTGAGTTGGCTAGACCGCACAGGTGACTCCCTGTCCTTTGTGGGAAGGACTCAGTCGCTCTGCTCAGAAGGCTGGCGTCTGAAGGGAGTGCCTGACTTCTGCCTTTCCCTGCCTGCAGGCAGGGAAGTGTTTGCTCACAGAAATGTCACAACAGAAGGGGTTCTGGTGCCTTGGGGAGGCGTCTTTGACTCTATCCCTCATCACCCTCAATTGTCCTCCTGACAGCCGGATTGGAACCAAATTGGATTTAATGCATTTCACAATTTTGTTGAACAAATTTGTGGATTAAGGGAACAAATTAAATCCACATTTTTATTTGGCATCATCAAAAATGTGACATGCAGACTAGAAATGGACATTCCTAGTCTTGGAACAGACACAGTGAGTCCCAAACCCTTCCTTCTTAGAATTGTATTTCCAGGATGATTTTCCCTGAGATTCTTGGGAAGTCTGGTTCCAGATCTTACATGAGAGTGGGGACGTGGCCCTCAGGTGAAGACTTGGCCCCAGCATCCCTCCCTGAGGTATGAAAGCATTCTACCCTGCCCTGCATTCAGTTCTATTTTCCCCACTTTTCCCCATCGGTTGTAAGTTGGTTTATATTCCAGTTCCTGTAGCTGAACTAACAGATATGGCATGCTAGAGTCAATCCCAGTGCCCTATCCTCTCTCTGAACTCTGAGTTGAGCCAATAAATATTTATATACCTCATTGGTAATTAATTAGGTGACTTTGGCACTCCATCCAATGGCTTGTAAATCAATGTAGATATTTCATTTTCCCCACCTCTGTTTCTTGGCTTCTCCAGAGCAAGGCAGGGAGAAGGGGCAGGGAACATGGTTTCCACTTGGCTGTATATGTGCACTACATGTAGTAGCATGCAATGAATATTTATGCCTTATAAATTTAATTGATGTATGATTACTCAACACTAAAATGCAAATTTGTAAGAGAGAAAGGAGCTTATCTTGGCCAGGCTGAATGGAAAGGAGAACCTGGAGAATGCCAGCTTCCGTAAGGGCTCCAATCCCAAGCAGGCTTGAAATGCACCTTCCACTTGCAGGTGGGGGCTGCTAACAATGATGGAACCATTTGTGCCTCAGTTTCCACCTCATGAACTGGAAATATCACTAACACTTGACCAGACCCCTGTCATAGCACCATGGTACAGGAAACAGCCTCTGAATGCTAGCCACCCCAGTCTGATGGTCTTTGGCACTACATTCATCCATGCCCAGAACCTCATCCAGGGCAATGGTTCTCAACCTGTGTGACACGACCCCTTTTGGGGTTAAACTTCCCTTTCATAAGGGTTGCCTAAGACCATACACAAACTACACAGATATTTACATTATGACTCACAACAGTAACAAAATTATAGTTATGAAGTGGCAAGAAAATAATTTTCTGGTTGGGGGTCACCACAGCCCGAGGAACTGTATTAAAGGGTCACAGCATTAGGAAGGTTGAGAACCACTGTTCTAAAGTATCAGAGTCTCATTCTTTTCAAAGATGCATTAATGTGTCTACATGTGAGTATGTGCACCATGTGTATGTGGCTGCCCATGGAGGCCAGAAGAGGGCATCAGATCCTTGGAACAGGAGTCACAGGTATTTTCGAGCTGCCTGGTGTGGTGCTGGGAGCTGCTCTGCCAGAACAGCAAAAGTTCTTAACAGCTGAGCCATCTCTCCAGCCCTAGACTCACATTCTTAAAGAAAGCACTATCTGAGGGATTGCAGTTTTCCTCATTATGTAAGTCAAAGGAATAAAAAAAAGAAAAAAGAAAAAAGTAGCCCATCCTAAACAAGAAAACTCCAGACTATCTGATGCTAGCTAAATAGAAGAGCTGAACGGATGGTAGAGAGGGTTGCCTAAAGTATCTGCTAAGTGAAGAGAGGGGAGACTCCATCAGTTGAAGCTAATTAAAAGATTTTAATTATATGTGATGCTGACCTCATGTTCCAGATTCCTGAGACAAAGAAAAGAATGTAGGTAATTGGGGAGCCTTGACATTTCTCCCACTGACCGCTTTCAACCCAGTGAGACCAAACACATCTCTTCCATTGCTCCACTGCACTGAGGTCAGGAACTCAGATCATGGCTCAGTTTAGGAGCAGAAGAAAGCAAGTCCCAAGGTCTGGGGAGGAGCCCTGTGCACCCAACTCCCTCGCTCCTTCTTAGATCATCCTGCTATTGTCCTCTCACATGGTCCTGCCAGGTACTCCCCATTGCACAGCATCCACTCAGTTCTTCGCTTTCTTCCCTGGAAATTGTGGCTGCTCGATCTACAGTTTTCTTGTTTGTTATCTCTGAAATTACTTTGTCTTTTATTTCTCATTAGCCTGTGAATGTGACTCTCTCTCTCTCTCTCTCTCTCTCTCTCTCTCTGTGTGTGTGTGTGTGTGTGTGTGTGTGTGTGTGTGTGTGTGTGTGAATACATGGGCCTGCGTGCTTGTGTAGGCCTGAGGTTCACTCTGGGCATGAAGAATCTTCCCTGATTGCTCTTCACCTTATTTACCGAAACAATCCCTCAGTTGTACCCAGAGCTCCTGGGCACAGCTAGTCTGACTAACCAGGTTGCTGTATGACTCCCACTTTCTCCCACTACATGACAGACACTGGGTTTACTTCAAGGGACCACGAGGTCACTTTACAGTGTGTAAATTATATTTTTCATACCCAGGAGCAGAGGGCCAACATTGAAAGGATCAACAATTATTGCTGTGGCTTATTCATTTTTAATTGAAAATAATTTATTTTTCATACAGTATATCCTGATCGTGGTTTCCCCTCCCTTATCTCCTATGAGATCCTTCCCATCTCCTCACTTATCCAAGTTCCTCCTTCCTTGCTTGCTTTCTTCCTTCTAAAACAAACAGGCCAATAAACAAACCAGAATAAAACAGCATAAGCAATCAAACAGAAAAAAAAACAGTAATAATTATGTAAATTATTCTATTATTAATAAAAACTTGGGATCAGATGTGGGGTTAAAACCTGATTGATCAAAGAAGTGGCAGGAAAGCAACCAGTATCACGGTTAAATAAGAATCAAGATAAACAAATAGGCCAAATAGATGTTTATTCAGGGAGAAATAACTTACAACCTAGACAGATGAGCACCAGGAAATTCAACCCGATCCTCTCCTGTCCGAGTCATGCCAGCAAGAGAGCCTTTTCTGGCCCCCTCCGACCTCCTTCCACAGGTCACTCCGCCCATGGCTCCACCCCCAATGGGCGTGGTCAGTGCCACAGACAGACTATCTCACTACAATTCCCCTTTTAGTCTAAAGAAAAGATTTAGGCTTAATACAAAACTATATACAAAACAGTGAATAACAAGTGTGCTCTAAGAAAAGGAAAATCGAGAACAAAATGACCTACATATCTAGTCCTAGGGTGAGGGCATAATGGAGTTTACAATAGAGTTGTCCTAAGCTGGAAAACGTAAGTCTAGTACCTAATATATCTAACTAGGAAGAGAGAATAATAGTTGTGATAGTTTAATCTTCAACCTCATCAAGACCTGAGAAGGAAATTAACAATACTAGAGTAGACAGGAAATGTGGATGGACAACTTCCAAAAGGTGCAGCAAGGACAGAAACAGCAAGCCACCTGAGCAGTCACCCTAGGTCTCACAGCAACGTTGGTACACCCAGATTTGGGCTAAGGCCAAGAGAACTTGACAGACCACAACAACAGCAGGGAGGTAGAATGGCTGTCTTACCCTGACTTGGCAAGGTCAAGCAGCCTTCTATATTTGTCTCCTGCAAGCACATAGGACTGCATGTCCAAATTAGTGGTCAAGGTGGGGGCAATTCTTTGCCCAACAGGCCATTAGCTGAGGCGAGAATGAACTCCAGCAGGAGCAACAACAGTGTCCAACATATTTTCGGGAAAGTGCACGGTGCTGTCAGGAGCAACAGTGTCTCATGTCAATGGGGTACTAATATTAAAACATTTAAATGCCATGTTCTGCATGTCTATGAAGTGATTGAAGATTAAGCATCTATATCTGACTAATCTCATAGGTACAGGAAATATGAGTGAAGATAATCTGTAATACTCAGGAACTTTGCTAAAAAGACTGATTAAAACTTCCCTGAGTAAAGCAGGAACAAATACTTAAACAATATAACTATTTACATATACATACATGTAAATCCTTAAAATAGAGGTAGAGTGTAAGTGTCAAGACAAGAGGTAGAACTATAAAGGGCAGCAAGATAAATATCCCAAATTGTATCATTATACAAAATGTCTTGAATACAAGAAAAGTATACATACATAGAATATGGTAAAAATAATGTGCATAAAACATTGTAAGTGGAAAGATTTAACACAATATAACAAAATATAAACTTAATTTTACATAGCTTACCACATAAGAATACATAACAATGTAAGTTGTAAAATACTATCTCATTCTTACTGAAATTCTCAAGAAAATAGGCTAATCTACCTATATCCCATCTAAACCATACCTTTCCCAACCATTCCCTATTCCTGTCTAAAAGATAAACCCGAGTGTAAGCATCACCCAATCCCAAATAACTAAAACCAACCCAAAGACGATGACTATTATCCCAAAATTCCAAGGGTAGGGAAAGGGGGCGTCATTATCTTAAGATTACTTTTGTTGAAATGGGACGATGATTGCTCCAATGGATCCTATAGGAAGAAAATTTTTAGCAACCAAATTTCTCAACAGAACTGGCTGTGACATATGTAGCTAGTCACTGTGTGGCAGAAAATTCTTGACTGTGGTTTTATTTGAAACTCTGGCCAGGGTGTAATAAAAGGGTGCACCATACAGCCCGAGTCATGCCAGCAAGAGAGCCTTTCCTGGCTCCCCTCCGACCTCCTTCCACAGGTCACTCCACCCATGGCTCCACCCCCAATGGGCGTGGTCAGTGCCACAGACAGACTATCTCACTACAAACCAGTGATGGTCTTCCTGTTCCCTTCCTTGATCCAAAAGGCTAAACATCTTTCTAAGCCCCTCCCTACTACTTCCCAAGTATCTCTATATATCCTCTGTCCTCCAAAAACTCCATAACTGATTTTGGTCAACTAGTAGCTAGCTCCACCCTCTAATACAAGGTAAATAGAGTGGCAGTTTGAACAATTCTAAAACACACACACATACACCACTCCAAATCATAAAAACACAAAATAAGAAACCATAATAGATAAGCAAAAGATAAGATTTAAAAAAATCCCCCCAAGAGGAGAGGAAAGCACATGTGACTAGGAAGATTGAGTCAGGCTAGGAATAGAAGGCAAGAGAGAGAGAGGAGAGAGAGAGAGAGAGAGAGAGAGAGAGAGAGAGAGAGAGAGAGAGAGAGAGAGAGAGAGAGAGAACAAACATAAAAGAGGGAGCAATTATTGGTTTGAAGAGAAAACTGAACCTAAAGAAAGGTCTAGAGACCTACAAGACTGCTGCCAACTAACAATTTGAGCAACCGTGAAAAGGTTCCCATAAATGCCCTTCCTGGATTGTGAGATCAACAATTAAATTATCCACCATCATGGAGCCCTCATCTAGTACCTGTTGGAAACAGAAGCAAACACCTGTAACTAAATACTGAGTCGAACTAGAATCCAGATGCAGAAGGAGAGGACAAGACCAGGTTGCAGAAACACATAGAAACAGCTGACCTGAACAAGGAGGAGCTAATAGGCCCCCATACTGATAGGTGGGAATCCAGCATGGGACTAACTCAGACCCCCTGAATATGGGTCTCAGCTAGAAGGACTGAGCAGTCTAAGGGACATCAGACAGTGGAACCAGGATGTATTCCTGGTGCACAAAAGGACCTTGTTGACACATCTCCCATGGAGGGATACTACCTTAACCTAGAGACAGGAGAGAAGTCCTAGTCCCTACTTCAAATGATTTGACAGATTTACGTGACCCCACCTGGATGGCATTGCCCTACATGTGGAATTGGGGTGGGGGGATGGGAGGGGAGGGTGGTCAGGGTGCATGTGAGGGGGGAGAGAGGGAAGGAGGAAGAGAGAGAGAGGGAGCTGGGATCAACATGTAAAATAAATAATAATAATAAAAAAGAGAAAATAAATAAATTAATTAATTAAAAATCCCCCCAAAAATCTTTAACACACACACACACATACACACACACACACACACACACACACACACACACACACACACACACCAATCTCAAAAATATATCATTGAGTTCATTTTGTGTTGGCTATTTTCTGCTGGGCATGAGGCCTCTCCTTAAGGGTGGTTTGCATACCCAGTGAAGCTTCATTGGAGAAAACTAGTTTTTTTCTTTGCAAGTGGTTGTCAATTGGGTAGCTTCTGGATTAGGGTTGGGGTTTGTGTCCACTTCCCTCCTCAGCTTTGGGACCCAGTCTGGGTTGGGCCTGTGAAGGCCCTGAGCATGCTGTCTCAGTCTCTAAGTTCATATGTGCATCAGTCCTGTCTAGAAGACATTGTTTCCTTGGAACCATCCATCACCTCTTGCTGTTAAAAATCTTCCCATCTCCTCTTCCACAAGGTTCCCTGATCCCTGAGGGGACTGTTTGATTAAGACAACCCATTTAGGACTGAGGGTTCCAAGGTCTCTCTTTGTAGGTCTTTGTATCAGTTCCCATTTTCTACAGGAGGGAAACTTCTCTGATTGTTACTTGGTGCCTTTGAGGTAGGTCATCCATTCACTTAAATGACATTGGTGTATAAGCACCTTCTACCTTACTGCATCTAGGCTGTGCCCTGCTCTAAGTTACTGCAGATCTTACCAAATAGTATCCCTCTGACTTCTGTGTCTCAGACAACTCCATTTTTTCCAGCAGCTTTTGACTCCATTCTGAGGATGGAGGATGACTCTGCAGTGGTGTGCTGTATGTTTTATACATGACACGAACTAAAGTCATTTGAGAGGAGGAAGCCTCAATTAAGAAAATTCCTCCATGAGATTGCAGGCAAGCCTATAGGATATTTTCTTAATTAGTGATTGATGGGGGAGGACCCAACCCAAGGTGGGTGGTGCCATCCCTGAACTGGTGGTCTTGGGTTCTATAAGAAAGTAAGCTGAGCAAGCCATGGGGAGCAAGCCAGTAGAAGCACCCCTCCATGGGCTCAACATCAGCTCCTGCCTCCAGGTTACTGCCCTGTTTGAGTTCCTGTTCTGACTCTCTGTGATGATGAGCGATGCTGTGGAAGTGGAAACCAAATGAACCCTTTCCTCCCCAATTAGGTTTTTGATCATGGTGTTTCCTCACAGTAATAGAAACCCTAACAAAACTAAGTTGGTACCAGGAGTAGGGTATCACTGTGACAGACCTGACCACATTGTTTTGGGGAGAATTATGGAAGGGCTTTGGAATTTGTGCAAGAAGTGTTAAATGCTTGGTGAACTGTTCTTTAGGAGCTTGAAGATAAGAATATTGAGAGCATTGCAGAAGATGGAGGCCTGGCTTATGACATTTCAGGGGGGAAATTTACTCTATTGTGGCCATTTGCTATTTTGAATTAAGATTCTGTAGTTCTTTTAGCTAGGGCTGAAGAATCAGCTCTGATGATCAAAATACAAGAACTGCTTTGCTGGGATACTTGATGTTTATTGGCTGGAGCTGGGAAATTACTGATTAAGAAGAGACCAGCATCACTGAGGTGAAATCTTCTGGGAAGTGTTTCCTGAGAGTCAGCACACAGAAGCTGTGTTCCAGAGGTGGCCATGGTTGTACTTTGTGTTGACAATAGGACTTGGTAATATGTAGGCATCACCCAAGTTGTACTGGGTTTGAAGGCATGAAGGGGTCATGGAGAGCAGCTGAGGCTTGGCACTGTGAGAGTCCAGGAGAGGCCATTGGTGAAGGTGCAGCCTCAGTGGCAGTTGAAGGCCCAGGATTGAAGGGCACATGGAGAAGTTGAGGGTTGGCACCATGAAGAGAGCCTATGAGAGGCTATTGGTGAAAGTGCAGCCCAGTTGCAGCAGAAGACCCCAGCATTTTGGAGACACCAGAATCATGGGAAGCCCACCAAGAACAGCTGTAGCAGTGGAGTGGGGCCAGCTCGAACCTCGAAGACAGCTGTGTGTGCTGCAGAAGGCAGAGTTGAAGTGACTCCAGCTCCTTGGGGGAGCCCAGAAGATCATGAGTGAGTCCCACATAACTGGATGTGGACTTATTTATTATGCTGTTGGAGTTGCCCCGATTCTTCCCTCTTGAAGTGAGAAGGCATTTAATTTAATTTTGATTTTTATTGGAGCCCACAGCTGAAAACTTTGAATTTTTAAGAGATTTTAGATTTTAAAATGGATTGAATTTGTAAAGACTATGGGACTTTTATAGTTGGGAATTTAAAGTGAGATTTTGGGGGTGAATGATAAAGGAAAGGTTGTCACTTAATGGTGATGAGTTATGTGTCAAGCTGACAATGGGTCAATCGTACTGGGTAGTTATATGTTGACACAAACTAAAGTCATCTGAGAGGAGGGAACCTCATTAAGAAAATGTCTCTATCTGGTCAAGCTGTAGGCAAATTTGTAGGGCAGTGGTTCTCAATGTTCCTAATGCTGTGATCCTTTAATACAGTTCCTCACATTGTGATGAACCCCAACCATGAAATTATTTTCATTGCTACTTCATGACTAGCTTTGTTACTATTATGACTCACAACGCAAATATCTGGGTTTTCCAATGGTCTTAGTTGATCCCCGTGAAAGGGTTGTTCAATGACCCTCTCCCCCACATACACACCAAAGGGCCAAGACTTGCAAGTTGAGAACCACAGCTGTACAGAATTTTCTTAATTAGTGATTGATGGGGAAGGACCCAGTTCAAGGTGCGTGGTGTCATCCTTGTGCTGGTGGTCCTGGGTTCTGTATGAAAACAGGCTGAGCAAGCCATGAGGTACAAGATGGTAAGCAGTACCCCTCTATGGGCTCTGCATCAGCTCCTGCTTCCAGGTTCCTGCCCTGTTTGAGTTCCTGTCCTGAACTCCCTGTGATGATGAGCAGTGCTGTGGAAGTGGAAGCCAAATAAACCCTTTCCTCTCCACTTTGCTTTTTCATCACTGCAATAGAAACCCCGACTAAGACCAGTGGGTAGACGCATGACTGGCATCATCTGTTGTGCATCACCCATGCAGGGCAGACTGATAAGTGATTTATTCCTGGGAGGAAAATAAATATACATTTATCGGTGTGAATTGAGACTGTATGGGCACATGTGAATATTAAAACCACATCAGGGAAAGGGTGTAACTCTGTGTTCTGGATCCCTTAAAAAGGTGGACACCTAGTACTGTAATGACAAAGGACCCTACCAACCTGTCAAGGGAGTGACAGAGAGCTCCCGACTGTCCCAAGACTTCAGCTTAGCTCAGTTCAGCTCATTGTTGGTGCAGTCTATTTGAATTTCTGTCTGCCTGTCTGAACCTGCTGTCTGTCTCCCCATTCATTCCTTTGTCTTGACTCGGTCCTAACGTTTCGCCTCTGTAGCTGGACTCAGCTCTGCAGCTCTGCTCAAACCCAAGACCCCCTCAGCCTGACTCCACAAGGGAGACCCCACACAGCCCTTGCCTTTCTGTCAGCTTCCTAGCTTTGGCCTCTGGACTCTGCGTCTCTGAAACTCCTCGACTACCTAGCCCTTCATAGCCACTCTACAGTTTCATACACAGGTGTATATCAATGAGTTTACTGCGATAGGTGGAGTATAATCTGAGAGTTAATATTAGCAATTAAGCTTGGGGGAAAAAAGAGCCATGTTTGCCATGGCTGGGGCCATCAAGGAGAGGGGGACAATATGGCAAACTGCTGCCACCTTTGGGGCTTCTTTACTCTCTCTGTCTCTCTGTCCTCTCTCTCTGTCTCTCTGTCTCTCTGTCCTCTCTCTCTGTCTCTCTGTGTGCGTGTGTGTGAATAAATTCTGACACTGGAAAGAAGCATTCGTCTCTTTCTGATGTAGCACACTCATGGAAGCTCTGGAAGCTTGCTGGGCCCTGATCCTCATATAGCATTTGTCTCACTGTGTCTGCAGCCCTGGTAGTGACTCTCAGGTTGGTTGACCATCTTGGACGTCAGGTTGTCATGGCAGATATCAGTCCCTGAACGGAGAAGAATGGCCTCAGACTGTTTCTTTTGTCAGTCAGCTCTTTCTAAAGTACAAGGGCCCCTCAGTATCCACAGGGGACTGATTTTAGAATTCCCAGATCCCAAAGCCTGAGGATTTTCAGGTCCCTTATGTAAAGTAGGTCCAGTGTAAGTAATCTAAGCTACCCATCCCTGTTTTCAGTCATCTCTAGATGGCTTTCTATACCAATACAAAGGGAACAAGTGTGAATAGCTATCATATGGCGCTATTTAGAGGACGAGGACAGGGCTGTGTCCACAACCGTTATATTGATTTTCTTTAATTCATGG
The DNA here is from genome assembly GCF_943737965.1 of Phodopus roborovskii. NCBI lineage: Eukaryota > Metazoa > Chordata > Mammalia > Rodentia > Cricetidae > Phodopus > Phodopus roborovskii. The sequence goes on along the minus strand of NW_026126407.1, from coordinate 45,532,458 downwards.
ACCAGAGCCTCTGTGGGTAGGTGAGTTGGCTGTACTTTGGTCCTCTCTGTCCCTTTGTCCTCCCTGTCAACTAGATCAAAGGCGGCCACCACAGTATCAGTCCAAAGGCAGGCTGGTATGTAAGACTGGCTCACTCACCCACTACCTATCCTCTCAGAATTTCACCTGGGATACATGGACGGAGCCACATGGTCAGTAGGGATCAGAGGCAGTGGCAAAGGGAGCAGAGAGCCAACAGTCAGAGGCTGAGGCAGAGTGCTGAGCTAAAGAAAGCTTAAAGCAGGAAGAGTTGGGACAGACACTAGAGGAACAGAAAGCAGAGAGAGGCTGAGGTAAAGGCGGCATGGTGGGGAGGCTCCAAGAGTGCCTACTACTGGATCCATTGGAACCATCTTGAGTTCTTGAAGACCTTCCTGCTCCAGGTTCCCAACCCCTATGACATGCTATGCTCTGGAGCACCTAGAAACAAATGCACGCGCGCGCACGTACACACACACACACACACACACACACACACACACACACACACACACACAAGAACATATTCTATAAATACATACAATTATCTAGATACTGGGAACTATAAATATTTTGGGTATGGATATTTTCTGAATTATGGAATATTTGCATTACCTAAGGAGATGACTTAAGGATGGGGCACTAGCTAAACACACAATTAATTTGTGAATTGTGAGCAAAAACATATAGCCTGAGGGTCACTTAATGCGGAATTTCTAAGGTTCCGTGTTCCTCATGAGGACAGATGTGACCCTTTACCTGTGGCTGTGTCAGTGCCCAGAAAGGCCCAGATAAGGGAATGTTCAAATTCAGAAATAATCTGGTTGGATAACAGACAATATAACACAACACACAATATAACACAAAATACCTGGATTATGTAATGTAAATACATCTAAAGTGACAGACAAATATGAGCATATGCACATATGTGTTGCAGATACGGTCAGATTTCTACTCAGATGGAGACTTGAGTGTAAAGTGTGTGGTTGAGATTAGGCTTGAGAGTCTTTTAAAGCCCCTGCAGGGAGCATGCTTTGGTAGAGCGACATCCCTGGACGGTAATGTGCAGCTATGCATGCTAGTGGGACCAATCCCTTCCCAGAGAATGCTCACTAAATAAGTGCAAATGAGGAAACACAGACTCTGGCTCCAAGTCCCTGCCAGACACCCAAAGTGAAAACATCGTGATCGTAACTCGCAAGACTTTCCATCCCCAATGGCAATTGATTAATTCCCCTGGGCAAACCAACTGCGGTGCCATTCCCTGGATGACAGCTGTCTGCCGGGATTATTAATTGGAATCCTTATGATTTCCCAAAGAGTTGAGGAGTTTTTAACAATTGGCACACATGTGGCAACTGTATTAAAATAGGAAAACAAAAATCACAGAAAGAGGACTTAGAATAGCCCAGGACAGCAAGGCAGACATAATTCCAATTAGAAGCAACCAATGCTTCAGTTTCCTGGAGGTAAAGGGAAGGGGGAATCCTGGGTAAAAACAAAGGCTGTTTTGATCTTCTAAACTGAAAGAGAGGGGTTTTCAAGTCTCCACTGCCCGAGGAGGTTTCATCATCGTTGTCCTGCCAGTTTTGTTTCTTACACTAGATTCTGATTGTTTTCTGCTCCCGAGTTCCTGTGCCTGTTCAGGAACTCTTGTCAACAACAGCACTAACAGGACACGTGCGCCACGCCCACCTACTTGGCACTACACCATGGCTTGTGGCAGGCTTCTTCATATCAGGTGGAAGAAGATGTGTCAGTTCACTCAGGCATCCAGAGCAAAAAATCTCTTAGTCTGGAAGTTCATATGCAATAGTGGTGTATTGCCCACAGCACCTGTGATGCAATGCCTGTTGAGACTCATTGTTGCACATACACACATATATAGATCTGAGCACCCTTGTGAACACACACATGAACATTCAGGTACATGTGAATACACATAGGAATATGTATTCATGCATGGACACACATGTGAGCATGTGCATATATACATACATGAACATATATGACTATACACACATATAAACATGCATGTGAATCTGCATACATGCAATACATATATACATACTTTTTTTTAAAGGGAGAAATTAAGAGAGATTAAGGAAATTTGCCCAGTGTCTCCTGTGAGTGGAAAAGAAAAAATGGGCTCAAAGTCCCTGGGTGCTGCACTGGTCTGGTGGGATGGTCTCCCACCCACAGTCCCTCTGCCCCCATTGTTCCCCAGTGCTCATGAACACGAGCAATGAGTAGTACACTTATTTGTATATATGTTTCTCTTATTGGTTGATGAATAAAACACTGATTGGCCAGTAACCAGGTAGGAAATATAGGCGGGGCTATCAGACAAGGAGAGTGCTGGGAGAGGACCCAGGGAGAGGTCCAAGCGATGCCATGTAGTTGCTGAAGGAGTAACATGCTGGATTACAGGTAAGCCACAGCCTTGTGGAAACACTTAGATGAATAGTTATGGGTTAATGATTAAGAGAGAGCTAGCCAGTAAAAGCCTCAGCCATCAGACAAACAGTTTAATAATTAATGTAAGTCGCTGTGCGCTTATTTGGGGCTAATTGGCTGTGGAACCAGGGCAGAACAGAAACTGTGTTTACACTTATCCTCTCAACCACTTTATTTTCTCAAGCCTGCCTGGAGCAGCAAGTGTCAGGGCCCAATTATAACCTCCTCTTCTGATCCCCAGGTCCCAGCATCTGCCCTTCACAAATGACCCTTGTGGGCGGAGCAGGGGTCTTCTGGGTGTGGCTCTCCCAGAAGTGCATCAAGCCAGAATTCCAGGTCACGCACCAGCTGTTCCAGCTCTCTTACTTCTTTCTCTAGCTTCTCCAAAAAATCATGCAAGTTTATCTTCAGCCACTTCCTGAGGGTCCTTATTGGCTCTTTAGCGGGTTCATAGGTCTGATACTCAAAGCCCTGAAAGTCAAATGCCAAAATTGCGTCTTCAGACTTTTCAGGAGGGTTTCTTGTTTGACAAAGTTTCCTATGCCTTTGCAAATGCTGCCCATTCTGCCTGGATTTCTCCACCCTACCTTCTCCACCTGACTAGCTCCTATTTATCCTTCCCAAACTAGATAGCTGATAACACCTCCTCTGAGAAGCCTTCCTGAGCCCCTTAGCACATCTCTGAGTGTCACCTGGGATGCCACAGGATTCTGAGCATGGCTGCAGTCCCTGATCCTTTCCGATACTTCCCAGCCGTTTCCTGAAACCAGCATAGATAGATACTATCTCTTAACAAACAGTCCAAATAAGTGTGATTGGTCTCTGCAGTGGGAGGGGAAGTAGGAATGGGCAGGGTGTGGGTCACCTCACAGGCACTCCTCCTTCCACCCCACTCTCTGGATTTGGCTTCTCCTTTCTTGTGTTCCAGAATACTCACCTGATATCCCTGTGCCCAGGTATAGCACCAAGACAAGCAGTGCTAACAGTGTCTGCAACGAGAAGAGGAGGAAGAAGGCAGGAAGGTGCATTCCTGGATGCAGAAGGCTCCATACCCCTGACAGGAGTTCTGTCATGGGGGAGCTGTCAGTCATTTGTAGATGTTTCCCATGATCTAAGTCACATGCGCTTCCAGCTGTTGCAGAAACAGATGGCAGGGCAATGCCTTGATATGTATGTCTTCCTCTTCCTCCTTTTCCACTCTGCTGTCCTTCTGAATCACTTAAAATTTTTATTCCATTTGAACCATGGGAGGCTCCAAGTTTACGGAGGTGTAGTTCATATACAACAAAATGCATACACATTTTAAACGCACACAGTCTCATCAGTTTTGACAAGTGTCTACACGTGACCTCAATGAAGTTCTAACCCTTTCTGCCATCTTGAAAGGTCCCCCATGCCTCTCTCAGTCAGTCCACTGGGGCATGTTGTGTCCATTTGTGAGTTTTGCGGAAATGAGTCAATAATGCCTTTCATATAAGGTTTGTGATGTGGCTCCATGTTTTTGTGTGTTCAGCTTTATTGATGAGCGTGTTGCATGAGCCTAACACAATTAATCCCTACCTTCTAGTGAGTTGTTTACCATTTGAGGTGGTCATGTACTCAGGTCTTTGAATATGCATGTGCCCTGTCTTTGTGAGGACATGTTTCTCATTTCTGCTGGGTGACTCCTCAGACATGGGGTGTATGTATGCTTAATTCTAGAACAATATGCAGGACTGTTTCTCAAGCTGTTTATTCCACTTCGTCCCATCAGCCAGTCGGAGAATTCCTTTTGTTCTCTATCTTTTTCTTAGTATTGCTAACCTTAATTTTAGGCATTCTATTGCTATTATATAGAGGCATCTCAATCTATTTTTATAAGTGTTTTCCAAATGATCAACGAGGTTCAGCATTTTTGATTTTTAAAGACTTTTTATGCATATAATTGTCCTGCCTGCAACTATGTATGTGCAAACACGTGCATGCCTGATATTGGCAGAGGTCAGAAGAGGGCTTCAGAACCCCTGCAACTGGAGTTACCATGAATGGTTGTTAGCTGCCATGCAGGTGCTAAGAGCAACAAGTTCCCTTAGCTGCTGAGCCATCCCTCCAACACGGAGGTTTTGCATCTCATTGTGGCTTTTCTGGTGACTATTAATCAACATATCTTCTTTATGCCTATTGAAGTCATTTGCTCATTTTTTATTGGATTGTCTATTTTCTGATTAAGTTGTCAAGTTCTTTGAATGCTTTGGATCTAAGTAGTTGGAAAAATATTCACTGTGCATATTTTATCAACTCTGCAGCTTATCTTTTCATTTTTAATGTCAGTATGTTTTGAAAAAATGAACTAGTGTGCTTTTCATGTAAAGTCTGTAACATGTCTCTTCTAAAATTTGATTTTTTTCTTTTCTTCTAAATGTCTTACTGTTTTACATTAATTGTTTATATTTATGTGTATGATCCATTTTAGAGAAAACCTTGCATACAATGTAAAATATGGCTGGAGAGTTTTGAAAACATAGATATCCAGTTCTACAATTATTTTCAGGGCTTTTCCTCACTAAATTATATTGAAGCCTTTGATGTGTCATGTTGGTGTTCCTGGGTTCTGTTGCTTTATTATTCTGTACATCTATTTAGTCAATGCTAAGTCTGTATGAGTCCCTTTCTGATAGCCAACATGCTATACTAGCACCACCATGTCACCATACCACAGACTAGAGGCTTTGAACAGTAGACACAGATTTTCTATCGTTTATGCTGTTGGATGCAGCTCCTCTCCTGTGCATTCAGGTGTCACCTCTCACCATGTCCTCAGATGGCTTCTCCTCTGGCCCATGTGCTCCTTTCTGTCTCTTCTGATAAGGGTACAGCCTGGCCCATGAGACCAGAGACTTAACAGTAGTCACCCCCTTAGAAGCCTTGTCTACAAGTTGAGTCATACTTTAATGTATGAATCTTGAGACAAAGTTCCATTTCCAAATGAGACGCTGACACTCTCTCTTGTTTGGTATAAATGAGAATGAAGAGAGAATGTGAGGACTATGGGAAGGGATGCTTGAGTCCCTGTGGTGGGTTGCAGGGGAGTTGGATCTGAAGTAGGGAGGGACAGGAGGAAACAGCAAGCACCCTGGTCTTACCTGCTTCCTGTCATCACTGTGGCTGCTCCTTCTCTGTTCAAGCAGCTCAGCTGCTCCCTGTCCTCTGCCACCCATCTTATGGATTGCCATGTTTCTGTCTGCTAAGAGTCAGACTGCTTTGGTGGATGGAAGTACTTTCAGTGGACAGGCAGGTAGGTGCCTCCCCTCCCCCACTCCTTGTCACTAGCCAAGCATGAGTTCTGATGTCACAGAAGGCAGAAGACAGCAAAGCCCACCACTCTGAATCTTACCACTGCCTCTCATATTACAAACACACACACAAACACACACACACACAAAACACACACACACACACATGCACACACATGTACACACAGGCACACACGCACACACATGCATGCATGTATACACACACATCACACGTGCACACACACACACATGCATACACACATGCATATATACACATGCCCACCACTCTGAGTCTTACTGCCCCTCATGTTATAAACACACACACACATACACACACACACACACACACACACACACATGCCCGCACACACACACACACATGCATATGCACACATGCACACATGCTTGCACTCAGAAAGAAATGGTCAGGAAGAGATGCTGTGAATGTCTAGAGTTTTAGATAAGTTTTCCTCCATCTTATTATTAAAAAGTAAATCTTTAAATAGAGCCATTGTGAAAATAAATTGAAAAACTTATGGCAGTCATGATAGGTTCCTACCCAGATGGAAGTAGTGACACAGGGGAATGGGGCTACCCCCTTCCGAGTTTCTACTTATGGTATTATCTTGCAATGCTGCAGGAGGCTTCATGGCTGGGGTGTGTGTTAATCTACCAGTCTTACTCAGGCTTCCCAGTTTTATTTGTACTTACATATGTGTGTATTTATATTTGTGTTTAATTTTCAATACTGATGTCACATCTATAGGTTTGGTACCTGCCAAGATACAGAATTCTAAAAGCACGTGGGTGCCAAAGGATGCATGAGACCTTTGTATAAAAAATGGCACAGGACCTTTGTGTAACCAACACACCTTCCTGTGTACTCTGTCATCTCTAGATCGTTGGCAGTTCCTAATGCCACATTAATATGCCATGAATGACTGTTAGATGGGCTGGTGGCAAGGAAAAAGTCTATAGATCCAGCATAGCCCCATGCTTTCTGAGTACTCTTATTTATGGGTGATTTTAATGCATGGTTTCAGAGGTGATTCAAGTGTGACTCCTTGGAGATTCATCCAGATTATTGTCCCTGTCGTTTGTCTTAGTTAGGGTTTCTGATGCTGTAATAAAACACCATGACCAAAAGCTATCTGAGGAGGAAAGGGTTACTTCGGCTTCTGGTCACAGTCCATCTTCCAGGGAAGCCAGGGCAGGAACCTGGAGGCAGGAACTGGAGTAGAGGGCCATGGAGGAATGTTGTATACTGGCTTGCTCAGCCTGCTTTCTGATAGCTATAGGAATCACCAGCTCAGTGGTGGCACCACACATGTGTGCATTATGGCTCCAACAGCATTTGCTAAACATGTGTTTCCTCTGGAACAATCAAAGTGAGGGAGGAGAGATAATATGAACAAAGGAGTCACAAAGTGGAAACCACAGAATCAGCTGACCCGAGCTAGTGAGAGATCACTGACTCAGGTCTGACAAATGGGAAATCTTCATAAGACTGAACTAGACTACCTTAATATAGGTGACAATGGTGTGGCTGGGACAATACATGAGGCCACAGGCAGTGGGTCCAAGATCTAACTCTAATGCACAAACTGACTTAGTGGAGCCCACTCTATATGGAGAGATACCTTGACCAGCCTAGACACAGGGGTGTGGGGTGGAGAGGTGCCTTGGTCCTGCCTCAACGAGATGATAGGACAGACTTAGTAGACTTCCTAGGGGAGGCCTTAGCCTCTCTGAGGAGCAGATGGGAGGTGTGGAGGAGCAGGGGGAGCAGCAGGAGAGAAGGGAGGGAGAACTGGGGTTGAATATGAAAATTAAATCAATAAAAAACAAAAAGTGGAAAAAGACACAAAGAAAAAATAAAAAGAAAGTTAAAAGATGTGCTTCCTCCTCTGAACAGCTGCACACTGTCATCAAAGGCAGCTGAGCATATTGGTGTGTCTAAATCCTGCTTCCCTGGTGTGTGCAGCAATCTGCACAGCTAACCATGGTCTTGATCACCATAGTTGTACCGCAGACCTCAATATCAACCTCAGGGCTGCCCCTCACTTTGTTCTTCTGGTCAAGTTGGTTTGGTTCTTCTTGGGTCTGGACCTTTCCATATAAACTTTAGAATAAGTGTATCTGTCTGCAGAAAGCTTTGATGGCCGTGATTGACTCAATCCTACCGATCTGGGAGTTCTGACATTTTTACTATGCTGTCAGTCCATGGACATGGTATGTTTTCCTGTTTATTTGGATTTTTCTCTGTAATTGGTGTCTTATAATTTCAATCATATAGGTCTTCTTCAAGCATACATGTTTCGTTGAATATGTATTTCAGTTTCTTTTGACTTCCCTTGTTTTTGAAATATGTGAAGAAATCATTAATTTCTTATGTTTTCATGAGTTTCCCAAACCACATGTAGCTTATAGTGAACTAATACACAGTGTTTATCAATACCTGCTGTCTGAGAGGCACTTGATTAGTGCAGCTTCTGTAGGCTACAACTCTGTAGGTATTTGAGTACTGAATTGCTTTACCAGTCATTGTATTTCTAGTATCCACTATGCAACCTGTTTTGTGACTGGGTAAAAATATTTACTGAAAGGATGAATGAATAATGGCTAGAACAAACTGTGGGCTCTGAGAGGCCGTGGGCAGCGTGTGGTGAATTCACTTTTGTCTTCACAGTATTTGACTTGCTAAATGAATTGAACCAGTAAAGAACTAGTAAATGTATGTTGTTTTTTTTATTTTCTCAGTGATGAAGAGGAGGCTTATAGAGACTAAGGAAGGAGACCAGCAGCTGTTGTTATTATATGCTGAGTACCTACTGTGTGACAGACTCCCACTAAGTGCTTTCTGTGTTACCTCCTTTCATCCTCACCATTACCTTACAAGACAGAAAGCTAGTCTGCTGGGGACATTGCTCTAGAGATTCAGCATGACATACCTTCCCTGGGTATAGGTCTGTTAAACACTAACGCCTTTCAGTTTACTGCAAGGAGTTTGTGTAATTTCAACCCAAAGCAAAGAAACCCGCTCTTCATGTTATCTTTTGTTTATTGAGTAGATGTGGATTTTCACTTTATTTTAGCTGTCAATCATAGCTACAGGTCCTCTTTCCTCTCCGGTCCCACACCCATTCCAGTTGGTACCTCAGGTATTTTGTATGACTTCTACCCACTCATTCCTCATCTTCTCTTGTGCATTGCTAGCATCGCATGCAACTAAGATGTTTCAGGAAATTACTAAATGCTGCACCCTGTTTAAATTGCTTTACATGTATTGACTTACCATTTGGTTCTATGTAGTGAGCAACACTGCCCCCATTGTGCAGGTAGGGAGACTGAAGCTTAGAGTCATGAAGCCACTTTATCAAGTGGCACAGTTGACCAGAAACAGGGTTGTGATCTGAAATCTGATCACAGGTCAGATCTATAAAAGGGGGGGTCTGATTACAACACAACACACCATCGCTATCAGATACTGCCTGTACATATTTTTGGTGGTGACCCTAGCCTTTAACAGCTGAACCATCTCTCCAGCTCTGCCCTGTACATAGAAAAATTCAAGCCAGTGAAAAAAAATATGAGACCTTTCCAAAGTGGTTAAAAGAAAGGGAACTATTTCAAGGCTCTTGCTTCCAGTTGGGGGCAGGCTTTAAAAGGCCATTTGCATCATCTCTGTGACTGTCTCGGTTACTGTTCTATTGCTGTGAAGAGACACCAAGACTGAGGCCACTTATAAAAGAAAGCATTGAATTTATGGGCTCGTGGTTCCCCAGGGCTTGAGTCCACGATCATCACGGTGCGAGCATGGCAATGGGCAGGCAGGCATGGTGCAGGGGCAGTGGCTGAGAGCTCACATCTGATTCACAAGTAGGAGGGAAGGAGGGAGAGAGAGAGAGAGAGAGAGAGAGAGAGAGAGCTGGGAATGAAACTCTGAAGCCTGACACACCTTCTCCAACAAGACCACACCTCCTAATCCTTCCCAAACAGTTCCATCAGCTGAGGCGCAAACAATCAAACATAAAAGCCTATGGGGGACATTCTCATTCAAGCCACCACAACAACCTTATTAATGTCTATGTATACAGCTGTTGGCCTCTTGGGTGTTATGCCTTAAGACACAGAAGGATTGCCCTCTGAGCTCACTGCAGCCCATTGAAACTAAGGGGTTACAGTGACAGAGAGAGGAACCACCAGAAACCTATTCTAGGAACCTGGTGGATTTGTCCAGGAAACCTCACTGAAGAGCTCAGGGGATTAACTTTGAGGGTCATTTCATGGGGATTTGGTATTAGGGCAGAAAGATCATGCCTTCTCTGCCCTTGAAGCATGTCCAGCAGTTGGCTCAGGTGAAGGCTGGGTGTTGAACCAAGGAGGAGGAGTAATGGGAGGAGGAAATAGGGACCCAGAGCTTCCTAAGTGACTTCAGGGAAGAATATTGAGTAAAGAAATGAATGGGAAACCTGTGAATGCATATGGTGGGACAAGTAAATAATTAGTCTTGAAAACACACAAGTCAGGGGAAAATCTGCTTCATGCCTAATAAGAGGCCAAGCAAGGCTCTGGGTTTGAGTCCTGTCTTCTAAAACCACCTGGATCCATTCCTGGAGCCACTGTAACAGGACACTTGGAAAAGTGACCTTATGTCTCTGAGTCAGTATGGCAGGCTCATCTTATTCTTGGGAGGTCACTGGAAAGCCTAGTGGGATGAACTCTCTCAGCCTCTTCCTTCTCTTTCTCATCCTGCCTCCCCCATCTCACACCATTCCTTTATTTCTATAAATACTATGATTTCTTCTGGACAATTCATCCCTCCAAATAGGGCTTCAAAAGCCTTGGCACGACAAACTTGTGCAGAAATCTGATAGGACAGTGTGACCTACAAGCCTGGGCAGAGGGTGTGATGAGTGAAACAGAGAAGGGAGGTGGCTTCATAGAGGAAGGGGCATTCTGACCAGCTGGAGGGAGAAAGAAAGAGATTTGGGAGCCTTAAGACAGAACCTAGTCCTAGACTTGGCCTGGTGCCTTGCAGGGGTCTGTGGAAGAAGGCTAGTGTTTATGACAAAGTCTTTGAGCCTTGCCTTCAGGTGCACGGAGGTATGGAATGACACATGGGATGATATAGGGTACAAAAGAGCAGGGTAGGGGTTGGAGGCAGGTCAATACTGCACAGGTCTCCTAGGGCAGCCAGGTGTAGCTCTAAGGATGAAGACCCAGTGTCCTCAGATCTTCTGATTATGTTCAAGAGAGGAGAGAAACCCAGTTTCGAATGCAGAATTAACTGACTCATGCACGTTGGCAGCAACCCTAACTTCAGAAGGAAATACAGTGTGGACTAAACACAGGTGGTATGTGTGAACTCTGCTTGGTTGCCTGTTTGCTGTGACAGGCACAGTGCTAAATCCGTATGTGGCTTGTCCCAAATCTTCACTACAGCCCTACCAGGTGGAGTTACTCATGATAGCAAGCCACACACACACTCTCTTTGTTACATGAAACCAGAAAACATCCAGCCCAAAGAGTTTCTGGACCCGATGGAAGGCTGAGAATCCAGGAGGAATGGTGGCTTCCAGGGAGGGTGCTTCTGGATGCAGAACTCGGTACCAGGCCAGCCTTCTGCCCTGGGTGGGTGGATTTCATTGCCCTGGAGGAATTCTAAACTGTCGTGGTGCCTATATTCTATGAGTTCTTGCAGCCAGATGATCTAAAACAACAGGGACAATTTTCTTCTGGCTCCGATGACCACAAGTCCTAGGTCATTAGTGTTGGGCTGAATCACTATCTTCCTTAGGAATTCTATTGCTGGAATGAAACACCATGACCTTAAGCAACTTGGGGAGGAAAGGGTTTGTTCTGCTTATAATTGCACATCACAGTCCATCATTGAGGGAAGTCAGGGCAGGAACTCAGGCAAGAACCTGGAGGCAGAAACTGAAGCAGAGGCCATGAAGGAGTACTGCTTACTGGCTTGCTCCTTGTGACTTGCTCAGCCTGCTTTCTTACAGTATCCAAGACCATCAGTCGTCACCCTCAATGGCTGGGCCCTCCTGCATCGATCATTAATGGAGAAAACGCACTACAGGCTTGCCTACAGGCATTTTCTCAGTTGAGGTCCCCTCTTCCTAAATGACTCTAGCTTGTGTCGAGCTGACATGAAACTAGCCAGCACAGCTATGAAGGAGCCAGCCTGACCACACTCCCTCTGAAGGTTCTGGGGGAGGACCCTTTCCTTGCCTCTTTGTGTTTCTGGTGGGTGTCTTCGTTTTTTGACTTCAGGCCATGCCATTCTCACCTCTCACTTCTGCCTGCGTTCACGTGGCCTTTTTCCTTCAGGGTGTGGGAGCTTCCTGCCACCCTTTCATAAGGAAAGACAGTATTTTACTAGGGCCCACCAGAGAATTCATGACAATTTTCTTAACTGCAAAAGTCTTAATTTAAAGATAGTTGTATTCTTACTTTGCAACACAAGTTCTGGGTAACAGGGTGTGGGAATATTAGGGAGAACTTTTCCCAGCCCTCTGCTGTGTTTTGGGGACAGTCCCCCAAGACTCAAGGTTCTGAATAGTGAGAGTCTCCAGGCTGATCCTTTCCCTGCCCCCAGGCCTGACCCCTAACACCAGCTTGTGGAGAGGATGGCAGGGCTACCCCAACTCCATTCCTGGGTTGTGCTACCCTTCAAGGCTTCCTGGATGTGTGACTATGTCAGGGGTGAGGGCATTCGGGACGGTGAACATCCCATGCTTGCTTCTTTAATCAGCTGCATCCAAGAGGACCAGCAGGGAGATAGGGTGTCCAAGCTCATAGCACCTCTCTCCCCTCTCTGGCACTCAGGATGCACTCACTGTCTGCTAACCACTAGCTCTTCCAAGCCTGTCTTCTCTCTCCTCCTGTGAATGCAGTAAGTGGATCCTCAATGCCACAACAGCTGAGGGGACAAATGCATACATTTATACACAGCTCTGGCATATGCTGCCTGCCGAGGGCACAGCCACACCAAAAAAAAAAAAAATCCTTCTGCATGCCCCATTAATCAAAAGGCCAAGAGAACTGAAGAGCGGACCAAAAAGGAAAGAAAATGCAGGATTAATTTATGAGGCGTTCCGCTGCCTGGATGGCTCATTGCACCCCTGCTCTGGCAATACTGCTCTGCAATGTGCTTCTAGACTTACTGTACTTTAACATCCAGGGGCTCTTTTGTAACAAGCCAAATATCCCTGTGTTATTGTTCTAGGCACCTCCCGTTGGTCATTGGGCTAATTTATTTCAGTCGGAATTTCAGGACCAGACACAACTCTTATTACTCACTGCTTCAGAGAGGGAAGAAAAAAGCAATTGATATTTGGAAAAATGAAAACTATGTCCAGAACACTGTGGGTCCTGAGGCCAAGAAGGAAAAGGAGGGGAGCTGGGTGGAGGGGAGGAACTGGAGGAAAAAAATCAGGCAGGCTCACCTCGTCACACACTCTGTTGTGGCCCGTCTCGGAGACAGAGAGTCTAGAATGTCTACAGACAGGGTGCTGAGAGTTCCCAACACCTGAGTCCTTCTGCACATGACTTCAGCTGCCACCTGTGGGAATAGGAGTGGAAAATACTGCAATTAGTCAGAGGGAGAGGGAGAAAGCTCAATGGGGCTGTTGAGGAGTTCCTAAGGCCATTTGCTTCCCACTCCTCATAGAAAATTAGCCTAGGGATAGGGCTTGAGGTATGATAGTCCAGAGACACTTGCTCTTAGGATGCCAAGCAGTGGGGGAGGGAGACATGATGAAGGGGTGTCCTTGGATAGTGTAGTGTTCTTCCCAAGACCAGTAAGAAGGTCAGATGTCTATTTTGCCATGAGAGATCTTTTTCTGGGAGTCAGTGTGAAATCCGTGGCTTTGCTGTTCCTGGGAACCCTGGCTGAGCACCCAGTCTTTGGCAGCCAGAGTAGCTCCTGTGGGCATGGGAAGGGAAGAGGTAGGCTCTGTGCTTGCAGCAGAAGCAGTCCAGAGAGGCGATGTGCAAAGAGGAAGGGATATGCATATATGCCCTGGGTTTTCTGGGATGGCATTGTGGGAAGGGACATTGGCTACATAGCTAAGCAGCATGGAAAGAAACCCTGCTCTTCTCTCCTGTGAGACCTTGGGCCACACTCTGACCTTTATGAGCTCTCAGTTTCCCCATCTATGTGGTGAAGATAATAATGTGGTGGTTGGTTTTGTAAGCTTGACGCAAACCTAGACTTATATGTTCTTAACTGAGAAAATGCCTCTGTAAAATTGGCCTATACACAAGTCTGTTGGGTATTTTCTGGATTAATGATTGCTGTAGAAGGACATGGCCCATTGTGGTGGTGCCACCCCTAGGTAGATGATTTTGGGGTACATAAGAAAGTAAACTGAGAAAACCATGGAGAGAAAGCTGGCAAAGACCATTCCTCCATGTCTTCCATTTCAGTTTCTGCACAGACTTCCCTTCATGATGGACTGTAAACTCTAAGATGAAATAAGCCATATCCCCCTAAGTTGCTTTTAGTAGTGCTGTTTATCACAGCAGAAGAAAACAAAGTAAAAAGGAACTGGTACCAGGAGTGGGGTATTGCTGTGACAAATCTGGCCATTTGTTTTGGGGAGGATTATGGGAAGACTGGAAATTTGGACTAGAAAAACCATTAAGTGTTCAGAGTCTAAGGGACTATTGTGGTAATATAGAAAATAATCCTAAGAGCAGTGTAGGTGATGGAGGCATGGCTTGTGAAGTTTCAAAGGGAATTTGAGAATCTTTTAAAAGATGCCATTGGGTCACTGACTATTTTACATTAAGAATCCATGGCGGGGTTGAAGAATTAGCAGTGATTAAGAAGAGAATAGTACAGTGCAGCCAGTGGTGATGCACACCTTTAATCCCAACACTTGGGAGGTAGAGGCAGGTGGAGCTCTGAGTTTGAGGCCAATCTGTTCTACAGTCAGGGCTACACAAAGAAAGCCTGGCTTGAAAGAGAAGGGAGGCACCATTGAGGCAAATTCTTCTGCAAAGTGTTTCTTCAGAGTCAGCACACAGAAGTTGTGTTCCAGAGGTGGCCAAGTTTGTACCTGGTGCTGTGCCTAGCTTGGCTATGTACAAGAACTCTTTAGGTAGAACTGGTTTTGAAGGCATTAAGAGGTTGTGGAGAGCAGCTGAGGCCTGACACTATGAGGGGCCACTGGTGAAGGTGAAGCCTCAGTTGCAGTAGAAGGCCCAGGATTGAAGGAGTCGCAGAGAGAAGTTGAAGCTTGGCACTATGAGGTAGGGCCAGAGTCCTTAAAGAGAGCCCAGGAGAGGCTATTGGTGAAGATGCAGCCCAGTTGCAGTAGAGGCCCCAGCATACTGGAGATACTAGTACCATAGGGTGGCAATCAAGCACAGCAGTAGCTGTGAAGTATAGCTAGCCTGAGACTTGGAGGCAAGCTGTGCATACTGCAGAGGGAGGAGCCAGACAAGCAGAGCCACAAAAGCCCTGTGGCGCCCAGAAGATCATGAGGCTCAGATGCCTGACAATGAGCTTTACACTCCGGGATTTTGCTTTTGCTTTGCTTTGTGACTGTGCCCTGCTTATTCTCTCTTGGAATAAGAAAATACTTAGTTTATTTTTGATTTTCCAGGAGCCCACGGTGAAGACACTTCAGATTTTTAAAGAGATGGTTTTTTAAACAGAACTTCTACTTTAAAAGTATTGAAAAATTTAATTAGTGTGAAACTTTTATAGTCATACTATGTTCATATGTGATACTAATATGAGATTTTGGGGATGAACAAGAAAGAAAAGGTTATGGCTTAATAAAAGATGTGTTTGTATATGAAATTGACAAGGGGTAAATTGTGCAGGTTAGTTTTGTCAGTTTGATCTGGAAAGAGGGAATTTTAGTTGGAAAAATACCTCTATAGGATTGGCCTACATGCAAGTCTATTGGTCATTTTATTGACTGATAACTGATATGGGGAGGGGGCGCTCATCTCACTGTGTGTGGTGCTACCGTGGGCAGGTAGTCTTGAGGTGCATAAGAAAAAAGTTTGAGCCATGGGGACCAAGCCAGTAAACAGCATCCCTCTATGGTCTGTACTTAAGTTCTTGCCTCCAGATTCCTGCTTGAGCCCCTGCCCTGACTTTTTTTGTGACAGAATAAAACCATAAACTGAAATAAGCCCTTTCATCCCAAGTTGCTTTTCATTATGGACTTTATTATAGCAATAGGAACAAAACTAAGACATGTTAATATTCCCACCATCTAAGATGTCATAAGGACAAGAACCTGCTTGTGAAAATACTGCCCGTTGTGACAGTGGTAACTTTTCCCTGTACTGCACTTCCATATCTGGGATCAGAGCACTCGTTGTCTTGTAGAATCATGCCTACAACTCAGGGAGGCAGAACCTCATGCCCCTGTTTTACATACGAGAAGCCAAGATTTCATTCAAGACCCCAGAAGCTGAGGGTATAATATCTATTGCTTTTAATGATGATTTGGGTCTTCAAGATGCATGCCCAGAGTGAGCGGAGCAGAAAGAGACTGTCACCCGAGAAGTCTGACCTGCTCCTTTCCAAGGGTTCATGTCTTCTGCTGAGCATGTGTTGAAGTTGTAACAAGAACATGGTGAATTCCAAGGTCCTCAAAGCAAGAGGGGCAGGAAATTTGAGGAGAAACATTTGACAGCACAGCCTAAGGGAAAGGGGCTGGGGCTCAGTCCTGGCACTGGGCAATGACGCTGCATGGTTTCCAAAGCTTCTGCCAATCTCTGTCCTTCTCTAAACTTGCACATGTGTGACTGTGAATGGGAAAGTTGAGCTAGAGCCCATGAAAGATGGACCTGCAGACCCTGTTGCAGGTGCTAGGAGTGTATGGCCTCCCCAACACATGGGCGAGAACTCTGTCAAGTGAATGTGGCCAAGGGTGAGTATCTGGCTTGGCCACCAACCCCTGGAGGTTGAAATGGCTTCAAAACAAGATCCAAACGCCCATGTCTGGCACATTTCTGAACTCATTCAGCTGGTCCACTCCTACCCACTAAATTGTCCTTCATGTACACTTCCTCACAGGCTCTGAGGTTGTCAGGCTTTCCAGAGGAGGCCTGCGTTTGTGATGAGGATCCCTATGTCAGATGGCAGGGCAATGCCAGGTTTGTAAAAGAGTGGTGGGTGTGTCAGAGCTTGGAAAGAGGCTCCTGCAGACCTCAAGGCAAGTTGTTTTGTTTCAAGCTGCTTTGAGTTTCTGGCAGCTGGGAGCAGAAGGATTTCGGACACAATAGCTGTGTATCAGGTTGTGATTTTACAAGGAACATCACGAAACTCTTCACTGTGGTCAGGACACTCCCCAGGCTTGGTGGATGAGCCTCAGAACCAAGTTCAAAGGCACCAGGGTGAGGCATGGCAGGAAAAGAGTGGCCAAATCCAGAAGGGGTTTCAAGAGGCATGGACTTGGACCCAGGGCCCCATCAGTCACTATGAGAGGTAGGAGGGGAGATGTATGTTCAGGGCAGCCGGGTCCCATGTTGCTTTACCTGTTCTCTGTGCAGGTCTGGGTTGCTTTGCCTGTATCCCCTGCTGCCTTCGTGATAGTAATGCCACTGTGTCAAGGCAGGGATGGCCTTGAGTGGGAGGGGCTGGAATGGAGTGCCAGAGCTGTCTAGCTGCCAGTGCTAACCACTGAAGTCAAGGCGGTTGGGATAACCAACCAACAGATACAGCCAAACTCAGATGACCTTGGTGCCATTTGGTCCTCGCAGCCGTCTTTTAGACAGATGCTGTTTCTCTTTCTGCTTGGCACACAAGGACTCAGCCACAAAGTCCACAGCTATGGAAGCCTCTAAGAAGGGTCTTTATAGTGAACGCACATAGGAATGTGAACTCTGTTCACCATGTAAGGCCCACTGGAGCCCCCTTTCCCTTGAACAGCCACAGATACCTTGCCCTACACACGGGACTGCAAAAGGTGTGAGCTTCAGACATTAGCTGCCTTCCCACATATCTGACCTGGACCAAGTTCTTGTGTGGCACACTTGCCCTGTGCTGGGTGCTCAGGCTTTCTTCAGGTGTGATTGGTTACTCCTGGTGGTCACTAGGTATTGACATCTACCTGCCTGGCCCTGGTGGTCCCTGGCTGCCATCCCTACCCTGTACCTTCTATCTAGTTATAGAGTTCCACTGCCTTGGATTATTAGTGGACCCTTTCCATGTATTTGATGAGCTCTAGGAAAGTCCCAGCATCTCTATAAGGGAAATACTTCCAGACAGGAATCCCTCTTGTCTGGAGCTGGGTGGGCCCCATGCCTTAAACCTGTGATTATCTGCTGATTTGGCCAGTAGATATAAGCAACCCCAGATAAAAGCCGAACAGGACTCAGTGACCTCAGAGGAAGACACATGACTTGTCTAAGGAGCTGTTTCTATTCCTCTGCTGACACTGTGGGCTGTGGGTATGAAACACACTTATTAAGTTCTGGCCGTACACCAGGCATGAGGGAAGAACTATGAAGATTGACCAGCTTACGGATGAGGAGGGCTGGATTTAGATGCAATGACACCCCCCCCCCCCCCCCCCGCCGCTTCCCAGGTCAGAACTGACTTGCTGGTGTCAGAGCCAGGATTTGAACCCATGTCTGCTGGTTCCCACATCTGACTCTTTCCATACACGCCCTGCACCAGCTCTCCATGCCAGGCCCCTCTCTGCCAAAGAGAAGACCTTTTCGATGTTTTGTGTCCTTGAAGGCAAACCAAAAGAATTCCCTGCTCGCAGCTGGTATTCCAAGTATTGGTTTATGGGTTTTGGTAAGAGCGCAGCCAGGGGCCTATCGCCCTTAGTGAAATAGATACTTTTCCAATCAAAGAGTCAAACCCGAACTTGGCTTCTTAGAAAACCACTCGTCTGGAACATGTGCCAGCCACCAGACACTCCTGCAGTCCAGACTTTTAAAGCTGTCTCGAACATACGGAGAGACCTTTAGGATGGAGGGTGGGAAAGGCATTGCAGACACTCAAGTCCTCGGGACCTTGGGGCCCATCAGAGGCAAGCCAGCCCTTTTGTGGCATTCTCAGAGTCTGCTGCCTCGCTGAACCCCACATGGGCTTTTATTTTATGAGACTTCTCTTTCATGAAACAAAAACAGCAATTAAAGAGAAAACCCTTCTATAAACAAGTGTCTATAGCCCTCATTTGCTTAACTTTTTCCAACCTTAGGAAAAACTAGAGCTGAACTGGCCTTCTCAAAGAAGGTTCAGGAAGTATTTTCTTTCAGGTTCATACAAAATAGTCACATCACCCCTCCACCCCTTCTCGAATTCTGAAGTTTCCAGTGGTCCCTACCCTGTCCTGGAGACTCACAGTTGCAGGTGTTTTCATTATTCTGGCCACAGTTATGGGAATATGCAAATGGACGGATGCCATTGTGATTGAAATCCTCACCCCAAATCAATATGGGACTGGAGACCCTAAATGGTCCCACCGTTTGCACTGCTAAGGCTGGTTACTGTCACCCAAGAACCAGCTGTGAACTGGTTAGGGACTGGTTAATCCAATCTGAATGGTCAGCCGAGGGTGGTGAGCAGACGCAACCCACAGTTCCCAAAGGTTTCCCTTAACCCTTCCTGAGTTTTGATCTGAGGTTTGTACAAATAGAAGTTATGTGCGGGGTGGAGCTCAGCCAGCAAGTCTCTGAGAAACCTCCATCTTACACATTTGGTTTGAGACAGCCAGACATAAATCTTTGAGGATATCCGTCTTCCTAGCAGAGCGGCTGGGTTTTATGATTACTATACCCTGGTTAGACTGGAATGGAGAAAATACTTTTTGGAGTCCAAGGAAAGAGCTAATATTCCCTGACTAGCGAATGTAGACTCTCAAGCAGAAAGGAACGCCTGTTTCCAAAAGTCGGTGGCTATATGCTATCAAGAGGAAAAGTGTGCATATGTGCAAGTGTGTGTACACAAGTGTGTGCATGAGTGTATATATGTGCACAAGTATGTATGCATGCCTGTGTATATGCTTATGTGTATATGTGTGCACGTGTGTGTAGTGAGTGGAGATAATCAGCGTTAGTTTTATGCCTCTGTAGTAGAAAGTTAAGCTGGGGTACCTTAGCCACTTTATGGTGAAGGGAGGCAAATCCATATTGCCGACTCCCTCTCTGTGCCCTTGGAAAAACCATCAGTTCTAATGTCAGACTTCATTCCCTGCACTCAGTATTGAACCACCATGCCTGTTTTCCTTCTCATCAATACTTTCCCAAGTTCTCACTTCAAGCCAAGCACTGGCCTAGGTCATATATTTATTGTATTTTGAGACAGGGTCTCATAGGGCCCAGGTTGTGCCCTAGGTTTTGTTGAAGCTCCCTGTATCTGGCCAGGAAGGTGTATTGGTTTTACCAATCTGGGTTTATTCATTTTGCTGAGCAAGTATGAGCCTCATTCTGAAAGAGTCTCAGTCTCAAAATGGGAAATTAAAGACACTTGGAAGGTTTGGGAAACGGGTATTTTAAGAGTGCTCTTTGAAGTATAGGGACTCAAAAATGCCAGTTTGACATTAGGGAGGTGCTAGTCTGTAGAGGACATCAGCCCTGTGGGTAGACTGTAGAAGATATGGCTGGATACTAGGAAACAGGGAGTTGGGTCCAGTCTGAGCCTAGGGAGAACAAGCCCAAAGGAGGATTTGACTCTATTTATTTTTATTAACATATATTAATTATATGCAACATTGGGCTTCATTTTGATATTTCATAAGGTATATAATGCATTTTTATCCTAGCATCCTTTACCTTTTCTTGTCTTCCTCCCATGTACTGACCCCCTGCTCTTTCCAGCTGGTTCCTGACCTCCCTTCACTTACATACCTTTCTCTGTGTGTTGTGGTGATATCTTGCTTGTCCAAATAAAGCCTTTCTGGGGGTCAGAGAATGGAGCTTGCCACTAGCTAACCATAGGAGTCTGGAGGTCTGTACAGACAAACAGGAAGTGAGGTAGCTGGGCAGAAACAGGATACAAGCAGGGAGAAACAGGAAATTGATCTCTTGTCTGCTGAAATGCAAAGGAGGTAAGGTGTGGCTGTGGCTTGCTCCTTCTCTCTGATCTCAGCATTTCCCTCTACATCTGACTCTGTCTTTTTATTATCTAGACCATTTAAGAACTCCATTTACAGTGTGAGACCCAGCTTGCTTAATTAGGGTTGCTTATATGAACATGAGTGAGGTTTGTTTGGCAACACCACTGAAGAAAATGTGCTCCCTCCACATCAACCCTTAATGCCTGTAAATCCCCGGGGAGGGGTGGAACCTCATGACCCCTCCCCTAACCACGTCAGCATTGATGGACCCAATCTTATGCACTCCTTTTAAAGATGATCACAGCTGCTGAGAGTCTAAGAGTGCAATGGCCACACCCTGTCTGCAAGATAGTGGTCCACAATACTCCATCACCCCAGAGAGGGCTGTGCACTCAACAGTCACTTATTCTCACCACTTGGCCAGCTATGAGCATCTTCAGTAACTCGCTCACTGTACAAAGAAATGCCCTGACCAAGGCTGAGAGCAGCTCCAACCTCTGGGCAGAAATCTAACTATTTAGAAGGCCATTTGATGGATACAACATGTCAGGTAAGCATCAGTAGTGACTTTCCTGCTAGAGCCTGTGACCTCCCCAGCCATGGACTTTCATTTAGGTGTACAGGACCCAGCATGAAGTCCTTTCTGTGGAGTGTCCTCAGATCCAATGAGACAATGATTGGTTATTCCAATAACAAGAAGAACAAATTCTTAAAAGAATTCATTGGGCGGAGGCATGGTGTCATGTACCTTTAATACCAGCACTCGGGAGGCAGAGGCAGGCAGATTTCTGTGAGTTCATGGAAAACCTAGTCTACAGAGTGAGTTCCAGGACATCCAGGGCTACATAGTAAGACCCTGTCTTGAAAAAAACTAGAGAGAGAGAGAGAGAGAGAGAGAGAGAGAGAGAGAGAGAGAGAAATGGGAGGAGCTAAGGCTTGGGCACAGGGAGTCTCATGTAAGATACATGGTACTCTGGAAAAATTTCTAGGTGTTCATGGCTGCAGGAGGGCATCTGAGGAGGCCAAATTGCACAGGGAAGGATAGGTCCAGCTCAGTACTGGTGGAAATGGCTGTAGGACCACAGGAAGACACAGCAACAAGCTCCCTGAACTACTCAGAAACGTGAGGTGGGCAAGGCTGGTGAGAAGGCCCATGTATAGTCAGCATCACAGGGATTCTGAGTGGAAGTTGCAGCAGGGCAAGCTAACTCTCCACTCCAGTCACTCATTCTGTCAGTCATGTATTCAGCCAACAAGATCACCATTTCGGGGTCAGGATGTGAAATACCCTCCAAAGGCTATTGTGCTGAAGGCATGACTACCAACTGACGAGCTCTGAGAAATGAGCACACTTCACCAACAGAGTAATCTATTGATAGTTTCATTGTGACCCATTGATGACATATTTGGGTACTGTAGGAGGTAGAGCTTAGTTGGAGGAAGTAGGTCACAGGGCTGTGACCCAAAAGACATGTCTTATCCCTGGATCCTTCCCTGCCTTTTCTGCTTCCTGGCAGCTATGAGCAAGCAGCTAGCTCTGCCCTTCCCTGATTTTCTGACTCATCTTAGTTCCAAAGCCATGGACTGCAATCTCTGAGACCATGAGCCAAGACAGATCTTTCCTCACTTAAAATTGTTTCTCACAGGTTTTTCCCAGTGAGGGGAAACCAACCCAGATGCCCCAGATTGACACCACCCTTTCTTTTTTTAGACTTTTAAATTGTAAATAAAGTAAGATATAGATTTAAAAACTACCCAAGATTTAGCGTATAGTTACAACATCCAATGTGAGATTCTTGTTTGAAAGTGGGCCTTGGCCAGGTAATTAGGGATGGAAGAGATCATGAAAGAGCCATACCCATGTTGACATTAGTGGCTTTGTGAGAATGGGAAATAGGACTCACATTTTTCTCTGTTTCTCTGTGTGATGTTCTCTCTCACATCTGGACACAGAGGGAAGCCCTCATCACATGCCTGAGAGATGTTGGCCTGATGCTTTAGACCTTCAAACTGTGTGAGCCTAACAACCTTTTATTCTTCATTTATTACCTGGTTTCAGTTATTTTGCTATAGTGACAGAAAATGGACCAAGTTTAATTTTGCTCTTTTTTTTAAAGTATCTTTTAAAATCTCTTAGATTTCCAACATTTCTTTATATCTTTTTATTTTTATTTTATGTGTATGGGTGCTTTGCTTGCATGTATGTCTGTGTGCCACATGCATGTGGTGTCTGATGAAGCCAGAAGAGGGTGTTGTATCTCTTGTAACTGGAATTACAGACAGTTGTGAACCATCATGTAGTCTAGTCACTGGGAATTGAACCTGGGTCCTCTAGAAGAGCAGCCAGCTCTTAAACTCTGAGCCATCTCTCCAGCCCCCAGTCCTTTTCTTTGTTCTGTGTTTTATGTCCATGAACCTGATTCAATTGATGTGTGTGCTCTTTCTCACTTGGGGTCTGCTCTCTGCATTCTGTGGGGGCAGGGTCCTGCATTTCTTCTCTTGTTTTCTGCACATTGACAGCTGGTAGAGACCTGGTCAGACTCAGGTTCAAGCTCTTTGGCAGGGGTAGAGGTGAGAGTAATTCTCATGAGGATGCAGAGCTGCTATATTGTTGCCCAGTGCTAGATCTGTTAATTCCTGGGAATTGGAAAAATGCTGTTATGAAACTTTGGCAAGCAGGGCTGCAGACAAGGGGGGCTGCTGCATAAGATGGCTCCTGTGTCTGCAAAAAGACAGGAGGCTGGAGGATTGCCTGCCAGCTGTCACCCCACCAGAGGACACCAGGGGAGGGCAATTCTGGGGAGTGTCCTTGCCACACTTCCACATTAATCTGTAGAAGGTCCTGCTTGTTCCCTTTGTTTCTAGGACAGGAGGCAGAATGAGACTCCGAGTACCTGCCTACTGCAAGCTTAAGCTGCATCCATACATCTGATGCTGCAGCTGCAGTGAGAGGAGAAGGCAGAAGAGTATGGGGAGGGTGCCATGAAAAGTCCTTGTCTAGAAGTCTAGAGAAAAGAGATGAACTCAGACTGAAGGGAGCTGTAGAAGACTCGCTACCATTTTCCTGAGTGCGTGCTGTTTGTTTATCAAACAACTTAACTCGTGTGTGTGTGTGTGTGTGTGTGTGTGTGTGTGTGTGTAATTCTCACACATCCTAAACAAACAGTATACTGCCAGGGTCACAGTCTCTAATTTTTCAGTGTTAGAACAAAAATAATTACCACTTGGAATCTGTGGAGCATCATGGGGGGCTATTTCTAAGAGCTCCCCCTGCCCCCAAATACCAAAATATTCAGGCACTCAAGTTCCTTGTATAAAATGACCCAATATTTGTTTAGAACGTCCACACAGCCTTCCACATATTTCAAGTCCCTTCCAAATGACTTCTTTACCTAATGCCACTCAGATGTGACTGAATACCCACCACAACGAGTCACTTAGGGAGTATTGAGCATGGAAAACATTTTGTACTTATTCTTATGGCAAACCTTTTTTCCTGAATATTTGGGACCACAGTTGGTTGAGTTCGTGGGTTTGGACTCAGGGGTTTGAGAATATTTCATTCAGATCACAGACACCCAGACCACAGGGAGTTAGAGGTTCATTCTGGCCCACATGGTCACTAGAGGCTTGCCAAAGCTTCCTGGCTTTGGAGATGAGTTGGCTCCCAGGACTGTCACTGTGAGTACCTGGACCCACCACCCTCCTTCTTGGGAGGCTGGCTCAGGTGCAATGGTAATCAGATGGGCAAGCTGGGCTCACTGTCAGCTTCTTCTCTGTCTTGGACTCTCTGGGACCTTGACTGGATTACCTGTGTTTCCAAGCCACAGATGCATAATGGGCCACTTGTTACCTACTCAAGTGGTTACCTCACATCAGGAGCTCATCTCACGGCTAGAAATGGAGGGGAGGAGGGGAACTGCTTCCCCTTGCTCACCACTCCTAGATGGCTCTGAGTGGGATAAACATGGTACTTCAGGAAGGTGTTTTCTACTGAACCCAGCCCCTGTCCCAGCTGAGGTCCACCCATCTCTAATTTTCATATGACTTATATTAAAGAGTCTGATGGGAAAGTATGTCTTGGTTTAAAAATAGAATAATATAACAATAAATCAAGAAGAAAAAGCAACCTGAAAAAAAATACAGAAAACAGATGAAAAGAAAAGGGAAAAAGTGAACGGTATAAAAATACCCTTCACGCCAGGCACTTCAAATGCGATTTCCTGTGGCCTGGACTTTGAAAGCCTGCTGCTCCACCATGTGCGGCATCTGAAGGCCAGCAGGGCAGACCAGAAAGGCGTGTTGAGACTTGGAGGCCAGGGTGACATCTGACCTGCTCTTGCTCCAGACGAGTCCACAGAGGACACGTCAGAAGATTTTCCGCTTGGTGTAACCGAGACCCGTGGGTCTGTCCCACCCACCCAGCTCTGACATGCTTCCTGTTACAGGCGGTGAGGCACACAGTGGGGCCACGGGCAGAGGCCAAGGTGCTGGCTTCCTAGTGGATTGGTACAGACGACTTCAAAAGCCATGTCTGGCATGCAGAAAAATGATTTAAAAGTGGACTTGGGTGACACCCAATATGACCCACTCTCAGTAAGGAGAAAGAAAACATACATGTTAACGAGCAGGCATCTTTGAGAGCTCTGCCAACGATTTATGAAATCCTAACTTATTGCTGGAAAAAAAAAAGGCCCCTCCAATAACCGTTGTTGAGGCCAAGAGGGCATAAACATGATGTCAGGAAGCCAAGTTCCAAATTGGCTGGGATTGCATGACAAATTTGTAATTCTAAATCAACCAGAATCTCAAATATATGCCCCAAGAATATACTGTCTGCATCAAAGATGCACTTGTCTGATATTAAATTATGCCAAGGCAAAAGCAAAATAAACATCTTTTCCAACAGGCCAGTTTGGGAGGGGTATGAGGTGGTGGCGTACAAATGGAAAAAATAACATTTCAATAACACAGAAGGGGAATAAAGAGAACAGATCAAGACTGGAAGGTGCAGCCAGAGACACTGACCAGCACACATATTTGGGGCTTCAGACTTTGTTGTGCATCATGGGACACAGAAGCTGGTGGGTGGAGCGTGAGTATGGATGGAAAAAGACTTGAAGTCTTGGGAGCACCTGACACAGATGGGCTTGAACCTGAGAAGTGTCCCAAGACAAATTGGGACCATATTTATAAACCACTAAAATGTTTTTGGTTTGCTAGGCAAGAAATTAGCAGCAGGCATCTTGTGTGTGTGTGTGTGTGTGTGTGTGTGTGTGTGTGTGAGGCATGTGTGTGTGGGGGGGGCGTGCACGTGTGTGTGTATGTGTGTGTGTGTGGTGTGCATCTGTGTGTGTATTCATGTGTGTGTCCTGGCTGTAAGCGTGAGGACAGCTGCATTTGATTATCAATCCCCAGCATGCCTGCTAACACACATATGACCAAGGGGATGGCATGTTATTAAGTAAATGTGATTTGTTAACACCATGCTGTGGCTCTGGCTCCTTCTGCTGCCCCTCTGTGACTGAGAACAGCATCTTGGAGGGGTGCTATGCAGGCTGCCTGCAGAAGGTAGGTTGTAGAAGACAGATCAGCTCAGGGGACAGGAAAAAGATGTACATGCCCTCTCCACTGTGCTGACTGTGCCACTGATAGGAATCCAGACCCCCACAGGCAGCATTCAGAAACTCCCAATCTGAAGTTCTGGCTATATGAAGATGAGGGGAAAAGCAGGAAGCAGGTACTAGGTGTCTAACTTGGACAACAGTTGAAACACCTTGGGACCATACCATGGACAAACACGAAACATCAGCTGTAGAGGATATAATGATTGCCATGGTCAATATAACCAGTCACTGAAGGAAGAAAAGGTTAAACTTTGAAAGTTCACATTCAAATGCAAATCCTACCAGAGAAGTAGCCTGTTAAGGTGGCTGCTCACCCAGCATGGCTCCGAGATGGAACTCTTAGGTATTCAGGGGACATGGATTCTCTCATGACTGTCACAGATATACCTTCACATGGAAGTTACTTGTGATTTCAAAAGATTAATGGAACCATGGAAATGGGCAATCAGGGACTTCATATTAAGAAAATCTTACTTAGGTACATTCTGAACAAAGCCTTGGCAGGCAGATGAGTCTGTGGAGACCAAGAGGGTCCGTCAGTATCTCAAGGTCACAGAGCCAGTAAATGCTGGAGCAGGGACGAGAACTCAGGACTGCCAGACCCTGGCCTGGTAGAATCAGGAAGCCTGGGCTCTAGATACCACTCTGCCACTCTTGTGTAAGCCTGGATGTGTCTCTGAATTTGCATGGACATTTTCCTAATCTCTACCTGTGCAGAAGATGCTACAGTCAACACCACGCATCATAGAGTACATTTCTCACATTACCTGTGGTCTGTAGTTACAAAGTTACAAATTGCTGTTGAAAGAGCCTGCATGCTCTGAACACTTGTTAGCTTCAAAATTCCCTAAGTGAAGTCAGTGTTCATTGTGCTGGTGTTGTGGAAAGAGGCGACTAGGTGACAAGGGCTTAGTGCCCTTATAGCTCTGTGGAGGATTTATTGTCCCTTCTGCTATGAGAACTCAGCAAGAAGGTGGTATCCATGAAGCAAAGCAGCCCCCAACAGACACAGGCTCTGTCCATGCTGGAGGCTTGGCTTTCTCAGCCTGCAGAACTATGGGAGATAACTTTCTGTTTCCATGGGGTCTCTAGCATGAGGTACTTTGTTATAACAACCAAAATGAGGTATGGCAAGAGTAAGAACAATTATGGCATTGTTTTTCACTCAATACTATCTCAGTAAAAGACAGAGTTAGTGGAAACAGCCCAGCTCAAACATACACAGAATTGAAGGGGAACTGTGGGCAGGTGGGGAAGGGCTCTGATCGTCAGCGAGGAATCTGTCATGAGTGGTTGAACTTCGTCCTCCCATGGCTTATGCAGAAAAAGAATTATCAGCCCATCCAGTTTTTCATTATTTCACTTTGTCTTTAGTTATATGGTCTTATCTCTTGGCATGCATAGTAATTTTTGCTTCAATGTCAGACATTATTTATAAAACAGTTATCAAGTCTCTAAGTGATGTTATCTTCCTCCATCAACCTTCATTAACTTTTTTCTCTGTCAGGTCACTTGGGGGTCAACGGCCTCAACCTTATCCAAAGGGGCTGAGTGGGGAGGGCCTGAGGGGATCTGCCTTGATTCAGGGCTTCTAGTGGAGATTTCAGTGTCTACTGAAACTTCCTTCCCTGTCTAGGACTGGCCCCAGCTCCATCCTTGAGCAGAGACTAGAGAGAACACATTTGCTTCCAAAGGCTTTCTTCTTTTTCAGAATCCAGTGTTGCTTGTCACTTGTGGTGAACTTTGACACTCGCTTCTGTCCTCTGAACCAGCACAGGCCCCTGACCTCTGGCCTCAGTTGTGGCTGTTAGGTGTGCAAGATACTATAGGGAAGATCTCCACCAGTTCCAGATTTATACTGTAGCACATAAACAGTTCTGGCAGAAAAAAGGAACTCCCTCTCTCCCTCCTCCCCTCCCTCCCTCCCTCTCTTGTTCTTTTCTTCCCTCCCTCCCCCTCTCTTTTTCTTCTTTCCTCCCTCCCTCCCTCCCTCTTTCTTCCCCCTCTCGTTTTCTTTTTTCCTTCATTCTTTCTTTCTCAACAGAAATCCTAGACTCAACAGAAATCCTAGGCAAGGCTCTCACTGGCCTGACTTGGGTCTTATGTCCACCAACCACTGTGACAGGAATATGAAGTTGATAATTTTTAAGGTCTTGTCTTACATATGCCATAGAATCTGGTTGTCATCAACCTTATATGATTCCTGCTGCTGTAACAAAATACCTGAAGCTGGGTACTTTGTAGGGAAAAGAGGTTAATTTAGTTCATAGTTTTAGAGAGTTAAACTCAAAGACCAAGACAGGAGGCCTCATTCGATTGGTTTCTGGTGATTGCCTCCATGACTATCTACGAATTGGAGACTCAGGAGTACTGTATGTTGGCAGTCCACACACAGTGACAGGGAAAGATCACCTGGTGATACAAGAGGCCAAAGGAGGGTTGCAGGGGTCAGGCTTGGTCTTTCACAACAATGTGCTCTGTGATAACAAACTCATTCCAGGAGAACAGTATTAATTCCATCTGAGGTGCTGCCCCAAAGACTAGTCCTCTTTCATTAGGCTTCAGGAACTCTGCAATACCACACTGGAATCCAAGCTTCCAGCACATGAATTCTTTGGGGAACATGCTGATATCCTACCCAAAGTAGTTAATATGCAAATGACATGTTAATGATATGCAAATAAAGGCAGCGATGTCACTGGAAAACAATTCTTTTCCCCTTCACCTCAGATTCTGCTGACTCCTCAGAGATCGCATACTGGCCAGTTTGATGTCAACTTGACACGAGCTAGAGTCATTTTGGAAGAAGGAATCACAGTTGAGAAAATGAGCCCCCCCTCAAGACTGGTCTGTGGGCAAGCCTGAGGTATATATTCTTGGTTGAAGAATGATGTGGGAGGACAAAGCTCACTGTGAGCAGTGCTGAGCAAGCCATAAAGAGCAAGCCAGTAAGCAGCATTCCTACATGGCCTCTTCATCAGCTCCTGTCACCAAGTTCCTGCCTCGAGTTCTTTTGAGAATGAACTGTGATGCTATAATATAAGCAAAACACTCTTTTCTCCCCAAGTTGCTTCTGGCCATGGTGTTTTATCACAGCAATGAAAACCAAGACAGATCCTATTCCCTTGAAGCAACTCATGTATTTGGCCCTTAGCATTCCCTTGGCATCTGAACTCCTGGACTTGGTCAGAGCCTGGAGATGCTCTAGCATGCCACTATGGTGCTCATGTCTCGTTCTGCATGATACTGAGATCCCCCAGTCCTTGGGTCTTTGCCCTTCTCTCTCCACTTCTCGGTTTTGCTATCACTGTAATCTCATCATGACCCTTACTTCTCTTGTTTTCTCCCCAACATCTCCACTTCCTTCAAACTGTGGCCTTGCATACCACCCACCTGCCAATGGCCAGCTCAGGGACACAGTTGCTTTCTTATACCTTCGAGAGTTCCCAGTTAGCTTGCAACCAGAACTCATGCAGCTGTGAATGGCATCATCGTGAGAACTGTAGATGAGTTTTCCTCTTGCCTTTTTCCAGTGTAATCTCCCATACCCTTTGCAGATACGTCAGAACTCCCACAGCCACAACCCCATCATGAGGTCTGTGGAAATCATCAGGGGAACTCTCACAGCTTCCTGTAGATGATGGGTTGCCAACTCACAAATAATGGCATGGAGACTTATTATTAATTATGAAAGCTCAGCCTTAGCTCTTATAACTTAAATTAATCCATATTTTTCTCTGTACAGCCTATGCTGTTTCCTCCAAGCCTGGCTGGTGATTCCCGTTTTTTCTCTTCGAGTCCTCTCTGTCCCCAGAAGTTCCACCTAACCCCTTCCTACATAATTAATGGCCATTCAGCTCTTCATTAAACCAACCACATGAGACATCTTTACACAGTGTAAAGGAATATTTGGGCAACATTTCCCCCTTTTGTCTAAATAAAAAGGAAAAGTTTTAACTCTAAGATAATAAAACTTAAACAATAGGAACAATTATCAGATAAGAATTACATTTATAATGTCCAGTCCATTTGCATTTGGCAAATTTAGAGAAAATACTCCAATGCTCCATTATCTATCTTATCTCAGTCCAAAGTTTTATACCTAAACCATTTTTTGTCATAACTTGTATTACCATCCTAAAAATGTCTTTTTAGACCTTAAAACATCTTTTTTAGGTAAATGACTTAAGCTTTTATGTTTCTCAACCTAATAAACTTTACACCTCTTATGTAAGTTTCTTTTCAGAATTTGGTAACAAGGAAAACTGTAAAACTATAGCTATCTAGGCTTCAACCCCCATAAGAGACCTAGGAAGGATAAAATATTACTCAAGTAAATAGGAAGTGCAAAGAAAGCAACTTCCAAAACTATAGAAAAAGCAGAAACAGCTGGCTGCCTGAGCAGTCACCCCACGGTTCCTCTGCTATATTGAGTCATTCATCTTTGGCATACAGGCTAGAATATCTAACAGACTTTTCTTTAAAGCAGGAATTTTGAAGGACAGTTCTACCTTATATTGGCAAAGTTTGGCAGTCACTTTCTTTCCTGTCCAGCTTGGACAGCATACTATCAAAAGTTGAGGCAAGAGCAGTCCCCTGCCAAAATGGATGGCTTTTGCCACAAGCGAACTCCATATGGAG
This sequence comes from Phodopus roborovskii, assembly GCF_943737965.1. Classification (NCBI taxonomy): domain Eukaryota; kingdom Metazoa; phylum Chordata; class Mammalia; order Rodentia; family Cricetidae; genus Phodopus; species Phodopus roborovskii. The sequence goes on along the minus strand of NW_026126407.1, from coordinate 45,501,387 downwards.
GTTCTCCAATATCCATTATCCATTTTTTTTGGTTTTGTTTTGTTTTTGTTTTTTAAAAGTAGGTTGGTACTGCCAGGAGCAGATGTGTCTCACCGTCATGAAAAGACTTATGTTATTTTAACATTTTATATTTTTTGTTGTAAGCCTAGCCTTTAATGGCTGAGTCATCTCTCCAGCCCAATTTAACATTTTAAATGCCATATTCTTTAGGTCTTTGAAGTGTTTGAAGATCACCTATATATCTAAAAGTTTGATTGTTATAGATGACTTACTATTAACTTGTATTTCTTTAATATCCTAAATAGATTTTGAGGACTAAGAATTTTCACTATATTTTTAAATGAGCTGTATAGGTATAATACCTTAAACAAGAATAGAAACACATGTACAGCATAACAAGAATAATTTAAATTTGAATCAATATTAAAAAATCCATACCAATGTAAAATATTTGAGACTAGTGGTTGTTCAAAAATAGACTCAGTAATCTACCCTTTTATCCTATCATTCCTATACTATATCTCCTTTTTCCTTTTAGAAAGATTCTGGAACCTGACCTTTGTTTAACTTTCTCCCTGACCATGACCAGTAATAATTTGCAACCAACTAATGATGACAAACATCCATAACTCACTGAATGACCAAAATTTTCCACCCTACCTCTTAGGAATGTGGGACTTATTCCTGTTGTTTGTGGGCATTGGAATCTTTAGGGGACCCAGAGAAAGTTGGGATAATGGTCAAGTCCTGGGAGAGCTAGCTGTATCACTTGTTGTCCAGTCTCTGTGTGATGGAAAAGTGCAGGGCTTGTCTGCAGTCCTGACTAGAATAGTCTGAGGTTGGACCATGCCAGCCAGAAGCTTTGAAGCTGTTCTGGATGTAGAACTCTGAGGGAACTGTAACAGAAGCATTCTGAGAGGCTGGATCACTTGGGCCACCCATTTTCATTGGCATTCCTAAGGTATGTAGGCTGGTTTAATTAGCGGTAGCTTTCACAAGCCAATGTCTCTCAGCAGGTGTCATTCTCTGTTCATTGGCATTCAAAAAGTTCAAAATTAACAATTAGGGGATCCAGGCTCTCTGTGTATTTTCTATCTTTATGTGGCATATCCTTTTTATATTATTCTATTTTCTCTTTAAAGACTTTATTATTTATAAATTAATTTTTTTCTATGACTGACTATACTAATTTTCTTTTCAAGTATATGCACATTTTAAAAACACAGTATAATCTGTTTAGAGGGTTTCCCCCCAATCTGGATCTGTCTTTGCTGAGCATCTTTAGTGTTCTCTGAAGATAATGTTGTGACACATGTCGAAAGGCTGGACTTGACTATGAGTTGTGTGATATTGTGGTTCATCAGAGCAGAAGTCGTCCTTTCATGAACATACCACCTCCTGACAGGGATTAATGATTAATGCCTCCCCCCTTTTTTTGAGTGTGAACTTTCATGGAACTTCAATTCCCACAAGAATGGGTTTCTTTTAATGTAAGTGTGGCATTCTTCACTGGTCTCCTTTTTTGTTGTTGTTTTATTTGTTGTTTTGGAGACAGGGTCTCACTGTGTAGCCTTGGATGGCCTGGAACACACTCTGTAGACCAAGTTGGTTTCAAATTCACAGAATTCCATCTGCCTCTGTCACCAGGGTTCTAGAATAAAGGTGTGCCCACCATACCCTGGCATGTTTGGCATTCTTGACTCTTGCTTTTTCTCTCAACAAGTGCTCTCTCATGCAGTGTTCTGTCTAAGAGTTGCTGGGCCATGGGGCCACAAAGCTGATGTAACTCCATGCGTCAGATCTTTAGAGCTCCTGCATATTTCTTGAACCAAGTTTGTCCGTGATGCAGCCCTGGGTTGCTGTCTGTTGTCCTTTTGTTTCAACATGAAGTCTTTGGTAATGTACTTTCCCACTTTTGTTGATCTGGCAATGTGTGGGTTTTGTTCATCCTTTTACAAGCTAGTTTGGCTGAATATGGAAATCTTAGTTGATATTTTTCTTTCAGTTTCAGAACTTTCTGTTTATGCTGCTTTCTGTCTTGGTTTCCTTTTAAATTGTTGCTGCCTTCAGTTAACCTCAAGTTTCCTTAAGGTTTTGTCTTAGATAAATTTTACCAGTGTCTTTACTGCTTCCAGAAAGACTTTTTCTAGCCCATTTACATTTAATATAACAATGTTTTAGGTGGTTTCTGAGGCAGGATATATATTGGTGTGTTTCAGAAACTAAGGTAGATCAACATGAGTAGAGCATAGAGGGGAAGAAAGGATGGAGAGAGCTGAGGTTAGAAGAGCCAGGCTTCCCAAGGCAGGCTCCAAAGTTCATTGCAAAGAAATTGGAGTCTCACATCAAGGACTAAAAAGATTTTGGAGGTTTGAATCAGGAGTGTTATGTGTGTGGACTTGCACTTAGGAAGACTGCCAGATCTGTTTGGTAAGCATAGACTGTGGGAAGAAGTGGGCACAGGGAGGCCATCAGGAGTCCATTGCCATCACTGGGTGGGAGGTTAGGTAAGCCTCCATGAAAGTCTTTTTCTGACATTTCCTCCCACTTTATGCAAGACTATCTCACAGCTATCACCCTTGGTTATCCCCATCTCCACCCCTTCTCTTCTTGGCCCTTCTCTTTGGGCCACGTGCACGATCCAATCTCTCCTGCAAACAAATATGTCTTCTCAACTGTGTTCATTGAATCTTCCCAGATACAGTCCAGTCTCTTCTATTTCACTACAGAATTTCAAACAATAGATCAACTGTTACTTGACTTTTAGCCTTTCCATTTCCTGTCTGGCTCTCTGCAGTGCTGATAGTTTCTCCAGCCACCCCATGACTACTAGCCAACAGCTGCCTCCTAAGATTCATCCCTATCCTTATCGATAGCTACTCCCTTCTGGGAATGGCTTGTTGGCTGCTGTCTCTGTTGACAGCCTTGACTCACAGAACACACCAAGTCTTGGTTTATCTTTTTACATAAATAACTGAATGCTAAAGTTCTAGATATATCACTCCCTGACACAAGGAGTAACCAGTGTATTCGCACTTTCTTTTCTCAGAATCTCTGGCCCTATTTGAAATGAATCCTTCCTCCTATGCTAGTTAGTAATTAACTCAATCATTTATTCTACAACATTTATTGAGGGCCAATACTGTGCCATGGATCAGGTATAATTTATATAATTTCTATAATCTGCCATATCTGAGGTCTTGGACAGTTTCTTCGGGATGTTTAGCACCAGTAAATGTATACAGACTTAAAGTACTTTAAAATGTTCTGCTTCTCTGTAAGATTAAAATCAGACACATTTCAAAATATTTTCTAATTTGGTTATCTTTTAAACACTTATTTTCAAACATTTATTTCAAATACTTTCATTATTTATTTTCATATGTATATGTGTGTGCACGCATGTGCATGTGAGTATGTATGTGTGTGTGTCTATGTACATATATGTTCAGGTGCTCTTGTAGGCCAGAAAAAGGCATTGGGTTCCCTGGGGTTAGAGTTACAGGTGGCTGTGGTCTCCTAATGTGGGTGCTGGGAACTGAACTTGGGTCCTGAGATATCTCTCCAGACCCTAGTTAGATTATCTTATGTAAGGGGCAGAGCTCAGGTCCCAACTGACTCCCCTTTCTGCACATGTCCTGGGTCGTTACTCAGTGCCCTGCACTCAGAGGACTCCTTCGCACCCTGCATATGACACAGATAGCAAGACATTTTATCAGACATTTTCTTTTATAACTGGCCATCAGTGTCCTAGAACCAAAAAGGAGATACTAATGGAGGGTGGCCAGGAAGCTAAACTCAGGATATTCAAACCTCTGGTGACAATTGATGGCTGTTACTAAACTGATCAATGATTTAGGATCAGGAAATTTTTACTTAATTGAAGGAATGCAGCCCAGCAAAGGCTGCTACAATGTGATTTCTTGGTGATGTTGTTGCATGTGTGAAACATAGTCTTTATCTGCCAACTTCCATTATAAAACTGGAAGCAACCTCTATTTGGGAAGACAAACTCTGGCCTCTAGCTGCAAGCACACATTTAAAAATCTTCACCAAGAGCCCTCCAAAAGTTAGCAGGACTCAGAATTGCATAATTGAAAACCAGAGCATTGGAACTGGAGGTGTCCTAGGCTCTCTCTGATAATATGATGGCTTTATGTTGTGACCCTCCCAGTGCCTGACCACTGTTCCAGTTCAGGACTCTGGTGCTGGGCTTGGCTCCCTGACTACTGGCATGGTAGGACAAGTCAACATGTTTGTGTTTTGAAGTCCAATACATCAGGATAAAAGTAGATCAACTCTATCCATCCAGTTTTTTTCTTTCAGTAATTTATTCACATGAGAAACTGTGTGCCTGGTTCTGTTAGAGCATGAAGGAATACAGCCATGGTTTCTGCTTCTGTGGAGTTTATAACCAACTTCCCAACAGATTAGATAATGGTGTCAAAGCTCTCTGCACAGATGACCAGAATGGTAGCCCAGTACAAAGAACCCTGATGACAAGGAAATTATAAAAGTGATACCTGAGGCTCATTTGGGATAGTTCAGTGGTTGAGAGCACTTGTTCTTCGGAGCTCAGATCCCACCACTCATGCTGAGCTGCCTATCACTCCAGCTCCAAGGAATCGGATGACCTCCTCTGGTATCTGTAGGTACTGCACACTCAAGTTACAAATAATAAATCTTAAAAACCAAAGATGCTCACCTGCCTCAGCACATCATATCAACAAAAGCACTCACGCGTATGTACTCTCTATTGTGATGTGGAGGACATTTGCAGTGTGAAGTCCTGTTTTGTTTTTCTAACATTAACTACTTTCTTTAAAGTGAAACAAGACACCGATGAATAAATGAATACAAGTGCATGATCCTTCTAGAGTTTTATGGGAGTTTTTGCTGGTTTAGGGAATTTTCTCCTCACTTCCATCCAACACACTTGTTTTCTGTTTGTGTTCATTCTTTGGCAAACAGAACACTTAGAATCGACATTTTCCTACAAGTGCTTGCATTTCAGTCATCTGCCTCCTAGTGAATTAAACAATGATATAATTATAATACCAAAGACATCTCCCATCAGCAACTGAGACAAGAAATGTAACAGTGTCTTGGCTGGTAAACTGCTGGATTGATGGGAGAACTTTTGTGGGCAGAATGGTAGTGTTGCCTGGGATAAAGGTGCATTTTGATATAAATAACAGAATCTACAATTAAACAAGCACCTCAAGAGTTGCTTTGTAAAAGCTCCCAGCTGTCACTCAGTGACTGCACAGGCATGGCGTATGAGCTGAAAGTGATTTCCACAGAAGATAAACTTCCACTACAGTCTTGGCTTTGTGCTGTGCTAGCTGGTGTTTTCCAGCTCTGGATGTTTCTATTCCATTGGAAAACATGCTGGTTGTAACTCATCAAAGTCACCTTATGCACTAACAATGGTGGGAAACAGTGGCTCACACAAGGCAGACATCTATTAACTTCATATAGGAAGACATTTGGAGGCAGGGAAGTCTGAAATTCTGCAGGGACCCAGCATTATCTCAAGACTACAGAATTTTCTGTTAGATCTTGCTTCACTACCTGTAGAGAATTAGAAATGTCTCCCATTGGAGTTTTCACATCTAGCAGTTGGCATACACAGACACAGTTGTTTTCCAATGAAAAAACAAAGAAAACCTTTTCTATAAGCTATGAGTCAGCTTCACCTGAGGTCCCATTGATCAGAATTGGTTGCTTAACTGTGCCCTAGCTGCAAGGGAGGCTGAGAGAACTGGTGTGTGGAATTTTTTGCCTCCCTAAAGGGACTGGACCTCTGTATTGGGAAGGTAAGCCAGTATGGAAGATATGATGGCCTTTCAGGAATGAGCATCCTGCTTAACCTGGGCAATGGTTGACTATTTCACCAGGGGGGGGGGAATAGAAAATATTTCTTAATTTAGGGGCTGAGTAATTGGAGTCTTGTGAGACAGCCAGGCAATGGAAAGTGGTTCATGTGACAGTGAGCTTACTATCTCTAGAAAGGGGCCCTGTGAAGCCGATGTACAGAGATGGGCCATGGGGATGGATGGTGAGGCCAGCTAAAGAGTAGGCAAACAGGAGGGGGAGATCTTGGGCTGGATGAGGTGTGTGTTTTTCCACTAGCTGTCTTCCTTTAGGGACCTAGACTTGTACTAATGCTTGGGGCCCAGAGTGACCTGGGCAGCGCCTCAGGAGAGGGCAGGCTGATGTGTGAGACTCAGCATGAGAAACCATAGCAGAGAACATGCCTTCTAAATGCAGCAATCCCTTCCAGTGCAGGCGAGAAGGGGAACTTCTTGGCAACACTAACTGGCAGGGCCCAGATGAGTGGAGCTGTAGGGGACATGAGCCCATTCTCCCAGGACAGGACGCTGGGATTCTGGGCTCCTGGAGGGAAGGCTAGGAAATGGGTCAGGCCATTTTTGCTCCTGCTCTACACACTAAATTCCTACTGTTTGTGGCCCTAGACTTGGCTAACCTTCCTGGTAGTGAGTTTGACACCAGGCCTTGGGAGACAGAGGAATGGCTCAGGCTTTGTTGCTGTTTAGTATATTTTTTCCCCAAAGCAGCATGACTCCCAGAGTAGCCCTTGCCTGGCTCTGTCTCTTGGCATCGGTAAAGGTGCCTCTGCTGTCTCTCTGGACAACCCAGATTCTGGATGGTGAGGGGTTGGAAGGTCTCCTTGGATCTATAAGGAACACTAGCTAAGGTGGTGACAGGTCCCCTGTGGGAAGGTTGCTAGAACAGCTCAGGCCTTGGGTCACAGGCCAGGACCCTACATTTCTGCTTTGAGTCATATCTGCCCATGATATTTTGAATGACAGCACAGGCAGGATTGCTACCCCAAACCAGGATCAGGAATGGTGGCACTGTGGTGGACAAAGTCTTGTGGGTCCCTGGGGGGGGGGTTTGAGGGATGGTGAATGTGGGCCAGATCTTTACCATGATCCTGGCTTCTCCACAGAGATCGTGGTCATTTGGAGCTGGCTGAATCTTCTCTGGGGGTGGGGGGCTGTCCACGCATTCAAGGGTATTAAACTGCATTCCTGTCCTATACCCGGCAGACACCAGAGGCATCCTCATTCTGCTGGGGCATGGTCAGGTAGTCCCCGTGAGTGGAAAAATGGCTGCAGGCAGAGAGTCAGGGCGTCAAGGTGAGCTAAGGGCACTGCTGGGGCCTAGAACACTTTGTGGAGGGGGAGGGTAGTCAAGGTGCAGGAGGGGCAGATCTGATTGGAGAGGTAAGAGAGCAGTAGAATATGGCATCTGATCTGGTGTGGACCATGGTGCCTAGCACTGGGCCAGGAGCCAGGGAGCATGCTCAGGCAGGGAGAGGTTTGGTGAGTACCAAGGTTGGGTGAAAGAAAGTCTGGAAGTCAGTCCTCTGTCATTGTCACTCAGCCAGGCTGAAGTCATCCCCTTGACATCCCCAAGGACCAGCTCCCATTGCTGCTCTGACAGGTAGGATCCAGGATGAAAGCACATAGGGTCACCCTGTGGCCAGAGCAACCTTGCCTCCTTCTACACCTCAGCTACAAATAGATCAGGGTCCTGAGCAGAATTTTTAGCTAGCATTCGAAGGGTTAGGGCTCCCCGAGAGTGGCTGTGGAAAGGACGGTGGTATGGGGGAGAGGCCTGGGTCAGTAGCAGCTGGCCCTTTAAAAACTGTTTTCAGGGCTGGGGCAATGACTCAGTCAATAAAGCACCCACTATGCAAATGTGAGAACCAGAGATTTGGTCCCCAGAATGTGTAAAAGCTAGGCTAGTGTGACAGCCACCTGTAATCCCTGCACTCAGAGGGCTGAGAGATTGAGCCATCTCTAGGGGTAGGCTGGTTAGCTAGGCCAGGTGGAATTTGTGAGTCAGCAAGAGTCTCTGCCTCAGTAGGCACAGTGGAGAGTGATGGAGGAAGATGTCTGAGATTAATTTAGGCTTCCACATATGTGTATACACACATGCACGTGTGTACTTGAGAACACACACACACAAAGAAAAAGAAAAGATATCACATTCTTATGGAGCCTGTGGTTCTTGCCTTCTGCTACCTGGGAAAGGGCAGATTGTAATCAGAAAGCCCTTCCCATGGCCAAAGGCCAGAGTCAGGACCCCCTGTAAATATAGTGTGTGGGGGGTAAGGAGGTTTGGACAGGGGCTGAGCTGGGGCTTGCTGTGGGGGGGGGGCTGGAGACGTTTTGCTTGGGCCTGCCCTTCCTTTTCTCTGTGGCCTCTTCCACCACGCTCACCTCCTCCTCAGCAGCAACGCAGTCTTGGCATCCTTCCAGGCTTTCCAAGGTCCATCAAGAGTAGAGTCTGCCCTTGCAGACAGAAGACACAGAAAGGCAAAGTTTTGCAAGCTGTCTAAATAGCCCTGGGAGTCGTAATTCAGTCCCAAACACACACTCCAAGGAGCAGGCCATCTCCAGGCATTGTGCCAAGATACACAGTGCTTCTCACCTTTTGGAGGCCTCTCCCCCTGCCGTAGGGGCTTCCTTAGTGGGCGTGTGACCATGTGCCTGCCTCTGGCCACCAGCATCTGAGTGGTCTTAGGAGTCTTGAAGAGGACAGAGCCCACCCTCCAGAACAGCATCCCAGGGTTCCAAATCCTCCATTCCCAAGTCCCATTTTGTCTGGGGCATGCCAAGCCACCACAACCACCCTGAAAACACTTGTCTCCACCTGACCTTGACATCAGGAGTTGTTGAAGCAGAGTAATGGGGATCTGGGGAAATCTTGGGTTTCTCTGGAGTGGAGGTGGGAGACGGGGTGTCCTGTGTTATGGCAGGTGGGAGTGTTAATGCTTGTTGGACTGGTTTTCTAGAATGCTCTAGACCAGTGGTTCTCAACCTTCCTATTGCTGAGACCCTTTAATAAATACAGTTCCTCATATGGTGACCCCCAACTATAAAATCACTTTCATTTCTTCTTCATAATTGTAATTTTGCTATTATTATGAGTTGTAATGTTTTCTGATGGTCTTAAGTGACCAAAGGGTCACTGAACTCCCAAAGGGGTGCCAACCTATAGATTGAGAACCATTGCTTAAGGGTGCTGCTCTGTGTGGCCTGGAATGTGCTTGTCTCTACCTTTCAGACATCCTGTAAGCTCCCAGCACCCTCTGAACAAACCGTTTGTTTTGAAGTGCTCCTGGACTTAAACACCAGCTCTGCTTAGACCAAATGTTTGTGTCACCAGTGTTTCTGTGCTGTAATCTAGTGCCAGGTGTAACAGTATTTGGAGGTAAAGGGGGGTGCCCAGTCAAAGAGACAGCCAGGCTGCCTTGTTCCTTGTGCCCCATGAAGACAGCAAGGTGACGAGGGACGACAGACTTCATCTTGAACTTCTAACCTCCAGAACTGTGAGAATGAGTTTCCATTGTTCACAAGCCACCTAGTCTATGGTTTTAGCACAGAAGCCACAGTAGATCAAGATTCTAGTGAGTGCTTTCCATCATTTGGCAAACTCCAGGTCATCAGTAAACCTCAGACCCTCTTCCAGGAAGCCATCTTCTGTTGCTTGGCAAGACCAAGCACCCGGGCTCCCAAGTGCATATGAGGCTTCATGGAGGCATAGTTCAAGTATGAGCACTAGAAACATGGATAATGGGTCATCTATGGGGTGGGAGGGCTGGGGACCTTAGGTTTTGACATAGGTTCAAATCCTAGCTCAGCTATGTATAAGCTGTGTGGTTTTAAAAGCAGACGATTCCAACTCTCTGACCTTCATTTTCCTCTTTTGGAAAATGGAATTGTGTGTGTGTGGGGGGGAGGTAGGGGGGTATATAGTCCTGGAGCTCAGAAGAGCTGCGCCTGACTCTTTACTCATTCTGGGGTGGGTATATAGAGCTGTGCAGCCGTAGGTCAGGAGGTGAGCACTCTGCCCTCACGGAGCCACCTGCCTCTTGCCTTTCTGCACACCATTTCCAAGTTCACAGGCAGCAATGATCTTGATGTTTCTGAATCTTAGTTCTCAGTCCCCAGCTGAGAGCCTCAGATGAACTCTTTGGGTAAGGAGTCTGCCCCTGGTCCAGCCATCTTCAGCCAGGAGGTGACACGTGACACAAATATGGCTACAGGAGCCCTACCCTTGGTGAGGGGGTTGGGCAGACCTCTGCTTGTGTCTCATGTTCTTACCTATACAAAGTACCTTCATAGGTGGACTAGTGTGAGTGTTTCTAGCTGGCAGTAGTTTCATTGTCAAATATGTGTATTCTCTTACAAAGCAAGAAGGCAAGAGTATCAGTCTTGTCACGTGAGGTCGGTGTCTTTCTAGCCTTCAGCTCTACCATCTTTAGTCTGCCATGTTTTGTCTGTAGACTTCTCATCTCATGGTGCATTGTAGCTGCAGCAGCTCCAGGCATCACATCTTCACAGGGTATCGTCCACACCAGGAATGACACAGCTCCTCCTCCTGCAAGGATCTTCGGCCAAGGGGCGTGTTAGATATTTCCTTTGCCTGCCATCCATGAACACTGTAGAAGCAGGGAGCCTGGGAAAACTGCTGTTGTTTTCAACTTATGTTATTTGAGAGTCTGCTGGCCAGCTTTCATTGTAATTTGACACAACCGGGAGTCACCTGGGAAGAAGGTATCTTAAGTTTGAAGAATTACCTCCATCAGATTGGCCTGTCTGTGAGAGATTGCCTTGATTCATGGTTGATTTAGGAGTGCCCAGCCCACTGTGGGCAGCACTATCTCTAGGCAGGTGGCCCTGGGCTGTTTGAGACAGCTGGGTGAGCATGAGCCAGTGAGTGAGGTGGTCAGTGGTATCCCTCCAAGGTTTTTCCTTCAAGCTTTTGCTTTGAGTACCTGCCCTGACTCCCCTCAGTGATGGATTGTGACCTGGAAGTACAAGCTGAAGTAACCCCTTTCTTCCCCCAAGTTTGTTTTTGGTCATGGCATTTATTACATCAGAAAGCAAACTAGAACAGAGAGGGACTTCAGTATGGAAGAATGGCCATGGGGCAGACACAGTTGTCTCTAGACAGCATCATTTTAGGTGTTCCTGGAAATTCAGAAGCCATGTACAAGTTTATGGGTAAAAGGCTGCCCAAATCCCATACTTTGTAAGCCCGAGGAGACACTGTACATGAGGCAACCACAGCCTGTGGTGCTGGGCAAGGTCAAGTTTTGTGGAGAGCCAATGGTGTGCTGGCAGTGGCTCTAGATCTTCTTGGTCCTTTTAAGCTCTTCAAGGAAGAAGAGTGTTCAAAGATGTCCTCACTTTGACTTTCTTCTGTTCATGGTTAGAAGACACTTCTCTAAACAGCTTGTGAGCCAACACTAAAGGATAACACCATGGTCAAGGCTGCATTGGACATGTGTGACTATCTCACATCGTCAAGAACTGGCCAAGCTGACTTGCTTCTCCCTGTGCAGCTTTATTCTTATCTGTGGATGTTTGTAAGGTGTGTGTGTGTGTGGTGTGTGTGTATGTGTATGGTGTGTGTGTATGTGTGTGTGTGTGGTGTGTGTATGTGTGTGTGTGTGGTGCAGATATGAAATTGTTTTTGGAATGTGGGTGGTAGTTGGTTCTTTTGCCAGGTTCTCAGAAGATAGAAGGACAGCCTAAAGAGAGGTGAGATCTCATGCTGTGATGTCTCCCTTCCCCAGAGTGTGGGTGGAGAGATACAGGTCATGGGTGTCCCTGCCTGGATCCACTGAATACATTCTGCTAGACTGAAGGAGCTGTCACTATCCTAGGTGGCAGTAAAACAGCACAGGCCTTGGTGCCATGAGCATGGGACTCCCACCCACCTCTGTCACACACTTCCTTGGCTGGCAGACCTCCAGCAAGGTCTAGTAGCTTTTGAGCCTCAATTGCCCCAGCTTGGCCAAAGTTAAATATTACTTATCAGGGTGTGGATTGCAGGAGGTGACCAAGATACTTTCCAAGGTCCTTTCCAAAGACTAGAGCCTACCTGCAGCATCACTGTCCTCTACGAGTTCCTTTCCATCATTATGCTGATGTCACCATCACCTTCTGCTGAGTGCTCTATTGTCCTTGACATGTTCTGAGTTTTCTACCTGGGTCACCTACTGAGCCATCTGCTCAGTAGGGGTTGCTACTGACATCTAGATCAGGATACTAAGTCTCGCCCTTGACACCTAACTGGCAGGTGGCCAGGGGAAGATTGGACTTCCAGCCTGGCCTTTTCTTGTTGAGATGTGCTCTGTTCCTTGATTATAAATATCTCATGCACTGGAGGGAAGCTCCAGTCCCATGGACTGGGTCAGAGCATCTGCTCAAGATCCAGCCTCTCCTCTTTAGTGACAGAACCCCCCGACCCAGTTTTCCTCTCACAGGAATCAGTTCAGCTTCACTCTTAGTCCAGGTGTTTGGGGAGACCTACTCTTGACCATTATTAGAGATAGCCACATGATCTGGTATTGACCAATCAACTGGTGTTTAAAGTGAAATGTTCAAGTTGTCTAATGATCCCCAGTCTTGGGGGAACTTTGGAGGACTCTGTTGAGAAAGAGGAGCCATAAGCAGACATTGAGCTTCCAGATGGGGAAAGCCCACTAAAGAGGCTAAGGCAGAGAAGCACAAATGGCAGACACTGGAGGGCACTTGGAGCACCAAGCAGTTCCTGAAGCCACCTGTCTCCTGCAAGGGGAAGAGTCTCAGCTGAGATGCCTGTGGTCACATAGCACCTGAGACTGTCATGCTAGCAGGGCTTCCATCCTGTGCTTCCTGGAACCTTTACCTAGACGTCTGCGTGTGTAGGATGTATGTGAATTGCATCCCATCCTCCAACCAAAGCTGCAACATATTTTTGGTATGGAACTTTGGCGTGGAGGACTTGGTGGAGCTTCAGCTTGGCTCTTTTTATACAAGTAACTGTCAGTTGCTACTGGAAAGGGAGGGTCATGAAGAGACCCCAATGGAACCTAGGCTTGGGGGGGCAGGCAGAACCTTTAACCATCTGGGGGTGGGCTCATGGGCCCTCTCTTGCAGAGACTTTATTCAGCTTCACCCACCAGTGCTGCCTCCTGAATTTCCCTTCCTCTGATACTCAAGGGCAGTTGGTCCATCAAGGCACTGACGCCCCCATATGAAATTTCAGCCTCCAGTCTCTCCAGAGTCTCTGGAAGAGATGGATCAGCACATCCTTTGCTGGCACACATTGGCTGCTGGTCAGCCTGCAGGTTTCTAGCCCTGCCATTTGACTCAGGTCCCAATGGCTACTGACAGCCACGGGATGTCCAGTCGATGTGGAGTCCTCTGACCCCTCAGCAGGGATTGAGAACAAAACAGAGGCCGACTCTTTGATAGGAAGTACCCCAAACTGGCAGGGAGTTGGAGGATGAGGGACATTACATGTGAAGGTTCAAACTAAGGCTAAGGTCATGGAGTTTATGGCCTGTGCTACTCAACTGCCTCTGTGCCAAATGCAGAGGACAGTTAACTTATAGGAAGAAAGGTTTATTTGATTCAAGTTTTAGAGGAGCAATTCTCTGCTTTGCTGGTTCATTGTCAGGAGCCTGTAACAAGGCAGCACAGTATGATGGGAATATTTGATGGAACGAAGTTGCTTGCCTCCTGGAAGCCAGAGAGGGTGGGGGAAATCCCAAAGGTACCCTCTCAGTGGCCTAACTTCTTGTCAATAGATGCTACCTCCTAAAGGTTCCCTAACCTCCCAACAGCACCACATAGGTCTTCTGGAGACTCAAGGTACAAAGTCAATGGTGGCCTAAGTGGGGCAGATGGATGAGAGAAAAGAAAATACTATTGTATAGAGCAAGCATGGCCATATAGGACTGTCTGCTGCCCCGGGGAGAAGTGGGAGGGCAGCTGCAGACTCTGAAGTCAAGGAAGAAGCTTGGTGCTAGAGCCTAGGCAGTCAAAAGCAACCAGCATGGCCATTCTTGAGCATAGAAAGATGCTGCCTTAAAAAGTAAGTTGGTGTATCTGAAGAGCTGTCAGCAGAGAGTGGGAGAGTCCCAGCTGTGGCTAAAGACCCCAGCAGGCCACAGCTCACACACAAGTCCTGGTATGATACCTGCACTTTATTCTGAGCTCAAACAGCAAGAGATCAGTAGATGGGCTCCCATTCTATTCCAGGGTCCATGCACCATGGGAGAAGTTGTCATGTTATGCCTTTGAGCTTTATTTTTTTTTTTCTCTTGTGCAAAGTGTAGATAGGAACTGAACCAAGTTTTGAAAGATGCTGGAAAGATAAGTGAGAAAATGGGATTAATGAGATTAACCTGCTTGAGAATGGCTGGACTCTGGTAGACCTCTGTAAAGTATGTGCATGCACGTGTGTGTGTGTGTGTGTGTGTGTGTGTGTGTGTGTGAGTGTGTGTGTGTGTGTGTGTGTGTTCATGGGCATGTAGAGACCAGGGGCTGATGTCAGATGTCTTCCTTTATTGATGGCCACTTTATTTATTTGTTTATTTTTGGGTTTTGAGACAAGGTTTCTCTGTATTACTTTGGAGCCTGTCCGGGAACTTGTTCTGTAGATCAGGCTGGCCTCAAACTCACAGAGATCTGTCTGCCTCTGCCTCTGCCTCCCGAGTGCTTGGATTAAAGGTGTGCTCTACCACCTTTACTTCATGGGGAAGAAAGATCAACTCTCAGTTGATGTTTATGGGAACCTTGGAGTCAGACATAGCAGGGTCCAAATTCTAGATTCTTTTTGTTGTGACCAGCAAACCTTAAGCAAGTGAGAACACCATTCTGACACCCCCCACACCCCCAGTTCTTTCATGTGTAATAATCTGTGGGCTATTTGTGTTTGGCACATAGGTATTCAGTAATATTGGTTCATGCTTCTGCAGGCTAAGCCTTATGCTGACCCCTACACTTGTAGTTTAATTAGCATGCACCTTACCCCTCTTTACAGCCTTTTAATAAGTTTCTTTCCATGTTCCAGACTGTGATCTCAGGGTTTGTATTAGTCTGTTTTCTGTTGCTATAACAGAATGCCCAAATGTACTGTACTTTATAAAGGAAAGGGGATTATTTGAGTCACATGTATCTGGGAAGTCCAAATAGTGTGTTGCTGCTGTCCTGGCAAAGGGCTCCCTGGCTAAGTCACAGCTCAGTAGAGAAGTGGAAAGGGATCTAGCCATCTTCAGAAGAGATCAAGGTTATGGGGTAGCCTTGCTTTATCATGACCCTTTCTCCTGAGAACCAATAAGCCTTACTCTCTTATGAGGCAGAGCTCCCACTGACACAGTTCCTATACCTGTCAACACCAGCGCCTGAGGGACCAGCTCCCCAAACAGAAGCCTTTGATCCAAACCATAGCAAGGTCAGGTGGGTCTGGGTTCCTGTAGGTGGGGAGAGGAAGGCTTGAATGTGTGAAAGCCTCCGTGAATGTGTGTTGTTGACATGGGCACAGCCACATCTAGGGCCTTACCTTAGGCCTAAGGGGAAAGTGGCAAAGTGAGTAAGGCTCAGAATGATAGCAAAGGCTTCCTTCCTCTGGTCTGTGTGCAGACTGCAGAAGATGCCCCCCCCATAGCTTTCTCCCTGCTGGATATTTACCATGTGAAGATGGCTCCATTACAGAGCCTGCTCACATTAGCTAAACTTGCCTCCTTGTTCATCTGCATGTAATAACCACGCCTCCTTGTTTGTCTGCATGTAACAATCATGCCTCCTTGTTTGTCTGCATACATTAACCCACCTATCTGTTCAACTCTACATAATAAATGATAATAGAGAGAAAGCCCAGTCCACCCAGTTCCAGCTTTTCCGTGTGTCTGTCTGTGTTTATCTTTTCTTTGTTTCCTCTCTGTCCTAGTCAGGTCTGTCCCTGGAGCCATGCTAGACATGGCAGGTCTTTATTATGTCACTTAGACATGGTAAAGACACTTCTTCATATGTTAGTGGGACTTACTGAGAGTACTTCTCACAAAGCACTTACTGTGTTTCAGAAGGGCTCAGCTCAGAGCCCTGCGTGTCTCGTAAGTGGCCTGTCATGACACAGAATTCTACCCCTCCCCACAAGTGCAAAGGGCTACAGGCCTACAACCCCATGGAGGGCTGGCAAGCCTTTCTTCTCCTACAACAACAACAACAACAACAACAAAAATAGAGCTGCCTGGAGGCCAAGTTGGCCAGAAGGTTAGCATCCTTGCAAAGTAGTAATCTGTTTACACAAATGCCACTTTCTAAGCTTTGATGAGACAGGGCAGGACCCTGAAGTGGAAAAGCTCTGGACTTCATTGAACAATCAAACTGCTGGCCACATCTCTGGGGGAGGGCTGCAGGAGGCCATGGCCACAGGACGGCCTCTCTTCCGGAAAGGGCCACACAGCTGAAGAGTCCCTTGTCTTATATGTCTTGTCTCTTTATTTATTTATTTTTTGACAACCTTTTTAGAATTTTATTTAGAGTTAAACACACACACACACACACACACACACACACACACACACACACTTTGCCAAATTTGGAGGCCTTGCTTGTAACCACAGGGCCGGGTCCTGGTGACCAAACCAAGACCAAACCAGAGCCTCCTGGCCCCTCTCACTGTTTATTGTTGGCAAAAGAGCACATTGGGTTTCACAGTAAAAAGGGTTAGAAAATTATATGAAAAGGCTCAGAAGACTCAGGGACATCAAATAGCTCTTACAAAACCAACGCTGTAATTAGTTAAGTATAAATGAATCAGAACCATATGACTTGAAAGTTAAAGGGAAAAGAGTTGAAGGGGAAGAAAATGTCCATTGGGATTTAATCAAACAAAAAATGCTGGAAAAATTGTTGATGTTCACCAACCCTAGATCGTAGTTGGGTCCCCTGAGCTCTCTGGCTCCTCCCTCTCACTCTCTGATTCTTCCAATGAAGCAGGAAACCTTCTCTTGGAGGGTGGGCATCCAGGCCATGGAGCAGGTGTGGGGTGGAGGTTAATCTGGAGAAAGGGTTCACATATGAGAACAGAGAACGGGAAGGGCAGCCAACCTCTGGCAGATTGAGCACAGTTTCCTTGTGGCGATGCTGTGGGTGCCTGCCTTGTATGGAGGAGACAGAAGCCAGGGATGGGCAGACACTCTGGAGGCTGTGTACCCAGGACAGGCTGCGAACTGGGCCATTTCAGAATTGCAAGTAATTTAGAATGGCTGGTCTCATCTCAGACATGGCCGCCTTCCCTGACCACCCAGTCAGAGCCACCAGGCCCCCTCCCCAACTTCCTTCTAGCCACCCTGAGACATTTGCCTTGTGGGGATTTTCAAAGTCTGACATGTTCCTGTTTCTTTCATTCTCTTTCTGCCATTTATGTCTGGGACTTCTGACGAGAAGGGGACCTCATTTTCTCTCTCACAGTGTTCCTGGCATCTGCTTTGGACTTGTTGCCCAGGAAGTATTTGGGGGGATGAATGAAAGAGGAATGAATGAGTGATGGCTAGAGCCCCGAAGGGATGTGGGAAGAAAGGGGACGGGCTGGAAAAGGGCAGGAGCCAGGCCTTGCAGGGCTTTGTGGTGCTGAGGGGCTCCTGAAAGAACTGGGAAATCAGCAAAAAGACCAAAGAGAGATTGATGTGACGTCATCGCTGTGTTACGGTGGAAGGGGCAGGGAGGGTGGCAAACCTGGAAATCCAGAGAAAGCCAGTGGCAAAGTTGTATGGGTTTGGTCCTCCCCTGCCGGCTCTTAAAGGCATGCAATGCAGGCAAGGCTCTCTCTAGAAGACCGACCCAATAAACGCTGTGGAGTTCATAAATGATAGATGCTCTGGCTTGCAGCCGTTTCATACAAGTCATCATTTTCTCATTTAGAAAATGGATCTTGAGGCTCTCCATGGAAAAGTATCTTCCAGAAAAAAAGAAAAAGAGAGGTGTGTATGTCTGCGCGGGCTCTGAATGTTTTCCCTGAACCACCTTCCCTTTCCGGAGGGTGGCTGCCCTTGGCAGCCGGCGGGTACATGAAGCTGGACTGGGATTTCTCTGACATTCCAATAGTCACGAGTGGGTGAGATGAAGCACGGGGAGCTGCAGAGCGGGCAGGTTGCTCAATGTCCCTGGAAGGCCTCCGAGGACAAGACTGTTATTGGTGGGTGTTTAGGTGTAGAGCCATCTTTATGTTAGGGGAGAAGTACACAGCTCAGGCTGCCCAGTGGTTAACAACTGTGTTATTGCTGGAAGCCCCAGAGGATCCTGGATTAGACTCCCTTAGTGAATGGCGGTGCGTCATTGAGAAAGCCATTTCCCTAGCAGCCGCCCCACTCAGGACCTATTGCTTATTCTGATCCTTGGCTTCAGAGGCCCAGGCTACAGGGGACACCCCTTTAATGTGCAAAAGGCACCCTATCACCAGCACTGGCTCATGTATAAGATGGCAGGCCTCTGTTTATACTCCGCATGCACCCCAGGGGTACTGTCTTACTGTAACAGAAACTCAGAGGGATGTTGTTTGTCCAAGGTCACTGTCAGGATGAGTAAGGTGTGGGTGCTTGCCTCCCTTCAGCATCCGTAACCCTTAGTGACAAAAACCTTACACCCTTAGTGACAGAAACTTGAGCCTATCCCTTGGTTCTCTGCCTGCCCTGTTCCCCTAATCAATAAAAATTGTTCCTTCCTGGATCAGGACAGCAGTGCCCACAGCTGAGCACCTGTGGGTTGGGATGCCTCAGGGGCCACCATGCCCTCCGCAAGGCAGTCACCTTCCAGTGGCTACCCTCCCTGTGCCACCATTGGTCACCATGGGTGCCTCCTCCATGGAAACCTTGCCTCCCCCATAGCCCCACCCCAGCTGCTAACAAACAGTGATCATCACCCAGGTGAAGCAACCAGATCCTACCTCCAGGGGCCTGGAACCCTGAGGTATTGATTTGAGCTTGGGAAAGATGGCTGGTGGGAGGCTCTCCAAGCCAGAGACAGCGGGTGGCGTGTAAGCCACCCATTCCCATGACCTTGAGAAGGCCCCTGTTGCAATTCCTTGGTCTCTGGCCATTTTCCAGACTTCATCACTAGTCCCTGCCAATCCCATGAGCCCCTGATAGCCTTCCAGTAAATTCCATCTGATTACCACACAGCTTGCAATCAAGAATTTTGACTACCATACAACCATTTGTTGAACAAGCCAGATCCTGGTATGGGGCATCTCCTAGCACCAGCAGACGCTCTGGTGAGAAAGGGTCATTATACCTATTTTCCAAAGATGAACACTGAGGCTCAGGAAGCCAAAAACTGTGTCTGGATGTGCTCAGCTGCCAAGTGGCTGCGGTGAGCATAACACAGGATCTTCTGATTCTGAATCCCACCTTTTTTTTTCTCGTGACTTTCGTCTGCTCTGGTTTGCAGTTCAGTGCCGCAGAGAGGCAGTATTGGCTAACCCAGAGCTAGCCTGCAACCTGCACTGCTGGCCTAAAACTTAGGGCAGGAAGAAAAAACACTTTCAAAGTCCAAATTTGCTCACATGCAGGAACACCTGCCAGGCTGGAATCTGAGGCGTGTGGTCTAAACATGGAAAAGCTGAGTTCACTTGCCCCAGAGGAGCACCTGTGCAGAGGGGAAGCATGTTTTAATCCTTCCCTTAAGTGAGAGAGTGAAGGCACCAGCCTCCTTCCCTGGCCATGGCAAAGGCTGTGGCCATGCACGTGTGAGTCACGGGAAAGACTGATACAGACTCATCGGCCTTTTCTCCTGTCACATTTGGAGACATTTGAAAGACATTTGGGCTGGTGATGACACCATTTCAGCTTATTCTCCTCCAGGGGAAGTACAAATTCAACAGATTCAGGAATGTGGGGGTTCAGAGTCTCTGAGAGACCTGATCTATTGAGTCTCCTCTCCATGTGGAGGTTCCCCAAGGTTATATTTTTGAGCAGGACACATCAGAGTAAGGCTGTAGACCACATGCTAAAGAAACGATATTCCACTCTCTTTGGTCAAATTCAAATTCCTGGGCTCTTGTTTTCTCAAGGGCAGCTAGCTGTCTGAACCTCTTTACCTCTGCAGATCTGGAAGGATCCACAACCATAATGGAGGAAATGGCAAATCAGGGGCAGTATCTGGGCTTCTGTGGACACCTGACTCTTGGCTGAGGCATTTGTAGTCAGACCAGGGTAAGAATGATAACAAGCCTTGACTGTGTGTGCAGCCAGGTCCCCAGGAGGCCTGATGGGACAAAGTGAAAAGTGCCTCTGCAGGGGACACTTGGCCTTGACCTTCAATGTACTAGCTCTGGATACTTCTGGCCACACGGCTGAGCTCTGAACAGTTGGGCTCACAAATACACACGGAAGTCCATTGTTTTTTTCCCAGGATGCATTGAGATCTAGCTTCTTCACAGTGACAAAGTGCCTGGGAGGGACAGGGACCCATTCACAGGGACTCAGATCAAGGGAGTGCACAGGGGCACTGATAAGGGAGCTTGGGGAAGAGAGAGCACAGGGTGACATTTGCCCTTGCGAAACCAGGAGGAGGCTGCCAGCAAGGCTTCTCCCTCTGCCTTTCATGGGCTGACTGCTCTTTCTGTGGGAGGAGCAGAGTAGCCTTTTCCACTTTGTAGTTTGTTTCCCCATAGTTTTGGTTTACACCAGGATTTTAATACCACCTCCAAGCCCTTCTTCGAAGCACTAAAGTGCCAATGCCACCTGACAAAAGCTGTTGTCTCAGAAACTCTGACTTTGGCAGAGAGTATCTAAAACCACAGTGATGCTGCTTAACAAACAGCAACAGTGCAGGAAAACACAGATCTGGGTGAACAAGCCCCTGGGGTTGCTAGGCAGTTTGGGAGGACTGATAGAACGCAGCAGGTCTCTCATAAGGCCCTGGTCACTTGGGCCAGCTGGGTGGCTCTGTGAACCTGGGACAGGCTTTCATGTGCTAGACCTCTGCTGTGGTAGACAGGCTGTTCTGATGCTGTTCTCTGTGTCTCAGCTCCAAGAGGTTGTATGGGTTAGGTCACCCAGAAAACCAGAACAACCAGTAGGAGGAGGGGGTTGGAGGATTATGCCATGGCTTCTGCATGCTGTTGTCATGTTTGAGTCATAGGCCAGCCCAGAATTGGGGGAAAAGGAAATAAGCTATAAAGTCACACTGAAGAGAACTGATTGCCTGTGCCATTACTAGGTCACAGGCAGATTCTCATTAGCTCTCATTCAGCCAAGCCTGTGGATAGGTTCCCTTTGGTTCAGGTATCCACGGTCTGAGGTTTGGGTGCACGCAGTGAGTAAGGGAGGCAGAGAAGAGAAACAGGCGCATCCTCGTCTAACTTGGAAATGGCTGTATCCGTTTACTCTTCAGGCAGCTCCCATTTTGAGTTTGGACAATCCATTTAAACTGGGTGTGGGCTCTTCAGCAACTCTAAGAATAGGATATTTAATTTTTGCCTGAGCCAAATAGTGGGCATTTTGTTTCTAGGTAGATTAATTGATTCAGAGATGACATTCAAACCACATTAAACTGAAACAATCAAACCGTTGGTGGTCTCCTGCTGAGTTTGGGTCCTAGACAAGAGAAGTCTTTGGCCATGAAGGCCATCTTGCCATCTTGATGAAGAAAGAGCTGAATGAAAAACTAGCTGGCTCATGGGTCTACACCCTCAACTCCCTCCCACTTTGTCTCGTATGAGGACAAGAACAGCTGTGAGGACGTGCTTGCCCCAAGCTTTCCATATATTTTCTCTTTATTGTTATTATTAAACTGTTATTATTAAATTGCATATTTTTAATTTATTTTTTAAGTTTTTTTAACTTTATGTGTAGGTTTTGTCATTTATGTGTGCGATGTGCATACACTGCCCACAAAGGCCAGAAGATGGTACCAGATATCCTGCAAATGGAGTTACAGATGGGTGTGAGCCTCTATGTATGTGTTGGAAATTGAACCTACATCTTCTGCAACAATAGCAAGTGCTCTTAACTGCTAAGTCATCTCTCCAGGCCTATCTGGATGTTTTTAAATTTTAAATTTTGTTATAGCTTCAAATCTGTAGAAATGTTGGTCGAACAACAGAATTATTGGATATCCTTCACCACGACTGATTCCTCAGTTGTTTGTGTCTTACTGTTCATTCATTAATCCATATGTCACTAATTCCTTGCTTATCCACTGCATGATGTGTGTATATTTATTGCACACATGCACATACACACTAGGTGAATGAAGGTTTTATTTTAGCATATCTCTCCTATTACCAAAAACATATATAAAGGATTAAAATCATATTCATTGTTTTATTTTTAAAAATTCACTTTTATTTTTGTGTATGTTTGTAGCTGTCTGTCTGTATATGTACCATGTATGTGCAGTCCCACAGAGGCCAGAAGATGTCTGATTCTGTAGAACTGGAGATACGGGCAGTTGTGGGCTGCCTGATGTGGATGCTGGGAACTGAACCTGGGCTCTCACAGGAGCAGCAAGTGCTATTAATTACTGAGCCATTCCTCCAGCTCCTGATTCTATTTTCTAGTCCAAAGACTATTGCCAAATTTTATCAGTTGACCTAAAAATCTAGCCTCTACCCCTACAGTACTGAAGATTGAATGCAGGACCTGTGATGTGATATGCTGAAAACACAGATTCTAATATTAATCAAGCTGCAGCCAGCCCTTGTTTTGTGAGTATATGGTGTATAACGTGTGTGTCTGTCTGTCTGTCTGTGTGTGTGCTGGTGAGCACACCACAGTGTACATTGGGGATCAAAGAACATTCTTGGATGTCAGTCCTTGCAGGTCAGCCTCCTGAGCGATGGGACTACATCACTTGAACTGTGTCCTGCCAAACAGCCTTGTTCTTAGCAGTCGTGCTTTTCCAGTCCAGATCCAATCCAGGACCAGGATTGCACTTGTCACCAGGTCTTCTAGTATTCTTTAACACAGAATGATCCTGGCCGTTCTTTGTCTCTCAGGACCATAACCCTGCTGAAGACTAATGGCCAAATAGTGTGCCAAGTGTGTTCTCGATCAATTCGAATAGGCCCACATTCCACATTCACGGCAGACAAACAGCCAGTGTGCTGCATGTCTATGCTGTCACCCTGTGTGGTACTTGGGGATCATCCGTTCTGGCTTTGTTACCTCTATACATGGCTGAAGTGCTAGCTTCGTGGTTGTGTTTCCCTGTCATTTTACACCTAATAAGTCACCTGTGGGGACAGGTTTCTAGTCTGTGTGGCCCCACCTTGTCCCTCATCAGAGGATAGGTTTGTCATCATTCCTAGCTCCCCAGCTCTGATTGCCTTTATGCTAATTAAGTGACCTCCTGTAAGAAAGCACTATCTTCTCACTTATTTGATGCTTTTAATAATATTTTGTCAAGGCTGGATGTGATGATGCATGCCTTTGGTCCCTATCCTTGGGGTGGGATAGGGCAGAGCAGGCAGATCTCTGTGGGTTCTAGGACAGCCTGGTCTAGGTACAGAAGGCATTTATTATCGGGTGAAGAGCAGGATATTAAGCACTGCTGCTTGGAAAGGAAAACAGTTGCAACTGCAAGAGCTTGGGAACACCATGTCTCTGTGATCAAAGCACCTGCCATCACTGAACTGGGCACTGTCCCATCTCCCACAACAAGGATACAGCATCACAGCCCAGGGTTCTAAGCCTGATCCAACCATGGGGAGATATAGGAGCCAATTTTTAAGGGAAGATTTGCTTTTGAAGAGAAGGAATATAAATGTTCAGAAGGTAAGAGATGGATTATATTCCATATTAAAAGAGACAATTAAAATGCAATCCCTCACTCCAGTCTGTATGACAAACTGAGGGGGAAATGCACTAAGTTCCCTACTGAGTCAACCAGCAGTGAGATAGAAAGTTTCTGTCAGGGCCAAGTTAGGACTAGTGAAGCAAGGTAGTTCACCAGTTTTAAATGTTCTAAAATGTAACGTAAGACCCGATGTAGGAAAGGACACGGAAATATTTAGGGGTAGAGAGACATAATGTAGGTATGTGTGCAACCTATACTCAGAGGGTTTCTAGGAGAAATGGGGGGCAGAGTGAGTACACTAACTACATGGAGACCCCATATACTGTTTTCAGTCTTACAGCTTTCCTCTAAGACTGAGATTACTTAAAACTCGGTGTTTTTATTTTGCTTGTACACAGTTACTCAGCAGTTAATGAATTAACAATGCAGCCTAAAAAATATGATGATGTCACTAATTCATTATTAAAATTATGTCAAATCAATGGCCAGATGATGAACTAACGTCTTGCTGAGCCCGGGGATTGGACCCAGGATCTATAACACGGCCTCTCTCTCCATCACTTAGTTGGAAATGTTTTTCACCAATCGTTGGTCATTGTCATCAGTGTAACAGTCTGATATATATTTCCTGAAGATAAACAGTTGTAAACAGTTCTTGTCATGTTCACATCTGATCTTTGCAGTTCACACATGAAGTTTAATTGGTTTTTGAATATTTATCTTTCATGCTGCTGGCATTATCCAATTCACCCAGTGTTCACAGTCATTTGATGTCTTTATTAGGATTTTCTAAACAAATCATCATCTCTGGATAGTTATAATGTCCTGTTTCTTCCCTACATATTTTATTTTCTTGCTTTATGGCTGTGGTGAAGACAGCCAGAAACAGAATGAATATGATACTGTGGCAGACATCTTTGCCCAATTCATGACCTCAAGTAGAAAATGCTTAATATTTCCCAATTAGCAGGAATTTTGCTTGTAAAGTTTTCATAGATGGCCGTCAGATTCCAAAAGTCCCTTTCTGTTCCTCATTTGCTAAAGGTTTCAATATCAAATGAATGTTTAATTTTGCCAATTTCCTTTGATCATGTAAATTTATCCGTTCTGTGATGTGATGGTTAGTTTTCAAGTCAACTTGCCACAGCCTGGAATTGACTGGAAGGAAAGCTTCAATGGAGGGATTGCCCAGATCAGATTGGCTTGTGCACACATCTGGGAGCATTTGTCTTGATGGTTTATTGATGTGGGAAGCCTGAGCCCATAGTGGGCAGCACATTCCCTGGTCAGGGGTTCTTGAACTACATGAGCTAGGAGAACACTGGATGAAAGCTATCTTGTAAGCAGTAGGCATCTTGGGTGCCTCTCTCTGTTAATGATTTTGGGTGTGATGTGATTAGCTGCTTGAGTTCCTGGCTTGACTTCTCAGAGAGGGATGAAAACTGCAAGCCTTTGTGTGTTGATACATTATTTATGATTTATTAAAAGCTTGCCGGAGGGTTCAGAAGCAAAGCTAACCACAAGCCATAGAGGTCAGGCAATGATGAGACACGTTAAATTCCAGCAGCCATACTGGTTAGTCGGAGAGCCAGGTGGTAGTGGCACACACCTTTAATCTCAGGACTCAAGAGAGGCAGATGGATCTCTCTGAGTTCAAGGCCACCCTGGCTGGCCTACACAAGAGTGAAGAGTACCAGAGCTCACACCTTTGATCCCAGCATTTGGGATGACATTCCTTTAAAACCAGCACTAGGGAGGTAGAGACAGGAGTGATAGGGCTGGGCGGAGAGAGGAATATAAAGCAAGAGGAGACAGGAACTCACAGCTTTTGTTTCTGAGGATTTGTGAAGTCAGGAGAGCCCTTTCAGCCTGAGGTAGCGGTAAGAGTTAGTGGCTGGCTGCTTTGCTTCTCTGATCTTCAGCTTGAATCCCAATATCAGTCTCTAGGTCTTTTATTATTCCTGCTATACCTTTATCCTTAAAGTTGTGTTTGGTAGGGGTATTTTTTCACAGCCACAGAATTGCAACTGGAACTAGAATGCACACCCAGTTTTTAAAATGTTCCTTTCCTGATGCAGATCTGGTATTGCATGGCAATGTCTTCCTGTTTTGCTGGATTCCACTTGTTAGTTTTTTTATAAAGTTTTTTTTGGTTATGCTCATAAGAGATAGTGGTCAGTGATAATCTTAGAATATTTTGTAGATTTAGGTGTCAGGATTGTGCAGGTTTTATCAAACTAGAGTTTGTGAAAGATGGATTTTCTTTAAATGACTGTTAGTGTACTCACAGCAGTGCCTGTATGAAGGGCTTTGACAGGATTAAACATTTTCATACACACATAAGGATATTAGATATTCTACTTCATCCTACAGAAGTTTGAATAACTTTTTTTTTTAAAAAAAGAAATGTTCATCTCTGTGCCTGTGAAATGTATTACAATAAAGATTACACACACACACACACACACACACACACACACATTTGTTTTTTGTTTGTTTTTCAAGACCGGGTTTCTCTGAGTACAGAAACAGGCTTTGGAGCCTCTCCTGGAACTAGCTCTATAGATCAGGCTGGCCTTGAATTTACAGAGATCTGCCTGCCTCTGCCTCCCAGGTGCAAAGATTAAAGGTGTGCGCCACCAGCACCTGGCTTCAAAGTAAAAAAAAAAAAAAAAAAAATTAGCATTTGTTTGCAGTGAATATATTCCTCTGTCTTGCCTAGTCCCACTAGACCAGTTTCTCTTCCAGCCACTGGGTCCTCACAGCCACTTATGAAATGATACACTAAGGCTTAATATTAAAGTACAATTGTTTGGCAATGACTTCTTACTGGCTAGCTCTATCTATAAACTAACCCATTTCTATTAATCTGTGCATTGCCACAAATCTATGACTTACTGGTGATGTTCTGGTATGTTACTCCTTCGGTGACTACATGGTGTCTCCTTGACTACACCTTCCTCCTCTCTGCATCTTTGTTTGGATTTCCCAACTAGCTATATTTTTCCTGGCCATTGGCCGAAACAGGTTTATTCATGAACCAATAAAAGCAATGCATTTTCGAAGCATACAGAAGGACCTCCCATGTCATTTGTTTATTTATTTTTGAGACAGTATCTCAAGCAGTCTAAACTGGCATTAAACTCTCTCTATAGCCAGGGCAGACCTTGAATTCCAATCCTGCCTCCACATCTGAAGTTCTGAATCACCATGTGCCACCACATTGGGTCTGTGTGTTACTGGGAATCAAACTTCAGAGTTTACACAAATCAGGCAAGCACTCTGCCTCTGAACCTGCAGTCATTATTGTCCTTCTAATGTATCTAGGATTTACAGACATATTATTTTACTTCTGACTAAGTGTTGTTTGTTTGTTTGTTGAGACAGGGATTCTCTGCATATACCTGGCTGCCTTGGAACTCACTTTGTAGACCAGGCTGGCCTTGAATGCATAGAGATCCCCCTGTCTCTGTCTCCCAAGTGCTGGGATTAAAGGTGTGCACCAGCATCCCAGCTTGGACTAGGTGTGTGTGTGTGTGTGTGTGTGTGTGTGTATGTGCGCATGTGTGCGTGTGAGTGTGCGTGTGTGTGGGGGGGCATGAATGTGTCTGCATGTGTGTGGAGAGTAGATGACAACTTTAGCTGCTGGTTCTTGCCCCCACCTTGCTTGAGAGCATGTCTTTGTTGTTTCACACTGTGCACACCAGGCTAGGTGAACCTTGAGCTCCCAGCTACTCTCCTGTCTTCACCTACCATCTCAGCATCAGAGCACCAGGGCTGTAGCACAGGCTATCCCAACATTTGAGCAGCGAGTGTTTGCCCAGTGAGCCATTTTTCCCAGTCCCTGGTCTTATTAATTGGTATTTTACCTACTATGTGTTTTCCATTTAGTTAGCTCAGCTTTAACATTTTAAGGCAGAAACTTAGATGTTCATTCTTTCCATACAATTTTAATCTCTTCATTTTTCTGTTAGTAGTGTTACGACTAAGTCGTATAGTTTTTGGTTTTCTTGCTTTTGAGATTGGATCTCATTATGGCCTTGAACTCACTATGTAGCCCAGGCTAGTTTTGAACTTTGATCTTCCTGACTCAGCTCCAGGTGCTGGGATACAGTTTGTGTCACATATACAGAAAACATTATTAAAATCTTGGTATGATGTATTTTGCTAATATTAAAAATGACTAAATGTAGCCCGGTGGTGGTGGTGGCGCAGGCCTTTAATCCCAGTACTCGGGAGGCAGAAGCAGAGGCAGGTGGATCTCTGTGAGTTTGAGACCAGCCTGGTCTACAAGAGCTAGTTACAGGACAGCCTCCAAAGCCACAGAAAAACCCTGTCTCTAAACAAACAGACAAACAAAATACTAAATATAATTAGACTTACCTTATATTTCTTTTTTATATATAATATGTTGTAAGTGTGTTATTTAATTTCCAAATATTTGGAGATTTTCCTGAATGTATTGCCATCTATCTCTAGTTTAATTCCATTGGCATCAGAAAACATGGGCCCAATCTTTTAAATCCATTGATGTGTTTAGTGGGCCTGCCTTGTATGTACTATTTATTCTACAGTAGTTGAGTGCAGAGTTCTATAAATGTCTATCAGGATAGTGTCCTTAACACTCTGGTTTGTCCTAGAGTCTTGGAATTTATATGTTGATTTTATCAGTTACTGAAAGAAAGATATTAAAATGCCTGATAGGATTTTAATTTATTTTTCCTGTTAGTTCTGTGTTTTAAAGGGGCTGTTAATTGGGACAGGCTCACAACATTTGTAATTCGGAGTCTTCTTGATGAAGCAATTCTTGATCATCTGGGGCAGGCAGCCTGACACAGGGTCTCTTTACATAGCCCTGGTTGTCCTGGAACTCATTATGTAGACCAGGCTGGCCCCAAACTCACAGAGATCCTTCTGCCTCTGCCCCCTGAGGACTGAGATTAAAGATGTTGTTGATCTTCTTTCCAAAGTCTGTAGTACCTGGACTTAAAGCAAGCACAAGTTTTAGTCCCACTCTTTGTGTCTATATCTTTCCTCATCCATTCTCTTTCCTGCTGTCTATATGTTCACAATTAGAGTTTCTCACAGGCAACATATAGATGCCCCTTACTTCTTAAGTAGCTAGTGATTGCTGTCTCTTGACTGAGGTGAGTTTAGACTAGTAATATGCAATGTGAATATTGGTGCGGCCAGCTTTTGATCTGTTTGTTTTTCCTTTAAACTTGCTCTGTTTTTGTATCTTTTCATTTTTTTATGCTAGTAAGTGCTTTATAGTATCTCACTTGAATTCATCCATTTTTAGCTATATCTTTATATTCTGTAAAATTGTTGCCCTAGACATTGTACATCTTTGAGTGGCCAGAGATGCCTCGGAGTTTGCACTGTGCAACTTTATGGGCAAAGCATCACTGCAGGAGTATTTTCCTTAAATCTCCATATTAAAAAAAATAAAGTGTGAAAATTATAATCTTTTGTGTTTACTCACATATTTATTGTTCTCTTTCATTTGTATAAGCCTGGGTTTTCCACCTGAAAGAAGATAATCATCTCTTGTGTTTCAAGAAATAATCATCAGTTGAATGATGGTGGCACACACCTTTAATCCTAGCACTCAGGAGGCAGAGGCAGGTGGATCTCTGTGAGTTTGAGGACAGCCTGATCTACAGAGCAAGTTCTAGGACAGATGAGATACACAGAGAAACTGTTCAAAAAAGGGAAAGGAAAAAAGAAAAAAAAAGAAATAATTGTCCATATTTATCAGCCTAAGAAATTCTTTTACTTTTATTAAATATTTTATTACATTCATTTATTAATGTGTGTGTGTGTGTGTGTGTGTGTGTGTGTGTGTGTGTATGCACATTTGTAAAGGTCACAGACAACATGCAAGAATTAGTTCTGTCCTTTCACCATGTGGCTATTGGGAACAAAACTCAGGTCATCGGGTTTGGCAGAAATCATGCTTACCCATTGAGCCATCTTGCTGGCCTTTTACTACTTTCATAAAAATTTTACTTTTTTTAATTATGTGTGTGCTTATGCATGTCAGTGCAGTGCCCAAGGAGGCCAGAAGAGGGTGCCAGAGCCCCTTGAACTGTCGTTATCGGCAGCAGAAAGCCACCTGACTTGGGTACTAGGAATCAAACTCAGGTCCTCTACAAAAGCAGCACACACTCTTAACTGCTGAGCCATCTTGCCAACACTTTACTAAGTTTTGAAGGACATTTCCATAATGTATAATACTGGGCGGGCAGCATGGGGAATCAAACCCACTGCCCCCTAGTCAAAATTCTTCATTTGCATTTTAAACAAGTGTCTCCATCATTTTTTGAAGGTAGCTGCTTTGGATGAGTGATTAGCTGTGACTTATGTGGCTGCTGTTGCATTACTGTTCTCTGCCAACTGCTTTAAATTTTTTTTTCCTTTGATTTTGCAGTACTTTGCCGGTATTGTTATGCCTGGAAGTCATTTCTTGGAATTATCCTGACTGGGTTTTGATGCATTTTTGTTCTGATTTTCACTAAACCACCAGGCAGACATAGAGAGGCCACTTGATGCATTTTTATACTCTAATTTTTCATCCCTTTACACAGATAATTATCTGTTTTGAAGTGAATCGATACTTTCTGTTTCATCTGTGTCTCTCGTAAGTCTATCCAGTGAAATTTCCATTTCATATGTTGTGATCCTTGGTTCTGAAACTTCTGGGTTTTCTTTCCCTTCTTAGTGAATAGTTTTAGTTTCTGAGCTACAATTCTTCATCTGTTCTACCATTGCGGCTATGCTTTTCTTTAAGTCATTGAAAACATTTACAGTATTTGTTTTATATGTTCCACTGACTGGATTGCCTTGGAGCTGGCTTCTAATTTATTTTTTTCTACAAGTAACAGTTTCATTTTGACTTTCATATTTAGGGGTGTTTTGCTATAGTCAGGAAATTTAGAAATAAAGACTCTAGACTTGGTTCTTACACTTTGAGTGATGCCTTTTGTTCCACTAAGCAGTTAACTTGATTGAATTCAGATTCCAAACTCAATCCCCCTGCAGTGGAAAACAACCACACACCTCAAGCTCCATTTTTTGCTGAGAACCTTGAACTCCTCACTGGGCACACAGAATTTAGGACTTAGGAAGCATTTCCTTTGCCTTCTCGAATCTGTGGGATTTTTTTTTTCCTTTTTGCCAGTCACTCTAGGGGCACACAGATAGGGACAGATTCTAAGGCAAAAGCCTAGACAACCTTCTTGTTTCTGCCAGTTTTGGGAGCAAGGTACTCATTACTTTGAAACAGTTGTGCGAAGAGTCCATGGTGACTTACAGGAAGACTGTCTTACAGTCTCTGGACTCTATCACCTCTGGAAGTTTGGGGCTACTGAGTAATTAGTAGATAATTTTTACAAGTTAAAATAAATGAGTGAGTAATGGAGTCAGTACCTTCTGTCACATGCAGCCCTGTCTGTTTAAGGTCTGTCTTCCTCACTAGGGGAGCTCTGAAGGGTGGGGGCCATTTCACTTTTATGCATTTTCTCGTTTTCTGATAGCTAATGAGTAGATACCCAGTAAGAAGGTAGCACAGGGTGAAAAAATGAATGTCATACATCATCAATGCACCTGGTCATGTTATCTTTGCTCTTTTCCCTATTGTCCTGCTCTTAGGCTGGCTCTCCTCACAGTCCCAAGAGTCCACTGCAGACACCACAATCAAACAGGAAGAGGAGAGGTGATCTCATCATGTGACTTTGATTTTGAACCCAGAGAAACTTTCCCCAGGACTCCTCCAGTTGATCTCTCAGTTATTTACTTCCCAGCCAACTGCCAGGAGTGGCTTGCACAGGCGAGGACCTGTTCCTGAGTTACTTGGAGGAGAGGCAGACATGGAAGGGGAGTAAGATGACTGATGGGGACAACCATAGTGACTCCTGTAACGGCTGACACACCCAGGGTGGGCTCTGCCTCCACAAGGCACAGTCTGTGGGGAAGGTACATCTAAGATAGAAGTCAGGATGAACTCCATCGTTGGGTGTGCAATACAAAGTGGTCAGCCCTGAAACCATACACACAAACAACAAAAGCAGATGCAGCAGTGTGTGTGTGTGTGTGTGTGTGTGTGTGTGTGTTATACAATAAGGAGCTGTCATTTTGACAGGAAGGCATGGGAGGTGCTGGAGGGAGGAAAGGGAAGGGGGAAGTGGAATAATTCTCCTTTAAGTAAAATGTATTTTAAAATGAAATGAGATATAAAAATAAAATAAATAGAAAAGAAAATAAAGCAGATGTCAGCCAGTGCAGTGTCACCCACCTGCAATCCCAGCATCTGGACGACAGAGACAGGGGATCACAACTTTGAGGTCAGCTTGGGCTGTACAGTGAGACCTTGCTTCAAAGGTCAAAGCAGGAGAGATGGCTCAGTGGTTAAGAGCACTGGCTGCTCTTCCAGAGGTCCCGGGTTCGATTCCCAGCAACCACATGGCTTCTCACAACTGACTGTAACTCCTGTTCTAGGGGTTCAAATGCCCTCTCCTGGTTTCCAAGGGCACCGGGTATATATGGGGCACACATAAATACATGCATGCAGGCAAACTCTCTCTAAAAGAAAAAAAGGAAAAGATGAAAATCAAAACCAACAGGCAAGAATAAGCAGCAGGCAGTGCAGCTCTGGGGAGAAACAGCAACGGTGTCTCACATAGGGAGGAGGTGGAGGATCAGGAACCTGAGTGGAGATGGGGATGTGGGGATGGGTCTGAGGATGACTGGCCAGGCAAGTTCCACTTCTCACCCCAGCCGTGTGACTTGAATATTGCCTGTCTGAGCTGGTTTTCTCACCAGCAGCCTTTGAAGGGCGTTTGTTGAACCTGCAGGCACATAGTAGGCACTTAAACTGTTCCTGTTCCATCTTAGACAAAGGGAAAATGGATGATCCCTTGTGTTCGCTTTGGAAAACAAGTCTCAGGCCTACAGCCATGGCAGGGGCTGATGTCATCAGACAAGGGGCTCCTTTGAGAATTGCACCTCAATTGAAAGTACACAAAATCTGTGATTCATCCTTGCCCTTTGCAGACCTTTTCCCTAAGGACTTTTCTCCCCAGACACCTAGGGGTTGTTGGGTTTATCATGCAACAAATTCAATCATCCCCATTCCCCCCCCCCCACCGGAGATTGCCGAAGGGCTCAAGCCTTGTCTGGCTTATAGACCTAGACGTGTGGAATCACCTGGCAAGGCCAGGGACGCAGCTGGGGCCCTGCCTACCTAATTAGGACCAGAAGGTGGTGGGGCTGAGATGGTACACCTCCTCTGTCCCTCCTCCTCCTCCTGAGTCTGGTTTTAATAAGAGCAGCAAGTAGCAGAGGCTGCGGGGTGAGTGTGGATCGTTGGTTGTGACATCATCCCCCCAGCTGTTTTACACATCTGTAACACGGCTCATTAGGACTCTCTTAGCACTTCATTCTTCCCTTCTCTGCAAGGCTCCAGTTCTGTGAGCAAAGGTGCTGGAGCCTGCAAGGGGCCCAGACAGCAGACTCCAGGGTCACAGGTTGGCTTGGTCACTGGCCCAGTCTTGGGAAGTCTCACAAGGACATCCCAGTCCAGTGTGTGCCCCTTTGAGGTGCTAATGGCTTCAAGATGGGGCTGCCCCTTCTGCCTGATTGGTGGCTCAGGGCCCACTTCGTGTTGGGGGACAGGCCATCTGCCACAGCTGCAGAAGCACTTTTGCTTATTCTGAGCATTCTAAGGTTTTCCTAGCCATGAATTACAACAAGTGAATAAATCATTCCATGGTGGGGAGAGGAGGGCTGCTGCTTTTGGGGAGACATAGCTCGTGCCATAGATACGGCACACAGAAATGCAAGGTTTGTCTGCAGCAGTTAACTAGGCAGATGTAGACACCGGAAACTGCCTCAAGTCAGATGAATGAGGAGAGCCTCCTAGATGAGTAAACAACTAATTAAAATGTACTGCATGCATGTGTGCGTGCTTCTATGTGTCCGTGCTTCTATGTGTGTGTGTTAAACGTACAGATGGAAACGTATGTGAAGGATAGAGGTCAACCCTGGGTGTCTTTTTCAGAAGCACTCTACCTTGCTTTCTGAGACAGTCTCTCACTGGGACACCAGGCTCACCAAATGTCTAAGCTAGACAGCTAGTGAGTGCCAGGGACCTTCCTGTCTCCATCCTTCAGTGTTGCAATTGCAAATATGTGCTAACATACCTAGCTTTTTAATTTTTAAAACATGGTAATTGGTGGTTAAACTCAAGTCCTCATGTTTATGTGGCAAACATTTTATCAACTGAGCCATCTCCTCAGATCCCAAATAACTCTTGTTTTTGAATTCTACTGAGCAGTGGTGACACATTCCTTTAATCTCAGTACTTGGCAGGCAGAGACAGGCAGATCTCTAAGTTTGAGGCCAGAGTGGTCTACAGAATGAGTTCCAGAGCTGTGTAGAAAGACCCTGTCTTGAAAAAAAAATTATAAAGATTTTATTTTTATTTTTTAATTATGTGTATGTGTGCATATGAGGGCAGGGACCCTCAGAGGCCAGAGGCCTGTGATTCCCTGGAGCTAGAGTTATAGCTCCTGACGTGGTGCTGGGAATCAGAATTGGGTCTTCTGAGAGAACAATCATGGCCTTAACACTAGTCCATCGGAGGAGACAAAGCAAAAAGACGTCTCTTCTTCTTTTGAGTATTCTGAGATGTTCTTAGTCATGAATTACAAGGGAAACAAATCATCCCACAGAAAGGAAGGAGGGGCTATTGCCCTCAAGGACACATATCATGCACTAGATCCTGAACACAAAATAACTCATTTTCCAAAGTTCCAGTGCTACCTGGAAATCAAATACATGGGATCTTCCTAACACAAAAAGAAAAGCTTTGTTAGTAATAGCTTCATGGAAGAAGGTGGAGCCTAGCTTTGGAGACCTTGACTTGTTTGCTACAGTTGAGTTGATTTAGTTCTGTGGTTCTTTGTCTTTGAGTGGGAATTGGGCATCTCATGGGCTGGGAGAGAGCTAAAAGTAGGAGTGAGGCTTCTCAAGCTATGCCGGTGCTAAGTGTGGCCCCCTCTGGCCACAGCTGCAGACTAGCAACAAGACCTTCTGTCAGCTGAAGAATTTCAACTCCCAGACAGTGCTGTTGATTCTAAGAAGGTCCTGCATCATCATTAAAAGAGAAAAAAATCCAGGTGTGGTAGTTCATACCTATGATGCCAGCACTGAGGTAGAGGCGGAAGGAGAGGGAAAACACAAGACCCTTCTGGATCATTGTGAGTGTTTAAAGTTAGCTTTGAAACAGTATCTCCAAAAGAGATTTTTTTTTGAAGAAAGACTGGTGTGTAGCTCCATGTAGAGCATTAGCCTAGCCTAGCTCCACAAGGCCCGGTTTCCACCCCCAACCTCAGAGCAGACATAAACTACACAGAAAGGCTGAATGCTCCAATGTGGTGTGAGATTCTGGTTCACAGGCTGTCTTCTCTGCTTACACGGGCCAGGATACCCTGTGGCAACACTGATGCCCAGGTTGAGGCTCCAATCTTGCAGATGGAGTGTGGCAGGCACAGAACCTTTGTCTGGCTGGGTGTGCCAGGGTAGAGGAGCAGCCTAAGTGGCCAAAATGACTGGAATGACAGATATTTACTGTCTCACATTTTTAAGGGTGCAAGTCAGAGGCTTGGTGGTGGTGGGGCCGGCTCTTCTGCCTTGGCATCAGAAGCAGTGGTTCCTCCCTCCTCCTCCCTCTCCTCCTCTTCTCCTTCCTCCTTCCTCCCTCCGCCTCTCCCCCTCTTCTCTTCTCCTCCCTCCTCTTTCTCTCTCCCTCCTCTCTCCCCCTCCTCCTTTCCTTCTCTTCTTTTCTCCCTCTCCTCCCCCTCCTCCCCTTCTCTCCTCCCTCCTCCTTCTTTCCCCCTCCTCCTCTCCTCCTCTTCTCCCTCCTCCTCCTTCTCTTCCCCCTCCTCTTCCTCTTCCCCCTTTCCCTCTTCCTCCCTTTCCTCTCCTCCTCTCTTCATCTGTTTTTTGATTTATTCTTATTTTTGTATGTGTGTGCATGTAAGGGCATGTCGTTATAGACCAGAGGTACAGAATCCCTTGTAGCTGGAGTTTCTGGTGGCTGTGAGCCACTCCAATGCAGATGTTAGGACTTGAACTCCACTCCTCTGCAAGAGTAGACTATGTTCTTAACCACGGAGCCATCTCTCCAGCCCCCTTGGCTGCTTCTTGCATCACCATGTGGTCTTCCCTCTGGGCTTCCGTATCCCAACCAGTTCTTGGGATTCTCAGAAGGGAAACCTAGGAAGAGACAGAAAATTTCAGCTGAACGCTCGGACCCATCTGCCAAGGATGTTTCTCAAGAATCCCTGATCTGAGACCCCTGGAGTCCAGCTGGAGGCCTTGAGGGGACCAAGAACTCCAGTGCCAGAATCCCCAAGTTCTTATGTTGGGTATGGGGAGGTGGAGCTTCTGGGAGACCATTAGGGTTAGATAAGGTCACGAGGGTGAGCCTCATGCAGGCACCATTAGCCATTTAGGGAGAGGAGTAGGGAGCTGAGCTAGCTGCTCTCACTATGTGAGCCCTCCACTATGCTGTGATTCAGCTGGAGGCTCTCACCAGATGCTAACAAACTTCTCATTACATAACCCTGTTTTGGAACAATCTTATTGTACACTGTAAAAAGTTGTCACTTGGATTGGTTTAATGAAGAGCCAGCTGGCCAGTTAGCCAGGCAGGAAGAGGTTAGGTAGGAGAGCCAGACTGAGAGAATGCTGAGAAAAGGAAGAATGGGGTTGCCAGCCAGACCCAGGGGAAGCAGGAGATGAACATGCCATGATGAAAAGAGGTACCGGCACGTGATAGAGCGTAGATAAGAAATATGGGTTAATTTAAGGTGTAAGAGCTAGTTAGTAATAAGGATAAGCTATTGGGTGAACATTTATAATTAACAATAAGTCTCTGTGTGGTTGTTTTGGAGCCATCTGGCAGCACAGAGCTAGTGGTCCTGACAAACCCCCTGCCTATGTAACCCAGTCTCTGGCATTTTGTTAGAGCCACAGAATGTGGACTGAGATAGGCTGTACCAGAGGGAGAAGAAAACGCTGGGGAAAACCCAGTTTCTTTTCTCAGTGACCTTACTCTAGAACTCATACTTTCCCCTTTGGACTTGTTGCCCTATTTATATTTTCAGTTGTGCTTTCATCTTCTAGGCTGCTTGGCAACACTTGAGTATTGGATGGAGGCCCAGAGATCCATAAACAGTGTGACTGCCGATCACCCAAGCAGCCCCTAGCAAAGCTGGGGCATCTCCTCCCAACTCCGGAAGCTGGGTTGACCCTAAGATATGCGTTGGTTTAAAAAGGAGGGTGTAGAAGTGAGGTTATGTGGGTTCCAAGGCCTGCCCTTAGCAGACTGACATTTCCACCTGATAGCTGGGCTCCTATGGCTGACTCAGGACAGCCTATGGGAGGATGAGGTGAGCCTGGTGAGTCTATAGGCCATCTCTAACTGAACCACCCACCCACCCCGTGCATGGGGGAGATTCCCCTAAGAGCAAGAGAGTTTCCTGGTAACAGCAGACTTCAGATTAAACTGAAGCACCACAGGCCCTCAGAATCCCTCAGCTGTCTGAAGGTCTGTAACCACAATGCACACTCCTTGCCTGACACCATGGAGGACAGATCTTACAGGCCACCCCTCTGCTGTCTATAAGGAGGCATTTCTGTACTCTGGCTGCTTTTACCCGGGTGATCTCTCCACCATATTATCTCTCAGTGTCACTGGCTCTTGTGCAATGGCTGACAGAGCTATGGTATGTTCCCTATAAGGGAGGTTGTGAAGGTGAGGATCTGGCGGACACTGCCTGTCCCTCGGATTCAGGCAATTGAAGTCTCCCCAACACAGGGTCCTGGTGAGATGCTGTACTCTGAGTGAGTCTGGGGAGTTGCTCTCACAAGGAGCCTGAAATTCCCCACAGAGGAGGGTGAGCCAATCTGTCCACCATCCTGGACACTTCTCTGGAGTCACTCAGACTCACTTGAACTGAGAAAAAGCAGGGGTTCTGAATTCAGAGAGTAAAGAGCCTCTAGGCTGTGTTAACCAGTCCAAGACTGCATCCAGACACCATTATCGTACTATGACAACTGACATTGCTTCCAGCTCCACCAGAAGACAGAACAACCCAGGCTTCCACACACTGACACTTAGTCTTCTCTTTTGTAAAGGAACCCAGGGGCAAGTAGTTCAGTTAGCCCATGTGGGTGTTGTGAAAAACCCAGACTACTTCCAGCTCTAACCATCTATAGTTCTTGTCTCCAACCTCAGCATTTTTTCATGGTTCCCAGGTGGCTGTTGCTGCTCCAGCTGTCATGTTAGTGTTGAGTGAAAGACTCTGGCCATTGAAGAGACGACAAAGCACAAGTTCTCCCCTGCCAGGAAGTTCTAAAACCTCTGACTTCCTATGATAAATATTTTGAAATGCTTTGATAAAGCTGTTTTTAATTGAGCCAGACCCAACACAGAAAAGAAAGCATGTATTCAAGTGCACAGCTTGGTTCTTATCCTGGACAATCTCTGACCTAGTTCTATCACAGTGTGCTGATTAGTTTATGTCAACAAGCTAGAGTCAACAGAGAGGAAGGAGCCCCAGTTGAGAAAATGCCTCCATGAGAAAGCCTCTAGGGCATTTTCTTAGTAATTGATAGGGAAAGCCCAGCCCATTATGGATGGTTTCACACCCCCCCCCACACTCCCCCTCCACTGATGGTCATGGGTTCTACAAGAAAGCAAACCATATGAAGCAAGCCAGTAAGCAGCACTCTTCCATGGCCTCTGCATCAGTTCCTGCCTCCAGGTTCCTGCCTGGTTTGCATTCCTGCCTCGCCTTCCCTCAATGATGATCTACAATGAGGAAGTATAATGTAAAGAACCCATTTCCTCCCCAACTTACCTTTGGTCTTGGTGTTTCATCACAGCATTAGTCACCCTGCCTGAGACACATGTTTGGTTGCTTGAGTCTTTAGGACTTGGTATAAATGGACCCATGGAGGAGCTGCCCTTCAGAGGGTGCTCCTGAGCTTACCATGCTGTGTGTGTCCTAGAAGAGGTCTTTATTTCCAGGTTCTGCTACATTATCTGTTGTTTGGCTGGGTGTTTCGGGGTGTCTTCAGCTGGGGTGGGGGTAGTCTGAGAGCACACTTTTGTACTTTTGTCTACAAGCTGTTTGAGAGTACATGCTTTCATTTCTAACCAAAATGATCTAGAAGGACGACAGCTTGGTTGTGTGCTAAGTAAGGACACTGGTTTGACGGGAGAGGGTGTGGTGTGGTGTGGTGTGTGTGCAGAGGCTAGAACAGGATGTTGGGTGTCTCTCTCTCTCTATTCTACTCTTCTGTGAGACAGGGTCTCTCACTGAACTGGAAACTTGGATTTTTGGTTAGATGGACTGGCCAGGAAGCTCTTGAGATGTACTTGTCTCTGCACCGACTGGCCCATCCCATGCAGGAATTACAGACATATGCAGCCTAGCTTTTTATATGGACACTAAGAATTCAAACTCGAGTACTCATGCTTGTAGAGCAAGCACCTTACCTACTGAGCCATCTCCCCAGCCTGTGTAAGCGTATGTAAGTATGTAAGTGAGTGTGACATGGTGCACATGTAGAGGTCAGGGGATAGTTTTGGGGGTCACTTCTGTCCTTCAGCAATGTGGGTCCCAGGGCTTGAAGTCAGGCCACCAGGTTTGGAAGCAAGCACCTTTACCTACCGGGCCATCTTGCTAGCCCATCTGCTTAACTTTTCTGCTTAACTTTAAAAATATTGAATGCCCATTGCATCTGTCTCCCAATGGCTGGTCATTTCTATCAGTGGTGCCAGAGAAGTTGAGGTGCTTCACACACTCCCAGCACTAGCTTTCTAGACCATGCCAGATCTGAGCCATCATTTTAGTTTGCACTGCATTTCCCTGCTGACAGGTAACACAGAGTCACTATAGGTATATACTACAGACCCTATGGCTTCCTTCCCTTCTACCCAGTCACTGCATCTGGGTGACTTCACCCTCACTGTAGCTTCTGAGGACTTCCTCTAACCTCTGGGTGTGAGCTCTGGTCGGTCAGGTGGCTGTTTTGAGACTATTTCCTTCTGTTTTGCAATTTGAATTTCAATTTCCTTAGTTTCCTTGTCTTTCGAAGGAGGTAAAGTTGAAGTATGATAAAGTCAACTTACACTTTTTATTTTTTATTTATTTATTTTGATCAGGGTTCCTAGCTTTTGCTTCATAGAAGAAACTTGTCCTCCTGGCTCTGGAACCATTTTGGAGGAGGGGCTGAAAGATTGTAAGAGCCATGGGTCAAAGAGGGCCTGGGTAAAACGATCTATCTTATTATTTATTTATTTGTGTGTGTGTGGTGTGTATGTGTGCAAGTGTGCATGCACACATGGGCACACACGTGGAAGACAGATGCTGGTATCAGGTTCTCCACCTAAGGTTTAGGGCAGGAGTATCTCACTGCACCTGGAGCTTGCTGTTCTGTGCAGACCCAGAGTGAGCACAGGTTTGCTGCTCACCTCCTTCCCAGTGCTGTGATTACAAGCATGCACAACTGCACCCATCTTTTACTTTGGTCCTGGGGTTCTCAGTTAGTACTTTGGTCCTGGGGTTCTCAGTTAGTACTTTTCTGACTGAACCATCTCCCCAAGCCCCAAATACACAGTTTATAAAAGGGCAATGTCCCCTGTCACCCTCCTCATGGCACCTGGCACACCACCATAAGCATTTCATGAGCCGACACAGTGAAAGTTATAAGCTGGAACATCAGTTCTCTGTATCGATGTCTGCCATGTGGTGTCTTCACAGCAGGAAGCTGGCTTTCCCCAGAGCAGGAGCACACAGCTCCCCAAGGTGATGGGTACTTCTATGTTTGCACATCCTGGCTCCAGCACTCAGGACAGCACCCAACTCATGTCAACCATAAACCAGACCCTCTGGGAACTCCACCGTGGCATCAGGTGCCCTCAGCCTCTCTCCTTACACCCCTATCTGCCTTGCTGGCACCTCAGGCACAGAAGCACAGGAGACTTCTGAAGCATCCAGCCCCTGAGTTTTTAGAGCCATTTGTTAGCCAGACATGAACAAAGAAAGCATGGAATTACTCTGGAGTTCTGGGGTTGGTTGGAGAATCACTGCAAGGCAGGACAGATAGATAGGGGGAGGCAGGGGACAGTGGGACATGACTTTGAGGGTACCAACAGCTCCACAGCTGTGCAGTTCAGCAGTCCCAGGCCAAACCTTTCTTACTCAGCTTTGTCCTTCCAGCCAGAGTTCCCTTAGGTGGGGGTCACAAGCCAATCTTGAGACAAAGATAGAGGAAGTAGCTGGGGCCTGACTGAGCCTACTATTGCCAGGGTGTGCATGGAGCCTGGTCCAGACTACACAGACTGAAAGGGCAGTATAGTGGGAGTTTCCCATCCCACATATATCCAGATGTGGAAGGTGGATGCTGGGCCTCCTGCAGACTCTTCCTGGTGACCACTGTGGCTGTTGCATAGGTGTGTTAGTCAGCTTCCAGTCATGTGAACACAATAGATACAGAGGGGAAAGGGCTTAATCTGGTTCATGGCTCTATATCCAGGCCAAGATGGATGATCTTATTGCATGCCTGATGAAGACGGCATGCCACAATGGACATGGGAGGGGAGACTGGGTGGCACCTCATATTCCCTTTCTGGAATGCACTCCCAATGATCTAAGTACCTCCCACTATGGCTTCCTCCTGAAGGTTCCAACCTGTTCCCAAAGTGAGGGAGATGCTTATCTGGAGCACAGCCACAGAGTGGTGGTATGGAGGCTCTGGGTGTAAATGCTGCACACCGCTGCTTCATGGACACAGGCAAATCATGTATTAGAGCCTCAGCTATAAAGCTGTCCCTCCCCAAGAAGAGTCTGTGCACACAGAAAGTGACCTATTTGGCTCTAAGACCACTATCTAGCACTCAGTTGTGGCAAATTTTGTTCTAATTGTTGTCATCCCTTAGCTTGGGCCTCTGAGAAGCCAGAGATGTCTAAGGGAGCAGCTGTGCATCATTAAGTATCATGTGGGTGACATGTGGCTCAGAGTAGCCTGTGCTGGAGATGTGTCACCATCACTTAGACCACAGGACACATCTGGTTGGGGGTTCAGTGGAAGAGCAGGCTGGTTCAGCTTGGTACGGACTCCTTTGATGACAGCCTGTTAGAAACCTATCTAAATGCACCCTGGAGAGTGACAGTGACCTGATGATTAGCAGCACTGAACATTCAGGGAAGAAGCCTGTGAGACATTACCAATGTCATTTATTTTTATTTTACTTTTTAAAAATTGTTTTTTTTTATTTTACATATTGATCCCAGGTCCCTCTCCCTCCCTCCCTCCCATGCTCCCCCCATCCCCTCTCCCATCCCATTCCCCACTCACTCCACAGGGAGAATGAGGCCTTCCAGGAGAGATCATCAAAATCTGTTAAGTCATTTGGAATAGGGTCTAGGCCCTCCCTCCAGCCTCTAGGTTAAGGGAGTATCCCTCCATGGGGAATGTGCTCCCAAAGTCCTTTCGTGCACCTTTCGTGCATCCTGTCAGAGGTCCCGTAGACTACCCAGGCCTTCTAACTGAGACCCACGTTCAGGAGATCTGGGTTGGACCAATGCTGGTTTCCTAGCTATCAGTCTGGGGTCCATGAGCCCTCTTGTTCAGGTCAGCTGTTTCTGTCTTGACCCCTTTGCTCATCACTCCTCCATCTCTGCAAATGGATTCCAGGAGTTCAGCTCAATGTTTAGCTGTGGGTGTCTGCTTCTGCTTCTGCTTCCATCAGCTACTATTTGAAGGCTCTAGGATGGCATATAAGGTAGTTATCAATCTCATTACCAAGGGAGAGCATTTAAGGTAGCCTCTCCACTATTGCTCATATTGTTAGTTGGGGTCATCCTTGTAGATCTCTGAACATTTTTCTAGTGTCAGTTTTCTCTTCAAACCTATGATGTCTCCCTCTATTATGGTATCTCTTTTATTGCTCTAGTCTATTCCTCTCCCGATTCAAACTTCCTGGTCCCTCATGTTCTCCTCTCCCCTCCTCTTCTCCCCTTCTCTTTCTCCTAACTCCCTCTCCACTCACTGCCTGACACCCCCAATATGTTCAGGAGATCTTGTCCCTTTCCCCTTCTGTGGGGGACATTGTATGACTCTCTTAGGGTCCTCCTTGTACCTTAACTTCTCTGGCAATGTGATTTGGGTATGAATTGTAGGCTGGTGATCCTTTGCTCTATGTCTAAAATCCATATATGAGTGAGTACATACCATGTTCCACTTTTTGTGACTGGGTTACCTCACTTAGGATGGTTTCTTCAAGTTCCATCCATTTGCCTGAAAATTTCAATATTCTATTTTTTTTAAACTGAGTACTACTTCATTGTGTAAATGTGCCACATCTTCTTTACCCATTCCTCAGATGTGGGGCATCTAGGTTGTTTCCAGGTTCTAGATATTACAAATAATGCTGCAATGAACATAGCTGAATAGATGTCTTTGTGGCATGGATGTGGATCATTTGAGTATATGACTAAGAGTGGAATTGCCAGACTGATTCCCATTTCCTGAGGAAATACCATGCTGATCTCCAAAGTGGCTGTACAAGTATGCACTCCCACCAGCAGTGGAGGAGTGTTCCCCTCCCTCCACATCCTCTCCAGAATAAGCTGTTATTGGTGTTTCTAATTTTAGCCATTCTGATGGGAGTAAGATGGTATCTCAGAGTGGCTAAGGATGTTGAGCACTTTCTTAAGTATCCTTCAGTCATTTTGGATTCCTCTATTGAGAATTCTCTATTCAGTTCTTACTCCACTTTTTAATTGGATTGTTTGGTGTTTTGGTGTTCTTTGTATATTTTAAAGATCAGCCCTCTGTCAGATATGGGGTTGGTGAAGATCTTTTCCTATTCTGTAGGCTGCCGTTTTGTCTTGTTGACTGTGTTCTTTGCCTTATAGAAGCTTCTCAGTTTCAGGAGTTCCCATTTATTAATGTCGATCTCAGTATCTGTACTAGTGATGTTATGTTTAGGAAGCAATCTCCTATACTAATTCATTCAAGGGTACCTCCCACTTTCTCTTCTAAGAGGTTCAGTGTGGCTGGATTTATGTTGAGGTCTTTGATCCATTTGGACTTGAGTTTTGTGCATAGCAATAAACATGGATCTATCTGTAGTCTTCTACACACCATCATACAGTTATGCCAGCACCATTTTTGAAGATGCTTTCCTCCTTCCATTGTATACTTTTAGTCAAAAATCAGGTGTTTATAGGTGTGTGGGTTAATACCATGATTTTCAATTCGATTCCATTGGCCTAACTGTCTATTTTTGTACCAATACCAAGCTATTTTCATGACTATAGCTCTATAGTAGAGCTTGAAGTCAGGGATGATGATGCTTCCTGAAGTTCCTTTATTGTGTAGGGTTGTTTTGGCTATCCTGGGTCTTTTGTTTTTCCATATAAAGTTGAATATTATCCTTTCAAGGTCAGTAAAGGATTGTTCTGGGATTTTGATGGGGATTGCATTGAATCTGTAGATTGCTTTTGGCAAGATTGCCATTTTTACTGTGTTGATCCTACTACCCAAGAGCATGGGAGATCTTTTCATTTTCTGCTATCTTCTTTAATCTCTTTCTTTAAAGACGCAAAGTTCTTGCTATGTAAGTCTTTCACTCATTTGGTTAGCATCACCCCAAGATATTTTATGTCATTTATGGCTATTGTAAAGGGTGATGTTTCTCTGATTTCTTTTGCAGCCCCTTTATCATCTGTATATAGTAAGGTTACTGATTTTTTTTTTTATTTAATCTTGTATCCTACCACTTTGCTGATGGTGTTTATCAACTGTAGTAGTTTCCTGGTAGAGTTTTTCGGGTCACTTATGTAAACTATCTTCAAATAGTGAAAGTTTGTCTTCTTCCTTTCCAATTTGTATCCCCTTAACCTCCTTTTGTTGTTTTATTTCTCTAGCTAGAACTTCAAGTACAATATTGAAGAGGTATGGAGAGAGTGGACAGCCTTGTCTTATTCCTGTTTTTAGAGGGATTGCATTGAGTTTCTTTCCATTTAGTTTGATGTTGGCTGCTGGTTTACTGTATATTGCTTTTATTATGTTTAGGTATGTTCCTGTTATCCTTGATCTCTCCAAGACTCATGAAGGAGTGTTGGATTTTGTTGAAGGCTTTTTCAGCATCTAGTGAGATGATCATATTATTTTTCTTTTTTGGTTTGTTTATATGGTGGACCATCCCTAC
Source organism: Phodopus roborovskii (assembly GCF_943737965.1). NCBI lineage: Eukaryota > Metazoa > Chordata > Mammalia > Rodentia > Cricetidae > Phodopus > Phodopus roborovskii. The sequence continues at coordinate 45,456,474 of NW_026126407.1, read as the reverse complement.
ATCCCTGGGATGAAGCCTACTTGGTCATGGTGGATGATTTCTCTGATGTGTTCTTGGATTTGATTTGCCAGTATTTTATTGAGTATTTTTGCATCAATGTTCATAAGGAATATTGGTCTGTAGTTCTCTTTCTTAGTTGTATCTTTATGTGCCTTTGGTACCAAGGTAATTGTAACCTCATAAAAAGAGTTTGGCAATGAAACTTCTGCTTCTACTGTGTGGAACAATTTGAGGAATATTGATATTAGCTCTTATTTGAATTTCTGGTAGAATTCTGCACTGAAACCATCTGGCCCTTGGATTTTTTTTTTGGTTGGGAGGCTTTTGATGACTACTTCTATTTCATTAAGGGTTATAGGTCTATTTAAATTGCTTATCTGTTCTTGATTTAATTTTGGTAAGTTTTACCTATCCAGAAATTTGTTCATTTCTGTTAAATTTTCAAATTTTGTGGGGTACAGGTTTTCAAAGTATGGCCTGAAGAGTCTCTGGATTTCCTCAGTGTCTGTTGTTATGTCTCCCTTTTCATTTCTGATTTTGCTATTTGCATGTTCTCTCTCTCTCTCTCTCTGCTTTTTGGTTAGTTTGGATAAAAGTTTGTCTATCTTGCTAATTTTTTCTAAGAACCAACTCTTTGTTACATTGATTCTTTGTATTGTTTTTCTAGTTTCTACTTTATTGATTTCAGCCCTTTAATTGTTTCCTGGTGTCTATTCCTCTGGGGTGAGCTTGCTTCTTTTTGTTCTAGAGCTTTCAATTGGGCTGTTAATTCTCTAATGTGACTATCCTCTGTTTTCTTCATATGGGCACTTAGTGCAATGAATTTTCCTCTTAGCACTGCTTTCAAAGTGTCCTATAATTTTGGGTATGTTGTCTTCATTCTGATTGAATTCTAAGAAGTCTTTAATTTCTTTCTTTATTTCTTCCTTGACGAAGGAATGGTACAGTTGTGCATTGTTCAGTTTCCATGAGTTGGTAGAGTTTCTGCAATTTGTGTTATTGTTGAATTCCAACTTTGAAGCATGGTGGTCTGATAAGATACAGCAGGCTATTTCAAGTTTTTTTTTTTTTTAATCTGTTGAGATTTGTTATGTTGCCAAGTATGTGATTGATTTTAGAGAAGGTTCCATGTGGAGCTGAGAAGAAGGTATATTCTTTTGTGTTTGGATGGAATGTTCTATAGATGTATATTAAACTCAATTGGGACATAACTTCTGGTAGTTCTTTTGTTTCTTTGTTGAGTTTCTGATTGGTGGTCCTGTCTAGTGGTGAGAGTGGGGTGTTGAAGTCTCCCACTATGAGTGTGTGAGGTTATATGTGAGATTTGAGTTTTAATAATGTTTCTTTTTACAAATGTGGGTGCCTTTGTATTTGGGGCATAGGTATTCAGAATTGAGATTTTGTACTGATGGATTTTTCCTGTGATTAATATGAAATGACCTTCTTCATCTCGTTTGATTGATTTTGGTTTGAAGTCTAGCTTGTTAGATATTAGGATAGCTATACCTGCTTGCTTCTTGGATCCATTTGATTGGAAGATCTTTTCCCAACCCTTTACTCTGAGGCAGTGTCTGTCTTTGAAGCTTGGATATGTTTCTTGTATGCAGTAAAAGGATGGGTTCTGTCTTCGCATCCATTCTGTTAGCCTGTGTCATTTCATAGGCGAGTTAAGACCATTAATATTGAGGGAAAATAAGGACTATTGATTGTTAATTCTTGTTTGTTTTGATTTGTTGTTAGCGGTGGTATTGTGAGTATATTTGCCCTGCTTTTTCTTTTGGGTTCTGGCAAAGTGGAATTATCTATTGCCTATGTCTTTGTGATGTAGTTAACTTCCTTGGGTTGGAGTTTTCCTTCCAGAACTTTCTGTAACGCTGGATTTGTGAATATGTATTGTGAAAATCTGATTTTGTCATGAAATATCTTATTTTCTCCATCTATAGTGATTGAAAATTTTGCTGGGTATAGTAGCCTGGGTTGGCATCTATGGACTCTTAGTGTTTGTAGAACATATATCCAGGACCTTTGGCTTTGAGAGTTTCAATGGAGAAGTCAGTTGTAATTTTGATAGGTCTGCCTTTATATGTTACCTGGCCTTTTTCTTTCTGTATGTTAGGTGTTTTGATTATTATGTGGTAAGGTGACTTTTTTTTTTTTTTTTTTTATTGATCCAGTTTTTTGGTGTTCTGTAAGCTTCTTGTACTTTCACAGGCATGTCCTTCTTCAGATTGGGAAAGTTTTTTGTTTTTTGTTTTTTTTCAATGATTTTGTTGAATATGTTTTCTGCACCTTTGAGCTGGGCTTCTTCACCTTCTTCTATACCAATTATTCTTATTTGGTCTTTTCATGGTGTCCCACATTTCTTGGATGTTTTATGTTAAGGATTTGTTGGATTTAAGATTTTCTTTGGTCAATGAATCTATTTCCTCTAGTTTATCTTCAGTGCCTGAGATTCTCTTCGATCTCTTGTATTCTGTTGGTTATGCTTGCATCTGTAGTTCCTGATCATTTCCCCAGTTTTTCTATTTCCAGAATTCCTTCAGTTTGTGTTTTCTTTATTGTCTCTGTTTCAGTTTTCAGGTCTTGGAACTGTTTGAATTGTTACCTTCATCTGTTTGTTTTTCTTTGCTTTCCTTGCTTGGTCTTTTCCTCTATTTCTTCCAAATTTTTTGGTTTGTTTTTTTCTTCCATTTCTTTAAGGGATTTTCTCATATCATCTTTGAGGGTCTCTATAATTTTCATGAAGTTATTTTTTAGGTCACTCTCTTCTGCTTCATCTGCTTGGGTATGTTCAGGTCTAGTTGGTGTTGAGTCCCTAGAGTCTGGTGGTGTCAAACTGGTCTTTCTATTACTGTTTTCTTGTATGGTTGTCTACCAATGCCTTCTTCCAGTGGGTGCAGGTGGAGTCTTTCTTTCTACCCTGTTCTCCTGGTGGGTGTAGGTGGGTCAGACTTTGATGTTAGTAACTCTGGATGATCTGAGCTCTCTTGGAGGTCTCTCAAGCAGAGGGCACAACAGGGCCAATGATGTGGGGAAGGCAGGCTCCAGATGGTCTCAAGCACTCAAGCACAAGGCAGGCCAAGGGGCTCAAAAGTCAGGTGAGGGCAGGCTTCAGATGGTCCCACAAGGAGGGGCAGGTCTAGCATGTGTAGAGCCAACCCAGGAAGTTCCAAGGAGAGGGTGGGGGTGTTGGACCCGCGCTCTAGCCAAATGCTCACCCTACGCAGTGGGCCCAGCAGGGCCAAGGATGAGGAGAAGGAAGGCTCCAGATGGTCCAGCGTACCAGGACTGGACCACTCAGGCCAAGGCATAGGGGGGATAAGATGCAAAGCTGACCCAGGGAGTTCCAAGGAAAGGATGTGTGTGTGTGTGTGGGGGGGGACTCTGCCTGAGCTGGTCCCATACTCACCTCAGGCAGAAGGCAAGTGAAGGGGCACCAGTGCCATTTATTGGGCCCTTATTGCTGACCAAGCCTTGGAGCAAATGTGGGTTTTTGTTTATTTTGTTTTTTGTTTTTGTTTTGGATTTTGTTGTTGTTGCTGCTGTTTGAGACAGGGTTTTTTGCGTGAACAGCTCTGACTGTCCTGGAACTCACTTTATAGACCAGGCTGGTCTTGAACTCAGTGGAATTTGCCTGTCTGTGACTCCCAAGTGCTGGGATTAAAGTCGTGCACCGCCACCTCCTGGCTGCAAATGTGTTTATTTGAGCAGAGACTTCCAGGTGTCTTGGCTTCATTCTTTTCTCTTGTAGGATCAGAATCCCAGAATCTAAGCAGGTCACAAAGGTGTCCAGGATAAAGGCATCAGGCAACCCACACCCTCTGTCCCCTCCAGGCTCCCTCACCATTAGTCTTTTATATTTATTAATGCTCATGAATGTGTTAGTGCAATCTTACTGAGCACTTACTACATCCCAACATTGTGTGGCTACAAATCAAGAAGAACCTGGGGGTGGGGGTGGGGGTGGGGGTGGGGGTGGGGGTGGGGGTGGGGGTGGGGGTGGGGGTGGGGGGGAGGACAGTGTGGGGAAGGACAGTGTCTGGGAGGCTCTGCTTTACCAGCAACTGGAGAATTTCTGTCTCTGTCATAAACCTTTGAGAAGTCAGTGAAGAGGCCCACAGGGGGTCACATGAATGTGGATCTGGGCAGCCTCAAGGTAGAATACTGAGCCCCCACTGGGCATGCAGGGAGAGCAGTTAGGGTCTTGCTGTGTTCCCAGGTTTTTCCTCCTCTAAAGGGAGGCAGCTGCTCTGTCAAGGCTAATAACCACACTTCCTCCAAAACCCCACACATTAATCTATCCCCAAACCACCCACTTACAGTCCCACCCATGGCCAGGCCATCTATCACAAGAGGCCTGCTGAGCTCTCACACCACCCCAAGCAGGCCATTGTCCTGTCACTGTCCTGTCTTTACTCGCTTTCCTCTTCCCATGACTCCCTTTCTTTCTCTCATCACTCTGATCTCTCTCCTTCAGGATAAAACCCAAGGCAGGAGTTTCACACCAATGGAGAAAGATGCTCAGAAAAGAGACCCCCCCCCAGCATCTGCCTGTGTTCTCTCCACCGTGGAGGTCATGGGAGAAGTGTGTTATGGAGTTTAAAACGTGCCCACAGCTTCCAGCACTGAGGATCTGCACAGGCTAGGGGACTGTGACATCATGGTTTTAACAATAAGCATCTATCCAGTGAGACAGTATTTCCTGAAGTATTTTCCTTCTGGATTCAGTGTCAGAGACTATTATATTAATATAGTAACATTAATTAGTATATATTACATTAATAGATGCTGTAGACACACCAGTGATTGCTTCATCGATGAGCACACTTCAGGTTTCAGTTAAGTGGAACAGACCCCCTTTCTCATAGAAAGCTGCTTGCACCTGATCAGGCTGTGTGAGATGAACAGACTGGATGTTGCCAGACTTTCAGACCAGAGAGCCAGGAGAAAGAACATCAGACCATTGGTGCAAAGACTTTTGGAAAAACTCAAATTGAGTTACTCCTTTGGACTCCTGTCATCGCATGTCACATGACACCTGTCTCATATCTCATGTGTAATTCAGTGAGACTATCTGGGGGCACCAAAGGACCAGCTCTGCTCTCTCCAGGGTTCCTGTTCTCAGCCCCACACCAGTGACCAGCACCTTTTTCCAGCTGGTTCAGGGACTCAGTTTGGACTCCCCTCCCTCTCACTCCTACCTCTAATCAACTATCAATGATTGCTTTTCCCTCATTATGGTCATTACCTTTGCCTAGATGACCAATGGCCCTGAACTACTCTGTAGGCTGGCATTCCCACACTGCTACCAAGCCGGCCAAATGAGTTAAATCCTTCCACCATGAGGCAGATGCTGGCATCCCCCTGTTCTTGGCAGAGGTCGGCCTCCTTGCAAGCCTCTCCAAGGCAGTCTAGATGGATGCTGTGACCACCTGTGCATGGATTAGCATTGGCACCTGCACTATGGTACCTCTTTCTGACCCAGACTTCAGTCTCCTCCCAAGCTCATCCCACCAAATGCTGTCAATCCCAACTCTTTCTCTTTCTTAGTTTTTACTTTACTTTCCTTTTTTCTTTTGAGACATGGTCTGGCCCGGAACTTAATATGTAGACCAGGCTGACCTTGGGATCACAGAAATCAGCCTGTCTCTGCCTCCCAAGTCCACTTCCAATGCTGCACTTTGGTGCAGATCCACAGTGGTGCCTTTCAAGCTCACTACTCCACAGCACACTTTTCCCATGACTCTGAGGGTAGAGAGCGCATAGATGGATGGATCCTGATGAGGTCTCTTTTCTGAGCATTGGCTATGGAAATAAAGTCAGTCCTGTCCTGGGTTTTATCCTGAAGACAAAGACAAAGAGCACTTGGCTGGGAGCAATGAGAAGCATGCACTCTTTATTTAAGAACCTTGATGTTGAGGGTCAAGTGCCATAGCTATGGTGATAGAAAGGACAGTGGCTGCTCCTTAACGTGGTGGGAGAGATCAGCAGTTTGAAGAGAGTCCTTGGGCCTCCAGACCAGGCATACTATTGTCTTTCCCTCCATTGATAGTTGCTAATCATTATTCATGTTTGTTTAAGTTCCTGTTTTAATATGTTCACTTCTTTTACATCTGTCTATTCCTAGGGTGCTATGTCCCTCATTATATGGCCAGCTCCTGGAGCTGTGCAGGAGTCTAGTCAACCTCCAGCGTACTTCTGAACATAGGAAAAGGGTCCTGGATCCTGGATGATGTACTGGTGACTTCAGGGCCACTTGGAAACATTTGTCTTGGGCTTCTAGTGTGCCAGGAGTATCTGAAAGCATATTTTCTCTTATTTGAACAAGTCAGTCAGGATGGTCTGTGACTGCCACACTCATGTACGGATGTATGGTGACAGTGACATGGTGCTGACACAAGAATGCTGCAAGAAAAAGACAAATTCAGTGGCAGAAATCGTGTGTTCTTATGGATTCACTCAAAGTCTTGCCCTCATCGATCACTGCCACACCTCTCTTAACTGGAAAGGCATTAGCGAATTTTTCTTCTTAAATAAATGAATCTACAACAAAGAAAAAAAAAGAAACTTGATAAACATTTGTTGGGAACAGAAGTGGTTTTTTTTAAGCCATGAATTTCTGACTTGGATCCATACACCAAGAAATCTGCCGATGGTTTCTGGAGATTCTGTAAATGTGCAATTTTATCCAAACATTTTGAGTTTGTATGGATTTTGTGGGGAGGAGTTTCCGCAGTGTTTATTAGATGAGCAACGGGGCCTGTCACCACAGGAAGTGTTAGAACTACTGCTCTGGACCAACAGAACATAGGAGCCATTCTTCCTGTATTCATTCTACAAGAGCGCTCTTGGTACCTCCTTGACCCTACTCATCAATGCAGATCTGTGACCCACAGCCTCACTATGTGTTTGGTTTGGGTGCACTGCAGAGCTTTAAATGTGACTTCGAAATTATGTCAACAGTTTATATTAACAAACATTCTCTATTTTTGAGACTTTAAAACATTTATTTACCTTTACAAGTGAAATTATATGGCTGTGGCCTGAATGCGTTGGTCTTACATCCTGATGACAGATGGCACATTGGAAGCTGAAAATGCAATGTTGTATTTGAGCTACCAAAAGCACAGGCTCACACAATCCATTTTGAGAATGTTTAGGGCACTTACCCTAACCTGTGGCTAGACCATTGAACCCAAAGCTCATTTTATAATAAGTGTGGAGCAATTCAGGGAATTTGTTGAATTCTGTGATAAAAGCAAAAAGCATAATGGCCACAGGGGCATGATTTGCACATGGTAGTGTCAAATGGTCAGGGGCTAGTGGCCGTCTATGTGTGTAGTTTTAGTATGTGGCCAGATGTCCTGATAAGGATGCACACGTGTAGTGGGCAGGCCAAGCTAATTCATGTGCTACTATCTCACATGCCTATCATCACCTTCAGGATGAAAATGATTCAAATCCACTCTTAGCAGTTTTTAAAGTCATGTAGTTTCACATGCACAAAACATCCTCATATCCAACTTCTCTTGAACTTCTGGTAGGGAGGGTTGGCAACCTTATTATGTGGGCATGATTTTCTACTGTATAAGTGGCTTCTGTTCCCTTTGAGACACCAACCAGAGTTTGGCTTATTTTCAGAGGCAGGGTATATACCTGTGTGGAGAGTGACACTTGGTGTATACCTGCAGGCCTCCAGCGGCCCTCGGAGAGTCGCCCCTTGCTTATCTGGAATTCAGAAATGCAAGAAGCTTGCTGAAGTCTTACTATGTAGTCCCCTTTGGCTTCTGTACTTGTGGATTGAAGCTCTGATTCCAGGCTGAGCATATGACACCCTTGGGGACTGCTCATGGCAATCAGCCTAAAGGACTTGGTCACAGAAAAGCACAGATTGTGTGTGTGTGTGTGTATGTGTGTGTGTATGTTGGGGGAACACAGAGATCATGTTCAGTTCGGTGCTGGTAGGCATTGTTTACTTCCTGTCCAGGGCAGTACAACAGGCAGCCTACCTTGCCTCCTGGTTGCACCCCACCCCTCAACTCCCCCACTCCCCAACACCCCCCCCCTTCCCCTGCTCCAAGCAAGGGCAGTTGTGCATACAAAATAATTTGCTGTGTGGGAGCAGAAGGTGAGATGTGCCTTCATTTCTCACAGTCACAGAAGGTGGAGGCCTGTTTTCTTTTGCGAGTTGGGGTGAATAGGAAGGCTAGGACTTGAACAGCTGCACAGGACAGGGCTGAGGGAGCTCACTGGCATTTCTGGTGATATCATGAAGAATAGGAATTTCAGGCAAGGCTGGGCCCAGGGACTTAAAGGATGTCACCAAGCCTCTCACTCTGCCTCCTTGCGCTGGTTTTGATTCAGGCACTTTTTGCTTTGGTGGGTCTTTATTAGGCCTATAGCTACCCACTTAACACCTCCAACTTTGAGGTAACTTTGCTTTCCCAGGGCCTCTAGAAAATCCCATGTGACATTTTATCACAGAGACTAATTCAGGTGAGGTCAGTTGCTGTGATAAGTCTTCATGCTGAGGACTGCAGAGCTGAGACCCTACACCCAGGATTGCCTATGTCCAAACCTCTGGTACTGACTCCTGACCCTGCCCAGCAGCAGTGATGGAGTCCACATGAACCTCAGACTGGTTCTGGATGTTTCTGTCAGCGTATTCAAATACCACAGCCCCTTGGAGGTCCGGGAATGCTGTCTACCTGCCTGGGATTGGCCTGATTGGGAAAAACGTCACAGGCCACATCTACACAGTAGCCCTGAAGGAAGGGAGGCAAACATTCCCATCAGCCCCTCAGCACAGAGCTATTTTCATACCATCAAAGTGGTAGTAAACATGCCCAGGAAAGTGCTGAGCCCACTGTGGCTCATGGCTGAGACCATGAGTATAACCGGAAGGGTCTAGGTGCCTGTCACAGGCCCTTTCCCACCCCACCCTGGGGCAGGAACTGAAATGGGCTGGGGTGGGCTGTCACTAAGCAAAAAAAAAAAAAAAAAAAAAAAGAAACACAGCCTGGAGCTTCCTCCCACATTCTGGGGGAGCTGGCCTCTTACTTCATGCACCCTAAGAAGGGAAAACTTCCTGTTTGTGAAAGGAGAGGCCTCCAGACATTTTGGGCCTTGTGCATCAAAGTGGACTTGCATAACAACACCCTAGTGGCTTAGTATCAGTGAATGGGGACATATGGATCCCATTTACCAGAAAGGACCCGCTGGCTTAGAAATCCTGAGGAGTGCCAGGCAAAATATGTTTCAGGTTTTATTGAACCAAAAAACTCTAAGAAGATAGATTTCGTTATTCTCTAGACCCAGGTCTGGCCGCCTAAGGAAGGCTGAAGACAGCTTGGGTCCTTAGATGGACTGAAGAAGAGCCTACATCCTCTGTAAGTTTCACATAGGTAAGATGTGTGACTTGTGAGTCGCCTGAGGGGTGTTTGAAAGCCCTGGCTCTTCAGGGAAATGCCCAGAAAGAGAAAATTCTGTACAGTTTCCCAGGTCTCACCCCATTACCCCAATTTGCGGAAACTGCCCAATGAGAAAGAAGAGGAAAGAGAGATAGAGTGAGGGAGAAAGCAAAGGAAAGGAGGAAGTGAAGGATGAGAGAGGAGTATTTTTCTGTTTCTTCCTCACCAGGAAAAATGGCGTCACATTTGAGCACATTTAGCAGCCTAGCCAGTTCATGCTCTGGTTGAGTTTCTCTAGTCATGTATTCCTCCCACTCTGCAGCCTCGCTCTCTGAAAGTGTCATGCAGAAAGGCTTTGCTGTAACACACTCCGACTGGATCGTATTTCAGGTAACAACTTCCCAAGGCATTATCCCAAGGAGAATCCGTGTACTGTGGAGTGATCTGTCGGAGCCGCTTAGGGGGACAGATGAGGGCGCTGGAATGGGGCCCGGCTTTGGAGTGAAACCTTAGCTCAGACAAGGGCCAGAAGGGGGGCTGTGGTTTGGGGGGGTGTCTTGAGGCCTTCACGTGGCTTCTCTCTGGACCTGTTTGCAATATCTCAGCGCTGAAAGGGGAATGTTCCCTTCTTTTGGCTTCTCTGATCTCCTTTTGGTAGGTGAACCAGCACTGGTCACTGATGCCTCGTGATGAAAACCCCAAACCCCAGCTTGCCACCTGTCTTAGATTTTAGGATTGCCCGATTGTGTGTATGGGTGATGTATGTGTTTTGGTGTATGTGTGTACGTGTGTGAGAGAGAGAGAGTGAGAGAGAGAATGTGTGTGCGCACACATGAGAGTGTGTGTTCTTGTCACTTTGAAGAAGTGTGTTGTACCTACAGTCCATCTTCTCCCCACCCCTCGCCAATCACTCACCAGATGAGTGGGTGGGTGGAGGTGAGAGAGTTGCATACTCAGCTCTGATCCATATGCACCCCAGACTTCCTTTTGAAAACCCCGAGGCCTGGCCCACACTGACATGAAATTATTATGTACTTTTGCTGTGTAACAAATTATCATCCTGCACTGCTGCAGCAGGCTCTCTACAGAGAGCACAGGTTGTAGTAATTTTGTCATACTGAGTAGTATGTCACATAGACCATTCTGGATTTAGACCAATATATACAGTTTCTGGCCTAAGCAGTAACACATGTTTGGGGGAGAGATCGTTTCGTTTTACTGGAATGGACAGTAAGTAGAAACACATTCCAGATTTCTCCTTTCCCTTGCCCTGAAGTCTGGCAGCTGGGGTCCCCCCTTGCACTTGATCTCAGGTATTCCGCTGCTTATGAAGCACAGTGCCTGGGTGTGATGATGCCATGTGCCCAGTGACTGGTGACTAATGAAATTGAAAAGCACAGCTCAGTGCCTTTCCCAGAACGCCCCAAGAGCAGTATTAAGCAAATGCAAATGGCACTCCAAGTTTCCCCGGTGGTGTGCTGGCCACGATCAGAACTCTAAGATCCAGCAGCTTAGTTGATGTCTTTAGAGTCAGGGATTCACGAACCCTGTTCCCCCTTGGATGAGTTTGACAACTGCTTTATAAGCAGAACAAACAATGGCCATACCCTACAGGTACTCAACTCAGAGATACCCAGTGCCTATGCCTGGGGCTCCAAGGGGTTATTTTGTTACCTTTCCATTTTATTCAAAGAGGGAAGGCAAGCCAGGCAGTGAGTGGCATTGCTGGCCAGAGTTTGGGAAACTGGACACTGCATTTGGGGAAGAAGGGGACATCTTTCTGTACCTGTTCTGTGCTTTGGAACCACAGTGGGTCTCTTTCTTACAGGTCTGTGTCCTTATTTTTCTGTAGGAGTTAACACCAGGCTGTCTGCTGCAGAATCTGGGCTTTCCCTTCTCCAGTGGTCCATGGCTCAGTGCCCAGTGCCCTGTCATAGGTCCTTAGTGATACTTTCTTCACTGGGTGTCTTGCTTATGTGGATCCTGTAGGATGACACACTTAAGGTCAGAGACACTGCACTGTCTTGTCCCCCATGAGGAGGGGTATATTGGTAGAATCCAAGCAAACTTTTAGAAAAGTTGTCCTCAGGTGAAGTGACTTTGTCCTGCAGATGACATTTGATAGCACCTGGAGATATTTTGTCAGAACTAGGGGTGGACGCTGGCATCCAGAAGGCAGAGGTCATGGGTACTATCAACACAAGATACTCCCCCACATGGCCACAAATGTCCCCAGTGGAGACATCTAGAAGCAGAGCAGACAGTCCAGGCCTGAGCTAGTTGCCACAACCTAAGGGACTTTGTTTCAAATAAAAATCAATAAACACTAACCATCCAGTGTACTTCCTTAGAAAGGTAAATCCACAGGCCACCAAACACAGGGGTTGACTAAAAGACTGGCAACCAGGAGGAGGTGAACATGGAGGAGGGTCTTCCTTGGGGCAAAGGCAGCATCCATCCTCCCGCGGGGGCTCCAGAAGGCTCACTGGTGTCTGCGGAGTGACCAGGGCCTCTTAACAGGAGTGTGACACTGTCCTTGTCACCCAGCTGCTGAGCAAGCTGAGCTCTTGTTCATTCCTACAACCCCACCGGAAGCCACCTCACAAGGAGGTACATTCTCCTGTGGACATTAGTTACTCGTGGCGATCATGAACCTCTCTCCTGGGAAGGTGTGCAGAGCTGTTGCCCAGAGCTCATCGGCTAGGATGATGGTACAGCCAGGGCAGGACACCATGGGGTTCCACACACAAACTCATAAACTACACACATATTCACCAGTATGGGCCATCTTTCTGTAGAAACACACATACAAGTGTGTGCACAAACATGTAGAGATATACAAACCACACACACATATGTGTCCACATACGCACATGCCTGCACATACATATGCTCCCCTTGATGAGTGGGGGTCCCTGGGGAGGCTGTCTGACTGATGTTTCCCATCATGTTTTGAGCCTGCTTGGGGATGAGGGCTTGTTTAGAGACGTGGTATTAAACAGTTGTGCTTCACAGAAACTATTTTTAAGCAAGACTGTTTCAGATGTGCTTCCTTTCCAGCCTTGAGTTGAAATCAAGCTGCTGTGCATATGTCACATACATTTTCGTTTTGGGAAGGCCTGTTTCTGGAGCCATGGCCTGCCACATGTGTGTGCCAGGGGGCAGGGTGAGGGATGGGAGCTGCCACCCAATGGCTTTTCCAGGTAGCTCACTGTGGTGTCAGGAAGCCATCCTGTACCTTCTCAGCTGCTGGAGGTGGTGCCAGTTTCTGGGACTGAGCTGCTTGGGCCGAGCCTCTGGCCCAAGTTGTCAGTGGTGGAGCAGGAAGACTCCTCCTGGTAGGCAAGAGCTAGACCTGAAGAGAGACAAGACAGGGGAGGGGAGGGGAGCAGAGGGAAGGAGTGGCGAGGGGAGGGAAAGTTAGATGTTGACACATGCTCGGAAGAGGCCAAGGAATTCTGTTTACTCCTTGGTGATATTTCTGCCTTTTGTTGTGGCAAAGACCTGCCTTTTACTGTGTGGTTGAACTGTCTTCAAAGACTGGAAAAGCGAGGGCTGTTCCAACAAAAACCTTTGCTGAGCTGTTTCGGACAGAACCCCAAATTCAAATCAGGTCTGAACCCTTGGCAGTGCAGCCTGAGCTGGGCAGTGTGAGCTAGTGTGTGGAAGGTGCCAGGAAGTCACTCAAGGTGGAGTGTCCAACTGAGGAAGGGTCCTTGGGCACACTGCTTCAGTTGAAACCTGCTCTGATCCTAGCTCTACAACAAACTCCCCACAGGACCTTAGACCTGCTACTTTGGGTTCTTGAGCCTCAGTTTTCCCCAACTGAAGAATGGGTATGTGTCTATGTGTAAATGATCACTTATAAAGCTTGGGTACAAATTGTAGCCATATTGAAAGGGCTTGGCACATGAGAATGCTGGCATTTTGCCTCTCCATCCATGCTGATGTGGAGATATGCTGTGCCTTAGGGCCTGTCATTTGCTCTCCAAGTAGGGGGGGGGCCTCTTGCTGTCAGGAAAGGGGACACTTGCTGTCATCTATATATCTGTCTATCATCTATGTCTGTCATCTATCTGTTGTCTATCATCTATCTATCTATCATCTACCTGTTGTCTATCATCTATCACCTATCTATATATCATCTATCATTTATTATTTATATCACCTAGTCTATCATCTGTCATTATATATATATATATACTGTATATATATGATATCTATCTATCTATCTAATGTGAGGCATGTACATACCACACTACTCATGTGGAAGTCAGAGAACAATTTTTGTGAGTCACTTCTCTCCTACTAAGCAGGCCCTGGGACTCAAATGCAGGAACTCAGTCTTTACATCTTTACACATTGAGTCATCTCTCTGGTCCCCTTAGCATTTCAGAGTCTGCAGATAGAATGCATGCCAGTGACTGCTTCACAAGCCCCTGATTGGAAGGGTGAACTGAGCAGTTGGCCCAGGATCTGACTCAGCATGTGAACTGAGTCAGAATCAACATGTCTGTAAGCACTTGAAGATCAGACCCTGGGAACTCACCTTGCCCAGCAAGGTGCATGTGACCCTAAATAGCTCACAACTGGGGAGACAGGGAGGGAGCACATGGCTTCTTTAGGTGTAATAGACACTGTGCATTGCCCTTCAAGCTTCCTAGTGGGCCAAGTCAGAAGGGGGACTAGATTACATGCTTTTTATCATGAGACAAACAGTACTTTCTTCTGGTTCAATAATTTCTGATGTACTAATGGGTATAAAATCTGAGACATTAAGCAATGCAGTGCAAGTCATAGCTAATGAATAAGTAGTAAGTTCTAGATCTGTTTTCTTGCAGTGCCAAGGCCTCTCTGCTTTTCATGGCTGATAGGGCAGCATGCAGGGGTGTCTGCCAGTCTGTATGTGCCTAGGTGGGAATGGCCTTCCAGCTATGTCCCCACATGGGTGAATTCCATTTTACAACCAAATGGACCTGAACTGATGTCAAGACCTATTGCAGCAGCTGCTGTGTGAGAAAATGGCCTGAATAATTTCTGATGAAGCAAACAGGAGGTGGTGTGATAACAAGCAGAAGTTCCCAGCCTCTGGTTGTATAAAAGTGACATTGGATCAAAAATAGCAACATTACGTGACACACCCCCTCCCCCAACTCCCAAGATTGGTTCAGTGTTCTATTTAATATTTTGAGGTACATCATGATCCTTGAGGTCTCTTCTTGGGAACTGACCCCCATGATTTTGTGAGGCTGATGTGCTACTGACACAACCTTGTGAGTGAACATAGACATCTGGTCTACCTCATTTGTGGTTGGTAGGGCTGCCCAGAAGTGGTGCTGTGCTTGATGTAGCTGGACTCCGCGTGTCCGGCTGTTATCAGCCATGAGAGTTGACCTCATGTGAGTGTTTGTTTTATGTTTCACCTTGGCTGGGCCACAGTGCCTGGGACATAGCCAACAAAGTTCTGGTGGCCCTGGAGTAAAGCCAGGCATGGCAGCTTCCTGAGAGCAGCTCAGGGTGCTGTATTCTAGAGAGTCCCACACCTGGATTCCTGACTTCACTGGGTGGAAATTCAGAATCCTTTGTGAGCAGGAAACCCCCTTGTTCACTGTACCAGGTCTTGCAAATTTTATAGCCTGTCCTTTTCCCAGGGTCCAGCCACAGGCCATGTCCCTTGGTGATTCTGCTCCTTTGGGGCCCATCGTGGGCATGGGAAGCCACCCTTTCAGTCCTTGGGTTTGGTTCCTTTCAGACAAACCACTTCTTCACACCTCCAAACCTAAGATTTTGGAAACAGTAGGGTATACCCTCCCTAAAGCCAAGTGACTCCAGTTTCCTGGGGCACAAGGCCCTCTTTCTCCTTGAAGTGGGGGAAGAAAACAAAGCCTGTTCTTCCCCTTCCAGGCTGGCTTCTCTGCTCTGTAGAGCATTTGCCCCACCAGAGAACACAGCTGGCCTCTGTGCTCACAGGCTGTGTCCTCCAGTGGAAGGAGTGACAGAGGGAATAGTGGGAACAAGGTATCCTACTCACTACTTTATATTGCTCTCATCCCTTAAGCAAGGTAGTCCAAGTATTTACATAACATTTCCATGGTAGTCCAAGTATTTACATAGCATTTGCCTATGTCACCCATGGTCTAGCCAGTAGTTCTCAACCTTCCTAATGCTGTAACCCTTGAATGCAGTACTTCATGTTGTGGTGACCCCCAACCATAGAATTATTTCTGTTGCTATGTCATAACTAATTTTGCTACAGCTGCTGATCATAATGTAAACTTTTTTGGAGATAGAGGTTTGTCAAAAGGGGTCAGAACCCACAGGTTGAGAACTGCTGGCAGGAGAAGTTGTTAAAGCCTTGTGTGAATACCACATGTTTTATTTGAAGGGCTTGGGCATCTATGAATGTTGGTACTTATGAGGGTCCTGTGATCCTGTAGATGCTACAAGACCATCAAGGCCAGAGTGGTCCTGTGACTTGCTAAGGGTAATGCTGTCTCCAAGCTTCCCATTCTTCTGAAAGTGTCTGTAAACCTGGCCAGACAGGGAGGAAATATAGGCGTGAGGGTAGAGTTACTGATGATGTCATTTTTTTCCCCTCTAGATAAAAAGACTTGGCTGAGCTTAAACCTGGAGAATGCGGAGTGTTTACCATTAGATGTTCAGCATATGCAGCTGGACACCTGTCATCTTTCCATATTTCCAGTCTCTCTCTCTCCCCTCTCCCTCCCCTCTCTCCTCTCTGACAGTCTCACATACAACTTGAGCTAGCCTCCAGCTCTGTCCTTCTGCCTCAGCCTCCCTGGTATGAGATAACCAATAGGCATCACTATGCCTGGTTCAAGAATGCAGTCTCAGAGGCAGCTGTGGAGAATTCGGAGCTGTGCTGGGGCCCATGGGTGCCAACTAAAGTCCTAGTAATGCCTGAGGAGGGACGCTGACTCCAGCCCCATTGGAGGCTTGCCTTCTCTGCAGGTGGGAAAGTGTGGGAGACAGCGAGCAGCTCGTAGGATGGTTTCCATTTCCAAGCTGTGGTCTGACCACTCATGTTTTTGAAAATGAAAAATTAAATCTTGGCTCTGGCCCAAGAGCAGAGAAAGCAGCATTTTGTTCTTGAATCCCTGCCCAATCCACCCCATCCCCACCCCCACTGAGAAGGGGGTTCTGTACTGGGAGGGATAGGGTAACTTCAGCTGCCAAGGAACAGATCGGATGCCCCCACAGCCCTTGACCCTGAGTTATTGCTGAGGGCAGAGAGCTGGGTGGCTCTGTTGGCCTTGATGAATAGGGAAAGCCTTGACATTTCAGAGTGTTCCCAAAAGGTGATCCAGACAGGAAGTTGCTGTGTGACGAAGAACCTCCCAAACAACGATGAGAGCTGGTTCTGAGATCAGTGTTGAGCAGTAGCTAAGCTGTCCCCACCAAGTTTTCAAGGTAGACTTCTCTGGCAAGATACCTTCTTTTGTCTTATGTCTCTTCCTGGACAGGCAACCAGCAGCAGATGTGTCTGACCTCTCACAACCAGTCAGACCCTATCCTGCCTGGACATTTGTCACCACCCGGCTGTGTTCCTGGCTCTTGTCTCAGGGCTACGACCTGGCCACTGTACCAGGCCCACTACAGCCGTGGGAGTGAACCTTTGGGGACTGTGCTGCAACATTTGAAACCTTAAAAGGTTTGCCTGTGGCCTGGCAACCTCCAGCCTCGTCTTCTTCCATAGTAAGCCACAGAGGGTTCCCCCACAGAACTTCCGAACCTGCGACCCTTGACCCTTCCTCCCACCAACCGGAACACCTGCCCTTCTCTGCCTACCCCACTCCAGACTGGGAGGTCCTGAGTTTGAAGATACTACCAGAGATGGTAGGTAGACAATGGACTGGACAGCCTGCCACCTCCCTTCCCCGACCTATAGAGAAAATAGTGTAGTCACCATGGAGAAAATGAGGTAACAAAGCCAAGGCCCTGGGATGATGTTGGACACACAACGAAGGGTTCAAGAGACATCAGCTATGGCTGCTATAACTATATTGCCAATGACCAGGATACGGGTGCCTGGGAAACTGTTACATGTTACCAGCAGGGAGCAATATGTGACGGGCCTTAGAGTCCTAGTGAGCCATCCCCATCGGTTTGACAGGCTATCCAAAGAGCATTTAGTTTGTTGTACCTGGCTACTGGTTCCCCAGGGAAAATTCTCTCCGAGACTTTATTGGGTACATGGAGAAGCAGGCCCACCTGTTTATACCTTCCCTCTCTCCATACTTCCACCCCGGGCAGCCGAATGCGGTAATGGAAATCTGAGGTTTATGTTCTCATTAAACACAATGAGCCACCTGGTCCCGTGTTTGTCCAACCTCATTTCATTCAGTTATCAGGCTCCGGGCCTTAACACCAAAAACAATAATAATAATAAAAAAACACACCCTATAGAAAGCCTTTGCACTGTTTGTTTGTCTTCCCCACAGTTTTCCTTTGATTTCAAACCATGTGATTCAAGTAAAACGTGCTCCACATGTCCGGATTCATTTACCCATTTGTTCATTTGTAACTGCAAAGGTGCCTTTGGGATGATGAGGTTTCGTGCACAGCGTCCCAGCGTCCTTGCTTGCTCTTGGACGTCAAATAGCGCTTGTTAGGTGGTAACACAGACTGACTTCTTTTACTCCCTGGAGGTGGCTGCTATTTGCTGCTACCTCCTCCTCCTCTTCCTTCTCATCTTTTGTTTCAGTGAGCACTCCTTGAGGTTTAGACTCATGGTCAGGAACCCAGCCACTTGTCAGTCTGTTCCCACTGTACAAACAACAGTGGCCCAGGAAGTGGGTAACCCTAGGGAGGAGTGGGGCTCAGAGAAGGTTCTGGAGGAAGGATATTCACAGTATGCCCAGCTTGACATGTTCAGGTTAAAAGAGAAAAGAAAAGAACAAAAAGACCCACTAAGATTTCCAAACTGAGAGTCAAATGGCCTTAGAATTGTTTTTTTGAGGAATTAGAGGAGGGGGAAAAAAAAAAAACCTCTAGGGAAATTGGGTGTTTTTTGTTTTTTTGGTTTTTTTTTTCAGAGAATATTTGTTTGTTCAAAAGTTAAAAATGAAGGGATACAAGGTCAAGGGCAGACATTCGTCCTCCTGCCTATTTTTAGCCTGGACTCTGTCCTCTCCCACATCCTATCCTTCACCAAGGGCCCTGGAGTTTTATCTCATGAATTCTGTGTTCCTCACCCATTAACAACAGTGTTTCTTCACCTCTGCCCTTGGAGTGGGAGGCCCAGTCTGACCCTAGCACTTACAACAAGTCCTCCCCATGCTGGGCACAGATGGAGAAGTGGGAAGGGAGAGAGGTGGGGGGCGGAGCAGGGGGAAACTGCTCTCCAAGTCTGCAGAGCTTGATTCCAGCCCAGATCCTGTTCCCTCAGCTCTGCTTTCTGCCTCCATGGAACCCTGCTCTGAGCTCCCCAGAAGGCCTGTGGCCCTGCTTCTCCGCCTGAAGCACTTCTCTGCCTGCAGCTGAGACTCACACCCTTCCCATTCATGCTCTGGCCCCCAGCTATGCCAGACTATTAGTTCACACATTCATGCCTGGGCACATACTGTTCTGGGGTGCACACCCTGCTCTTCACAGCCCCGTTGCTATCTGCTTATGTTGTCATCTTGCAGTCCCAGCATCCTGGGCCTTCTTCACTCATAGGATACCCAGACAGCCTCTCCCTGTCTTCATCAGGGGCCACACTTCAATGTCAGGGGTTTGTAGTAGATGACTTAGCCCTGGTCAATCAGGGCTCCTTATCTCTGTGAAATCACCATGTCTCACCAAGGGAGGGGCCGCTGGCCCAAACAAATCTAAGAACTCTCAGTTCTTGGCATTTGAGATTAAAATAGAATTTCTCCTTTCAGGAGCCATTCACTGTATCTGTGTGAGGTCACCCAAGTTCCTTCTAGATAACCTGCCTTCAGAAGTGAGACCTTTTTAGAAGTAAAGTCTGGTGGTGGTATCTTGTGCCTTTAATCCCAGCACTTGAGTGGCAGAGGCAGGCAGCTCTGTGAGTTTGAGGCCAGCCTGGTCTTAGAGCGAGTTCCAGGACAGCCGGGGCTATACAGTGAAACCTTGTCTTAAAAACAAAACAAAACAGACAAAAAACCCAAAGCAACAAGAAAAGTAAAGTCTGTGTGGCAGATGGTGCTGCTCGACACTGTGGACACTACCTTCCTGGATCCAGCCTGAAGCAGATTCTCCAAGCTTTTCAGAAAGATAAGCCCATTAATCCCCTTCCCATTCCCCCTTAAACCAATTCAAGTCATGCCCTGTCACGTGCCATCAAGAGTTGAAAAGAATGCATCACCCAGGTGGACACATCCCTTCTATGTGAAACCCAGGCCCCGTGCATACTCCTGCTGTCCTTTATTCACACCCCACTGTGATTTCCTCCTCCACACATCTTTGTTACTTCTTTGAGCAGAACAGGAGGATTTGGCTACACCTCTGATGTCCTGACACGGGCTAAGACACACCATCAAGCTGGCATTAGAGCTGTGAGCATTGAAGTCAACAAGACAGAGTTTGAATCTTGGCTCTGCCCCATGCTGTGGTTAGTTGTGAGCAGTTCTCTCCTCTGAGTCTCCTGTCCTGGATGCCCCCTGTCAAGGGTCATTATAAAGGATGAACAAGGTGGCTCCTCTTGCCATGAACAGAGTGCCTGGCCTCTACCAGCGTGTAGGAAAGGATGATACAGACCTCAGAGAAACGAGAGGGTCCAGTCTGTGAAAATCACAACTGAGGCTGTGCACAGTCCATGGTGGGAACAGGTCACACACAAACAGCAGGTTACTTTCAAGGGCAGCAGCTGTTTCTGGAAACAGACAAGAGCTTGGGTGGGAGTGAGCCACCCCTCTCCCACCTGTCCCCAAGGCCATAGGTGTTTTCCATACAGGAGTGGGCACTGAATGTAGGCACAGGACTGTCACCTTCCCAAAGGTCCTTGTCCCAGGCTCAGACATGAGGTTCTTTGCTCTGAGGAGAAGGGTGTTATATAGGGTTGATGGGCAGACTTGACTCACAGCCTGCATGCCCTGCCGCAGCTGGGCATCTCTAAGGCAAAATCCCCACTCTGAGCTTCTGCTCAGAGTGTATCTCCAAAATTTATTGTGAAAGCCCAGGGTCACATGTATTGGGCCTGCGTCACAAACAGTAACTGTCTTGAAAACTCTTGATGCAGGCTGAGGGCTCGCTCCTCTCTGCTGCCCTGCCCAGCACAAGCCTGCTCACTGCAGCCTCCCAGGGCGCACTGGGTGACTGCAGCCAGGCCTGAAGCTGTCTGATGTCCTGCTTTTGAACTTCCCCTCTCTGTATTTTCACACTGCACCTCACTCCAATGCCCAGAGCTTCAGCTACCTCACCCTCAGGATGGAGACAATGGTGGCTTCTGCCTCACCTGCAAGCTTGTAGGGTAGACTTGACTTTATATAAGCAGTGTACATTACACTGCTGGACACCTGGCAAAGGCCCAATAAGTGTCAGCTTTAGTACTTTCTAGAGTAATTTAGTGAGCCTCCTTACGTTAAGGGACCACCATCTCAGAAGAAATGGAGGGAAATGTGCCTGCTCTCATATACATAGTCCCAGGTCAGGGTCTGGGGAATAACAGTAAAATACTGTGCCCTGAGCAGGGAGTTCTGGAGATGAAGCAGAGTGGGGCGGGGCTCCTGACCAGCTTCCCATTGCCATGGAACACAGGAACTCTTTCTTTGTAGTCTGCCCAGCACATCCATTGCCTGAGCCTACCTCAAAGAGCTGGTGGGGACTGACACTCAGGTCCCAGTGACCCAGCCACAGAGTGGGCACTGGTGAGGATGAGGAGAGCTGTTCTCTCAGGCTCTGGCTGTGGGATTGCAGGGCTGAGGGACAGGACCTCAGGCCACACTTCCAACTGCATTTGCACTGATCTGAGGTGCAAACTCAAGACAATGGAGAAGAGAGAGGGATGCAGAGGGGGAGCCAGCGGGGATGGTGATGGGGAGAGGGAGAGGAGGGACAGAAGTGATAGAGAGAGAATGGGTCCTGGATCTCTGATCCTCCCTGGTTTAGTCACTGCAGCTACTGCTGTGTTTTCATGACTACCAGGCCTCTGTGTGCTGTGGCCATGAATGAATGGGTTGAAGGCATCCATCAGTATTTGGGTATGTCTTTGATGAGTGAATGTGTTTCTGCAGAGAAGGGAGGAGAGTCCCTGTACCAGCCAGAAAGGAGGGTGATGCCCAGAAACACTCCATCTCCCCCACCTCCCAGCAAAGCTGTGAGCATGAGCTGAGGCCCATGCAGGAAGTCCCCAGGAAGCCAGGTTATGGCTGTGTCCACACTGTGGCCTCTGAGGAAGAGAGCAAGGCCTCAGTTACCTCTGCCAAGGTCAGTCAGTTCCAGATCCCAGCTTCTCTTCACTGCTGCTACCCTTCTCACCTGGAGCCTGGCTGACTCCCTGCATTTGGTCCTATCTCTAACACTGTGGAGCAAGGCCTAGCCTCATGGGAAAAACCAAGTGTTATGGACAATGATCTCTCACAGGGAGAGAAAGTACACGGTCCCAGCATCCTAAGTACGCAGTCTCCCCAGACAGTCATTTGTTTCCATCTGGTTTTCTCCAGGAACAAAAAGGCTGCAAGGAGCTGGGGGTAGAGCCCCAGGACCCAGGCCTGGCCTCTCATTACCTCATGATGTGACCTTGGGGTAGGTGTTCGATCCCATGAGCCTCAGTTTCCCAATCTGTAAAGTAACAGGCGCTAGAACATGGACCAACTTACCTTTAAGGGTTCTTTTAGCCAACATGAACCAAGGGGCTGTCTTCACTAAATCCTCTGTGTTTGCAAAGATCTCAGCTGGTCCTCTGACCAGCAGTTCTCACCTCCCTGTGTTTGGCGATCATGGGATGAGACCTAGCTTTCTCCCATCTTCAGTTCCCAGGGCTGGATGTTTTAACACTTTGGAGCCATTAGGATGCAGACGAGATAGGATGCAAATGAGAATGGCTGACATTGTCCTAGGACTAAGGGAAAATAGACTTTGCTGCATAATTTTAACTCAAGTCACTTTGAAATATCAGTGCTTTGTTGTAAGCCAATAATTACATTGCCAGCTTCCCCCAAGTGATTCTGAGCCAGGAGGTTGTCTAGACAGTGGACTAAAGCTATAACTGCAATGGGCCCAGGAAGAGAAAGACAGCGGAGGTTCACATCCAGGTGAGAGATGCAGAAGGCGATTCCGCATTTGGTGCCCAGATCCCCCTAAGACAGGCATCATTCTCAAACATGAACAGTGTTGGTCAGAGAGATCTGGGTGGCTGAACTTCCCAGAAGGCAGAGAAGGAGATACTGAGTCTCAGCATAGGAACAGGGAGGAGACAGAGAGAGGCGACAAGAGGAGCTGGAGAAGGAATGGACTTGTCTTAGCTTGGTCTCTGTTGTCTCCTGTGATAGACTCCAACGTTACAGGTTCCTCAGTGGCGTGTGTGAGCCGACACAGAAACCCACACAATAACGTCACAGTGTGGGATCCAAAAATATGATCAAACACTGAGACCTAAAATCTATGCAGCCCCCGGTCTGGGGTTTCCAGCTACCCTACCTAGGTCTGAAGTGTTGTCAAGGACTCCTAACATCTAGGTTTTGTCCTATTTTACAAATGAGGAGCCAAGGCTGCTCAAACTGAATAAAAGTGATTGCTTCTACCAGTGGGGTCTTCATTGGGCCCTACTTCCCCACAGTCCTGCTCCCAGACACACCCCCATTTACTTATCAAATTAATAAACCCATTGAGGAGCGGGTCCTGCCATTAGTCATCAGTTTGTATTTTGAAATAAGTTGGGGCTTCTGTGCTCCCTCTAGCCAACTGCTTCCCATAAATACGAACATCTTACATAGCAAGGGCATCTCTCAGTGTGGGCGCAACAGCCACACATGTCAGTTCCACTGCCCAGGGACCACCTGTGCTGCAGGCTCCACCATGTTCCCTAAAATGAGTCACTGGGTCTTAGTCCCCAGTACCTGTGAAAATGACCTCCTTTGCAATTAATGTCTTTGGGGAAGAGGCCAAGTTAAGACAAATCCATACTAGATTAAAGTGTATCCTTGTAAAATGAACAAAATCTGGGAGGGTCCAGGCAGAGGAATGGCCATTGAGGCTGTACCTTCAAGCCAAGGCATGCCAAGGATTGCTGACAGCCACCAGAAACTGGGATAAACTGGAAAGTGCCATCCCTAGAGCCAGCAGGGAGAGCCAGACCTGGCCCAGGCCTTGACTTTGGTCTCAGAACCTCTGCAATCTCTGCCGTTCTAGGCTTTCCAGTTCAGAGCTTTTTGCTGCCCCAGACTCAGAAAATGGCTGCACCAGCATCTGCGGCAGCTCTTGGCAGCCCCCACCTAATGGCATCCACTTAGAATCCTGTAATTGAGCAAGGGCCAAGGTCACTTCCAAGATTAGCAATAAAGGATGGACTCTGGCTCTTTCTGCTGTCCTCTGGTCCCCTTGCTCTCTCTAAGGAAACAAGCTGCCATCTTGTCACCTGGCCAGTGGAGAGGCCCCCTGAGATGAGAGCAGTGGGTGGTCCTGGCCAGCTGTCTGATCAGCTGAGGCCCTCCAGGCAGTCCCCCCACACAGGGAACTGAATTGACAGGAAGCCTGTGCCTGAGCCCACGCTTACCCAGTCGGTCCTCATAGAGACCACAACGTGGCAGACTCCTTGACTGTTGCATCATGAAGACCTTAGAGTCAGGAAATCCTGCTGAGCTCTGTCAGGCACCTGAAGGCAGAACAAACAGTAAAGGATGCTCTGAGCAAGGAGATTTTAGGTCTTTTTGTTCTGCAGAACTAGATCTCATGCTGCGTCATAGGGGCAGCTGGAAATCACCTCAGATGGAGACATTGATGCCGCTTTCACACATCTGTAGGTGTTTTGTTATTGTTGCTTGTTTATTTTTGTTTTTTCAAGAGAGGCTGCAAATTTCACTTTTTTTTTTTTTTTTTTTTTTTTTTTTTTGGAAGCTGAGCATTGGTGACACATGGCTTTAATCCCAGTACTAGGGATGCAGAGGCAGGTGGGTCTCTGTGAGTTCAAGCCCAGCCTGATCTACAAGAGCTAGTTCCATGACAGACTCCAAAGCAATATGGAGAAATTCTGTATCGAAAAACAAAAACAATTTTTTTTCTTTATTTTTTGTGTGTGAGAGAGAGACCGTGGGTGTGACCAGGTCTGCATGTGGAGATCAGAGGAAAACCAGAGTTGGTTCTCTCCTCTGCCAGCAGGGTTCCTGGAATCAAATTCAGTTTGTCAGGGTTTGACTTTATCCCCTGAGCCCTTTCACTAGCTGTAGGTTTATTTTTAATGTAAAGTGTCCCAGTTGGAGCAGCGTTTCTCTGGCAAGTTTGCTGCCTGAAGGACGTTTGATAGGATCTGCAGGTGTCTTTGAATAGTGTGGTGGAGGTCATCTGACTGGAGAGTGCCTCTGGTCTGTAGAAGCCAGAGGCCAGGCACTGCTAAATGACCTGCAGGAAAGTACCATCTGGCCTAAGATGACAATAGGTTGTGGAGGATAGCCCTGTACTCCCAACAAAGAAACACATGCTCCAAATGTCCCCATCCTTCTGTTGAGAAGCCCTGAGTACAAAGTCAACACTTGAGTCAAACAAACAGCAAGCCTGCTGAGTGGACCTGGTGGGACCTCCAGGGCCCAGCCTCACTGGGATGGCTTTCCAGTTCAGAATCAAGACAGATCTTTTCCAGTCACCTCCCCCCATCTGCTGTCCCATCTCTCTCCTGCCTCTTAGGGGTATCTTGGACTTCCAAATTCCTTTCAGACCTAGAATATTTTTCAGTTATTACTCCATATTGTCTATTATTGAAACCACAATTGCTCATCCACTCTAAAATTTCTTTGCTCTTCTCAGTTCTGACCACTCTAGAAAGTTCTGCAGGCTGGCATTGGATAGAGGGAGGGATATGCCAGCATAATGCACTGGGAAAGCAGAAGCCAGACCAGAGATTCCTAATAGAAGGCTCTTGGTGCAGGGAACTGATTAAATGGATGCTAATAGGAGAGAAGAGGTGACACAGATAAGTGACCACAGGAAGCACTTCCGGCCTACCTAGGATGAGAAAGGTAGGAAGAGGCAGTTAATTGGATTCTTCAAACTGGGGGAACTGCAGTATCACAAGAATTGAGATTTGGGTCGGTGCTCTAGTCCTCAGGCAAGAGGGGGAGATTGTTGACCTAGAACAAAGTCAACCTAGTCAGGAGCAAAGAAACCTTTCATTTATTTGCAGCCAAGTTGGGCCAAAATTGGGAAGGCATGGTCAGAAGCAGCCTTGGCTGCTTGCTGTAGGCTTGCAAAATGGCTGCAGCATGTGTGGCTCTAAACCCAAGGGAAATTATGATGATGTCACTCATCGGGTGATGGTGAGGTGGGTGCTGGCAGAAGTTGAGCTGCTCTACAAGGGGGTATGATTGGGAAGAGGTCTATTGGGCAGAAGGTCAGCAAAAGCCAGCTGAAGCCAGCGGTGGTTCATGGACGACCAAGCTTAAAAGTCTAGTCCTTAGGTTTCTGAAATGTGAGAGCCACCGTCCTGTTACCATCTTCATACCCCATTTTGAGTTTTTCCCTTGACAGATGGCGGTTCAGCTCTCCTCCTACCTTCTGATTTGCTGATGGTGCCTCTTACTGGCAGAGCCTAAGGGGGCCACCTGGGGGAGCCACCTGAGAGTATCCAGACCCCCTTCACTGGGCAGTCTAGGGGCCAATAGCAGGAGGTGCTACTGCCCTTTCATTAGCTGTCCCTCTGCTCCTTTGTACCCTATCTCCACTGGAGTGGGGTCTGCACAGCAATAACCAAAGGGTCCCAAAGGCCAAGAGCCCTGCAATGTACAGTCTCTCATGGCCTTCCCATGACTGTAGCTGGGCACAGCTTATTGGTGCTCTGTACATTCTATTGAATCCTCACACACATCCTGACTCCTTTATGGCTTACTAAGAGACCTGCCTCTGGGGAGCCCTGATTTCCCCACTTTCCATCTTAACAGACAGCCCCTGGCTAGCCACCTCAGTGGTCCCTCAACTCCTGAGACTACCCAGTGCTGGGACATCCTGCTAGATCCTCCTGTCCCAGCATGCCTTGCTTTAGACAAAGTTCTTTCCAGGAGGCTCTGGCTCAACCATGTTCTATGCCCCTCACTCTGCTCTGCTAAACCTCAGAAGGTCAGAGGTCAGGTCATTCCTAAAGCATCCTCTCCATCATTAGTCCTCACAGGAACTCACATTAGCCTTCACATCATATCAGAGGAAATCTGGGTGCCATGCTTACATAACTTTACACCTATCAGTCAACAGTCCCTAAAGATTTTTCTACCACACCAACAGCACAAGTGAAAAAAGGAAAAAAAAATACAGTACAGCACCTAGATGCAGGTGAATAATAGAGACAGAATTATTCAACATAACTGCCTTCCATGTTGGCTCAGTGGCTGGGCCAGTGTCTAAGTCTCTTGGACCCTCTGTTGTGTTGGCAACATGGCTGCACCATCTCTGGTCCTTGGTGAAGAAGGAAAAGTAGGTATAGGAAGAAGATCCCCACTCTACTGCTCTGTACCTTCAGCTTTCCCAAATGGGCTCTAGCAAACTTTGGCTGACATCTTGTTGAGTAGAAATGGACTGTGGCTCTAATCCTAGCTGGATCAGTGACAGATCACAGAGACTATCTAGAGCAACCATGAGTCAGACTTTGGTAACACAGGAACTCTGTAGTGTTTTGTGATGGTTTTAGCGTTATCATTGGTGGTTGTTTTGTTTCTGGGGTGCTCAAGAGGAATCCAGGCCTTGCCCTTGTTTGGCAGCTGCTTACCACCAAGCCCCGCTCCCCAGCCCAAGGACACTATTTTCTAGGGAAGCATCCGGAAGGACTTGGGTGGGGAGCCAGCAGCTTCTACCACAGGCGTTCCAGCTACTTTCTGACCTCTGTGTAGACAGCATTGCCCTGTGTGTCATTTTGCCTTGTCAGAGGAATTAACTGTGCCCTGAGGTAGCTGTCAGAGTCCTGCTTCTGTAAGTCACCCGAGGCCCACATCTCCAGCCGGCTGACATTTCCTGGCCATGGGCCAGACTCCTACCAGCTGATACAGACAATCTGATCACTTCCACATTGTCCCTTTTTACTTTGAGTTTAGCAAATCCTTTGGATTTTTTTTCTTGAGCTCTAGTCTAGTCAAAACACCCCAGTCAATCCTAACCTCAGAACATGCAAGACCCAGAGTCAACAACTTAAAACAAAACCTTAATTCAACAAACAGGACTTTTTATTTTTATCAGCCACTTCTCAGGGAGTCTTGCAGTGTGTACTTTTGATTAGTGACTGGCTTAAGAAGCCCACTGTCACTCAGCAGGGCTTCCACCAGGCATTCCATTTAACCAACCCCCTCACCCTCCCCACCCCGCCAATTAGCTGGCCACAAATGCAATTTGTTGGTCCAACTGAACAGCTGTTATTAGAATACCATGCTAGTAAGGATAGACGTTGCTAGCTGCTGCAACAACTAACCTCCAGAACACACTAGATTAATTTAACAGACATTTCTATTTAAAGGAGCCTCTGGCCAAACAGCCTTTTTCCACTTCCTTCCACTGTGTTCCCTCTGCTTCACAACCTGGATCTCTCCCATCAGCCAGTGTAGTGTGTGCAAAGAGCGGTTGTGTTCTGCACCACAAGCCTTGCAGGGTTGTTTCTGGATGCCCTTCGCCTTCTGAAGGTGGGACTCACTGATGTGAATAAACCAATATGAGAGAGGGCAGGACAAACATACAGGAAGGAAGGAAAGAAGGAAGAAAGGAAGAAAGGAAGGAAGGAAGGAAGGAAGGGAAGGACAGGAAAGGAATAAGCAGACCTCTTTCTCATAGACACTGTGAGAGCTCAAGTTATGTTTTAAGTTTTAATTACTGTGCTTAAGAGATCCATAAAACAAAAATGGCTGTAAGCTTCTTGGTGGAGGACAAATACTTCCTGAAATTCTGGAGGCCATTGTTTATGTAAGATAACAAGCCACAGATGGGAGGTACATAGGCAGGAAATAAGTCAGGATGTATGCTTACCCCTGGTTGGACCTAGTGGGAAATACGCAGCTTTATAGGTTTAGGCTCTGCAAAATGTGACTTGGTCTCCATTTTCTGGGAACCCTGTAGCAGACCTGGCCAGAGGCCATCATCCTGGCCAGTACTTAATTATAACTTGCTTCAAATTTGGCTTAAGTCTTATTCTTGACAGATGGGATTAGCAATGCCTACTTGTACAGGTGCTTTTCATACAATGCCTTGAAAAAACTCAGGTTCAGAGAGGTGAAATTTCTTGTTCAAGGTGACACAATTAATATGTGAGATGATTGCCTTACTCTCTGTGAGGACTTCCTGTTTAGTTTTTCTGCCCTTTTCGAGTCTACTTGACCCCACCCCCTGATTTTTGAGACGGGGTTTCTCTGTGGTTTTGGAGGCTGTCCTGGAACTAGCTGTTGTAGACCAGGCGGTCTTGAACTCACAGAGATCCGCCTGCTTCTGCCCCCCCCCCCAGTGCTGGGATTAAAGGCGTGTGCCACCACCGCTCGGCTTGGAGTCTACTTTTATACAGTTACTTTTGTTTTACTTCAGTTTCCCCAATCATAAAACACACCTTTAAAAAGGATACCTGATGCTTACTTTTATTTATTTTAGATGACTCCATATTTCTACCAACTGAGTAAAGGTGTGCCCATTCTCTCCCACCTTCTTTGACCTAAGGCAGTATTGTTTTATTTTTTCATGATTTTTTATTCATCTTTAAGAATTTCATATGGTATTGTAGTGGCCTCTGGCCTTGCCAGTGAACTCGTGGTGGTGGCCACTACAATACCATATGAAATTCTTAAAGATGAATAAAAGATGGTGCAGACATGACCCATTAGAAAGTAGAGGAGGGGCAGGCTCTCGCTCTCTTGGGTTGTGGAGAGCATCAAAAGGGCAAAGACTGCATTTTCTGGACCAGGAAGACTTCGGCAGTTGTTTACTCTTATCTGTGTAAGTCCTTCCCTAATACCTACTTACCATTTGTCTTGGGTCTGGTGGACTGATTTAAACCTTGCCTTTACAGTATGTCAGTGTGTTTTGATCACATTCATGTATCCTCCCCACTTCCTCCCAGACCTACCTCTACCTTCCAACTCATCCAATTGTGTGGTATTTCTCCTCTTCCCCTCCCTTCATCTTCCTTCCCCTCACTTTCTCTCACTCTCTCAACCTAATGAGTTTAATTTGTGTTACCCAACTACTCGTAGGAGCAGGGCCTGCCCTCAGATGTAGTTAGCTTACCAGGGGCCACACCATTAAAGAAAACTAACTCTCTTTTTCCCAGTGCCTATTAAATGCCAATATCTCCTCAGTTAGCTGTGTGACTTTGTGCCACCGCCCCTCCTCCGTGCTGGGATTTTGTCTGGCCTAAGCTTTGCATGGGCCTTGTGCATGCTATCATGGCCACTGTGAGATCACATGGGCAGCTGCCCTGTTGTGTCTAGAGAATACAGTTTCCTTAAAGTCATCTACTATTTCTGGCTCTTACATTCCTTCAGTGATGACCCTTGAGCCGTGGAGTGAGGCATGTGATATTGATGTCCCAGGAAGGAATGAAGTCTCTGCATATTGGCCAGCTGAAGATTTCTCTGTTTATTTCCATTTACTACAATAAGACACCTCTCTGATGAGGGTTGAGAGATGCAGTATTCGATGGGTATATCAATACATCATTAGGAGTCAGTTTAATGCTGTGTAGAAAGAATAATAGGGGGTTCTCCCCTAGAGCCTATGGTCCATCTAATCACAGGTTCTTGACACTGTTAACCATGCCAAGCATGGGCTCCATTTCATGGACCATGCCTTATGTGCAATCAACAAAGTAACTGGTTGCTCCCATAACTGTTGTGCCAGTGAGCATGTCTTAACAATATTATATTTAAAGACAATGTTATTCAATGGTATAAAAGTGGTAGCTCATTTAATTGGTTGCTAATGAGGATTTCTGCCCAAATGTATTTGTTCATTTGTGAGTTCTCCACTTTAATTCTTGGTCCCTGTACCCAGTAGGGTCTGGCTGACTTCTCCAGTGTCACGAGCACAAGGACATACACACAACACACGAGAGAGCTCTTCCAGCACTGCCCCCTCCTGTTTGCCGCTCACTTGCTGTCTCCAGCATGTACCACATTTTTCCGCCATTGACTCCATCCGTCTCTTTCTCTGTGATCTTTTCTGATGCTTCTAAGTTTAACCAACCTATTCTCCCAAGAGGTCTGATAAATATTCAAGTCTTTTCCCCTCCATGGTTTGGGTTTTTAAAAATACCCCATTCTCTTGGGCATCTGGAATACATTTTAGAGCAAGGCGGTAGTGCTGTGCAGAAGGTTCTGGCTGCAGGTCCATAGCCTGTGAGAGGAGGGGGCCTCATTTGCACTTCCAAGTCCTCTGACTTGACCTGGGACACTTCTCTTCTCAAGCCAAAGCAGAGAGACCTGAGAGCCTGGAAAGCATGTGGGCTGGAGTGCTTTCCCCCCAGCCACAGAGTTGCTACTCTAGCTGTGCAGTCAGCATGTCCTGTGTTCTAGAGTTCTCCGTGCTTGCCACACATTGGGCCAGTGAAGTTGGCTATCAGACATCCCCATGAGACAGCAACTACCTCATCCCACAGATGAAGAAACTGGGGCTGAAGCAACTTGCCCAAGGTCACATACTAGAGTGCTGGTGATTTGTATTCTCCCTGAGTCTTGTTTATTCTAGTTACCCCGCATCTCACCTGCTAGCCGCTAACAACCTGAACGTATTGGTTGTCATGAAATTAAGTAGGATGGCTTTAAATTGATATCACCCTCCTCTCTCAAGCATGCTCAAGAGTACCTGAGAGTGCCCGAGAGTGTCTATTTCCAAGAGAGTGTCCCACGATCCCACTATTATGATAAAGCTCGTGGGGGAACCTTGGCGGATTCCATGTCGCTGGAAGGTGACCGAGGCAGAGAGACAAACATGCCAGGCAGTCAGAGCTTAGTGATAAGTTTTATTAGAAAGGGAAGGGGATGGGGGGGGGAGAGAAAAGAGGTAAAGAGACACAGAGAGGACAGAAGAGAAGAGGGAGACAGGAAGAGTCCCAGTAGGAAAGAATGAGAGATAGAGATGGTAAGTGGGTGGAGTCTTTCTTTTAAAGGGCTCCTTTGCCCCTGCGTACAGACTAATAGTCATGGAACCCTGAGCTTTCTGCCAGGTGACAGGGGCAGGCCAACATAATGCCTGAATCCTCACACCCACTGACCCCAAACCTCTGTGGAGCATGAATTCCTGTTGGCTGGAGTAATCGGCATAGGGCTTGCTCAGTAAGAGTACAGGTCTAGAGAAACAGGTAGCTGCCAGAATTTGGGGCCACATCAGGAATTCACACTTGTCTGTCCTCTTGTTTCAGGAAGTTTTTCACTTTTGTGAACTTGGACTCCGGAGTGAAGAGGCCTGTGATAGAGCACTGAGTGGGAAGGCATGAGGGAATGTGGCTGTCACATTGCTTTAGTGGACTGTCAAAACAGGGTGATGATTTTGACCACTCTACGATCCCATCATATTTCTGACACCATGTGAACAGGGGTCCCCAGGTCCCAAGCAAGTTTGGGCCTTCTAACCCAACTCAGTCCCAACATTGTTTGCCTGAAGGTCAAGTCAACCCCATGTCCTCATACCCTAAGCCTGCCTCACCTCCGGGCACTTCTGAGTGATAGGCAGTATGTAGCCCAAGGCTCAGAAATCTGGTCAAGTCCCACCGATCTCCTTAGTGGCTAATGGAATAGAGGGATCCACAGGCTAGTGAGAATGGGTCATTGCGAGGAGAAGTCACAAAGAAGCAGAAGAGGAGACCATGGTCATCATGGATCCTCAGTGTCTTCCCTGGCCACAGCTGTCAGGAAACTCTCCCAACCCTGGCCTTCTGGATTACTGTGGTGTGTGACTGACGAAGTAATGAGTCCACTTACTCTTCAGTGGTGTTCTCCTTCCCAGAGGCTGTGGAACAGGGATTCTTGCTTTGGTGATCTTGGTGACCAGCCCCATCCTGCAGCTACCTCAAACCTGTCAGCTCACAAACATCTGATCATTTGCTGAAGATGCTAGAGCAGATTCCAGCAAGTTCCTGGGCAGGAGAGATGGAGAGTGAGAGAGGCAAGAAGGACATGGTCTATTCTAGAGCCCAGCATGAACTCTAGCTGCTCCTTCCACAGGACAAACCAGCTCTACTTTCAACGAGGACTCTAGGAGATTTTATGAACGTCCAAGCCAGAAGCTCAACCAGCTCTGCCAGAGGCAGGTATAGGGAGTGACAGGGAGACGAGAAAAGTGGCCTCTGGCTCCGTCAAGGCCTTCCTACACATGTGTTTTTCTCTGTTAAATAAAACCAACAAATGGAAAAGAGTTTTAAAGCATTACACCAAGCCTTTCCTCTGAAATCAGGGAGGCTCCAGATGCTGCATTCATTGGCTTAACACTGACTGGGGTAAGATCAGAAGTCTTCAGCCTCCATTGTCATGGGGTAGGGGGTGGATGATGATCCAGACAGAGACATACAGAGCAGTGACAGGGATGACCTGGAGCCTGGGACAGTTCACCCACCTCCAGGCAGCCACAGCAATGAGGGGGACTGTCTTAAGCTTTATCTGTTTATTTGCCAATTGTTAAAAAGTATCCATGCAAAAGTTTAAAAGTCACATTGAAATACAAAGACTTATGTGTAGGAGGGGGAAACCACCGGTAATCCTGTTAGCATGTAACAGCCACTGTGCTTGAATTTCTTTCTGGCTTAAAAAAAAAAAATTACATTTTTTAATTTTTAAAATTAATTTATTTATTGTATGTGTGCACACACATGCACGTGAGTGCACACATGTCACAGTACATGTGTAGAGGTTAGAGAACAACTTACAAGAACTGGTTCTTCCCTTCCACCATGTAGGTCCTGGGATCAAACTCAGGTCCTTGAGTCTGGCACCTTTAGCTGCTGAGCCCTCTCCACAGCCCAGCTTCTGTTTCAGGTAAATGTCAACCCTGGCAACATGAATCCCTTTACCAAGCTGGAAGAGACAGGGCCCATTACATAAAGCAACCATATACATTTCTGATTCTAAAAATGGAATAGGCCACTGGAAAAAAAGTCTAAAATTGCAACAGAAGAATGAAGAAAATGGAGTCAAAATAAATTAAAATCCTACCACAAAGAGAATTAACATGGCGTCCCCCTCCCTTTTCCCTTCATGTCTCTGAGTACAGTATATATGTTTCCTTAATTCTATTCTTTCCTTGCTCTTATATTCTAAGTATTTTCTCATGTTACATTCTTATAATGCTACAGAATGCTCTCAGTATAGATATTACATAACATATGAAGCTATTTCCTTTATGGTGAACGTTTGCTTTTCTGTTAATTCTGTTTTGAAAACCTTTGCCCACAGCTCTTTTATTTCTTTAGGGCTGAGTCCTTCAAGACCAACTACTAGATGGAACATAGAACTCCTCCGGAGAATACTTATCTTTGTGGACACTTAGCATTGCTCACACTGGGATCCACTTCATCCTGCCCTTGACAGCTGGCCTGCTCACTTTCCAGAAGGCTAGTGTTAATGGAGCAGTGTCTTATAACCAGCCAACACCCCAAGCCTCAAGAATCCTCTAAGCATGGCTCTGCAACACTTTCTCTTGAGAGGTTCCCTCCCCTCCCCTACTCCCTGCCAAGACAAAGGGTCTTTTAAATTTGGAGGATGAGGGGCCCCACCCCTAGGTGAAGAGATGCAAACAACTAAGGACCACTGAGAGAGGGGCTTTTGGTCTTACCCAGGGGTGAGCCCCTTGATTGGTTACCCAATACGGAGAACAAAGTCCTAGAAACAGGTACACGTAGACAATGCTGAAGAGCACCATCAGGTTGTTCATCTGTGAAAGAAGAGGTCGTGAACTTGAGGGGGACACGTGGTAGAGGTAGGAAGGAGGAGAAGGAAGGGAGAAATGATGTCGTTATGTTTTAATTGCATACATTTTTTTTAAAGTTTTTTTTTTTCCAGATTGGATTTCTCTGTGTAGCCTTGACTGTCTTTAAACTCACTCTGTAAACCAGGCTGGCCTTGAACTCACAGGAATCAGCCTGCCTCTGATTCCTGAGTAATGGGATTAAAAGTGTGCACCATCACTGCCCGGCTTAATAAATTTTAAAATCATAGGATAATTTCAACTTCCCGAACTGGGTTTTAAAGTCCTCAGTTCTCCCCAGCATACAATGGGCACAGTGTCCAGCTTGCAGAGAAAGGGCGACCAGTGACCAAGCAACATTTGTTGTTAAGCCTCCCACATGCTTGGTCCACAGCAGGTGCCAGAGCCCATCACATGTCCCTTTTTTGGCACTCCGCTTTGTCCTCAACCTGAAAGCCATTCGACAGTCAAGAGAAGTAAAATTCAAGGACCCGGTTTTTATCTGAGGAAGCCAGAACTCTGAGAAGCAAATTAAGTCGCCTAAGCCATGATAGCTGGGAACTGACCAAGTAAGGCCCACACCAGTGGTCTAAAAGGGGGATAAAGTGAGGCCAAATGGGGCCTACACATCTGGTTTACTTGGCCTACAAAGCCAAAAATAAGGGGGGGGGGAGTAAATAGGATAAAATCAAATAAAGCCAGCCTTCAAATTTCACATCAGCGCGGTATAGGATTTCGAGCTCTCTGGAAACTGAGCGGGTGGGAGGAGCTTGGTTGTGACCAAGCCCCTTGCACAAGCCAGATTCCCCAGGTCCACAAGCTCTGTAAATTCCAGACCTGCCTGCTCCTAGTGCACTGACTGCACGGCTCTAGGGATCTAAGTTTTCTGTGAGCTCCCAGGAATATGTTCCTACTAACCTGGGTCAGCTTGCACCCAGAGGATCGGGAATGGCCCATTGCATGAGCCACTGCTGAGCGGCCTGTCCTGTGGCTGGGCCACTGCAGTCCAGGAATCTGGACGTGAATTGTTCTCCGCCCAGCCACATGCATGTGGGGTGAGCTCACCCTGGCTCGCTGCCTCCTTCCCCCAATCTCTCCAATTAAAAACATATTACCTTCCCGCTCAGCCCGGAGCAGCCCTGGGCCGCAGCTTTATTTTATAAACACATTTAGACACGTTCAAAAAGGAATGATTCATGCTGGACCTGAGCGCTGCGAAACGCGAGGCCGGCTGAGCGCTTTCACAGGGCAAGCATCCTGCGCTGGACCAGGCCTGGCCCTCAGGGGGTATCATCTCTCCTGCACCAGGTTGGGGGATTACCTGGACACAGCTGGAAGGACTTACCCACACGGCCACCTTTCGGCACCCCCAGCACAGCCCCAGTCACCGCAAGCTCTTGGAAGGGCAAGATGCAGGCCCAGTCCCCCACTCCATCCCACCCCCCCCAGGAGACTTCCTGGGGTGCCCCCACTACCTCTGGCCCCTCCTCCTCTCAGATTCCTCTGTAGGCTCAGGTTCTTGCTCTCTCATCAAAATCTGAATTCCTTCCTTTTATCCACTCCTGAACCGTCCTGCAGGGGTTTGTAGCTTATTTCCCGAATGCCTGTCTCCAGGGCCCTGAAAGGCAAGTGGCAGGTGTCAGGGAACAGAAATAATTCCATGAATAACGAGCACTGACTGTGCTCCGTACAGGTCCTTTAGTGACTTCCATATAATCCTTCATTTAATTCTCTGGAGAGCCTGGAAAAGCAGATGTTGTTTGGCATAAGACCGTTTCACAGATGAGAAAATGGAACACTGGGAGGATTTGCTTCAGGCAAGTCTACCAGTAGGGATCTACCTTAGCTGTCCAAAGTGGAGGGCTCCAGACACAGTGTTCTTGTCACTTGACTTTACAAACCAAGAGGCTGAGGCCCAGGGAGGAATTCCCAATCTGGCAAAAGCCCCAGGGACCTGACTCTTGCACCACCAAGTAGTGCACCACCTATGACATCATACCTGGAGGAAGGAAGGAAGGAAGGAAGGAAGGAAGGAAGGAAGGAAGGAAGGAAGGAAGAAGTGGCTACCTCATTTGAGCATTACTACGACGTCCCCTTCTGTTTGTATTTAAAACCTTTAGATTTACTTATGCATTTTTGGTGTGTGTATGTGTGGGTACAAGTGTGAGGGTCAGAGGAAAACTTACTCTCTTTTTCCACCTTGTAAGTCCAGGAGCTCAAACTTGGACCTTCAGGCTTGGCTACACTTTAACCCACTGAGCTGTCTTGCTGGCCTTGCTATGACTTCCAGATCTGAATCCCTCACAAAGATGACAGTACACACAGCCAGTCCTATCCAAGCTGCTGAGGATGCAGATCTAGATTTCTCATGATGGGACTGCAGGAGTCACAGACACCCTGGATGGCAGCCTGTCAGCTCCCTACTAAATTAAACATACTCTTACTGTGGGGTTCAGCAACCATGCAGCCTGGCTTTTTCCTTTCTTTTTCTCTTTCTTCCTTTCTTCCTTTCTTTCTTCCTTCCTTCCTTTTTTTTTTTTTAAACAGGAATGAGGTCAACACTAATGCCCTACAAAAGCCTGCACATGAATAGTTACAGCAGCTTTACTAATAGCCCAGACTTGGATGCCATGAAGGCTTTACGAGCTGAGTAGATAAAGAAACTGATCCATCAGGCATTGGACTGTTACAGCTGAAGATCTTGTCACCACCTTCTTGAGCCCCAACTCTCTAACCTGGTGTGTCTGTAATACTTAAAATAAAAAGAAACTTGAGGTGGGTTTCTAGTTTCATCTCTGTTTCCATGATAAAGCAGTCTGACTAAAAGCAACTTCAAGGAGTATCTTAGGCATTGTTATATTGCTGTGAAGAGACACCATGACCATAGCAACTCCTACAAAAGAAAGCTTTAATTGGGGCTTGCTTAACGTTTCAGAAGTTCATTATGTCATGGCGGGGAGCATGGCAGCACGCAGGTAGACATGGCACTGGAGAGGTTGAGAGTTCTACCTCCGGATATGCCAGTAGCAGGAAGACAGAACCACTGGGCCTGGCTTGGGCTCTTGAAAATCAAAACCCACCTCCAATAACACACTTCCTCTAACAAGGCCACACCTACCCCAGCAAGGCCACACCTCCTAATATCTCTCAAGTAGTGCCACACCCTGATGACCAAGCATTCAAATATATGAGCCTATGGGGATCTTTCTTATTCAAACTGCCATAAGGAGGAAGGGGGTTCTTTTAACTTAACAGTCACAGTCGGTCATTGAGGGAAGCCTGGGCAGGAGCTTAAGCAGGAACTGGAGGCAGCCATGAAGGACTGCTACCTGCTAGTGTGCTCACAAGCTAATGCCTAGCTGGCTTCCTTACACAATCCAAGACCACTTGCCCACAATGGGCTGTGCCCTCCTTCATCAATTAACCATAAGGCCACCCCACCAAAACAAAGCCCCAGGCCAGTGTGATCAAGGCCATTCTTCGACTGAGATGTCCTTCTCAGGTAACTCCAGCCTGTGCCAAGACGACAGTGAGAGTGAACTAGGACAAATGGGACACCTTGAGTGGGTGGCCACAAGCCTGCTGAGTCCCAGATCTAGAGTCTGGGCACTGGATCCAAATGCTTGGAGCCATGTGAACAGAGTGATGTTTGGTAGACAGTATAAAGGCTCAAACACAATAAGGTCCTGAGCAGTTGCCACCACACTCCAGCCTGAGGCCTGAGTGCCTTCCTTCTGGGCCTTCACTGGCTATGGTGAAGGTCATCCATACTTAGGAATTATGCTGGAGTGTCTGCTTTTGACAGGATGTGATACAAACTGCATCTTGCCTCTGTGACCACTCCTCCAGGCCCCCTAACTCCAGGCTAATCGGGAGAATAGTGTCATAGGAACTGCAATGCACAGGTTAGGAGTTAACTAGACTGTCACAGCCATGAACAGCCTATGGACACACAGCAACAAGATCACATGGGTCCCCGGGATGATGAAAAGGGGTGTTCTGTAAAACTCAGGTGACTCTGCAAAGACTACAGGCTTATGCTGATAGTAGCTGCCTGTTAACATGGGTTTGCTGACAAAAGAACCCCATTAAAGTCAGGTGCACCAAGAGGAAGCGTGCAGGCTCAGGGTGGAGAGGGGGGTGGGGATATCATGGGAGAATCCCGTGCTGTTTGTTCAACTTTTCTGTAAATCTTAAACTCTGATCAGTTGAGTGATGGAGTGGAGCAGATTTTCCAGTAAGATAATATGGGTTTATGTTTTGACTTTAAAAACTGTGTTTGGCGGCCTGACCTTGACTAAATTCTCTCCACCTCCTTACCCCTCACTTTCATAGAACAAGGCCAAGAGCAGGTTTTAGCTCGCTGGGACGTCTGGGGAATTGAAGAATGTATCTCAGATACAGCGCTTGGCACTGTGCCTGCTATGTATATGGCGCTCGTTAAGCTCTAAGTATACCCATGGACATGTGTTCAGGGACACACGTACTGGGGTTATTACTGATGCATGGTCTATTTTTATTGTTGTATTCTGGTGTGTGTGTGTGTGTGTGTGTGTGTGTGTGTGTGTGTGTTTTAGAGCAAACACTGTCAGCCAGTTCTATTCTTATTTGAAAGCTCTTTTGTGTTTAAGCCAAAAGTGCTTGACTTGTTTTTCCAATGGTGTGGGCCGGGGTTTGGAGCTTTCGAGTGGACTTGCTTTACTGAAGCACCCTTTCCCCCTCTATCCACTAGGCTTTCAGGCCAAGAGGAATGGACTGGAGCAGTTTCCACACAGAACTTCTGGGAGAAAGGGAACTAAGACTCCACTTCTCACCTCAGAGCTTCAAGAAGACTTCAGATGAGATGGAAACTCCCTCTTCTGGAAGTCAAGCCCGGCTTGACTGTATGGACACAGCCTTCCCATGTGGTCCCTCCATTATCTCCTGCTTTGGCGCAGAGACCCCACATCGAGTACGCTGAAGCATAGAACTTTCCTACATTGGAAAAGTTCAACTTGAGGGGCCCTAATCGCTCCAGTTTTCCACGCTGCCTGCTTTCCTGGTGGGAGTTGCACGCTCCTGCCAGGCTCTGTGGGGTCACTGGAGTTGTGGATTCCCCATGTCTCTAGCTAAGAACCTGATTCAGCCTCCCAGCATTCTTGTCCAGTTAAGAGCAAGCAGATCTCAGGTCCTGGTTCACGTGGAACCTAAACTACTTCATCTCCAGGGAAGAATGAAAAACAGTCAAGCAGTGAGGGGCCAGGGTCTCCCCACTTCCTCCAAAGGTGAGTGCCCAGCCGCCTGAGAACCTTCCACTACAAGTCTCCCCAGCCCTGACACCCCTACTCAGGGGTCCAAACCTTTAACCTCTGAGGCCCATTTGTGCAGCCTACACTAACTGGCTCCTCTGTTGAGACTTTTTCATCTTTTCGTTTTGAGGTCCTACTACTGCTGACCACTGAGAGGAAGGATGTTTTTCATCTGGTACCAGAGAAGTGAATACTCATTAGCTGCATAAATACACGTGGACACCTTTAAACACATTTATGAGTGCGCACACACCCACCCCTGCACATGCAGATGCAGGTCGTCCATGAACTTACTGTCTTGGAAGAGAAGCTCTTGTGTGCTTTTGGCTTTTCTTCTCATGTCTTAAATTCTTGAAAAGGGGTTGCCCGAGGGATGGTGGTGGGGAGCACCAGGGAGTAGCAGAGTCATGTGGAGAGAAGCCAGTTTGTGTCTGAAGCCGGACAGATGAATAAGGACAAATTACTCAGCGGGTATTAAAGCGCTCTTTTAATTCAACGGTATTTGCAAACTGATCTGAGTCCCCAAAGTAATCCAGAGACTACAAATTCCAGAACCAATTCCAGTTTCCCCTAAAGGCGGCTCCTGCAGGATACTTCACCCACAGTGTACAGCCCCAAGTAAATGGTGGCCACAGTGTAATCATCCACAGAG
The DNA here is from genome assembly GCF_943737965.1 of Phodopus roborovskii. Classification (NCBI taxonomy): domain Eukaryota; kingdom Metazoa; phylum Chordata; class Mammalia; order Rodentia; family Cricetidae; genus Phodopus; species Phodopus roborovskii. The sequence continues at coordinate 45,416,098 of NW_026126407.1, read as the reverse complement.
AAAGTATAGTGAGATGAGAGCTGTACGGTTTCCCAGTGTGGAAAGACTTGAGGCCCCTTTGCTATTTTAGAATGACTGTTTAGGATGGAAAACAGGAGTGTCTGTTAGGTTTGGGTCATGATAAAGCTGTGTGTATTTATTGTAGAAAATCTAGTGAAATGTGAACAGCATTTCTCTCTATCTGAGTGTCTATACAGCCCATATATCTAGATCTGAACCCAGTTCCACCTGTGTGGGCTATAACCTGCTCTCCCCTATGGTCAGAGATGTTCAGCTTTCACCCCTTCGAACACAGGAACACAAGCTTCAGGACATGAAAACACTTATGAATGAACTATGTTGGCTGCCTCGTCCGGGTTCAGCCCCAGCCTCCCTTCCCCCACCTCAGAGAGGTGGTAGCAGGAAGTTCAGACTCTCCACACCCTCAGAACACTCACACGTCTGAAGGAATAGTTCAGTGTCAGGAACCCCCTCCCTCCACCCCAGGAAATTTCCTCAGTTTATCCAAACCTTTGAGGGGGTTCTCTGGGGATTAAGAATCACAGCACAGTGCAGGCCCACACTTGACCTCCTGAATTCTCCTTTCCCCGGAGATACCCGTGCAAATTTCCTTCTTTAATAGCGGAAACAATGAGGTCGTGTACAAAGGCAATATGGCTTGAAAGAGCTTAAGGCAAAAATCAAACAGGGAAACTCTGGACCCTCTATGATGACTTCGAGAAAGGTTATTGCTGGTGAAAATAGAAATGAAATGATAAAGAAGTTGATGAGTCCAAAGCTTTTATATGCCTGAAACAGGATCTTGAAATGGAATACTTTGAAGTGATTCAGAGAATTTGAATTCCCCACCCCCACACTCCATCAGAAGAGATTTTGTTGTTGTTGTTTCAAACTGGCTAACATGCGTTTAGAAATGATTAAGTGATTTCTCCTTATGGATAACACATGCCATATAACTAACGGGTCTCCATGTTGCTCTGGGTGCCGGGGGCTCAGGAACTCACTGCTTCAACTTAAATTACTACCTACGTCTTGTATATCGATGTTGTAATGTTCCCTCTGGTTTTGATATTTTTTTCCTGATCCTGGTTTTTATCTAGCTAGATTTTTGTTTTATTGCACGTATTTCTCGTAAGCCACCTCAAATCTTTTGTTAGATTGATTTGCAGATCAAAACAACTTGGATTTGTGGTTCGATTTAAGAAGAAAAGAGCGTTTTCGGTTTGGTTTCAGAGTTCAGCAAATTAGTGTGATTAGCCCTGATTTGAGGTTTACAGTTTTATTACGTTAAAGTCCTTGGTATTTAGCACATCAAAGGGCCTGAGAGCTCACACTTAACCTCCCACGTGTTAACACTATACAGTGCATCGCAGGTCTGTTTCCAATGATCATGTAGTAAGCCATTCTCTGAGGTCCACTGCTGGAATCCTGTTCACTCTGTACATACTGAGACACAGGAGTCTGATTCCCACTTTTAAACACACATGTAAGGAAGAGTTGAGCAAGGAAAGTGTCCACACTTAAGCCAGTGTCCCCTGCATGTTTGGTTTGGGTGTAAAGGTCCAAGTCCTCTGGATACAGGAAAATACATGTCCTCCATCATATTGTCCATTGTCCACCACAGCAATTCTAGAATCTGCCTGGTGCCTCTTGCACGTGTCCACCTTTTTGAAAGTTAAGAACCTTCATATGGGCATGAAGTTCAGCCTCAAGAGACAATGTGGTCCCCCTGTAGGAGATGCTCAGCAGGTAAAAGCCTGGTTTCTGGTGATGTGCCATGTTTGCTCTGCTGCATCCCTGGTAAAGTCCTTGGAGCCATCATAAACCACACTCCATGAAGAATGTCTCTCTGTGGCAGCTTGTGGGATCAGGTCTCTGGCCCTGCAAGGATACTGGCTCTCAGTTTGATTTGTGTTAACTCTGCTACAGATTAGATCTTGAATGTTCCTCAAGGCCCAAGTATTAAATAATTCATCTCCAGCACTGCTGGGAGCCTGTGGAAATTTTAAGAAGTAGGACCTAGCAGGAAATCTTCCAGTCATTAGAGGTACCCTTGATGGGGGCGTGGAGAGCCAGTCCCTTTTAACCTTTCTCTTTCTGCCAACACAAAACAAGCAAGCATCTTCCTCTATCATGCTTTACCACACCATGATTCATTGCCCTGACAAAGGCCCAAAGCCAAAGAGCCAATTGATTATGGACTGAACTCCCCAAACCATGAGCCCAATACATCAGGGATATGGTCCCGGATGTGATCTTAAACATCCCTCAAGGGTCTTTATGTTGAACTGAAAGAGTGCTTGCCAGCTAGTTCGGCTACTGGGAGCGGAGGTGGAACCTCTGAGAGGAGGGTCCAGTATTAGGAGGGGTTAGGTCACGTGGGGCTCATGAAGGGGACCCTGGTACCCTGCCTCTTCTCTTTCTCCCTCTCTCAGCTTTGCTTTCCAACCCATGTCCTTCCAGGATACGTTGCCTCCACACAGACACAAACAATGAGGACAAGAAGCCATGGAGTCAGAGCAAAACTGGATATTTCCTCTTTTAAAACTGACTGTCTCAAATATTTTGTCACAGTAACAGAAAATGAATACAACTGGAAAGTCATTTTTTAATTCTGTCAATGGGAACCCTACATGAAAGGCATTCCTTTCTGTTCCTGTAGCACAAACCTGTAACAGTTAGTGGCTTGAATAAGAAGAAATGGCCATCCCCCTCTCCCCCAATGGGCTCATGGTCTGAACACTTTTACCCCCCAGCAGGTGGCGCTGTTCATGGATGCTGTGGAAGCTTTAGGGGCTGAGCACAGCTGGAAGTCGGCCCCGTCCATGTGCTTTTAACAGGTTATACTTTATCCCTGGTCTCTTATTTCTCTGCTTCCTGGTCTGCTCAGCTTTACTCTTCATGCCATGGTAGACTGAACCCTCTGACACTGTGAGCCAAAATAGACTCCTGAACTTAAATTGTTCTTTCAGACATTTTTTTTTTACAAAAGTAACTAATGCATCAACTCCCCAAACAATAACGTTTTACCAGCTGGTACGTACGGCACACAAATTTAATCCCAGAGTACAGGAGGTAAGCGGATCTCTGAATCTGAAGCAGCCTGATCTCAGTAGTAAGTTCCAGACTAGCCAGTACTACACAGTGAGATCCTTTGTCAAAACAAATCTTTTTTACCTCAATCTGCTAAAAGAAAGGCCGAATTGTCTTTCTCTCTATTCTATAGGGATGACACCATGTGTCTTCCTGTCAAAGAGGGAGATCAGAGACCTTGTGGCTAAAAATGTAGGGGTTAAAGTATTCTAGAGAGATAATGCAGTAGTTAATTAAAATAATCTAGATTCAGTAGCATTTGTGATATCTGTCAGCTTTCAAAATGCAGTTTTGTAGCTAATCTTGAGATTCTGTGAGCTTCGGGCTACAGTATGAACATTCCTGTGATGTTCTAGTGACACCTTTACAGGGAGTGTCCAAGAGTAAAAAGACCCCGTTCCTCCGTCGTCTCGTCAAGGCCACTGCTCCACCCTGCCAGCCCTCCCTGGCAGCTGACTTTCCTCTACACCTTTCACCCCACCTAGAGGCACCAGTATGTGGCTGCCATGAAGGGATGGCACGACTTCCATACACTATTCCACCCAGAGCCTGTGTGACAAATACTGTCAGCTAGATGTGAGGGGCAAAGCAGTGACTGAAAACACACTGCATCTCTGTCCTTGCCAGGCTGATATTCTGGTCACTAAACAGGCTAACAACCAAGAGCATGGAGATACCAGCAAGAGCATTAAGTGCCCTTTCTGGTCTAACATGGCCTAGATGATGAAGGAGTACTTCCCTTCAGCCTAAGGGCTGAGTTAACAAAAGGAGAAATTACATATCTGGGAATTGTTTTAGACGGTAGGTGAGACTCTTCGAAGTCCCTGACTCTTTTGAGCCCTAAAATTTTCACTGCACTCTATACAAAATAAACAAAGCATGGCCATGTCAGGGAAAAGAGAAGATATGAGATTCTATAATCCTTAGGAATGATACAATATTACATAATTAATGATATAAAACATAGACAATAAAACAATAATATGGCACGCATACCTACACTGCTTACCTCAAATCTCAGAGCAGACATTGCTAATTGATCGTGGCACTCTTTGCAACTGAGCCTGGGTCCTCTTTCAGCCTAGTGCCCTAGGCAGCCATGAGCAATACTGGGGACTGGCATGCAAGCTAAAAGTTCTGCATACTCCTTACCTAAGGCATTATAATTCCCTTCTGGCTGACAGAATACAATCCTGTGTCAGTGGCTTTAGGGAAATCCAATTCTCTGGGCTGATCTTGGCAGCTACCCTTAGGAAAACAGAAAGAAAGAGAGAAAAAGACAGAGAAGAATCGCTTTTTAAATATTTGGTTTCCAAATGTATTTATTTGCAACTCTGGGTCTACTGACCATATGCATTGCATCTGTTCTGGGTTGGGATTCAAACAAGATTTAGGATTTATTAGCTTAAAAAAATACATGTCTCAGTATCTCCACAAAAAGATGCCAGGGAGAAGCCTGGCACTCCCAAGGACACATGTCTCTCTCTGCAGAGTGTTTGGGTCCCTTTGCCATGAACCAGTCTCATGGCTTGATTTAAAAGGAGGAGGAGAGGAAGCCTCAGTGTGCAAGCTGCCAGTCCCCTAGTGTGAATCATATGCCCTGGCTGGTTTCGCACACCCTGCTGGGTTGCAGAGCTTTGTGGAGGCTGTGCCTGTCCCAAGGCAGTGGAGAGGCTTAGACCATTTGCCAGGTCCTACTGGGTGGTCTCACTCTGCAGCTTCTATGGAGGTTGAGCCTCTCACCTTCAGCCCTTGGGCTTTCCCTGTGGCCTCTGAACTTTCTCAGTTGCTACATACCCCCTCCCTCCACTGGCCTTCCCGCCACACCCCATCAAACAGGAAGAGAGGACACAAGCCAGCACACTTGGGTCTGGGCCGTTGGATATCTACCAGACTCAGGCAGGTATCGGGGTTCTCTGTTCTCTGTTTTCCTAGCTGTTAAATGGGAAATGGAGGTGATGTTATCCCCATGGTGGTCAAATGACTGAGGTCTCATTCTGGTCAGTATCAGCGTACAGGGTCTGCTGTTTCAAATGATGGTTTAGCTGACACCAAACCTGTAACTATAGTTTATTTAACTTTGACAAAAAGCCACAAGACTGAGGTTATGTCTAGTGTTAATTGTCAAGCTGGCAGAATCTAGAATCACCTATAACATGAGTGTCTGGGCATGCCTGTGGGGGGGGTTGTTTGCCTTTCCTTTGTTTTAATTTTACTTACTTTTATTTATGTGTACATGTGTGTACCTGCTTATCTGTATGTACCATATACATGCAATACCCACGTAGGCCAGCAGGGGTGCCACACCCCCTGGAACTGCAGTTATAAGAAGTTGTGAGCTGCCCAGTGTAGGTGCTGGGAACCAAACCCAGATCCTCTGCAAGATCAGCAAGTGGTCTTAGCCACTGAGCCACCTCTCCAACCCCATGGGGGAATCTGTCTTAATAGCATTGAGGTGGGAAGACCCACCCACCCTGGGTGGCAGATTTCCTTACCTACACAGGCAGAGAAAAGGCACTAGTGACAGCTCTCATCGATCCATGCTCTTGGCTGTGACTGTGATGCAACCAGCAACTCAAGCTCTTGCTGCCTTGACCTTCCCGCCATGATGGTCTGTGCCCTTGAACTGTGAACCAAAGGAAGTCTTCATTCCTTAAAGTTCTTCAGGTGGAGTACTTAATCACAGCAATGGGGAGAAAAACAAATATGGGTTTTCATGGACAGAAAAGTCCAGATTGCCTCAAGGACCCACACAGGGCATGGATTTTCTGATCATAGCCATGGACTCTGGGGCTCATATGGTCTGAGATGGGTCTTGGGAATTTCCTTGGTAAACTAACATCTCAATGGGTCAGAGGTCTGCTGAGTGCCCCTTGAGAGCCATTCTGTATAAAGAAAGATACTTGGCTGTTTCTCAGAGAGAAAAAGTGGGCTTCCAAGAGGTAAAAGGAGCTGCCCCCAAGACACACAAGAAGTCATTAGCTGAGCTGGGATTTGACACAGCCTCACCCAGTTCTAAGGTCACATCAAGGAGCCACATTTGTAGCTGTTTTTCCTCAGAGGGCAGCTTCCCCCTGCTGCAAACCGTCCTGGCTCTCCAGTAGCCTGTCACCTCTCACCCGAAAAGAATTTGGGTGCAGAGTTTGGGTGCACTCGCTGAGCACATGTATGAGGCCCTGAGTTTCATTCCCAGTGCTACATAAAACAACAGCATGGTGGCTGGAGGACAGATGCAACAAGGGTGGCTTGAAATTCTATCACTGGTGCTTGGGAGCTGTGTGAGTGGCAGCTGTTCAGCCTTCCCAAGCTTTGGTTGTCTTGTCCTGGGGTCTGCAAGGCGTCCATTTGCTGGCATGCCCTTCTCTGCCTGCCTCACTGGATTTTTGGTCTCCACTGGTACCGGTGAAGGAGGACTCAGGAGGGGACAGTCAGGCCAGGGTACCGCCTCAGCCTCATCAGAGAGGCACAATTCCAAGGGGTCAGCTTTTGTCCAGCACCTCCACCTGCCACTCCTATACCCCAGAGTTTGCAAGCAGCACCACATGTGGCTGGAGGAGACAGTCGTGCCCCCCCCCACTATTCTTACTTGCAGTAAGCCTCTCCAGCTCCCTATTTGAGGGGCCTCCATTCTCTGGGCCCCAACTGAAGCATTCAGTCTCCTCATCTACACCAGGAAACTCCATCTTACATTAACAAAATGTGGTTTTGGGCCAACCCTGGCCCACAGCCTATTTGTATAAATAAAGCTTTATTGGAATGCAGCCTTGTCCATTCATTTATGTTTAGTCTATGGCTGCTTTCATGTTACAATGGTAGATTGAAATAGCCGCTCCAGAGACCATTTGGCCTTCAAGCCTAAACGTTTGACTGCCTGGCCTTTTACAGGAAGCTTGCCAAGCCTTGAACTCTATTCTGGGGTAAGATAGTTGGTGACAAGCCCTTGATACTATGCCTGGCACACAGGAAACTGTCAATCAGGCCTGGCTCTTCTTGCCTGAGTTCAGTGGCAGCCATGTGCATTATCTGAGCCAGGGAAAATGGGAGCTGGAGTGTGGGCTGAGGGGGAGGGCAACCATCTGCTTCATAGGATGCTGGGTCACAAAAATCCTTTATAAAACAAGGTTTCTAGATGACTCTCCACTTCCTGGGCAAGAATCTACTCTTCTCCTTCTCCCTCTCAGCCTCTAGCAGGGAGTCCCAGTGGGGCCAGCATCCATAAATGTTTGCCGTTGGATGAACAAATCCAATTAACCATCCATTGGTTGGGGTGGAACTTTACAGAGATGCAAGTCAGGCTCCTTCGGGATGCTGCAGCTGTTCCTGAGTCTTCTCAGCCTTTTCTCCAGCAAGGCTTCCGCAATCCCGCCTCTGCTCGTAGGCACCGCCACTGCCTCCATTTTCTCTCTCTAACCTTCCACCTTCAGACTCAGCCACTTCAAGCCGCCTCTGCGCAGCCTCCAGTCCAAAGTCATCTTTCCTATTCCTGAGTGCCATCATGCTTCTCTTGTTCTAGGATGCAGCTGCCCAGGGCTCCTCCTACCTGCCACTGTCACCTGCTTCTTCCACATGCCCAGTGTGACCCAGTGCCCCTTCCTGCTCCATCTCCCCTTCAACTCTCCCATGCAATGGCCCAGCACCTTACCGTCTTTCTGGGACCCCTCACTACACTTTTATGGCTCCCACCTCCTGCCCAGAATGCTTGGTTGCACCTCTGCCACAGGCAAGACCCTACTGTTCTCCAGAGCTTAACCTTCCCAGGGAGCAGAATCTTACTATACCCCTCCAAGCTGTTTCTCTTAGAGTCCCTGGAATGTTGCACTGCTGTCTTGGGAAATTTTGAGTGCTTGTCTATTGCCTGCCCATGCCAGGCCATGGATGCTCTGGGTGAGCAGATATGTCTAAATGAGGGGCACAGCCCTGGACTCAAAACACAGCAGGTACCCAAGCAATGGAGCCCCCTGCCTCCACCAACCCAGGTCCTTTCTGCCTGTTTGCCTTGCAGCATCCTGATCCTCCAGAAAGATGATGGATCCAACACCTATGAATTCAACTCGAATGTGATCAAAACTATTCAGAGAAAATCTGTGTCTGTTTTTGAACCTGTAGAGAGCGCCTTCTCCCCTTGGCCCTGAATTGTGTCACATAGCAATCATCAACACAGCATCTGCATTGTATTAGGAAGTGTAAACAGCCCAAGAGGGTTCAAGTCTACAGTGGCTGTGTATGTGCCATGCAAAGGCTACACAGAGGACCTCAGATTTGGGTGTCTACAGCAGACATGGCGGTACTGTAGCCAATCCCATGTGAATACTGAGGGGGAAATGCCTGTGTCCAAGTTTTCTATCACCGGAGTGTACTGTCCTTTTATCTACTTGTTGGCTAAGTACTTGGAAATCTTACAAAGCTCCAAGCAATACTTGGAATGAAAACCAATTGTTTAAACACTCACATTGAAGCATATTCTTTCAAGAGATGCTGCCTCTTGCTTAGATCCTTGAGCTCGCTGGGAAATATGCTTGCAACCCTGTCAGTTCATGGGATCCATGTCAGCTGGGATGTTGAGTCAATGGAGTGATAGACACTGGGCTTTGTTCTGAGAAAGACATGGCAGCTTGTCCCTTGGCTGTTTTTGTTTACCTTTCTCTATGAAAGAGCATGTCAATCAAACAGAAATGCAAATAGACACAGGTGCTTCAAGAAAAAGTCAAATAACTTCTAGGTCATAGAAGTGTATCAAGGGAAGCCACCCAGTGCCCTGCCAGAATCTTTCATGAGAAATCGAGAATAGAAATTTCTCCCTATAAGAAAACTCCTGGTGCCAACACCATTGATAAATTTTTAAATGCCAAAGCTGGAAGAAGAAACAAAGGTCCTCTCTCATGAACCCAGCTGCCTGGCATTAGTTTGCAGCTTTCTGGCTTTGGAATCAGCCCTGGGTACTTGGTTTCTTCACAGTCTTCTCTACCCACCAGGCTTGTTTTCATATTAGGGTCATTTCACAAGATGGGGAAACTGAGACTCAAACCCACATGCCTAGAGCTACTGGTAAAAATAGATCAATACTCAAATCCAGCTCTGTCTGGGTCCTTAGACTAGCCACATCAGTTAGAAGCTGTCCCCTGGGGTCCGGGGCACAGAGGGTGAGTGGCTTGCTGCTCTGAGGCTGGGCTCACCTCTCTATAGCATCTAGCTGAAGACTCCTTCCTGCAAACTCAGCCTCTAGCTATGGACTCAGAGCCTGCTCGGCACTGTCCTCTGGTGCCACATGAGAACCAGGCACATAGACCATCATGGATGCAGGGCCCATGCTGCTATGTGGAAGGGCAGATTGAAGATGGGAGACAGAGGCTCTGCATGCTCCCTGTCCTTCGGTCTGTGTGACCAGTCTGCTCCCTGGCTCCCTACCTCCCCCCCCCCACAACCCAGTCTCTTTGCTCCCCTCTCTCCATTCTCTCTTCCCTCGTTCCTTGTCCTTACCCTTCTCACTTGCCATCTCCTTACTTCCACGTTGTTCCTTCCCCATTTCTTCTTTTCAATTCCTCTCTGCCCTTTTCTTCCCTTTTCCATCCTTCCTCCCTTTTGTTTTCCTTTCTATCTGCTCTTTCTATCTCTCATGGAATAACACGCAAAAGCCCTTCATTCTGACTTTCTTCCAACATCACATACAGATCAAATAAAGAGACCAGGAAGAGGGACACCTTCCTTCCTTTAAACCCTTTGCTCTTGGGAAAGCACCGGGGGTTCCCAGAATAGCCTCTCTGTCCCCGTGTCTCTCGATTCTCTGTGTCCCTGTTTCTTGCTCTCCTGTGCTCTCTCTCTCTCTCTCTCTCTCTCTCTCTCTCTCTCCCTGTCTCATGACTTGGCATCCTCTGGCAAGTTAAGTATTTTTCCAGGCACAGCTGAATCGGTGTGTAGAAGGCTGAGAAATCCAGCTAAAGGCGGCTTTCATCTGAAAGTCACTAACATGCCTTGTTCTTCCCATCATTATAATATTTCTTTTCTGTATGCAACAAATGCACACAGAATTTCTTATTGATGTCATTTGAAGGAAAAGCCCCTCTGGACCTCAGATCTCTGGAGTTCTCTTAGCATGTCCTGAGAAGGGCAGCTGGCTCTGCTCACCAGCTCCTATACTCCAGGGAATGCATCTCTTGAGCTGGGCACACAGCACAGTAAAGATCCTGAAAAGTGCCCTGCTGGAGATCATCACATAGCCTTGAGTTGAAGCCTAAAATGACAAAGACTCTTCATACTGTCTTGGAGATTCTTTGGGGGTGGAGGTGGGTTGAATCACAGAAACAAAGCTGGAAAAACCCCTCCTGGGGCAAATATAGACCACACCCTAATACATTCCCACTTCTCACAGACAGTAACAGGAAAACTTTTGTCCCAGCCTTTGTGACAGCTTACCTGTTATCTTCTATCATCTTACTGCAGGATTCTGGGCAATTTATTCCCCAATCTGAGATGTCAATCCTCTATATATAGGATAAGATTATTGTTTTCCTTGCCAGTTATATTGTCTGTTATTTTGAAACTCATGGTCTCTGTGGGATTTAGGTGTTTAAAACCCAGTAACCATGGGCTTAGAATAGGCCTTATGAAGAGTAAGAAGCAAAAATGGTTTGGATTATTTTTCAAGTTTAGTGTCAGAGCTTACATTCCAGAAGGAAGGCAGAAACGCATGGAATGCTGTTCTTCACCACCTCCTCCTCAGCCGTGACAGACATTACAAATCTATCACTAGATTTCAGACTTTCCAGTTGATCAATACTAAAATGAATAGCACAGCTTATTCACTTGCCATTTTTTTTACAGAAGGAGAAACAGACTTCCTAATCCAAGTGTAATGGTTAGTTTTGGTTGTCGGTTTGGCTAGACCTGCACTCAGTTAAGAGACATGACTCTGGGTTAGTCTGTGAAGAATATGTCCAGACATTATTAACCATCAACCAGACATGAAGACACCAAGGATAGGCAGTATTTGTTGTTTGTGTCTTGCTGATGAGTGAATCTACACTGCTGCCGTCACGCCGATATTGCCGTTACACTTCACAGATGACAGACTTCTATTTCTTCCATCTTCTAATGTAGACTCAATTCCAGAAGCTCTCCAAGAATCTTCCTGGGTTTCAGCACTACATTGGGACTATGGAGGTACACAGCTTCATAGACTGAGTAACTGCAGTCTTCTTGGGCTGTCCTCTACACAGACATCCATTGTGGGACTCCCCAGCCCCTATCATGTAAGCCATGATGTAAATCTCCTTTTCGAATACACATGCATTCTAGCCATTCTGTTCCTCTAGAGGATCTTGCCTACCATACTTAGAAACTCATGTCAAGTGCCTCATTGGCTCCAGAGACAAAACCTCAACCCCTTCCTCCTATAGCTGCACTCTGTGTAGTGGGATATTCACTTTGTCTCCTTCTGTAACACTGACCACACCCATTGGGGGTGGAGCCAGGGGCGGAAGTGACCTGCGGAACTAGGTCGGAGGAGGTGTGGGAGAGCATTCTCTTGCCAGACAGGGGACAGGAGGACATCCAGAGGAATTCTTGGAAGCAGGAACCTCTTGATGTTCACCTGTCTATGTTGTGAGTTATTTCTTCCTGAATAAACATCTGTTCGGCCTAATTGTTTATCTTGATCCTTATTAAACCGTGATAACTCTGAACTCAGTCCTTTCCACACATGATATCACTCATCCTTTGTGATGCCCCAAGAAAGAGACCTGAAGCTGGCCATCCCAGTTCATCCCGTTTATAAATGGTAACCCTAGCGTGTGAAGCTAGGGCACCTGCCTCCAGTGGTCACAAGGTATGAGCCTGGGCTCGTCTAACTCTAGAGATCATACTCTGTTGACTTTCCAAGCCACATCCCCACAAACAGGAGTGAGTTTAGCTTGTCAGACAAGGTTGTGGCCACCACAAGGGCCATCTCCAGGACTCCAGGAGGATCAAAGCCAAGCCTCCTCCTTTCCAGTAAAGACTTTCACTCCTGCTGGATTCTGGGGTCCTGCCAGGCCTGGAGTCCATCTCCTGGGAAAGGCAGCACATGCTATTTTGATAGTGAGCCTGTGCCATGAGCAAAGTGATGGACAGGCCTTTTACACATCTCAGAAGTCAAGTTCACAGAGTCATTTCCTGTTTGGCTCACACTGTGGGCAGAAGCCCAAAGGCCCAGGATTTCTAACTCTCTCATCAGCCTAATAGGAGCACAATTACCAAAGACAGGATCCAAATTTAGGAGCAGACACTTCTGGAACTCAGAGGGTTTGTGACTTTAAAGAGGAGCAGACTGTTGACACGAACTGTGGATAGTGCTGTGTTTCTGAGGAACAGAGCTGTCCACACTGCTAATGGCAGAATCATTAGGTCATGGCTGAAGTCCAGCAGTGGCTAAAATAAAAACAAAAAACAGCAGCTTGGGAACATGCCAACTTATCTAAATTAACCAGAGAGTTTAGTTCTTTAACTGTAAATCACAAGTTCATTTAAATGTATCAAAGATAAAGAGGCATTCCAGGAGCCACAGAGAAGCCCAAGGATGTTCTTACCCACATTTTATCAGGACACTAGTGGAGAAATAAAAGGCATTGGTAGAGATGGCATCCATCAGTGTAGACATGGTGTAGTGGACAGCAGCAGCAGCAGCATAGACAGCAGCATCCGTGTAGACAGCATCATCAGTGTAGACGGCAGCATCAGTGTAGACAGCTACAGTGTAGACAGCTGCAGCAGCTGTCATCAGTATGCAGTCAAAACCATCAGCTAAGTTTGACACTGAGACAGAAAACACCAGTATGACCCAGACTGACCATACACTTGCATGTCCATGAGTGAAGCCAAATGATCAGGGTTTGATTTCCAGCCTCGTCATAAGACTTGTGTGAATAATCTCTCCTCTGGATATGTGAGTTTCCCCCTACAAGATACATGGGAGGAGACCAGATGATAACAGTTAGCCCAGAGGCCAGCAGAGCTAAGGACTGGTGAGCCAGGCTTAATTTTAAGTGTTCTTCCTGTAGCAGCCCTGATTTCAGTTACACTATGAAATAAGTGCCCTTACTACCCACCTTCCATTCTCTAACTAAAGAAACTGAGGCACAGAGCAACACTTTGCTTCCAGTAGCAACATGGGATGTGGAAGCTAGGATGTAAACTCTGGTGACCTGGTCAGTCCCAGTGAGATGCAAAATCTCTGTGCAGACAGAGAAATACCTGTGCCACTGGAGTTCTCAAGACATGATCAATTGCGATGCAGTGTTTTTTTCCCTCTGTCCTACAAGAATGGCTTTCTCTGTGCACATTTTTAAAATCTGATATAAATAGCTTTTAATTTTTCTCCCTTTGTCCCCTTTCCAAATATCAGCCAATACTGGAGAGAAATTGGTTCTGGTCGACAGTGACAAGGTCAGGGCTCCTTTGGAGGATGCTTGCCAGTGCAGGCTCTGTCCTGGGCTGAAAAATCACAGCATTTATTTTAAGCTGAAACATTCTTATATTTAAAGCTTGTCATCAGGCCGAAGTTTGTTTATTGCATTCCATAATTATGATGAATATATTTTAAATAGAAAAAGATTTAAAATGTAGGACAGCTGCAAAAAAAACATGATGCCAATCACTGTGAGGCAGTCACATCTGGAGAGAGCCACATCTGGAGTCAGAACTTGGGTGGGAAAGGGTTGTTTTGCATTTTTATGGCCAGATGCATGCAGATTAGATGTACCTTATAAACTTCACCCAGACAACTGTCAGGGCCAATCAGCTTTAATTGAATGGGACATTTTCTCTAGCAACACCCCCTGAGCCCAGGCCAAGAATCCCCCCTGCATCACGCATGGGCATAGCACGTTCTGTTAGCTGTACATAGAGTGATCTGCCAAACACAGGCCAAATGCAATACTGGACTTCATTCCACAAAGACTCCAATTAGACCAGAATGAAGTCTGGAAATCTCTGAATGACCCCCTTGGCCCTGTCACATGGAGAAAGGACCAGTAGAAAGGGGAGTAGGAGCATTCACTCCGTGTTGCATCTCTACACGTTGAACACTTACTGTGTGGTGCCATACATAGTATTCATGTCCCATACATACTCCCTCTAGCACCTTGCAACAGTCCTGGGGCTGGGGATGTCTCTCCCATTTGCCAGACTGGGAAACTGAACTTCAGAAGGCCAGTAGGAGAGTCTGATCTACATTTAAGAGCCAGGAAATCTCAAGAAGTCCCATCATCCAGTTTCATTAGAATGGTGGCAGCCTCAGCCCCTCCTGGGACCTGCAGACATGTGGGAGGGCATCGAAGGCTATTGTGATGTCTGAAAAGACATGGCTACCATTACCACCAAGGCCAGGAATGCCAAACATCTTGCAGCATAGAGGATAGAGTGCTAATAAATAGCCTTTCTCATTTATCAACCCTGGCATCTCGAAGGCCAGCACCACAGTTAGGGAGACTGTAAGCAGGGGTATAAATCAATAAATGTTGAGTATTTTCTTAGTCTGGATTGCCAAGATATTGCATACTGATGCCCACAGTATGTCCAGGTGTCGATCATAATAACGGAGACGACAGAGAAGGAAAGAGGAGGGGACAAACTTTCTTCCTATGAAACATCCTTTTAATGTTAGCCTGCAAGTCCTACCAAGGCCATTACCATTACTTCTAAGATCCACCAATCAAAGCTGGGCTTTGCTATGAGTATAAGTGAGTAATATATATTTCACAGCCCAGATTTCTATTTCCTAAGTATGAAACAAGGCAACCTCAGAAAAGCAATCAACCCTAACATAAATAATGATGTCCAGTGTTGTGTCTTTCATTCCACGAGTTTGACACGTGCCATAGCAGAGCCTCGTGGCAGCTGTCTGATGTGTTATTGTGCTGACTTTTAGAGAATATAGAGGGACTAAGGCTTAGAATTGTAAAGGAGCAGTCCAAAATAATACAATGAGCAAGTGCACAAGCAAATCTTGAGCCTGACTTGACAAACCGAACTCACGGGAATCATGTGTTTTTGATGTTGCAAAACAAAGAATACCATAGCTAATCTTCAGTGACAAAATTTAAACCAAAGATGTTGGGTTTTTTTGTTTGTTTGTTTGTTTGTTTTGTTTTGAATTGCCTTTGAAACTGGTTTTACTGGGATTCTTGAATGACTGAGTAGCCAAGAGCAGGAGCATGCCAGTCTCAGCCAGCACAAGCAGAGATGGAGGTCTTTTGATATAGGTACTGTTGTTTGTGTCTAGGGCTGGTATCAAAGAGTTCCCACAAGTCCGAGGCCTGGAATGAAAGAACCTGCTGATTTGATTACAACAAATTCTATTAAGGAAAAGCCTCTTCCAGACAGAGGTTTTCTTCAGCCTTAGCCCTCCTGCAGATGTGCTCCTCAAGGAGAATGCTGTTTTGCAAGTTGTCTTTTTATGACTCAAAAACAATTCAGCAATATACAGCAAGGTTTTACATGTAGAGCTTGCAAAGTCAGATACCTCGGGGTGATCAGATGAGGGAGATGAACAGTCTGGATACACAGTTTCGTAGGGATAGGTAAGGACCCAGAGGGAATTGAGGAACCTGTACTGGGGTCAGCAGCCCGTTATTTCATAGAGTCGTTAGACTGGTACTTTTTTGTGTTTTTTGTTTGTTTGTTTGTTTGTTTGTTTGTTTGTTTTGTTTTTAGCTTTTTAAAAAAAGAAATTGTGGAATTTGGGCATAAAGTCTGCAGGCATTTGAAAGTTGATTAATTCCAATTTTTGTTTATTGTAAACAAAAGATGAATTGTGTGTGGCAAGTAAAGAATACCTGCATTTTGATGTGGCCTTTGGGCTGCTGGATTCTCCCTCTGGGTTCCATCCCCAGAAATCATCAGAGCCATCAGTCTTTTCACAGATGAGATGCGACAGTTACAGCTTTTCTGTTCCCCCCCCCCCTTGATGCTCCATGTGATCTTCCTAGTTGAAGGAGTCAAATGGGCACTGGAATGACACAGGACAAACAACCAACCAAAAGAGAAACTTTGTCTTTAAGATAACAAGGTTTTAAATAAGGGGAGAACAAGCAGGACGTGGGGGCACTTACGTTTAGTCCCTGCACTTGGGAAGCAGAGCTGGGTGGATCTCTATGAGCCCCAGGCCAGCCATAGCTATATAGTGAGACTCTGCCTCAAAAACGAATAAAGGCTGTGTTGATGTCTGTAGCTCCTGAGACCATGGAGGGCCATGCCAATGTCAGGGGCCTGGGCTGCTACCTGGGGCCATGCTGGTGTTCGAGGGCCATGCTCCCATGGAGTCCTGCCAATCCAAGTGACCTACACTGCCACCTGGAACCATGGTGACATCTGGACCCATGGCCTAGGACCATGTCTGGGTCTGTGGTCCTATCACAGCTGGGGTCTGTATTGATGTCGATGGCCTATGTTGCCACCAGAACCATGCTGATCTTAGTGGCCTTCACTGTCACCAGGGGCCATGGTGTTGTCTGGGCCAGAACTGCTCCTGAGGGCCATGTCTGGGTCTGTGGCCCTACAGCAGCTGGGGTCTGAGTTGACATCCATGGCTACTGTTATCACAGAGGGCCATGCACATGACTGGGGTCTGGTCAGCCCCCTGGTCCTGCTGGAGTCCATGAGGATATCACATTAGCACAGGGGGTCACCAGAACTATGCTGTGCTGAGCCAGCCCTTCACTGTCCCTGGGATAGCTGTTTCTGCCCCTCACTAGATACTGCAGCAGGAGAGGTTCTGCCTCTCAGGGGAGAGCTGTGTCTCTCACCCCCCCCACACACACACTTGAGTAAGATGGTCCCACTCCTCACACAGGCATGCACCTCATGGGCAGCACACTAGACTTGACCCTGTGGTCAGGATACAGGTGAGCAGAAGAGCTAATCCCCCCCCCCCACCATGCCTCCTACCCCCGTGCTGCCTGCCATGCCTCCAACAACAATTGAGAGAGAGGGCCCTGTAACTAGCTTGGGCGAAACTGTACAGCTGACCCTGGTGGTGTGAATGTGGGTGAACTGGATTGGAGGACCCAGGAGCAGAATTGGCCCTGCTCCTTGCTGCAGGCTGCATTGGGTGAGCTAGCCAGGGCGGTGGGCAGTGCTGGAGAGCTCATCTGGGTAGCAACAGTGAGGGAGAGCTGGTGAGCTGACCAACCCAGCTACCATCCAGGCCCAGAACCAGGGCTGTGAGTGGGCCCAGCCCAACATCTACCTTATCTGTGAACTGTTGGAGCATGCGAAGGGGACAAACCTACTGACCTAGAACAGCAGGATCATCTCCATGACATGGGACAACAACATGATGTGAGAGAACAGTGATGTGGAAGAGGCCAGAGGCCTCCAGCCAGACAATGACGCGAGGCAATGATCATTTCCAAGCAAAGAATGGACTGAAGGGCAAACGTTGTGACTCAAGGGGCCACACTACAGCTTCCACAGCAAGATGCTTCTCCTTTTTCACCCTTGGTTGTTGTTTTGGCTTGGTTGGTTTTTGGTTTTCTTTTAACGTTGGTTTTGTTTTAAGGGGAGGTTGCAGGGCAGATTGGAGAGGATGGGAAGATAAGTGGGATCAGGGTGCATGGCATGAAATCCGCAAAGCATCAATAAAAGTTAAAATTTAATAAGGGGAGGACATTTAAGGAAGTGGGCTCACTGAGGAACAGCCACCGGGAATTTAAGCTGAGGTGGCAGGGAGGAGGTGAATCGTTTGCTGGCTAACTGGAGAGTGGGATCCTTCCTCTCTGCAAGGACTATTCTGGACACATTCTTATCTAACCAAAAGCAAACCTGGGGAACAATATAGAACGGTGGGGGAAACAATGGGGCCAGACCCCAGGTTGAAAATCTGCACCTACCAAAGTGTGACTTTGGGCAAGTGACTGGCTCTCTCTCAGCCTCAGTGTCCTCAGCTGCAAAATGGGGACAAAAGTTAGGCCTATGCTACATTCAAGAGTCATTGTGTGTCACCCACTAGACTGGGAAACAGCTACGGATGTTGACTTTGTAGAAGGGTTTTCACTTTTTACTAGGCATCGTCGCTGCAGGAGCTGCAAACTTGACCGCTCATTTGTAACACCTGCAGCTTGTCCAGGACTTAACAATTACATGCACACAGCGGGAGATATCCGTCCCACAGAGAGAGCTTCCATTCATGCCCAACCCAGAGATGCTGTCATCTGCAAAGCTGGGATGCCAGCAACAGGGCTGAGCTGTCTAAATAATAGGATGTTAATGAAAGGATTGCATGGTAGCTGTATAATTTCTTCTCTGGCAAGATAGGTGCTGTGGAGAAAGTCCCAGCAAAGTTCCAGGATAACTCTGAGTGCCTGCAAACAGATTTTACAGAGGAAAAACTCCAGAGGGGCTGGATTACAGGGTGGGCTGGGTCAGAGGTGCAGGGTTTCTCCCCCATTCATTTACCATGTACAATGATGGCTTCTTTCCCAAGACTCAGCAAGATGACACCAGAAGTCTCTGGTGTCTGTCCCAGACAGCAGCACCTGGAAGAAGACTTGCCCTAGTTTCTTTTCCTGTTGCTGTGGTAAAATACTCTGACAAAGCGACTTAAGGGAGAAAGGGCTTCTTCTGGCCAACAGTTCCAGGTGACAGTCCAATGTGGTGGGGAAGTCAAGGAGCTTGAAGAATATGTTCACCACGAGAGATGAAATCAGAGGGCCATGCTGAGCCAGCCCTGCCCTTCCCTGGCCCAAGAAACGCTATCCTTGCTTCTCACTGGACATTACATAAGGAGAGCTGGCCTCTGATCGCTGGGGAGATGGCCCCACCCTGCACCACAGTCAAGTGATAGCATAGGAGAGCTGACTCCACCCCCTCACCTGGAGCAGGTGACCCCAGTAGTCTGGACTTCGCTACTACCCAGGCCCACAGTCGGACCTTGGGTTGGCTCACCCTAGCATCTACCCCATTAGGACCTGCTGGAGCTGTGAAGAGACAGGTCCTGTGAAACAATACCTACAAGATCTCCAAGAGTCAGTGCTGCCATGGGATACCCCACAGGAGTTCTGGTGAGGATCCAGTGATGGTGGTGTACCAGAAACCAGAGGCCTTGAACCAGGCCAATGATTCGTTGCAATGAACATTTGCTAGTAAAATTGATGGAACAAAAGTGTACACTATATGACACTACAAGGCCCCCATGCCACCAGGATAAATGAAGAGGTGTTGGAGAGGAACGAAGGAGAATTGAGGAGATTTTTTTTTCTTTTCTTTGGGGGGAGGGTTGTTTTGTTCTTGTTCTTGTTTCTTTGTTCACTTGCTTGCTTTGCTTTGTTTTCTTTTGGGAGTGCTTCAGGGGTGAGGGGAGCATATGGGGGACCTGGAGGCGAGTGGAATTGGGGTGTATGGTGTGAAATTCCCAAAGAATCAATAAAGAAGTTAAATTAAAAGTATATAAAAGTTAAAGAGAGAGAGAGAGAATTTGTATTCACATCACATCCACTGTCAGGAAGCAGAGGGAGATGCACTTGTGTTTTCTATTGCTTGATTCCCTTTCTCCAGTTCCACAGTACAGGATCCTCTGCCCAGAGAAAGGTCCTGCCCAGCAGGTGGGTTTTCCCACCTCTATTAACTCAACCAAGCTAAACTGAGCATAGCCATACCCAGGACAACCATCCCCCCGTGATTTTAGATCTGTCAGGTTAACAACACTAACCATCACAAGGACCAAGAGCCTCTCTAGCTCACGTCCAGGAAGCACAAAACTTTGACTTCCTCCTGCCTAGCTCACTACCCTTGACCTGGTGATGGTACAGTTCTGTGGGGATGGAGTAGGAGAGGAGACAGGAAGAGGGGGAGCTCTATAGGCAGAGGCACCACCTCATCCAATCTAGATTTTCTTGGAAGGGAATGTTGAGTTAGGTTCCCTAAGCAAAGCTTAAACTTCATCTTCCTTGTCTGTGTGTTCAACATTAGCAGGGCACAGAGGACCAAGACAGTGAACTAACAGTGCTTTATCACACTCATAGTTACTGTGGGGGACTGCAACCCAAGACTGAGAAATCTGGGTGTCAGTCAGCAGGGAATATGCACTGAAGGATGGAGGGGTTTCTCCATGGTATCTGTTCGCCTCTGGTCCAAGGCCATCCTTCTGGTGCTGTTAACTTTGCCCTGAACTCAGGCCTGGTGTCTTCCACTAGTGGGTTGCAACCTCTTTGTCAACTGTCTCTAAAAGATATTTACATTATGATTCATAACAGTACTAGAATTACAGTTATGAAATGACAACAAAAATAATTTGATGGTTGGGGGGTCACCACAACATGAGGAACTGTATTAAAGGGTCACAGCATCAGGAAGGTTGAGAATCGCTGCCCTGGAATGAAGAAGGTGGCAGGCATATGCAGGCAGAGGTCAGTGTCTGGGGATGTGGGCAGGGAATGGAGCCTGGGCTGGAGGGCAGCAATTGGAACTGTCTCCGCCATGTCTTTGGCTGACCTAGTCCAGGCACAGCCCTTCTTGGCATGAGCCCCAGGGGACAGGATGAGCACCACTTGAATATGAATTTTTCATGAATTCTTCGTAGACTCCAGGGTGTCCTTCATCACTTGCAGAAGTCTTCTAGATCTCTCCTTTTTGTCTCCTGGGCCATTCTTCTGGGAACACCTTTGGAATCACTGTAGTTTGAAAACAACAACTGTAGCTAGTACAATAAATACCGTTAAGAACAACAGCTTTGCCCCTAGAGTTCGAGGATCCAGAATGGCGCCTGACTCACCTGGCTCATCTGACCCTCAAAGCAGCCCAGTGGGATAGGTGATGTCACCATCCCCATGTCATAGATGGGGAAGTTGAAAGACAGAGAAAGAAAAGACTTCTCCGAAGTTAACACGGTGATTCTGAGGAGAAATCCATCCCAGGGAAGCAGTGGCCCCCTAAAAAGTGCTCAGAACAACGTACTGCTCCCAACTGTTCTTAGCACACTGTCTGTGGAGGTGAGGGACAGGTGAGTCTGAGTGTGTGCTGAGCTTTCTTAGGGCACATAGTAGGTATGAGAAAATGGGGGATTAAATGGGGGGAATAGCCCTTTTAGAGGTCCTTCTCCTGCTAGTCCATGGACAACGGAACAAATGTATGAAGTGCACGGACGTCCTGAGGAGCTCGGACGCCAGCAAAGGCCACGATGGCCTCAAGTTCTTTTCTCCATGCTGTGGGGCCTGTGGTTGGGCCCTGGCTGTGGAGAGCAGAACCACAGAGACCAGTGCCTTTAATGTGGCTCAGCATCATGTTCCTGGCTGTGGCCTCTGCATGGTCACTGACCATGGCTGACCATAAGGGGCTGTGGCTGAGAAAGTGACCCACACTGCTCATATTCCACACTGTGGAGGCCGCACAAGCATGCCGCATGGGGACATTTTAAGTTTCTAGTAGCCACTTCTAGAAAGTACAAAGAAACAGGTGAAGTTAATTTTTGAAGTATATTTTTCTTAGCCTAATATATATCTAAGAATACTTTCAGTGTATAACCAATATAAATCCCCATTTTTTTTCAGTTCAGCATGTATTTTTACAACACATTTCAACTTTTAGATGAAAATAAAAAACAAAGTAACTGTTACAGATGAGCATGTCCCCCCATATCCTAGAACTTGGCCCCTTGTGCAGTAGTGTGGAAAGGTGGGAACTCTTACAAGCAGGCACAATACCCGTGCACATAAAACAAAATAAAACATTTAAAAAGAAAAGGTTGGAAAAGGAGAGGAGCACCTTGTGGATGAGGCGTGCAGTGGCGGGCCATCAGAAGTTGATAAGGATCACTAAAAGCAATCACAGAACCTCTCCCGAAACCACACAAGAAGCTGCCAGCATCCCCACGTGGTCCACTTGACGATTGCTTGGTATTAGAAGCAAATCGGAAGGGTGAGGACAAGTGGGTTTCTCAAGAGCTGGTTAGTCATCCTGAACTGTCATCTTTTTAGTCTGTGAACCAACAATGAACCATTTCCCAATCATAGTGTGATATGCAACAGAAGTTGGAATAGATAGGACTGACTATGGTCAGCTCAGTAGCTAGGCTGAGGAGGCACCCCAAGCACCCGAGCCCAACAAAGGCCGTGGCCATTGTGAATAATGAACATGAAGGAGAGAGTGAGTTTCTCTGCAGTAGGCTACAGAGTATAGCCTGTTTCTAGCTTTTTCAGGGATCAGCCTAGATGAGAAGGCCCCCATGAGCTCATGTATTTGAATACTTGGCTCTCAGTTGGTAGAAGGATTAGGAGGCGTGGCCTTGTTGGAAGAGGCAGGTGTTGAGGCCTCAAAAGACTTGTGCTGTTCCCATTGTTCCTTCTTGCTCTTTTCCCCCCTCCCCTCCCCCTCCCTCTCTGCCTACTGCCTGCCATCAAGATGTGAGCTCTCAGCTGCTGCTCGACCCCTTCCTGTCCCTGTGTCTTTGCTCTGCCACCATGGACTCCAGCCCTTTGAAACTGTAAACCCAATTAAACCCTTTCTTTTTTATAAGCTGCCCTAGTCATGGTGTTATGTCACAGCAATAAAAAAAGCTACTAATACAATATCTATCAACTGATGAATGCATAATAAAAACATGGTACAGACCCACAATGGAGTTTTATTCCACTGTAAAGGGAAATGGAATTATAACATTTGAAGATAAAACGGCTGGAAGTGGAAACATTTATACTGATTAAGGTATCCCAAGTCCAGAAAGACAAAACATCCCTCATATATGGCTCTTAGCTTTGAAACTCTAGGTTTTGTGTGTTTAACTTGGAGTGTCATTTGGAAAACTAGACAAAGACCACTGAGGGTGGGGATGCTTTAGAGGATAGTAGAATCTAGATGGGGAACACTTTAGAAGAAGGTGGATGTAGGTGGGGGGCACTTTAGAGGACAGAAAAATGTAGAGGATATTAGAACATGGATGAAAGTAGACATGGGGAATCCTGGATGGGAAGATAACAGAGCAGCAGAGTGAAGATCTCACTTACTAAATGCCCTAGAACACTCTGTGTAGTTATCTCCAGGAAATCCAAATTGTGTTTGCACAGAAAGCTGTAAAGTGATGGCAGGTTTCTTTTCTGCCTGGTCCCACAGCTGTTCAGTCCCAAACAAACACACAGAGACTTCTATTAATTATAAACTGTTTGGCCTGTGGCTCAGGCTTCTTATTGGCTAGCTCTCTCTTAATTATTAACCCATTATATGCCATGTAGCTGCCTAGGGAGAAAGAGGCCCAGGCATCACCGGTAAGCCAAGACTATATGGAGAGAGCGAGCCAATAAGAACCAATAAGAAGATGGAACCATAGGCCAAATAGTTTATAATTAATAGAAGCCTCTTTGTGTTTATTTTGGACTAACGGGCTGCAGGACCAGGTGGGAAAGAAACTTCCACCAACACTACAGGATCATTCCTAGCAGCTTTTTGTAATAGGAATATTAATAAGAACTTTAAATTATGAAAAAAATCCTCAGATAGAGGAAGGGTTGTTAGGTGTGGCGCAGTTATACCACAGATGGCTACTTGGCAATCAAAAGGAAGAATGGATGGGTAGGCCTCAAGGCCTCATTATGCTATAAGTGTATGTGTGTGAGACTTATTCTTAAAGATTTATCATTTTATTATATAGATGCATGTAAGTTTGTACACATGAGTGCAGAATAGGTTATCAAGTCCCCTGGAGTCATAGGTAGTTGCAACCTGACCAACATGTCTGCTAGGAGCCCAGCTCCGATTCCCTGCAAGAGCAGCAGCACTGTAAACCCCTGGGCCAGCTCACCAGCTCCAATAGAGCGCTCTATAATTGATTTTAAACAAGATGGTAAAAAATAGAAAAGAAGATAGAGGTAATATAAGTGTGTAACAATAGGAGCTTGGTTAAATGAGCTGAGCTATGCTCGAAAAAAGAGGGAAGCACATAGAATGATCAAGGCGAGCCCCAGGATAGAGAAAATCATGGCAGTGGACAGCAAAGCAGGGTGCCCCTGCAGCTGGGTGGTGTGGCCTCCTGACACACAGAAGAATAGCAGCAGTGGCCCTGGCTGGGTGACTTGTGATGATGTACCAGGGAGAAGAGGCTATTTTTGTTTAGGAAAAAACCTTAAGTCTCTCTGTTGGTGCTCATCTCTGGTGCTCATCTGTTGGTGCTCATCTGTGTGGTGCTCATCTGTTAGTGCTCATCTGTTGGTGCTCATCTGTGTGGTGCTCATCTGTTAGTGCTCATCTCTTGGTGCTCATCTGTGTGGTGCTCATCTCTGGTGCTCATCTGTTAGTGCTCATCTGTGTGGTGCTCATCTCTTGGTGCTCATCTGTTAGTGCTCATCTGTTGGTGCTCATCTCTGGTTCTCATCTTTGCTGCTCATCTCTGGTGCTCATCTATTGGTTCTTGTCTCTGGTGCTCATCTGTAATCTCAGAGATGGAGGACAGATCAATATAAGTTCAAGTCCAGTGTAGTTTACATAGCACAGTGTTTCTCAATCTGTGGGTCGAACTGCCATTTCACTAAGACCATCAAAAAACACAGATATTTACATCGTGATTCATAACAGTAGCAAAATTACAGTTATGAAGTAGCAACAAAAATAATTTTATGGTTGGGGGTCACCCCAACATGAGGGACTGTATTAAAGGGACACAGCATTAGGAAGGTTGACACTGACATAGCAAGTTCCAGGTAAGCTGGGGCTACATAGCAAGGCCCTGTCTCAACATAAAACACCCATGAGCGTGGAGAAGGCGGTGGAAGAGCTGCAGACAGTCACTGTGCATCCTGCCCTGATGGCAGCACCAGGCCTGGGCAAAGGGAGCCAGACTGCTGCTCTCCTCCCAGGGGGAGGGACCATGGCATACATGGTTCACTTTCTGGCAGGATCCCAATAAAAGAAGGTAGAATGACTCTTAGCAAAGCCTGTAGCAAGTGGAGAATGAAGCACCTGGTGTGTTACATTGTGCTAAACTTGTGTGAGCCAAGGGGCTGCTTCAGTGAGAACAGGTGGTTAAATCTGGGTAGAGACCAAGATGCGCTCGCTCCCTTGCAAACACACACTTTCTCCCTCTCTCCCTGCTTTGTCAGCACTCGAGAAACACTGCTTAGGGGCTCTGTATTTGCAGCCATGAGCTCAGCATACCTTCATGGAGGCATCTCTCTGTCTGAAGGGCCTGCTGCAGATGGATCAGCGGGCATTGTGCGAAGGCCAGGGTGGCATCTAAGACTTTCATGACTGTCCTGACCACAACCAGTGCAGCCCCTTGCTTCATATTAATTATGCTCTAGGCACTGTCATAGTTGTGTGTAACTACTTCTAAAGGTGGTAGGACTCTCCATTTTATAGACAGGGAAACTGAGGTCCAGCAGGGGAACCAGTTCAAGGCCACACAGTGTCTCAGATGGAGCCAGTTCGAGCCCCAAATGTGTCAGCTCCAAAGCTGTGTTCTTTCCACATGCAGCCTTGTGCTCATCTGTCTTCCTCAGTTCTCTACATAGATAAATGAGAGAGAAAGCAGTTCACCAAAATTCTGTGGTCCCTCCTCAGGACAGATGCTTGCTGGTGCCACCAAAATGGCCTCTCCTGGTCAGAGTTGGTCCCTGGACTCTGAATTGCTCTAGCTGGGCTGGGATCTCCTGCACACAGGCTCCCCCTTATGGAAACAAGGGACATTCCCAGCAACTTGGATGTAACTGGGGACCAGATGCTCCACCCAGGCCAGATGCTGAGAAAGGCCCAGGCTGAACTCACCCAGCCTAGTGCCTGGAACCAGCTCCCCAGACTACTGGGCAGCTTAGTGGTTCAGGCTTGCAAAGTGCTCCTAGCCCCTCCCTGCATCCCCCTAGTGTACCATTGGAGGATGTAGTCTTGATCCATACATCGTGGAATGTTGATAAACACAGCAACAGAAGCTGACAGAGCTCTGCTAAGAACTGATCACATTTACAATGGCCTTCTCAAGGAGCCTTCTCTTGTTTAGACATCAAAAGGAAAGCATTCTTTGTACACACACACACACACATACACACACACCCACACACCACATACACAACAATGCAGAATTCTTCATTTCCTAACATGGCTGAGTGCTGCTTTCTAATCACAGAGAAAGAGGCCAGTCCCACATTCTCTGTAAGCCTCAGTACCCCTTTCTGTAAAATGGGTGCAGTGATGCTTACAGCCAAGATGCCTCCTACAAGGCTTGGGTCACATTCATCCACCCCTTTAGGTCCCTGGGAAATGTGCTCACAGAGTTACAATGGGGCTGCATTATAGCCCTGGTGGTCTTTGCTTACCTGTTATTTTCGCCTTTCAGATGCTGCTTACCAACTGTTCACTATATACCAGGCCCAGCAAACTCAAACAAACTCAACAGTTATCTCTGTACCACTGACAAGTAGCCTACAGATCCTGCAGACGGGAAAAATTTGATGCAAACAGTTGGAAAGGGGAAGAGGGGACAATGAGAGGGTGAACGCTAGCTGTGCCACAGCCCCTTCCTTTGTAACAGCTACCTCTCTTGCACACTCCCTTTCACTGAACCTTCACCTACACTCAGCAATATGGGGGTGAAGAAGAGAATTCTGGGCGAGGCGCTGTTCTTTGACAGTCAAGCTTCCTTTGGGGCAAATAACAACATCCCTGTTCCAGCAGGCCCCTGTCTGTCCCCAAGACCCTCCTCCTGTATGGTACCCACAGGATCACTTTCCTGTCCTTCCTGACCCCAAGTTATTGTCCTTGTTCATGTAGACTTCAGCCAGTAAAACACAGGCTCTAGCATCCAAGCCTCAGTTTCCCTTTCTGGAGCATGGCCTGTAAAAGGGTCCCCAGGGTTTGACTTACACTCAAGTGTGAGGACTCTGAAGGAGCTCAGTAGGCAGTGCCTCATGAGATAGGTAGCCTTCCACAGATAGGTGACCTTGTCACTGGTATTGTTTTCCCAGGCAGTCCTGTGGCCAGGTATCCATGAGATGGCGGGGAGGAGGTTAAAAAGGAGAACTCTTACTGTGGGCTCACCTGGAAAGTCCCCAAAGCCTTGCACCATTGAGATGGGTAGAGTAGCAAAGCTGAGTTAATTGTGGGAGGTAAGGAGGGAGCTGACGTGCAAAGGGAAGTAGCCTGAAGTCCAGCCACACACTTCTTATGGATGGTCTAGCCTCTTTCGTGTGGGATGGTGCCCACTACAAGTTTGGCAGGAACTGGACAGTGAGGTAGGAGGAAGGCTACTTTCAAGGTCACAGCCCGCTTTGAATGCCAACACACTGGGGACTTTGGATTTCAAGTCAAAGCAAACCAAAAGCCTGATGCTATGGCAGATTGAAGAGGGCAATCAACACCAGAGGGATCAAGCAGCAATTGGTGGCAGCGGAAGGATGCGGAGTGGCTGAGGTCACGGGATGTGGAGAAGGGAAAGTATTTGAGGGATGTTCCCAAGATGGTACCAACGGGACTGCGTGATGGATTGATTGTGGGGTGTGAGGCTCAGGAAAATCTTCCCATCCAGCAGAAGGTCCAGATGGACACCCAGGGAATGAGAGTGAAGCAGAGAAGAGAGAGGATAATTAAGTGCTAAATTGTGCAGCTTAATTTATTGCTTGGACAGTTGCCTCATGCTATAAACCCCATTGCTCTAATGAGCTCATGACATCAGTCAGCAGGGAAAGTATGCCCAGCCCATCACCCATTGCAAGTGAAGCCATATGCCAGTACTGCTCACATGCCTATCTTGGTGGACAGACAGCTGTTAGGCTTCTGATTCAGTTTACAATCGGGGTTACTATTCATTAACAAGATCCTTTCTTAGACTACTACCAAGGACGCCGGACTCCCATACATGCTGGTACAGAGAAAAACAGACTTTGAATCTGACTGTGATATAGGAACTTAGGCTGTTGTGCTGCTCAAGAGAGACTGAGCCACATCCAGCCCCTTTCTACAGATGTGAACTTGACAGAACCCTAATTCTCTCTGCACCACGGTTGCCTTACTTCATGCGATAATTGGGGGAGCATTCTGTGAACCTCTGATACCATGGGGGAAATTCTCCTGGCAGAGAAATATGCTGAAGCAAGGAATAGGTCAGAGCCATTGTTGGCCTGTGAATGCTACCCCCAGACAAGCTGCTTTGGGGGGTGCAGAGAGTTGACCCTGTCTACCTACTTTGGAGGGGACAAACCAGGCCATGCTTGATGATATTAGTATGGTTATCAGGTCTTGTAAAGTCATTTTAAGTGTAGAGACAGAGAGACATTTATGTGGGGGCAGGGGACACTCAGAGCTGTCCTCAGGAGAATGTGGCACCGCAGTAGTCCTAGGTGAACACCAAGATGCTTCACCAAAGAAGGAGCCCTTGTGGGACATGCTGATATGAGCCCTAAGTCAATGCTTGAGAGGCAGAGAAGCCCGTGTGAGGCATGTCTGGCTGGAAGGGTTGGAAGTTAGGGAAACATGTTTTTGGAACATGTTGTCATCTGGAACTCAAGTGTCCCCAGAGGTCCATGTGTCCCCAGGTTGATGCTGTTAGCAGATGGTAGAGCCTTCAAGGGGCAGGGCCTACTGAGAGTTTCAGGTGGTGGAAGCCTGCCTTAAAGAGGACTCAGGGTCCCTGGGCTGTTCTTCCTCTTTTCCATTCCTGGCCATGAGGTGAACCAGATTCTTCTGCTATGTCCCCCCACCATAATTTACCACCTTACTATATGCCCCAAGCAATGGGGCCAACAGAATTTGAGTCATAAGAAACTTTTCTTCTTTTCAGTTGATTTGCCTCAGGTGTTTTCTTACAGTAACAGAAAGCTGACTAGTATACTACACTTCTCTGAAATTGAGATAGTTGATTGCCTATAGCCAGGAAAACCAATCTGGTCAGAGTGTGGATGGGTCAAAGTTTCTACTGGCTCAACTCATCTGGCCACCACTCCTCCTGATACAGGCTGCAGTGTAACAGGAGGACACCTGTTTGATTGTATGCTTTAGTCCCTATTACCACCCTGCAGTAGGGGAAGCCAGACACAGGGGAAGGACCCACTCCCTTCTTATTGAGTAAAGAAATTGAGGTAGTTGCCATAGAGTCACATTAACAAAAGAGATATTATTTTCCTCTACCAGATCAGCAAATGTTAAGACATGACTTCTCAAACAAACCTGGTTTTGGTGCCTGGAACAAGAAGTAGCTTTCAGGGCATTCCATTGTTACAGGTCTGCCTGGGGAACAGCTGTGGCATCGAAGGCTTCAAAAATACCAGTGCTCCCAAGCACAGCAGGCTTGTTCACCACCCAGCATAGTCTCAGGAGGGGGCAAGACCAGTGTGGAAAGGGGATTCGCTACAAAGCTCTCAAACCAGCCCAAACGTTCAACAATTGGGGATCGTCAAACTGCAACCATTCCTGGGATGCTATGAAACTATTTAAGATCACCAGTCAGACATATGTCTATGAAATATTAAGTAGGAGAGACTGGTTCACCATGCTACATGTGTACACAATCACGGATAGCCAATTAGCCCCTGGATTCCCAGCACCCACAGGAGCCTAAGTCCCCTTGGCACCTGACTCATGCACAGCTTTCTGTCAATTTTAATCATCCTGGGTGACTTCTAATGCTGGGATATCAAAACTGCTGTGTGAATAGCCATATTGCATTGGTTAAAGGGACCAGAAGAAAACATCTGGGCATGCTCAGGACAGAGATGCACATAGGTTTGGCTGAATCTGCAGATGAGGAATCCACAGAGGGCCAGCTATGTGTATAGCCATCTCTGGCCATTTTTATTTCCTCCTTTTGGCCTCTCT
This sequence comes from Phodopus roborovskii, assembly GCF_943737965.1. Taxonomy (NCBI): domain Eukaryota; kingdom Metazoa; phylum Chordata; class Mammalia; order Rodentia; family Cricetidae; genus Phodopus; species Phodopus roborovskii. The sequence continues at coordinate 45,386,251 of NW_026126407.1, read as the reverse complement.
GTATTTGTTTCTTTTTAATTATGTGTTTTTATGTGTATCTGTGAGTGGGTTTGTGTACATGAAAGAAATGCCTCCAGGTGCCAGAAGAGGGAGTCAGAGTTCCTTGGAGCTAAAGTTACCAGCAGTTGTGAGACACTCAATATAGGCCCTGGAAATTGCAAGTTCTGCAAGAGCAGAATGCACTCTAAACTGTTGAGCCGTCTCTCAGCCCCACATATTTATATTTCAGACATGAAAGGAAGATGATAAGTATTGCTGTAAAACAATGAGGTTGTTTCTGTGTTGACTTTTTTTCCAAAAGAACCAGTAGAGGTGATGCATGGGGACACAGAACCTGCAGAGCCTCTTAGTATTCTAGGAAAGGCCAGCGAGACCTACAACAGCTCCAGGACAGCTGTGGCACTGCCTCTCAGTACTGTCTGTGGGGGGCATCTCCTCTTATGAGGACCTTTGGAGCTATACCCGGTTGGCAACACCCTCAGGCAGCGTCTGAAGTCCATTACTCCTTCTTCCCTAGGACTTGGGTCCTGTCTGCTGGATTCAGGCTTCTGCTCTTCATCACTTGATTCCTCAAAGCTATCTTGTGCATGCCTGAGGATGCTCGTATCTTGTAAAGTCAAACACATCCAATAGAAGCCAGAAACACAGATGACACTTTCTCCACATCCCAGAGCCCACCCGCCCCCACCTCCACTGGCTGCTGACTTTGATAGAGGCAAAGATGACTCCCTTGCCATGCACCTGCTGGGTTTACCAGATACCAAACGAGTTCCCTCCCTCAGCTGCTTACAGCTCTTCTCTCCACTCCTGGAAGCTTCTACAGGCCAGAAGAACAGGATGGAGATACACAGGGCAACACAGAACAAAGAGCAACTTTAGTTAGGCATGTCTCCTCTACCCAAGATCTCCCTCTGCAGAGTCAATGGTGGTGGTACCTGTCTGTAAGGTTCTCTTGGTGATTTCAGGAGTCTCACTTAACTGGCACTGCATGGCAGCTGGAGGATGGGTTATTCCTGCTGGCCAGATGGGAAAGGGAGCCCAAAGGGCTTGCTCAGCTTAGTTGAAAAGGGCTGGGGAGGTCGTGGACATTGGGGCCAGGCCCATCAGAAAGTGCTTCCTCTCTCACATAGGATGATCTTGATCAAGGTGTTTGTCTTGGAGTCTTGGTTTCCCAGCCTGTGAAATGACCTACTAGCCTTTGAGCACTTCCCTGTGAAGACTAGCAAGAATGCAGGCCAATAACCAAGTGCCGTGCATGGCAGAGTAAAAATACAATTGCTGACTACAACGGTTCTTTTCATAGTAATTGCTCTGCCTGGCTCCAGATTCCATGGGGAGGTAGAGGTGGGAGTGGATGGGGTAAGCTGAATTCAAGGGCTTCGAGGGCATCTTCCTTAGATGGAAGCTAGGAGGCATGCATGAAAAGCCAGGGGACCTGTCCTCTTGCTCATCTGTGATCATGTGGGTCCCACCCGACCAACCAGGTTCTGTACCTGTGTTCAGCAGCATCCATGATAATATACCCACATGCTTGGTTTCTGGTTTAAGTCTCAGCAGCTGGAGGGCATACAAAGGGCAGACATCCTACTGTGTGTCAAGCCTGATATCTGCCACTTGTGGAGGACAGTTCAGAGACACTACCAGCTACAAGTGGTAAAGCAGGGCCTGGAGTCGATCAGCTGGCATCAGGCTGCCATTGTCATCTTTCTCATGTGGCTATTGTCTTTCTCACTACACGGGTTCTGATTTTCAAAGTGAATACTTTCCAACAGAACCCTTTGACAAACCTGCCTTGGATTCCAACATGCTTCTCATTTTGTGTGTGGATCTGAATGCATGGAAGAAGAAAAAAAAAAAGGCAACAAAATATCCTTGAGTTGCCTCCATCAGGAGAGGGGCTGGTCTCTGCCTTTTCCCCTCTACCCCAGGGTGGGTGTGCCATTGTGAGAAAGCTATAGACCCCCCAAACAACCAGAACATTCTGTACCTTGTGGCAATTAGTCCCCACTTGGCTTAAGGACTCCAACATCAAAGGAGGTCTCCGCTTGCTGCCCAGGGGAGGCCCAGGGAATGCTTCAGAGTGGAGCCCTTTCCCCCTCATTAGGGGGCTCCAGCCACCAGCAAAGCAAGCTCTGGACAACAGGCCGGGCCCCATCAAAGGCATCCTTCTTCTGCATGGCCTCTGTAATCCAGGGCTTGAGTGTGCCCCACCCCCTTGCCTGGACCAGCTCAAAGCAGCCGTCTGGGGACACCTGCCTGCTCTCCAGGGCAAAGCCAAGTGAATTCATTCACAAGACAAAACACTATTTTCCTGTCTCAAAACTCCTAGGGCCCTGCTTTGAGCTGCTGCAGTCAAGGCCTGCAGGGCGTACAATCCCTGCCTACTTAGCAGGGGGCCTGAAGTCAGGCCCCTCCTCAGCAGTCTCCCCAGCCTTTGAAAGCCGGAACACAAACAGGAGCTAACTTAAGCCACTTAGCAATGCCTCTTCAGCCCTGATCTGCTCCTTGGTGAGGTAGGTGGCCAACCTGGAGCCAGTAGTCCTAAGAGCAGGGGTAACCAGAGGGAAGAATGCAGAGTTGCCCCTGCAGCAAGAAGAGGTGAAGGTGAGATGGGGAAGAGGCTCGGGGCACTTGCCTCAACTCCCAGTGTTCTCCAGCAGAGTGGTGGGATTTAGTCATGCTCTCCACACACACCCAGCCGTGTACCCATCCATCCACATATCTATCAAGTCATTGGTCCATCCATCCATGCAGGCATCTATTCATCCATCCATCTGTCTGTCTGTTTACCCATTCACTTACACAAACATCTGCCTACCCCTCCATCCATCCTACCACATATCAGATTCAATTCCATGCTCAGGGATTGGCAAAAAGAGCTAGACACAAGTCCTCCCCTCACAAAGAAAGGGAAAAGATGACATTCCTGGCAATACATATCTACCATATGGGTAACCTGGAATGTGTGGGAAACATTGTTTCACTCTTGAAGTCGGTGTGTGGCCATAGGATAATGGAGAGGGTGGGAGAAGTGGGAAAGCGGAGGTTGGGGTTAGGATAAGGGATGCACACACACACACACACACACACACACACACACACACACACACACAGGACAGGGGGGAATCCCATTCAGGCAAACAGCAACAATATGCCCAAATATATAGACTGAACACCTTTACATACATACATGCTTACCTAAATGCAAACATGTTCATACATATGCAAGCACTTGCACACAAATATGCTCACACCTGCCCCTGCTTAAACATGCTTTCATACATAGCATGTGTACCATAGTATCCTATCATACATATACAAACTGTGGAATACACACATAGGCAAGAACATAAGACCTACATGTGACATCTATGTATACACACACACACACACACACACACACACACACACACACACACACACACACACACACAGCTGCACTAGGAAAATCCGGGAATTAGACTCCTGCCTCTCATTATTCCTTACTCATAAAAATGTGCCCCAGGCAATGAAACCTGGCAGAGCTGGGTCCATCAACTGTGCTGTCCCTGGACTCTCTTGGGTTCTGCCAAGATGGTGGGTTCCCTGCCTGATGTCAGCCTCCTTTCCCTGCTCCCACTGTGAGAGTTGTCTTCTGCTTCAGCCACTGCAGTGCTTGGGTGGCAGAACAAGCCTGGATATGTCTGACATCCACCCATAGGGCAGGGTGGCCAGAGCCAACCCTATGATGTTGTCACTTGGACAGATGCCCAGACAGCCCCGGGCAAGACACCATCATTCTAGGTACAAGGCCAAGTATTGCAACCTCCTTCCGTTCCACCATGTAGGCTTCCCCAAGTCACACTCTCTACAGTCACCCTGGGTCCCATACAGCTCTTGATGTGGGGCCATCCAGGTGAGAGTAGAGCTGGGATGCTTACAGACTGAGAAGGGGGCCTCCCAGATCAGTGGGAGACAAGATGGGATGGGGCAATGGCAGCTGAGTTCACTTCAACTGAAGGCCAAGGTTCTGCCTGCTAAGCCACAGCCAGCCCTTTTCCTTCTCTAAACCAGGTCATCCGTCCACTCGTCATCTTTCCCCTCCACATGTACTCCATCTGTTCATCTCACTGTCCAGCCACAAAGTCACAGGCACAGTTCCTAAACAACCAATCCACTTGCCTGTACAGTAAGATCCAGTCCATCTCTCCATCTGTCTAGACATCCATTTATCCCAGGCCCCACCTATCTACCCATGGGTTACTCTATTCATTCATCCATTTACTCAACACCCACTCAGCCATCTCTTTGAACACCTATCATGCAACAGTCTGTCTGTCTGTCTGTCTGTCTGTCTGTCTGTCTTTTCACACTTTCATCCATGAAATTTAAAAAGACATGGACTGGGGCTGAGGATGTGCTTCAGGGATGGATGCTTACTGAGCATGTGAGCCCCAGGTTTAGTTCCTAGTGCTATAAGAGACAGGACTTGAAGCCCTTAGCATTTGCTGCAGAAGCAGAGGCTGACAATGCCCTTGTTTCCCCAGTTCCTACTGTCACAATGGGCAAAACTGAGTTCCAACTGCCCAAACCTAGATCTGCTTTTATCTAAGGTTTTTGTTTCACCTGACCCTAAGTATGGAAGGCTGGATGATGTAGGGAACCAACACCTCTGGACATAGCTTCCATTGACTGACCAGTCAGAGTATATATAAATGCAGTTACTACACCTCTGGAGGAGGGCCCTTTCCACACCACCAAGGGGAGTACTGGAATTTCAGAATTCTGAACCTGCTATACACTTTTTTCCCTACATAAACACACCCATACTAAAGTTTAATTTGTAAATCAGGCACAATATGAGATTTGTGAGGATAATAATAAAACTGAACAATTGTAACAATGAACTTTAATGCTATTTAAACCTTAATAATTGTTCATTTCAACCAGGTGGTGGTGGCATGTGCCTTTAATCCCAGCACTCAGTAGGCAGAGTTAAGCAGATCCCTGTGAGTTTGAGTCCAGCCTGATCTACAGGTGGAGTTCCTGGACAGTCACAGCTACACCGAGAAATCCTGTCTTGAAAAGAAAGAAAGGAAAGGAAAGGAAGGGAGAGAGGGAGAGAGAGAGAGAGAGAGAGAGAGAGAGAGAGAGAGAGAGAGAGAGAGAGAGAGGGGAAAAAAGGTTCATTTCTAGAATTTTCCCTGTACTGTTTATGGACTGTGGTTGATGTAATGGAGACCTTGGAAATCAAACCTTGGACAAGAAGGGACTTTTGTTCTCCAAGTTCCTCATGCTTGGGCGATATGACCCTGGGTGAGGTGACATTCTCCTGTGGCTCCCAGAGTCCCTAGCAGGGCCAAGCTCCATTGTCAATGGTATCACTAATTTGAGAGCATGCCCCTCAGAACCACTTTCCCACCCAGTCTCATGACCCCTCATTACTTGCCTTTCTCGAGGTTAGCTTCTAGGGAATACACTTGAAGACCACAACACCTTTGTGTGTTTTAGTATGAAATTCTACTTTGAACAGCATTCAACAGTTGTTAGTTACTGCTTCTGTGACCCACTGGTACTTACAGTAAGTGCACCAAATGCCAATTTGCCCTTGTTCTCATGAACCTCTGGTATCTGCCCTCTAGGGGCCAGTCTGTGTTGTCACCATCTAGCTGTTTCCTCTCTCCATTTCCATGCCTTCCATTTTTACCATTCACTCCTGGACATTAGGTTACTGCCACCTACTTCTTGTCCTTCATCCTGAACAATGAACAATAATGCACGATGATGATGATGCATGCTGTGGGGCCAGAGGGCCCCTCCAGATTCTAGAAACTAGAGTCTAGAGCATAGAAATACCTCTGCTCATAAATTCTAAGCTCTCCCTAGTCTTCCACTGCTTTTAGGACAAGGCTTGACCTTCCTAGCATGTGCCCCAGGTGCTGCCCACCCCTTCACCTCACCCCTAGCAAGTTTCCTATTGTCTTACGTCAACTTGAAACAAGCTAGAATTATCTAAAAAGGTGGAGCCTCAATTGAGGAAAATACCTCCAAAAGATCCAGCTTTAGGGTGTTTTCTTAATTAGTGATTGATGAGGGAGTATGCAGCCAATGGTGGGTGGTACCATCCTCAGGACTGATGGTCTTGGGTTCTATAAGAAAGCAGACTGAACAAGCCATGGGGAGTAAGCCTGTAAGCAGCACCCCTCCATGGCCTCTGCATCAGCTTCTGCCTCCAGGTTCCTGCACTGTTTGAGCTCCTGTCCTGACTTCCTTCAATGACAAGCAGTGATATGGAAGCATAAACCAAATAAACCCTTTCCTCCCCAAGTTGCATTTTGGTTATGGTGTTTGATCCAGCAACAGAAACTCTAAGGCACCTATGTTGTGGTTCCTTGCATTCTCAAAACACAGCTTGCCCTCTAGAATTCACCTTGACTCCTACCATCCTTTAAGAATCACCTCATTAGCCTCCCCTTTGCCATCTGATTCCCACTTTAATGTCACTCCTCCAGGAATACAGCCTAGGCCAATGCCTCCTAAGACTAAAATACAGCCGTAGTTCATCCTTCTATTCTGTGGATATTTATTGAGTGTGTCCCTGTGCCAGATGACTGAAGTGAACAAGTCAGATCAGGTCCCTGCCCTTCTCTAGACCTTTTAGTACCCCTGTGTAGGATGAGCACAGATCAGAGAGTGACTGAGAAGGCTACAAGCTCAGGAGAAGGATCTCTGGTCTGGTATCTGCATGGGGGTAGTGATGGCTGTGGTGATAATTGCTAGCCATGGTGGTAGAAATAAAGTTGGGTGATGGTGATAGTTTTGGATATGATGGCAATAATGGTTTGGTGTACAGGAAATCCTGTAATATGCTGGTCTGATAGAGAGATTACCCTGCTGACTCTGTGTAGTCATAGGGTCATCTTAGTGGAAGAGGGAGGCAGAAGAGATGTAGAGAAGCCCAGGCTAAGAAAGGTTCATTGCTCATAGACGGAAGGGGGCACATGGACAGCTTCCAGAACCTTCATCAGAAAAGGTAACCTTCATCCCCCAGATCCACCAGAAGGAATATAGTCCTCCTGGAACCTTGGTTGTAGCTCCAAGAGACAAGTTTTGGATCTCTTGGCTCCAGAACTGAAAGGTAATGATTTGTATTATTTTAAATCAATTTTATGATTATTTGTTATAGCAGAAAGAGGAAACTAATACAGTGGTGGCATGATAGTGAGGGCAATGCTGGTCATGATGGAAGATGTGATTGCGGTGGAAACAGAAGGTAGGTGATGGTGACAACCAAAGAATTCATAGTGATAGAATCCGCCTTGATGGTGAGAGTATAGGGGTAGTGGTACTGGTGGTGGCTATCTTAGGGTTTCTATTGCTGTGACCAAAAACCCTGATCAAAAAAGCAGGTTAGGGAGGAAAGGGCTTATCTGGCTTACACTTCCATACTGCCATTCATCACTGAAGGAAGTCAGGACAGTAACTCAAGCAGGGCAGGAAACTGGAGGCAAGAGCTGTTGTAGAGGCCATGGAGGCATGCTGCTTACTAGCTTGCTCCACATGGCTTGCTCAGCCTGCTTTCTTATAGAACTCAGGACCAGCCCAAGGATGGTACCACCCACAAGGGGCTGAGCTCTTCCCCATCAAGTACTAATTAAGAAAATGCCTTACAGCTGGATCTTATGGAGGCATTTTCTCTATTGATATTCCCTCCCTTCAGATAACTCTAGTCTGTGTGTCAAGTTGACATAAGACTAGCCAGCAGAGTAGAAAGATCATGGTGGTGGTGAGAATGATGGTGGTGGTGATGATGCTAGTGTTGGTGGTGGTGGTAAATGTGGTAGTGTTGGTGGTGATAGTGATCATGGTTAGTGTTGATGGTGGTGGTAGTGATCATGGTGGTGATAGTGATCATGGTTAGTGTTGATGGTGGTGGTAATGGTGTTGATGGTGGTGGTAATGGTGGTAGGATTGATGGTGGAAATAACATAGGTATTGATGGAAGTGAGAATAGTGGTAGTGATACAGGTTCTAGTGGAGGTAACTTAGGTGGTGATGATGGTAATGGTAGGATTGATGGCAGTAGTGGCCTTGGCAATGGTAGTGGTGACTTTGGTGGTGGTGATTATGGTGATCTCAATGGTGGTATTAACATAGGCATTGATGAAGGTGATGATATAGTTAGTGGTGGTTTAGGTGGAGACAATAGTAATGGAAGTCTCAATAGCAGTGGTGTCATGGCAAAGGTGGTGGTATTGGTGGTATTAATACAGGTGGTGATGGAGGCAGAGGTGGTGGTTTAGGTGGTGATGATGGCAATAACAGCATCTGCTGCAGTGGTGATGTGACTGTTGTAGTGGTGATGACAGTTGTAGATTGATGGCACTAATAACACAGGCGCTGATACAGTCAACGTGGCAACAGTGCTGAGACATTTTGTAGGAACTCAGTCACTTCCTGGGGTCTTCTGCAGATCTGGGCAACCTTTTACTATCAATCTTCTTCTATCCTTACACTTTCGAATCAGGTATCCTGAGCAGGAGTTGGAAGGCAAGGCTGATACAGGAAGGAGCTGAATCTGAAAAATGGCCATGTGGTCCAGCAGGTACCCATAGTGGTGGGCAAATGGCACTTCCAGAATAAAACTGGGTTTCTGAGGTACCTATCCTAGCTCTAATCATCATTCTACAGACTCTTTGACCCCTGAGTCACCAGGAGGCAGAGAGGAAAACTCAAAGATATAGTCAGCCAGGAGAAGGCAAAAGCCATTCAGCCTCTGAGGAGCCCAACCACCTCCCATGGGCACCTGACACTCCCCAGGTCTGCCAATCACTCTGGGTATTCCCCAGCCCACTTACCTGCTCAGGGATCCCGGAGTGGGAAGGGCAGCTATGCCTGAGACAGACTTTGGGTCTCCAAGGGTGTGGTCTTGGCAGGCCCCAGACACGTGCAGGGGCCTCCACCCCACCCCAGAGGGGTATCAGCTACCATCACACACGGGGCAGAGTGGCGCCAGGCCCAGTCTGGCCATCGCAAAAGACCTGCTGGCACCGGTGGACAGTACCTCATCACCCTGCCTGTCCCTGCATGGACCTCATTAATACCCTCCCTGGGGCTGGGGCTGGGGCTGGGGCTGGGCCTGGGCCTGGGCCTGGGCCTGGGCCTGGGCTGGGCTGGGGCTGGAGGGGAGAGAGAGAACAGAGAGGCAGTAGGAAGAGTCACTGCTTGGCTCTTGCCTAGTGTGTGACTGCAGCATCCCCTTCTGTCTTCAGTGCATACAAGACATAGCCCATTAAGGGAAGCCAAGTAGAGCCATCTCACATGCCAGCCACACGGTGGGTACTCAGTAACAACTTATCTCCAGAGCTGACATAGAGGCCCCTGCCTCCCCAGTCTCCTGCACTGACAGAAAACTATACAGACTTCTCCATGCCTAGTTCCCATACTCAGCTCTCCAGAGACCCTGTGAAGCATGAAAGCATGGAGGACTATGGGGGACCAAACCCAGACCCCAGACTGCCTCAGCTTGCTGAGACCTGGTATCTGGGCATGCTCAAGCAGACACCTGAACCCAGGGGAAGCTGGGCCCATGGCTACTGTGATCACCTTTGGTCTGCTAGTTACAGACCATGATCCCTGAGAGGGTCTTGTTTGCATGGCAGGGTGTTAATGCTGTCTACCTTGGAAGGAGGTATATTGAGAGAATGTGTGCTTCCCTGAGTGGGCCTTTTACCCACCTTCCTGGGGTCTGGCTCTGAGGACCCCTGAACTGCTATAGGAAAGCACCAGGAAGAGTTAGGAGGAGAGGGGAATAGGATGGTGTGGGGAGCTGCAAAACAACGGCAGGCCAGCCTGCAGAGTGTCCTGAGAGGCCAGCTGACGCTTCTTGTCATCACATTTTCCAGTCACCTGCCTGGGAACCTGAGGAACAGATTAGGGAGCCAAACACATATTATTTCTTTTGTTTGAGGTGCCAAGTTTGATGAGATGAATTGGCCGTCTGTTCTCCAGCTTACGGGCAAGCCAGCAAACTGGGCCTCCTGAGCTGCCTCTTTTGTCCGTTCCTAACAAATGTCGAGGTGTGGGAGTGGATGGGCCCCCCCTTCCTCTGCAGATCCCGCTAGCTGACCGTCCACCAGCCAGGTTCCCTGCTCTAGGCCCAGGGGTTACTGCCAAACCTGGAGGATGATCTGGAAAGGGGCCTAAGTCAGGGACCGATGCTGCAAATGGTCCTTAGCCTTGGATTCCCCATTGTTAAAGGAAAAGGAGCCAGTGTATCCTCCAGTTCTAACACAGGGGAGTGATGGTGTCAGTTAGTATCTGTGAAAGGGAAGCTATTTCTGCAGGCAGTCCCTGGGACAAGGCCATCAAAGTTCCTCATGCCTTTTGCCAGAGTTCAGTGAGCTGGCCAAGGCCAGTGTCCTTGAGCAGGATCCCCAGCCTGAGCACTGGCTTTCCTGGCAGGAATTTGAGTTCTAATCTCTCTTCATAATTTAGGGGCCACAGGAAAGATGCATGGACAGAGATTTGGGAGGGGGTGCCTTTCCCAGCAGTGAGTAGCAGAATTTCCATCTCATTCTCAATAGACTGGAGGACTTTGGCAAGGTCTAGAAGGTGTGGCCTGGGTCCAGGGAGGCAAGCTTGTCCCATTCCAGAGCAGCAGCACCAAACTGTGAGAATAGAAAGAACCCCATCAAGCCTTCCATATCTCAGATGCAGACTGTATTTGGGCACCTCTGAAGATGCTGGGTGACAACTGGTCAAGAAGTATAGGGCTCTGTATCTCTTCAAGCAGGTTGGAAGATGGGAGGCTGGAGCTGTCACCTCAACAATGCAGATTGCCCTCTGTCAACAGAACCCAAAGCAAGGCCATGGTTAGACAATGTGAGATTTTACTCAGGACAACTGTGGCAGGGAACTCTATCTTGGTGCAGAGCTGGGCTCAGGTCTGAATGCATCATGAACCAGGGGAGTCTACTGCTTCAGAGAGGGAAAGGAAGTTGTGTGTGTGCATGTGTGTGTGCGCATGTGTGTGTGTTTGTGTGTGCGCATGCGTGTGTGTGTGTGTGTGTGTGTGTGCATGTTGTGTGCATTTGTGCATGTGTGTGTGAGCATGTGTGTGTGTGTAGACAGGCCTCAGGGATGGTGGAGGCTGAGCCTGGAGCCTGGTGGACATAGAAATACATGTAGTGGGGGTGTTGGGGTTTGTCTAAAGTTGTATTAAGGAGTTAACAGACAGGTCTAGACGAAGGTTCAGGAGCCAGGTGTACCTTCCATCCCTCCCTATGTGGAGCTACTCTCTTACCACACTACCACACTCCCCATCAAGGAAGCCTGATCACCTTCCCTGAGCCCTTCTGAGCTTTTTTTTTTTTTTTTTTTTTTCAATTGAATCTTTAGAGCTCAGATAAACATGAGGTTCCATTTCACAGGCCAGACCACTGATGAGAGCAAGAGGCAGAGCCATGGTGAGAGGTCTGGGTGTCAGATTCCTTTCACAGAAAGTGCCTTTCACAGAGAGAGGATGCTAGCCTGTCCCCAAATCACATTGTAGCTGCTGAATAACACTCTCGGGCCTAGCCAAAGTCCAGCATTCTGCCTCCCCACACTGGCGGAATGGACCACTGATGGCTGGCCCTAACCAGATCCTGAAAGGATTCCCAGCTCTAAGGCTCAGCTTCTATCTGCCGCCGCCCCCCCCCCCCAGATGTTGGGTAAGCTGCTTACAAAGTGATCATAGCCTCAGGCCAGGAGGCTGGGGCAGGGAGAAGCTTGACAGGGAGACTTGAAAGAAAATCTGAATCACACATGGGCTGCTTTGGCTTAGAAACCTGAACCCCTCAGGTGTGGCTGGCCTCTCTGCCTCTTCCCCCTGCCTCAGCTGTGCCTCTAAGGGACTGCCCCTCTTTCTTGGCTTCTGTTAAAGCTAAAGAAGCCAGCTGGGCTTCAGACCCAAGAACTTGGGGCTGGAAGAGAGCATATGGTTGGGGCTCCTCCATTTCTGAAGGGGACCCTGAGGCCCACAAGGGAAGATGTTTTCCTCCCATCAAAGCGCTAAACAGGAGCGAGATTCCCAATCCCACATATGGCAGAAGATGCTGATTGGAGGCCAACTTCTCCCAAACTCAGTGAGCCTCCTTCATCCAGTGCCTCAGTGCCAGGACAACGTGTCTCCCCAATCCTTGCATCTGTTGCTTCTGCCTTAACCCTTCCCCAGCCAACCGGGCACCCTTGCACAGGGGTGGGTTGGCAAGAGTGGCCTGGGGGATGGAGCCTGGTTCAGCTCAGAACAGAAGGTGGGTCCCAGCAACCTGTTCTGCCTCCTGCTGTTTATGTAAGGAGTCCTGCTAGCACTCAGTCTGTGGCCTCCAACATGTGGCTCCAATCTCTCCTCTGAAATATAGAGGCTGGGGGAACAGCTGTTGCCAACAGCGCCAATGGTTCTTGCCGGCCAACTGAGTGCTCGCTAGGAAGGAATGGCCCATGGAACTTCTTGCCAATGGTATTACACTCTTGATTGCAGATTGGATTCCTGTGGGGGAGGGCGTGGTCTGGGAACCAGCAGGGCTTTAGAGCAATGAAGAGCCTGCGACTGAGGGGCCAGCAGGACCAAGTTCAAATCTTAGAGTAGTCATTGAGCCAGTGGCCACAGCCTGAGTGGGTGACTTAACCTCTCTGAGGTTGGTTTCTGCAGCTGTCAAAATGGGCATACATGGTTGTTTAATAAAGAGAGATGGTGGTGAGCAGACTTTAACCCTAGAGTCATATAGCATGTTCAGTGTGCACTGGCTTTCCATTGCCCCTGTCTGCCCACCCTTCTGCAGGCCCACTGTCTACTACTCCTCGACTGCCTGTTTCCTGCCCGTGGCTACTTTCTGGCGTAGCATGGTGTATTTTGAAAGTCAGGGAGATGGGAAACAGCTTTGTCAGAGTTGGTTGTGCATTCCCTTCTGACCAGGACCCTGTAGGCATCACTTCTCCAAACTATTAAATGGTGGGGTGATGCTGGGTGAGAGGTCCCTGGCATCTCTAGCACAGATAGATGTTGGAAGGAGGGATGGGATCCCGGGGCTAGAGGTCTTGGTGGGATGAGCTCAGGGCAGGGCTCACTGATGCCGTGTGTCAGGAGGAGTGTGTTTCTGCGGCACATGTGTGGAGGGTAGCTTCCTTCTTCCACTGCTACATTCTCTTACCTCCCCATCTTACCTGCCCCTCTCTATGTCACACTATCAGGTGAGAAAGGACTCATTTTGGGGTTGGTGGGGATGTGGCAAGAAGCCTTCTTCCCCAGCCAATTGGAATGCCAGGTTAAAATGATGCAACCTCTGAGCATCGTGAGGACTGAGGTGCAGAACTGCCATTTTAGGGTAAGCCTTGGTCCCTCAGGGTTTCATCAGGCTTGAGGCTTTATGACTAGTGAGGGTAAAGGCCTCAGGGCTCACTGATCCTGATTTAAACTATAGAGCAGCTCTCAGAGGACTGTGGGCATGTCAGCAGTATGCGCCCCTTCGTCAAGACTTGGATTTTCTGTTTGCCCTTCCTGTTCCATTCAGTTGTAGCAAGGGTTAAGTGTTATCTGCATCAGTTTACTAGGGTAACAAGTTACCAGAAATGGAGGCTTCCAACACTGAAATCTGTCCTGTCAGAGCCCAGAGGAGGGCAGCCTCCCTGCCCAGCCTCTGGTGGTCGCTGGGAAGGGCAGGCTCCTGGACTTGCAGAGGCTGCTTCCTGGTTCCCAGTGCTCTCTGCAGCACATTCCTCCATCTGCATCTGTGTCTAGACAGACACCAGTCACAGGTTTAGGGTCATCTTGATGCCCTGTGTCCTCAGCTTGATTTTGTCTGCCAAGACACTGTTTCCTAATAAGGTCATATTAACAGGTGCATGGAGTTAGGACTCTTTGGGGGAATACACAATTAACTCTTGATATTCCTACAGAGTCAGGCTGTGGAAGGTGTCCAGAAACTGGGAATGATGGATGGATGGATGGATACATACATAATACATACATACATACATACATACATACATACATACATACCAAGGGAGAAGGGAGAGAGGATGCTGTGTGTTCTTGCAGATATGTATACCCTCTCTGTACCTTGGTTTTCTCAATGGTAGTACAGTGATAACACACTTGAGGACCACATGAGGTCCCTTATACAAGTCACCTGGTATAGATGATAACATGACCAGCAACATGCATGAAATTCAGTCAATTTTTCATTAAAAAAAAAAAAGGTGGCCCCCTGAGGGGCTGCTGGTGGGTAATACATTGACTTCCTTATGACTAAGAGAAAGGAGGAAATGTTGACAGTGATGGCAGGGAGGTCACAGTGCCAGATTGGTGGTTTGCATAAGTCTCTAGGGCCACAGACCGAGAGGAGCTACTGAGCAATTGACTTTGGAGTCCAAGGCATCCACTCTCCCAAGGACTGAGCTCAACCCAGGACTGGGCAGCAGTGTCCCACAGCTAGGCCAGCACGGGGTAGCTGGGCTGGACCGGAGTGATTGGAAGTGACAGTGGGACTGGGTGGGGAGTCAGCAGAGAGAGGCAGCCAGCAGGCATCTAGCAGGCTCAAGCTGTACTGCACTAATCCAGGGAGGAGGCAGGAAGGCACTGGGAGAGAAAGGATGCTTCCCAATGGGAGCCCTGGGGTCCGAAGGCAGAAGTAGCAGAGTGCCCAGCTATGCCATTCTGAAACCCTCCTAGCAGCACACCCCCACTGAGCAGAAGCTGGAGGTGAAGGCCAGCACGGCCCTCTCTACCAGCCACTTTCCTCTCTTCCTGTACCCCCACCCTCAGGTCCTCTTTTGTCTCCTTTCCTCTCCATCCTTCATCTATGACAGCTGCATATCAGTCTCCCACATACGTGACTCCAGAACCTGTGGAGATCGCAAAGACCTTGAGATGTATGCACTGGTCACATCAAGTCACCTGGGCAAACTGATGTTGCTCAGAGTGATATGAGAGGTTCCAGCCAGAGGGGAGGATGCTAAAAGGTGACAGGAGGAGATCAGTATGCAGGAGGGGCCGGAGGTCACATAGCCCAAGCCCCAAGAGGAGCTAAAACGAGGTCAGAAACCAATTGTCCCTGAGAGGCTCCAAAAGGAGCCTGCCCTGCCCACACCTTGATTTCAGTCCTGTAAGTTTCCAGTATCTGCTCTCGTGCCCATGAGAACATGTGTTTCCTGCTTTAACCTGCGTGGTCGTTGTTACAGCATCAACAGGGAACACATACAACGTCAACAGCTGTTGCTTCCTCCTCAGCTTCATGCTTGTTGCTCATGGTCACTTGCTGGAAGCTCCATCATTTCTTTTTATATCTCCTCTTTCTCCTCCTGCTCCTTCCCCTCCATTTCTCCTTTGTTTGCCTCCTCCCCTCCCTCGTCTTCCTCACCATATTCCTCTCCAGCACCCACCATTAAAAAGCACAGTGTTTTGGGGACCAAGGGCTGACTGGAGAGCCTAGCTCCATCCCTGGTGGACTATGTGACTATGGAAGATACTTTATTTCTGGAAACCTCAGTGTCCTCTGTCAAAGTGTTCCGGGTGCTGCACACAATTAAAAGAAATAACGCTGGCAATGGAAAGCCCCTCATTGCAGTCACTCTGGAGACTTATCTTTTGGCTGCTCTCCAAGGCCCTATCATTCCAAACTTGGCTGGTCTGTGGTGGTACATACCTGGTGGGTCAGGGACAACAAGACAAACAAGTGCAGGCCTCCCAGCGGCTGCCCAGCCTCTCTACCCCACCGAGCTGGATGAAAAAAGGGACATCAGTGCTGGCTTGGCTTTGTCAACCTCTGTCCTACTAACTGCCTTTGGCATCCTGTGTGAGGCCAGGCAGAAGGTAAGTGATGGTTTCCTAGGAACACTTGCTAAAGATACCCTCGCACCTGGGAAAACAACCATTAGCTCAGAGCTGTGGGGGCTCTAGAGTAGGGTGGGCAGGACCCAGCAGCAGAGGCATAATTGCCTGGCTCCTCCACAGCCAAGGGAGAGAGCTCCCTTGCTAGTGTGTCCTGGGAAATCAAACCTTGACTTTCTCAGCTGCTGTCTCCAACAGTGCTCCAGTAAATTAGCCAGCAGGTAAGTCTCCAGTGGACTCATCAAAAGTTTGTCCATCTCTTGGACAAACTCAGGAAGAATAAGCCCCCAGTGTTCAACCTTGGTCTTCAGTTTGCTGAAGCTATGGTTATCCAACTCTGTCTCTTCATTACACATTGAGCCCATCCAGAAGAGCAGCACATGCCGCCATATCTCAGAGAAGAAAGTCCTTAGTCAGGGGAGGACAGGGTTTACAAGCTTAGATCAGTTTTAGCCACAAGAACCAGCGGCCACTTGTTCAGACCGATGGTGCCCTCACCACCCTGCCATGTGGAAAACTGTCTGTGAAGCCAGTGTGGTTTAAGTAAAGCACCATCCACTGTCACTCACTGGGACTGAGACCTGCTCCCTGGGATAAATAGGGTCTCAATACCAGGGGAGATTTGCCTCTTAAAGGAAGGGTGCTGTCTTCCCACGCATTGAGGAACTGTGTAAATGTGTGTGTTCTCCCCTTGGCACCCTCCACCCTCACTCCTAACCCTCACCCTTACCCCCGGCTAAATGCCTACTCCTGGTTGTCCTGTTTATTGTTGTCTGTATTCTTCTAC
Organism: Phodopus roborovskii; assembly: GCF_943737965.1. Taxonomy (NCBI): domain Eukaryota; kingdom Metazoa; phylum Chordata; class Mammalia; order Rodentia; family Cricetidae; genus Phodopus; species Phodopus roborovskii. The sequence goes on along the minus strand of NW_026126407.1, from coordinate 45,369,614 downwards.
TATGACCACTTCCCAGGATAGGAGAAAGTCAAAAGTGAGTACACCCAACCAAATTCATTAGTTACTAGAGCTGTTGGAATTTCAAAGCTTCAATGCTCTGGGTGTGATCTCACACTGCAAGTCTGATGGCCAAGGCCCCAGGCAGGATTCCACCTGCAACTATCCTGAGCACCCAGAAGCAGAGCTTGCTACAGAAAGTTTGCTGAGCACAGCTGTGACTTATCCTGGTCTTAGGAAAAATTTCATTTGTAGCATTTGCCCTGTATTAGATATAATTCTATTGGTCAGGTTCTTGTTTCTTATCGGCTAGCTCTGTCTTAAGTATTAACCCATTTCCATTAATCTAAGTATTTCCACGTGGCCTCATCTTACCGGAGAGTGGGCCTGAACCTCTGTTCTCCCCAGTCTCTTGTCCTTAGACTTAAATTTTGAAGTCAAAGTATTTTTAAAATATATAAATTGGATTGATCCAGCAGCATTTGTTTTAACAGTTGTTGTTATTTCCTCAGCAGTCAAACGATACAATGACAATATAACACCATACGGTATCCAGATTCTCTCCATCTTTATGTGGCTTTTTTATTACTCTGTTTCTTTTACTTTTAATTTTTTTTCATTTCTTGAGACAGGGTTTCTCTGTGTAACTCTTATCTGTCCTGGAATTCACTCTGCATACCAGGTTTACTTTAAAATCACAGAGATCTGCTTGCCTCTGTCTCCCAAGTGCCACCAAGGCATGTGCCACCACACCCAGCTCCTCGCTATATTTTTAAAACCATTTTATTCCTTTTCTCTCCCAAGCCTACATATATTTTAGAACACACTGTAAACCTTTAGTGCTTTTTCTTAATATGAATCTGTCTTTACTGTAAATCTTTATCTTTTTGTAGCCGCCAGTCTTTTATCTTTTTTTTTTTGTTTTTTGTTTTTTTTTTTTTTTTTGTTTTGTTTTGTTTTTTGGTTTTTTGCCGAATAGATGTTTATTCAGAGAGAAATAACTTACAACCTAGACAGATGAACACCAGCAAGTTCCACTGGATGCTCGCCTCTCCACATCCCGCCAGCAAGAGAGCGTTTCCCACCTCCTCCTCCATCCTAGTTCCACCGGTCACTTCCCCCGCTGCTGGCTCCACCCCTAATAGGTGTGGTCAGTGCCACAGAAGGAGACAAAGTGAATATCCCACTACCCTCCCACACACACAAGTAATAATGATTGTGTGTGTGTGTGTGTGTACCACATGTACATACCTTCAGAGACCAGAAGAGGGCATCTGATCCCTTGGGGCTGGAGTTATAGGCAGTTGTGAGCTGCCCAGTATGGGTGCTGGGAACTGAATTTGGGTCCTCTGGAACTGCAAGCGCCTTTACCAACCCAGACATTTCTACAGTCCCTGCTTTCAGCTTGGATCTTTTCCCTACTCTAGCAACATAGGATGTGAGCCTCTCCCATGTGTTACCATGACAGCAGTCACCACTCACTGCATGCCATAGGACCACAGTGGGGAGCCTAAGCTCTGAAGGTACTCCAGCTGCTTGTGTATTTGGAGACAGGGATTCAATAAATTACACAAGCTTTCCCACATTTCATTAGAAATTAGGTTTTGTGTTTGGCAGTTCTACCCACTGTGGGCTAGTGTGCATCCAGAGTGCCAATCTGTGGGCTAGTGTGTGCATCTAGAGTGCCCAGCTGTGGGCTAATGTGCATGGGCTAGTATATACATCCAGAGTGTGGATAGGTCTGTTGCGTAAGCCTTGATGTTCCAGAGGTTGGGGGAATTTTAACTTGACAAAACCTTCATTTCATGATAGGATCATCAGGATGTGATAAAATCACAAGTCTCAGAGCCTTTGCACATGCCAGGCCTTGTTCTTGGTGCTGGAGAAGTAGGCATGCCCCACAGACAATTCCCCTGAAGTAAGACAGGATTTTGTGATTGTTTTATGACCACTGTGAAGGGAATGGGACAGAGTGCATACAAGATACTCACACTTAGAACACCTGGGGCTGGCCGGCTGGAGGTCACCCAAGAAATGATGTTAAAGATGAGAGTGGAAAGATAGGAGCAGCAGCACAAAGACCCAGAGGCAATACACTCCAGGCAGCATGTAACAAGGCCAGAGACTGGACAGAGCCAGTTCACCAAGATCAGAATGTCATGGTGAAGAGCTGGTCTACCCATGATGCATCAGGAAGCCAACAGAAGATGTCAGTCATGGGGTATGGTATGTGCTTCCCATATGTCACTCACACCTGTGAACTTTACCCACCCGTGTGCATGATCTCTGTTGGAGGGACTAGATGCTTGTACAGTGTAACTGTTTCGTGGATTCTTCAGGTTTATCATTTGTCTTGTGACTATGCTGGGACCACTGGTAGCCATCTTTTCCTTGGTGTTCCATTTCATGTATCTTCAAAGTGGGCTATCCTAAAACATGATTGTACTACCAAGACTTCTGGCTAGAGCTTCGTGGGCTTGTTGCCATGGCCACAGGCCTGGCCAGCTGCAATTGCTCTAAAACCTTCATTCCATGCTCCTTGTTTTTCACTGTGGGCTACACAGTGGAATCCATTGCTAAATTTTGAGCTGTGACACTTGTTGACATTTACTGAGCACTTCTTGAGTGCTGGTCACATTGGTAAACATTTTGCAAATGTGGTTTTATGTAATTCTCACAATTACCCTCTCCCCATCTTATGGCTGTAAGAGCTGTCATAATACTAGTCAGAGCCAGCCATCTCCTATGTCAGGTCCTGGCTGAAAAATCTATAGACCCCGAAGTGAATAAGAAAAGCAAGGTCCTTACTCCAGAAAGCGTCCTTTCCAACAGGAGAGAGAATGGGAGACAGACAGAGACCTGACAAGGGGACAGGAAGAGAACAATGGAAGATGTGGGACATAGTGTCCTGCAGAAGACATCAGAGATTCAGGGGAGCTCCCTGTTGGCCTGGCCTTCGAGGTGGGAAGCCTGAAAAGGTGAGAGGAAGGCATTTTGGGAGGAAGGTGCCCTTCAGACTTGACCTTGGTGGGGGACCCAACTGCAACAGTCACAACTGAGTGAGCTTCTGGGGGGGGGTGGGAAGGAATTTGTTGGTTGTGTTGAGAAGATGAGGTTTAAGAGTCCATGTGTTTCTGGGCATTTGAGTCAGTATGGGGGAGTGGCAAGGGCATTGTGTCACCTTGTGCACGTCCCACAGGAAGTGTATGGGTTTTGTCTACACAAAATTAGTGTCATAAAATGAGCAGCTCTCACATGGCACAGTGTCATGGACCAAACTCCCTTAAACTGTGTGAACATGTTGACATTTGCTAATTGGAGCTATGCACTGATCATGTAATGCTATGTGAAAATATTGGCTATCTATTTCCACCATGTTGAAACCAGGGGATTTACAGATAAATTACAAAGCCAAATCATTTTAAGGGAAGATGATCACTTACCTGTAGTGTGTCTTCCACAACAGTAAGTATTAATGCTAAGTAGCTGACTGGGTTGCACAGTAACCAGGAAGGACAGCATGGGGTTGTTAATGAAAGCAGATGCAGAGAGAGAAAACAGATCAATTGTTTGAATACAGTGAAGCGGTCCCTTTCTGATGCATGCTCTTCATTCCACTTGCTATTCTCCTATATCAGCCAAAACCAGGGTGCATTTACGATATACTTAACAAAGATTTACACCTTAGCATATAAAGAGGCTCCTTGTAAAATAATTTGAGATTATAGTTACACTATTTCCCCTTCCCTTTCCTCCCTCCAAACCCTTCCACACACCCTTCATTGTTCTCTTTCAAAGTTAGGGCTTCCTTTTTCATTAATTGTTGTTATGTGGAAGGGGAGGGGGGCATATGCACGAGTGTATGTATTCCTAAATACGTGGAAATACAACCTGCTGGGTCCATATTATCTTATTAGTATACATGTTTTCAAAACTGACATTTCGGTGTTGGTGTGCTCTTCCCTGGTAAAGACTATTTCACCTACTCTTAGCAGCCCTTAGTTGCCTGTAGTGATTTGTCTAGGGTTGCAGCCTTGTTAGCCTCACCCCCTAACCACTCTGTCCATGGCCATGGTGTCATCCTTATTGAGCTCATGTTTAGGCAGCTATGCTGCTGAGATTTTATGGGTGTAGCTTCTGACATCCCTGGAAGGCACACCTTCTCGAGAACTCCCTGTCCCTGTGGCTCTGTCCACCCCTGACCCCACAATGATTGCAGAGGTGAGGGGCTTCTTTCTTTAATGCTGCTTGTTTTCCCTTGTCCTTGTGACTGTAGTGATGGCTTCAATGAGTGAGTAACTGGCATAATGCAGTCACCTCCCTTCTTGGCTGCTTTTGTGTGGCATAATTACAACTATTACCTGTTCACACTGGTGTCTATACCACGGGGCCAACTGTCTTTTCTGGCTACGAGGTGCCTGACAATAAGCCCTCATTTTCCTCTGGGACTATATGGCTCTTTCCTCCAACAGCAGGGGAATACAGGTGATTGGTCAGTGAGGAGTTGTTGAAGTTGTTCTTTATTAAGCTGATATGTGAAACTACTGAAGAAAACTGAGAGCTTCTATCAAAAGATATTTCAAAAGTTAACAGACTACAGACAAGAAATATTTAGAACATACATAAGGAGACTGTTATGATAAAGCAAATTGTTAGATTTCTTTCTTATTATGCTACTGTTCATAGTTTTAACATTAATCAATAAAGTTTTAATAAACTACTAACCCAACTCTGAAAGAGTACAAAACACCAAACTATACCACTGAACAATAACTAAAACTCAAAATTAAGGTGTTTTTCATTGTGCTAAAGATATCTGTGTCAGTTTTAAGAGTATTAATGCTTTCAACCAAATCATTTCTGACATGAGTATACTGCCATTTCTACAACGCAAATTTCAGTACAGATCATAAACAATAGAAATGCTAATGTGTCTAAAATTTTATCTTTTCACAAAGAAATCTTGTAAATTCCAGGGAGCCAAATTGGACCCACCTGAACAGGTCTAAGATGTGCCAGAGAGTTCCATACAGCCTGGACTACAATAAAACAACCAGCTACCCCATGATATGGCAGCATCCCAGCTTTCTCAAGTCCCCCAAAGATGGTCAACGCCCCCAAGTCAGGAGGAAGTAGTCTTGAGAACTCAATGTCCTTATGCCCTTATTGCCTAATCTGCTATACCTAACTCTTTTTTTTTTTTTTTTTTTTTTTTTTTGGAAAAATTAAACTTTAATACTCATATCATTTTACAATGAAAATAGGTACCCAGAGACAGGTTTGAAATGTTTACAACTGTACAAAAGATAGAAATTCCTGGCAGGCAGTGACATTGAAGCTGGTCATAGCCCTCCTCACGCCCTAGCCTGCCAGGTAACACCTTCGGTGCCCTCAGCCTCATGAGGAGGACATGCACAAACAGAGAAAGTCCTCTCAGCCAGTGCAATTAAGAAAAAAAAAAAAAAAAAAAAAAGGTAATAGTCTAACAGGCACTAAAATGAAGTTGTGACTTTTTTAGTTTAGCATTCAAAATGTAATACTGAACCCCCCCCCCAAAAGGTAACTTAATCACACAAAACCTAACCCATTATAATCTAAAAAAAAAAAAAAAAAAAAAAAGTCAAAACTCCCCAGACAGGGAAATGATCTAAAATTTAAAACAGCCTGGGGCCCAGTTGCCTGTGGATGACAGGTGCTGGGTGGAGCACATCCTTCCATATCTGCTCAGGTACTTAGCATAGCCAGCAAAACTTGTCTTCTTGCCTTATGAGGGTCAGCAGCAGAGATGGCACTTAGGACACATTTGTCATGGGCTTGTACTTCTTGAAGCGGGTCCACTGGCCTGTGGCGTAGTTCATCTCAAACACGGTGTCCACTAGCATGGTGGTACTGCCCTGGCCGTCTGCCTTCGGCAGATCCTCTGTATGCTCGCTGAGCTTGATCTGGATCACATCCCCCTGTTCCGGGCATGGGTTCTCTCGAGAACCAGCCATGAAGCCCAGGATGAGGGCCTTCTCTGGCCGAGTGACCTTGTTTGCTGTCTTGAACATCTCCTGGGCAGCAAACATCTGTTCTCTCGTGAGGGACAGATTCTTCTTAGGCTGCTGCTGAACAGGAGCAGGTGCCTGAGTCTGTGGGGCCACTATGGCCACTGGGGGTGACTGAGCAGTAGAAGTGGCAACTGGGGGAATAGTGGGTATCAGAGGCAAGGAAGGTGCCCCAGGTGTTGGTGTAGCTGGGCTCAGGCCACTGTTGTACATAGGTGCCCTTTGTTTAAACTGAGCTAACTGAGCTGGTAGTGTAGGACTTGGGGCACTGGGCTCCTCAGGCAGTCGACTGGCTTCCCGGGAAGGAGGGGCTGGAGGGGTCTCAGAGCTGGGGATGTAAGATGAGGCAGGTACCACACTGGGGGTAGAGGGCAGGTAACTTGTGGAGGGAAGTGCTGGCTCGCTATTCAAAGACCCAAGTTTCTGTGTGGACACCAGGCCAGCAGCGTAGTCAGGGGTGGCATTTTCAACAACTGTCTCTTCCTTGGTGGGCTTTTCCACCACTTCCGTGTCCAAAGCCTTCCTCCTCCTCTTTGCCTCTCGGCCAGCACCAACCGTATTCAGTTCAGAAATATCCAGCAGCTTCACACCCCTTTCTTTCTGCAGTGGCGTTCTCGAAGGTGGTATTGGGGTCCGGTTCCCAGAGGGACTGAAGACGCTGGGGGTAGTGGGGCTTCTGAAGGGGGCTTGCTTCGGGATGCCTTTGAGAGGAGTTGTAGTGTCCATCTTGCGGAGCAGGCCCCGGCCCTTGGCGTGGAATGGCACCCCGGCGCTTCTCTTCAGCTGTTGGGCTGTCTCAGTGGATTTCTGTAGCAGCTCTGCCCGCAGAGTGGCACTCTTGGGTTTGCGCTTCAGCTGAAAATGCTTCACTGGTGGGGTGAGGGGCCCAGCGAGGGTGGTTAGGGCATTCTTGTTCAGGTACTGGCATTCCAGTGGTAGCATGGCAGATGCCTCACACTCGCCCACTTTTTCTCTAAGTTCTCCTAAGATATCTTGAACATTGGGGTTCTGCTCTTCCAGGTCTAGATTCAGTGAGCCAGTGTCAGGAAAGGACTTCAGAATGTCAGCAACCATGACGACCCAGGGGTCTGAGTCTAGGGTAGCCAGTTGGATAATATCCATCAGAGCGACCTTCATCTCGTCCACCGTGCGGCGCGGAAGGTGCAGCATCCCGAGCAGCAGCTTGAGCTTCACAGCTGATGAGAGACGGTGGAAGCAGGGGCGGATGTTATCGATGACCGCAGCGGTGAGCAGGGACGCGATGCTGGGGGGCGCCCACAGCTCGTCCATGGCTCCCAGCTTGTTGTGCAGCCACAGGCCCGTGTCGCTCTCCCGCATCGACGCCATCTTGGCGGCAGCAGCAGCAGTGTGCGTGCGCAGGCCGGCGTCTTACGCAGACGCCTACATGTCTCCAGCGAGGACCCCCAACATGGCGGCGATTCCTCACCTATTTAATAATAAAAATGGGGGATATAAGGGTTCAGGCATTATGCTGGCCTGCCCGGTCACCTGGCAGAATACACTCAGGCAGTACCCTGGTCAGCCCAGGTGCAAAGGACCCCTTTAAAAGAAACACACACACACACACACACACACACACACACAGAGAGAGAGAGAGAGAGACAGGAAAAGTCCTGTCTCTCCTTTTTTGTCCTCTCTCTGTCTCTGTGTCTCTTTAACTCTTTTCTCCATCCCCTTCCTTTCTAATAAAACTTCTCACTAAGCTCTGTCTGCCTGACATATTTGTGTCATCGTACTGTCCACACACACCTCGGTCACCCTCACCTGCCGAGGAATCCACCAAGGTTTCCCTCATAACAGAGATGGGGATCAAAAAGGAAAAAGAAAACAAATCATTAGAAACATAGACAAGTGACCAGCTTTAAGGTATGGAAATACATATGGCTGACCAAACATGCAAAGAGAGGTTCAGTCTCATTTACAACAGGAAAATGCAAATCAGTGTTAACTGAAAATTTGACAGTCTGGATTTCATGGATCATTGGTTCAACACGATCTCTAATCAATTCTGCTTTTTGTTACAAATTGAATAAGCTTAAAACCAAACCATTTCCACCATAAGCACAGACCTTACAGGAAATGTCAGAAGTAACCTACACATCTACCCACAGGAGGACCATGAAGTAAATTGTGGTATACACAGATGGTTATTTTGCATGAGTTAAAGTCAATAAACTTCAACTCCATGGATGAATTTAAGGGAACATACGTTGAAAGGGAAGAAGAAAATCTGGGGCTTCTAGAATGTACTTTTTATAACATGAAAAATTTAAACAACATATTGTTAAGCCAGGCATATATATATATATATATCTGGAAATATATATATATATATATATATATATATATATACATATATATATATGTATATGTATATATATGTATGTATGTATGTATGTTCCCAAAGAAAGAATCTCTCTCTCTCTCTCTCTCTCTCTCTCTCTCTCTCTCTCTCTCACACACACACACACACACACTCACTCACACATATACACATACACACACCAGCAGAGAGGTTGCCTCTGAGGGAAGCAAAAGAGATAAGAGGAACACACGGAGGATGGAACTTGGTGGATGTCCAGCATGCTGGGAAGGTGTCATAAACTTCCATGTAGAATTAAAAATCAGTAAATAAAATGAAAGAAGACCCACGTGTGTGAACCAACATAGTTCATTGTGTCAACATCCAAAACATTGGAAAGGTTTTATGTGGCTTGCAGTTGGAGAGAACTCAGTCTGTGATCAACTGGGGAGCAAATTTTATTTATTTATTTTGTTGTTGTTGTTGTTGTTTTTGAGACAGGATTTCTCTGTGTAGTCCTGGCTGTCCTGAAACTTGCTTTGTAGATCGGGCTGGCCTTGAACTCAGGGATCCACCACCTCTGCCTCCCAGGTGCTGGGATTAAAGCTGGGCATCACCATGCCCAGCTGCAAATGTGCCTTGTACAAATGGGCATTTATGACATGAGCACCTCCATGTCAAGGACTCTGATGCCTCGGGCCCAGGTTAGACTCAGGGGAATGGCCAGGCCTTCCCCTAGTTGGAGTACCTTTGTTGATAGTGTATGTAGAGAATATTAGTCACAGACAGCTTCCTCCTCCCAGATGACTGCAGCCTGAGGTTACTCGCCTATGGAAGTTGTCTACCACAATGTCTGCAAGCTGCCTCTTCGTGCAGCTGAATATAATACTCACTGAGTTTCCCAGCTGATGGTGCATCTCCATCAGAGTGCATTACTCACTCAATCCCAGCTTTTCCGTATGGATGTCTTTCTTTCTTTCTTCCTTTCTTTCTTCCTTCCTTCCTTCCTTCCTTTCTTTCTTTCTTTCTTTCTTTCTTTCTTTCTTTCTTTCTTTCTTTCTTTCTTTTTTCTCTTTCCCTATTGCCCCAGATAGGTCAATCACTAAGCCATGTAGACCATGTGAGCTGAGCAGCAATGGCCTCTGAATTTCTAGCCCTTGATTCTTGCACAACCCTGAACTGGGCATTCATTAGTGACTGGCAAAACCATGCTGAACCTGAATTGTGGCAAGATCTTAGAGCTTGACTGGAGGCAGGGTGTCTTTGTTTGGTTTTGTTGCTAAGAGCAACAACATAGTGTCACATAGTGCATTATGCTAACAGCATAGTGCCATGGCGTGGGTACATTATAAAGAAAAGGACTCATGGTTCTGGTCCAAGATTAAAGGCTGGTATCTTGTGGTGGCACAGGACAGCATGTGGCAACAACAGGGATGGTGCATGTGTGGGCCCTACTCCATCCCTTTTTTATAAGCAATCAAAATGACTGTATCAAATCAAATCTTTTTTTAAGATTTAATTTATTCTTAAATTATGTGTAAAGGCCAGAAGAAGGTCTTAAATCCCCTGAAGCTAGGGTTACAGGCTGTAATGAGCCACCAAAGTTGGGTGTTGTGGTCCAAACTTGAATCCTCTAGAAGAGCAGCACGAACTTTTACTCTATAAACTATCTTTCCAGCCCTGGCTGTGTCAAATCTTAACCACTTTCCAAACTCCCCTGTAAACACTGTAATGAGATTAACACAATGCAGACACACACACACACACACCAGTCACTACCATATAATTGGAGCTGAACTCCATCATTGGTTGGGGCAGAGTACCTAGCCAGGGGTAACCTGAAGAGGACAGGGCAGCTTTCAGTGGAAGTTGGGCTGTACTGTGTGCAGGAAACTGAAAGGCAAAGGTCTGATTGCAAGTAGATCTGTGCCAATGACAGAACATTGCTCGCCCAAAAACGTCTCTTGCTGGTCTTAATTCTAAAGAACTTAGTGCTGCCACTGCCCTTGTGTTGACAGTAAGTCCACAAACTCCTTGTTGGCACAGCCTCCAACCTCTTCCTTATCTGTATCCCATGTGGGAACTGGTCTGGACCACTCACAGAGGACCATCACACGTGCTCATGAGGAGAGGTGGCTGCTAAAGTCTAGGAAGTTTCACCTCCTTCAGCTGGTGGCTCCTATGTGAGTGCTCCTAAGTGAGTGCTCCAAGATTTAGTGCTCAAATTTTAGTCTATACATGATACAACTTAAAAAACTGAAATGTTATCATTAAAATTTTTTTTTCATTTTTTATTTGTTTTAAACAAGGTTTCATTTTACCCAAACATGCTATGTTGCCAAAGATAACTTTGAACCCCTAATCCCCCTGTGTCTATCTCCCAAGTGCTGGAATTACAGGGCTGTGTCACCTGACCAGCTCAATATGTATTGTCTTAATTGTCAGTAATTTCCTCTGAGGGATTATTAACAGTTATCACTTAATGTTACTAATTTCGAAACATAGACTTATTGGACTGTTAAAAGCTGGTTACAGAGCTGTAACTTAGGCTCAAGGCAGAGTACTGTCTAGCCTGTGTGAGTTCCTGGGCTCCACCCCCAGCATTGGGGGAAAAAAGGAAAGGAAAGGAAAGAAAACAAAAGGCAAATTCCTTATTGGGTACCACTGGCTGCTGGCCTGTGAGCCTGAAGCCAGGATACCAGGCATGTCTCCATCCTTCAAAATTGTGACCCCCCCCAACATGATCTGCACATGCTCGGTGTCACCCTGAGAAGCACATGTCAGTCACAGTGGGGTGTCTCAGCCTTGAACCCATCAAATGACAGGGAACCCCTTAAGCTGAGACTGTATCTGGAGAAGAGGATAACTCCTGTGCTGTGGATGGAACGATAAGTACTTAACCTAATGTCAGGCAAGAGAAAGCCAGCATCTAGAGTGGAAGTACTTCCGCTTTCTAAAAATAGCCTAATCAAATCTTCAAATAAAGGTCTAGAGAGGAACAAGGACCTGTCTAAGGTTACAGAGCAAGCCAACATGAAATCCTACGCTATGTGTGTATGCTGCAGCACCTGATTAAAGTTATGTTTGGAACCTTCTGGAACAGGACCTACATTCACCATCATCCATCCAGAAGCTGGGATAAGCATGGGTTTGAGCATTCCCATCCCTTACCCTGTCTGATTCCCAGGACCACCACCTCCTCCTCTTTCTCTTGCTCTTCCTCCTCATCTTCATCATCTTCATCCTTCTCTCCCTCCCTCCCTCCCCCACTTATCTCATTCTTTTGTTATGGTACTGAGTGGGCCCAGGGCCTTTGCTTGCTGCCAAGAGCTATACCCAAAACCTCCTCTAAAACAAAGCTCTTCCCTGAAGCTGGAGACAGGGGAAGGAGCATCATCCCCAGTGCTGGGGTCTGTCTGCAGTTCAAAGGGGCAGGAGGTACTGAGCTTGAGAGGAGGGTGGGATGACCGAGCTTCCCCCGAGTCCCACCTGCATAAGGACCAGCAACTGTGGTGTGACTACAGACTGGACCCAGACACCAGGCAGACAGAGTGAGCTGCTGCAATACATAACCAGTCAGGTGGCTTCCCAGACTGCAGCAGGGAGCCATTGTCAAATATTCCTCTAGTGGCAGAAGCCAGCCCTGTCCTGTCTCCTCACCACTAAACCCTTGGTTCCATCATGGCTGTTGGCCCCCAGTGGCCTAGAGCCCAGATTAAGATCTGGTGTATCAGAGGCTGCTGAGTATGGGGGACCCCCTGCCTAACCCTGTGCGTGTTCCTGTATAGCAACAGGAACTCATTCACAGCTCTTTGTAGCACTGACATGTATGTGTAGGTGCCAAGAGTAAAGGCAAAAGCACCCTGGAGCCTGGCCTATGTGCAGTGGCTCACCTGGTGGAGGGGTCATACCAGCTGGGAATAGTTGACTTTCCAAGGGGGCTTGATCAACTCCACCAGAGGGGGAAACTATGCTGCTGGTTTGCATTTGAGTCCAGTTTGAGGAAGAAAAGCAACACGTGCCAAGTGCAGAGACCACAGGTGTCTGCCCACCTGGCCAGCTATGAATTATCTATGAGCTAGGAAGGTTGGTGTGGGTCTAGGCAGCTGAGGGCACCCTGGGAGACCAGGGAAGGCCCACAGTGCCAGCTGAGGGCCCTGGAGCTGCAATCACCTGAGAAACCTTGACATTTACAAATGTCTCCCACACTACTGTACTCTTTCTCAGGGCATGGGAGGTCCAGACTGACTCCTGTCCTGCCCTCCACACCCATCCTGTTACCAGCTCCAGGTGTCCCTTTGCAGGACCAGCATTTTCCTCTTGGGTTTGGTGGAAATTTCCCTGCATGGATCAAGTTGGATGTCTCCAGCTTTGTTGATTGCTCATCCGAAGCAGGCAGTGGAGCTGTGTGATTCAGAGAGAGGACCGCCTGTGAGGGAGAGGAGGGCTCACAAGCCATCTCTTCAGAGATGGAGGAAGAGGAGAAAGGAAGAGGAGGGGAAGAAGAGAAAGAAGGAGAATGGGAGAGGGGGTGGTAAAAGAGGAAGAAGAGGGGGAAAGATGAGGATGGGGAGGGAGAGGATGGAGAGGAAAGGAGGAGAAAAGATCTTTAGCCACAATGAGCGTCCGGTGGCTTCTGCACCCCCAATCCCCCCAGAGGTTGAGTTTTCCAGGGAATTCTGCAAAGGTTGCTGCTCTCTGGGGTCATTGGTTACTTAGCAGAGAGCTAGACCTGATGACCAGGAGACACAGACCCAAGGTCCCCAACAGCTTCACTTGTTTTTCTGCACCCCTCCATCCTAGTCACCTACTCCAGCATGGAAATGAATGAAATTAACTTTCCTAGCCTTCAGGGGAATGGGACAAGCAGCCAGTCAATCCTGCCTGCCACAGGTCACATAGCACAGAAGTCACACAAATGTGGTCAGTGGTCACCTGGACTCCAGGGTTGGCAGTCCTCTTCAGGGAAAGCCATGGGAGGTATGAACTCCACAATCAGAGGAGAAAGCACCCTGCAGAATCTGGGAGGCAGGCAGGCAGGCAGGCTTTCTATAGCACCTCACATGCTGAACTTCATTTATGATCTGTTGCACAGCCAGGGAAACTGAGGCTGGGAGTGGGGACATCCAAGGCTGTGGATTTAAACACATGACCAGAAAGTGGCAGCAAGCAGAGCCTATTCCTAAGCCTAGGAAGTGAGGCAAGGCAGAGACAGGAATGTGGGGAAGATTTGAGGAACCTGAGTTTGGTGGGTGCCTGTGGGACTGTGGAGAAGGCTGGCTAAACTGAGCACACATGTATCCTGGCCTGGGTACAAATAAAGGAACTTGCCTCTCAAGGGAAATTTCCGACTGTCCCCACCCTCCTCAGCTACACCTCCCCCCCATCATTCAATCTACCTTGGGAACATGAACCCAAATGTCACACCAGCACCACCCTGCCTGGCAGACACTCCTTCAGTCAACTGTCTAAGAGTCCAAGACTCTCCCACCTCGAGTGGCCCACCCAGCCTCGCACACTCCTTCAGTCTACTGCCTGCCAATCTCCAGCATCACATCCTAACCCTGCTTTCCCACTGTGCTTAACATGCTGCGTACCCTGGCTTGGCTGGGGGACTTCACAGACCTGTTACTGCTAGGACCACGGAGCAGCTCCTATCTAGAGGGGGACACCGCGGGAGGTATGTCCTACGTCAATAAGTGAGACTTTGGCGAGCTCTATGGAAAGAGGTCCAGTTCTGCCTGAGCTTTAGGGAAAGTTAAATGGGGTTTCGAAAAGTAGATAAGAGCTTGCAGGACTGACAAGTAGGGGAAGGGTGTCCCATGCAGCAGAACGGTGTGTACAAAGTATAAAAGTGAGCAGCTTTCCCACCTCCTGACTCACGGTCCCAGATGTGGCCCTAGCCTCACCCTGTGGCTCTGACCCAAGTCACCACCTCTCCCTGTGGCCCCTTGTGGCTGTTGGACCTGCAGTCCTCTCTGGGTTGCATCCTTGGACCACAGGCCCTTCCAGCCTTCCCTCCCATGTTCCCCGGGGAAGACACATGGATGAGCCGCAAATGGGGCATTCTGGGGCCGGACCCTACTGAATCAAAAGCACATTCAGTAGCGAGCGTGTTTGTTTTTGTTTTCCCTCTCGAGTCGATGGAAACACGCACTGACCTCACTTTCCCACAAGTACAGTAGCTTTCCTGAGCGGCAGAGCCGACTGCCAGGAAAAAGCGGTGGAGCTGTCGGCATCAGGAACAGGGCTGCAATGGCAGCTGTGGCCGCCAGTGGAATACAGCTGTCAGGCCACTGACATGGATTCCCCGGGGGTGGGGAGGATCCAGTCTGGGCCTCCCTGGGGGACCCTGTGGATGGAGGGTCCAGGTTGCAGGCTGGGAGGGAGGATGGACCTAGATGGACCTTGTTCAACCAGACTTGGGTTCCCACATCAGCTCAAAAGGCCTGGCTGTCACCCAGGCTGACCACCATAGCTTTCTTAACTTTTGTTTCAGGTTAAAGGCCTTTCCACAGGCCCCAAATTCTAACTTTCATTCTCATAGAGGGCTTTGGTAGAGCTGGAATCACACAGGTACACATGTTTTCAGTGTCTGCTTGCTTCCACTCATTATTATGTATATGTGACTCTTCGGAGTTGTGTGTGGAACAGTTGGATATGGAAGAGGGGCCTGCCCTTTTTCGTTATTATATTGTATTCCACGTAATCTCTCCCACTGCTAGGTGATAGGGTGATTTCTACTAGGCTCATGCTTGGCTTGCTTCTCAGCCAACACTGTATATGTCATAAAGCAAAAACACGCTCCATTTTGGACATTAGGTTGAAAATTAACTCAGGACAGAACAGCACAAAAATCTGCAGTAGAAATTTGTAGAGGCCTTTCCTTACAGTCCTGACTTCTCTGGACCCCGCTGCCATCTCATCCAGTTCCCTAACAACAGAGCTCAGGTGCTCAAACTTGGCCAGGCAGAGGTCCTGGTGGCCAGAGAAAGGGACATCACAGGAAACCAGAGCAGCTGAGGCTAGCTGCCAGGCAGTGACTCCTTAGCCAAAAAATGTGCTCTTGGCCCAAGCCTCCTTCCTCTCTCTCCTCAGCCCTTCCAGGCAGCCAGGAAGAGTTGGCAAGCCTGGTGCAGATAACGTAGAGAGCCCCAAGCCCTCTTCTGTCATCACCTCCCCAATGCGAAACCCAAGATCTTGTTTATTTATAAGGAAATTCTGCTCGACAAATGGTATATGGGGGCCAGGGCACATGGAGCGTGGAGCTGGCCTGGCCAGCATGCTTCGCCTCTCTCAGAAGGGGAGCTGGCAGCATCCAGGGCTGGCTCCACTCCTTGGATGGGGGCTGGGCCAGAGAGGATCCTCCTCTCCCCCAACCCCCATAGCTAGAAACCCCTCCACCCTATAGACCACAAGCGATGGCAGCTGAGGGAGCCTATCTGATGACCCCACTACAGGGCAAACACTATCTCCTTCCCTTCCTGGGAGGGTGAGCTGAGATGGAGTGTGTTAGTATCTCAGGATGAGAGGAAGAAGGCAAAACAGACCTTGAGCCCATGAAGGTTAGAGTAGTACACCAAGGAGTTCCTTCAGTTCACCAGCTGTGTTACCAGGGAACCCGGGCATGGTTTGGATCTAGACGGTCCTGAAATCAAGAGTAATGAAATAGCTTGCAGGACACAGTACTCCCTCATACCTGCCTCATACCTGTCTTTACCTGCCTGGGGGGGGGGGGCTGAGCACTCACTCAGCCGCCAGGGTCCAGGAATGGCAAACTGTGGAAATGATGTCTGACTCCACATCTCTGATGCTCCCATCAAGGAGCATGTCTTGTGACATCATGTTCCCTTGGAGGAAGGGGCCTCCCCTTATTTTATTTCTATCCCCAGTTGATCTGAAAGACCCAGCACAAGCTGAGCCCTTGTTCAAGTAAGGGTCTGTTGCTGACCCCAGACCTGATCATGTTTTCCATGCACAATAGGGTGTATCATGACTCTGCTTTCCTCCATGCCACTAGAATTATGGACCCAATTAGGGAGGTGCTTCAAGGCATAGAAGGTTCCAGCAGCTACGAAATAAATATAAGTGGGTTAAATGCTTCTATCAAAAGACAAAGACTTCAGAACAAAGGATTGGGTCATTCAAAACATACTCCAACCCTGAATCGTCAGTATCTCATCTCTGTCTTTCTACTCTACATGAATTTCTACTTCTGTAATACTGGCCTGTTTTACATTTATCATAAAATATCTCAAACAAGCTTAAAAGTATAAAAATTAATGCAACACCCATTGGTCTACCACTGAAATTTAATCTATGCCATTTATTCTAGATCCAGAGCTCATCTCTTCCATCCCAGAGGTAGTTGCTAACTGGAACACGATGTGTGCATACTATTCCCATGAATGTTTGATACTTTTCCTACAGATGGGTATAATTAAAAAATTGTACAAAACTCTGTTTTTGGAGTTTATCTACACCATATATATATGTGTGTGTGTGTGTGTGTGTATATATATATATATATATATATTTAATTTAGTTGTTTCCTTTGTTGAATGGTGCTCTCTGTCTTTAAACAGAAGGTAACTTCCTGTTTACTCAGTGATATCACCCCGTGCTTGCATGTACACCTTGTACACCCAAGCTGGTGGCTGCCATTGCCCTGGCATTCCGCTCTGATGGTGCAGCTGAGGAGTGTTTGGATTCCAGGGTTTGATTGAAAGAGATGCTGTTGTGAGGTAAAAAGAAACGTGAGTAGTGTTCTAGAGAAAGAGAACCACTGAGACTAAGAACCGAGCCCCACTTTTTCCCGTTAATTAATCCTGGGGGCTGGAACAAGTGTGGCTGTCATTATAGCTGAAGGCTTTAGGGAATACTTCTGTTTTTAAAACAAGTATTACTCTCCAGTAATATCAGAGTATTGCTTCCACAAACCAAAAATTTCAGAATTGAGACCCTGTGATTGTCAAGCTTGGCTGGGAATCAATCACACTTGCTGAGGGTAGAAGATGGGCTTTTAAATGCACAGATCTCTGAGCCCCCACCCAGAGGGCATGTTGGTAGATCTGGGGAAAAACCTAGAATTGGACTTTTCACAAACCTTCCCAGGTGGTTCTGACGACAGCAATTTGCAGCCAGGGCACAGGGGTGGCATTTTCCTAAGCCACTAACAAAACCCTTGGGCAAGCTCTCTCAGCCACTCCATAGCCTCTGTGCTTGAAGCTGTCTCCTCCCGGTTTC
Organism: Phodopus roborovskii; assembly: GCF_943737965.1. Taxonomy (NCBI): domain Eukaryota; kingdom Metazoa; phylum Chordata; class Mammalia; order Rodentia; family Cricetidae; genus Phodopus; species Phodopus roborovskii. The sequence continues at coordinate 45,352,001 of NW_026126407.1, read as the reverse complement.
CCCTCACCTGATCCTGGAGACCCATGTGGAATAGTCTTATGGTCATCACCAACTCTAAAATGGCCTACCAGCCCCTCCTTGCTCCTTCCAGAGGCCTCACACTGTGTTGAGAAATCCTGCCAGGATTTCTCAGAGAAAGACTCTGTAGTAGCTTCTTCCTCTCAGACCCTTGTTTTGCATGTCTCTCTCTTCTGGAGCACAGAGCCTGGCTGGACCACGTGGGAACCAAAGACTGCTGGTAACACAGTTCTGGAGATGGCGCCAATGCAAACAGCACTTTCGGTGAGGCGGAAAGTGTTACAATTCCCACTTCGCAGACACAGAGGACACCGCGGGCACCGAGGCACAGCTAGGAAGCAGAGGAGCCAGGAGTCAACCAGACACCCTGGCTTCAGCATGCTTAATCAGAACCATGCTGCTGGGCGCTGCCCACTCCTGGCTCAAGAGGGAGAAACCTCCCCTGGGCTCTACTTCAGAGATACCCCTGCCAGGCTCTGCTTGCTCCTAGATGATGTGCAGGGTCTCCAGTCTGCCCTGCCCCTTCTACCTCATTCCTGCCTTTAAGATAAACTGTAGATGTATATGAGCGACCACCTTAATGTCAATGACTGCCTGGATCCTAACCGCGGGACGACAACATTCAGGTATGCTAAGAGGTTTGCATGGGCAATGTCATGCAAATCTGACAGTCACTACCAAATTAAACACGCACACACAACTTCAAAGGGCCCCCCATCCTTCCTCTTATAAGGAAGCTTCACATGTGAGGGCCAAGGCCATGTGACCCCAGGCTGCTTGGCTGCTCGGCTGAGTTTTGAGGAGTGTCTCAGCCCAGGGCCTTGTTCTTTCCAACACTCCTCTGGACTTCTAGCTCCTTCTTCAGAGTGAGGTCATGAACCACAGTAGCAAAAACAACATAGCAACAATACAGCCCATCCGGTTCTCCACTCTCTCCTCCCAAGAGTGCTCAGAGTTGGAGAGAGCATCTCACTGGGCTCCGGTCACCCCACCCTAGCCTCACCCAGCCATGGCTGCCAGCTGCTCTTCTGTCCTGGTCAGGCTGTGTCCTCTGACCTCTTCTTGAGTTAACCTGAGGGCCATGTCGATTGCTGCTCATCTGATGCTCTCAGGGGGAACCTGTCCCCATGTTCCTGGCTCTATGAGAAGATGAACAAGCCAGCATTTAACACTTCTCAGCTTGGTAAGACATCCATGCAGCCATGTGCAGACATTGAATGAGTCCCACTAGGATCAGGGAGGAAGATGAGCATGAAGTCAGAAGCAGCAGGTGCCAGGTCTGGGTCTCTACTACACACGGTGGGCCATCTGCTCTGTAGCCAGTGCTGGCCCAGTTCATCATTTCATCATACTCCCCTACTGTAGTGGCCAGCCATGGGGGCAGGGGTCTCTAGAGCCCTCAAATGGAGCTAATGCTGCTAAGACACTGGATTTTAATGTTCTTTTTGTTTTTGTTTTTTAAAACAGAGTTTCTCTGTGTAACAGCCCTAACTGCCATGAACTAGCTCTGTAGACCAGGCTGGCCTCAAACCCACAGAGACCTGCCTGCCTTTCTGCCTCCTAAGTGCTGGGATTAAAGGCATGTACCTTATGCTCAATTAAACTAAACAACTGATTATTGGTTACTGGAAAAGTCATGTGTATGTTTGAAACAATTGGTGGCATTGTTATGGTTGGTATCACACACGACATCAGAGCTAAATAAATGCCAAGGGTTTCCAGGGAGAACTAAGCGTCTGAACTGAGGTGAGCCTGTATGATGGATGGAAAGTGCTCTGTATGGAAAAACAGTGGACAGTCTCATTGGGAAGGTTTATATTGCTTGTTTGTTGAAGTGACGATATTTGGAAATATTGGTGATTTCTAAATGATATGCCTCTGGTTATATAAGATCAAACTGTACAGTGATATGTGGGACACTGATGTAATGGACCAGCGCTGGCAGTGATGACAAACTTGTTCACCATCCATGAACAGAGTTAGTGCCTGCAACTCCTGAGATGGTGTGGAGCTTGCTGTGACAGCAGAACTGCAGCCATGGTCAGTAGGGTTCCCCAGGGCACAATGGGACACCAGTAGGTTGTTCCCAGCAGGGAGCTGAAAAGGTTTTCAGGAGATGGCTTTGGAATGAATGCCAGAACGAGGAAGACTGTCCCAACCCAAGAGAATAGAATAGACGCATGGAGGCATGCCTTAGCAGAGCACATAAATTGACGGCATTATGGCCAAGCCTTTTGATAAGGCTGGAGAAAGACTGGAGTATGCAGAGAAAATGGCACCTCCTGAAAGGCAATGGGGCTCCACAGGCCAGCAGCCCTGAGCACATGGGGGAGTTCTCTCCTGAGAGTAAGCCTAGGTGCTCCTTGAGGCCCCCACTTTGGTTCTGCAGGTGGCTCACTCTTTCTATTCACTGATCTGTTAATTTATTTACTGTTTGTTATGCACCTACTAGCTTATGAAAATGGGGAAGCAAGACTTGTGCTCAGTAAGCCCTACCTAGGACAAACCAGATAGAACTGGATGCTTAATAAGCCTTTTCCAGGGGATGTGAGGTATTCATAGCAGTATTTCTAATAATGGTAAGTCTAGAATCAGCACAGATTCCCATCAGTAGTTAGGTGTCAATAAACTGTGATGTATTTCCATTAAATGTTTTTCTTTTGCAGATAGTCAGCAGATGGATCAATCGATGGATGGAAGGATGGAAGGAATGATGGATAGATGGATGGATGGGTGGGTGGGTGGGTGGGTGGGTGGGTGGATGGAAAAATAGACAGATGGACAGGAATTCTAGCCAGAGAATTGGGACACAGTGAACATGAGTTCAGAGAGTGTCATTGAGAAGACACTATGGGAGCAAATGCTTGGCACATCGTGAGTGAGTTCCCCATAGCATGTCTGGCAAAACAACTCAAAGGTCTCCAGGAATATCCTTGTGTGTCCCAGGCTGCCCCTGGGTCTCTGTCCATAGCTGCTCTTTGCTTTTTTTTTTTTTTTTTTTTTTTGTTTTGTTTTGTTTTGTTTTGTTTTGTTTTTTGTTTTTTTGTTTTTTCGAGACAGGGTTTCTCTGTGTAGCTTTGGAGCATGTTCTGGCACTCGCTCTGTAGAACAGGCTGGCCTCGAACTCACATAGATCACATAGATCAACCTGCCTCTGCCTCCCACGTGCTGGGATTAAAGGCGTGCACCACACTGACTTCAGCACACATCACAAAGCTAAGGTCGACAAAACATTCTGGTAAATGTGTTTTATAAACATAAAAGAAATACAATAAGTGTGTTTAAAATCATTGAATCTTGGTACAAAGTATGTGGTTAGTCCATTGTAGTAACTGGGATAGCTTCTTCTACACTTGATACCTTTCATAATAAAACACAAGTCAAAAGAAAGAAAACCCTGCTGATTTAAATATTGATGGTCTGAGGTAACAATGTTCCCCACGGGTGTCCTATGACAGGGCTCTTAGACTCCAGAGTGTCACAGAACCATCTGTTCTGCCCAGGTTGTTACAGTCAGACAGAAGCAGGGGACTTGGGCTTTCTTGAAACTCACTGGCTCGGTTCTCCATGTCATCTTCCTTCATAAGATCTCTTTCTGGTCCAGGACACATTACTTCAGTGCCACCACATCTGCTCAAGGTATAGCCGACTGGCACTCATGGACGAAGTCCCACCCCTGCATCCACCTATTCCCTGGAAAGGCTTACACACATGATCACCTGTGCTCATTCATGAGACAGATGAGCAAACTGATTATCCAGGGTGAAGGTTGAAGGGAAAGGAATGGCCCTTAGCATGGAGCTGTTCTCCTATTGAGACAAAATGCACTGCCTTTGGTCTTAAAAGGGAAAGTCCATCTCTACCAACCCAATCACGGTGGCCACATTGTACAGGGGAGAATCCTCTGACTGGTGGCCACCCTTCTCCAGCCTCTCCCCACACAAGAGGGCAGAGACACTTCTGTCAGTTAAGCAATGGACACACTGCTTCCTACTGTAATTTAGCCTGTCCAGCCACTTCCAACCTTGGAGCTCAGCAGGTCTTGGTAACAGGGAAATCTGACCTTCCAGAAGATTCTCCCTTTCCTTAAAGCTGAGAGGTGCCAAAGAAAAAATGGGGCTTGTCTGGGAGGTGTGAACTTAGAGATCCAGCTCAGGTGGGGTGTTTGGAGTCCCACCCAGCATGCCAATGGGGACATGAGAACACACTTGTTCTGGTATAGATTCTGGTGGTCTTGTGGTAACAGCTGAAAAACCTTTTGGGTTTTTTCCCCCATAAAATGCAAGACAACCAAAAATAGTCATTTCCCCCCAGCACGGTGAATCACCTGCAGATACAGGCACCCCATCGGTGTGTCCTGTGTGTGATATCACCATCTCTGCTACTATTTGTTTGTTTTCAAAGCAGGGACTCACATATCCAGCCCAGTCTTGAGTTCACTATGTAACCCAAGATGACCTTGATCATCTGATCTGCTGTTCCCACCCTCAAGTGCTGGGATTACAGGTGTGCACATCCTTATCCAAGCCCAGCTCTGCTGACTAGATCTTTTTGGAGTGAGTAACTCTACTCCAGAATCTTCAAGGGTCATGACAAAGTTCATACTATAATTACATAGTAGCTACACCAAGGCTTTCCTCCTTCCTATTCTTTACTGAACCCAAAAACTTCAAGACCTGGACTAGACTCCTGCTGTGGAAAATGAAGATTGGCTTTCAAAGACTTAAAAAAAGAATGACATCAGATTTATGGAGACTGAGCAGGAAGATATCTGAAATGAAACAATCACAAAGGAAAGAGAGAGGAACGTATGATGTGCTATTCTTTGGAATTTCTATAATTAGAAAATAAACTCAACTATTTTGTAAGAAAATACACCTTATTGTGCAACCTAGTGCATGTGGAAACTGGTAGATGATAGGTAAAGTGAAAAAAATATGAAAATACCAAAAGGGCTTCAGTCTTATATATGTCCTTTGGTATTTGTATGCATATATTTTTCTTAATGTTTTCAAAGAAGGACTGGATTTTTGTTGTCTTTTACCAAGTTGTATGATGCATTTTTTTTTAACCACCAAAAATCTATTTTGTTTTCAGTAAAACACTACACGCCCTACTTGAACTCCAAAAAAAAAAAAAAAGAAGGAAAAAGAAAGAGCCCCAATCCACCGCCTGCCCATGAGCATCCAGATCCTGCCCCAGCACCAGTATTTCTCCACAGAGGCTGAACCAAGTTCTGCCTGAGCCCTTGGAGGTCATATCCCACCTCCCCCTGAGAGAGTGATGAATGAAGTCATGAGTGAAGGGCTCAGGAAATAACCTAGACACCCCGCAAAAGAGTTACACACCTAGACATGTGCAAGAAGCCATTTCTGTGCTGGTATCATCCACTAAAACAATGCCAAGAGTGCCAAAAATGAGCCATTGCCAGGACGCCAACAGGAACTCTGAGCTTGACCTTCAGAACTTGATGGTGAACTAATGGATGATTTAAGGCTGCTTCAGAATACCTCAAATATGTCTCAGAATAGCCACTCCCTCCATCTGGAGTCTTGTTGGGACAACTGTAGAGGCTAGCCTATTATTAATTTGTTGGGTAACACTATTCCTGGGAAGCTGTGAGCAAATGTGTACTCACTCCAGACAGGGAACCAATGATAGACCAAAGTATATATACTACCAAAGTCCAGTTTGGTGAACCAATGAGTTTCATTGGGGTTACACACTGTGGTATGAGTGAGAGGTTACTCAAATGATCAGAAATGACTCAGACAGCTGCACTACATGGGTGAAGTCCATCAAAGCTGGACTTCATCGGGGCACACTAATACAGCTTGCATGCAGCTCAATAGGTTTGAGAGTATCTTTCAGACAGCTCAGTTGGCCTGAGCCTCTTCTGAGCCTGATTTGATCTGAGAGCGTCTCTTAGCAGTTCTTATTGGTTATATAAACTGGGGATGGAGGGATTAATGATTCTGGTCAGTTTTAGGGACTTTTGGGTTGTTTACTTCCTGAGTGGTAATGAGCTACCAGTTTAGAACATTCTGGATTCCTTCCAAGATGGAATGTTTTCTCTCAGAGGAAATTACTATACAACCTCATTAAAGGCAAGGGGCTTCTTCCTACTCTTGCACACCTGGTGTAGGAGGCAGGTGCACACCAGCCAGACTGAACTCCCTAGCTGAGCTCTGGATCTTGATGGCATAAGGGAACAGGAGTCTGGAAGACATTCATCCTCGTAGTAGTAGATGACTTTATAGGGCTTGCTCTGAGACAGTTGCCATGGTTCCCAGAGATGCCCAGAGAGACCAGGCAAGCATTGATTCTGACCTGGCTCCTTTCACAACTCATTAGTTTGTGTTCTTCCAACAACATCCTTGCCATGGTTCTCCAGCCAGGTCAGCTGTTTCAGTCCTAAAGTTTGTTATCAGTGAGCTCTGAAAGAAAGAGATGTTCGCTGAATATGTGGACATGGAGGCATGTATTATTCATGTATGTATCCATGAACAAATATGTCACATGCATGAAAGAAGCTTCTGCCTCCTCTGTGCATGTGTCTGTCCTCTTCCAGGCCCTCTGGCAACAGTTGCCTCAGTGTGATGGTCTCCCTCCCTCCTCATTGACACATGCTGTGTCCCCATCTCCATTTACCTTAACGGCTCTTAGCCTTCATCCTCATTGACTTGTGCAAAGCCTCCAGTTCTCCAAAACACTACAAGTCACGTTTTCCTCATTCTGGGTCCTTATTTCACTAATGAACAGTTATGTCTGGATTCGAACCTCCATGAAAGCAAGGAGTATATTAGTTTTGCTTCACAACACATCCAATCCGATCCCTTGAAGGCAGCTGTACTTGGTAGCTCTGTGGAGCATGGCAGCAAGTGCCCCTCTAAAGGTGGATGTGGGTGGGGGACAAAAGCCTGGGAAGAACTCAGTAAATGTTGAGTTTTGAACTTGACAGCTCAGTCCCATATGTAGGGTTGGTTCCTGGAACTTAGTGGATTAGTACTGAAAATGACTGGTAGGACCCACGGGACAGTGGCACAGTGGAAGTCTAGAGGGGTCTCAAGCCAACCTCTTCCTCTGCCTTTGGCTGTGAGTTGATTGGAACCCAGGTGTCTTGGTGCCTTGAACACTGCCTTCTCATGCAGGCATTAAGAAACCTGCTGTGAATATTAAACACCCTATGTGCTTCCCTTTTGGTCTCCCACAGCAGAGCCCATCTCTTCAACTTTGTTCATAGAACCTTGCTGAGCCACCCTTCCCCCCCCCATACACACACATGGGAAATGGCCCCACTGAACTGGACCAAAGTCTTAATCCTGGGGGTTCTGAGACCTGGCTCTAGCTCTGGGACCTTGCTTTTTTTTTTTTCTGCCCAAAGCCTCCTCTGCAGGCAATGACTCATCCCTTGAAGGACCCAGGCAAAGTCAAGTTGGCTTCAGGAGCAACTGATGAAGTCACCTGCTTCTGAAAAGCAATCCCCTAACTCTCCACGAGGGAGGCAGCTGGGGGTGCAGTGTCGGCAAGAGGGAGGCACGGCCCTGCATTTTAAACACGGTTGATGGAAGATGAGTGGACTCAAGTTGGCTGCTAGCAACTCAGGGTGATGAGGCTGTCTGCACTCCGGTACTTCATAAATAACTCCTCGGCTCAGCTTCCAAGGCTTGACAGAGCACACTTCAAAGGGCCTCAGCAGGGAGGAAATGAGCTTCTCCCTCCATCCCTCCTCCTCAGGTGAGGACTGAGATCACCAGTTGGAGGGGAACATCAGGGTGTGGCCCCACCTACTTGCTGGCAGCTGACAGACCTATAGACTGGATGATGGACAGACTGAGCAGCTACCTGGGCAACAAGCTAATGGAGAGACTGACATAGGGTATGACTGGTCAGATGCCCAAGGGATGGCTGCTCCTGCTCCAAGGGATGGCTGATACACTTTGAGTAGGCTGACCACCATAGAAGAGAGGAGGCCACTTAGTAGCCACCTAGTAAAACCAACTGGTTGACAGAGGGACGATTTTGTCAGTGAGCCAGTGTGTCTCACAGCTACCATCTGCTCCCCCCCCCCAAAGCTCCAAGCTGACCAACAGGCCCTGAGCCAACATGCCCATCACTAGAGGAGAGTATGGAAGGCTCGGGCCACTATTGGAAGAATGATGATAGTAATCACTGACCCCCATTGCTGCCAGGGAGAACTCAGACTTCTAGGACTTTACACAGCAAGAAACTCACCAAGGATGATCAGGCGCAAGTTTTAAAATGACAATATTTAAGAAGAAAAATACAGAATCTAAAATGTCCACTGAATGAGGAGGAAGGGACTCAAGTGGGCGTATTGAAGGTAACCTGGCTTTATGGCCATCAGGGCTGCACAGACTCTGGGATGCTCCCACTCAGCATCAAGATGTGGCCTTCCCTTGTGGTCTCCTCTGGCTATTGGATGGAATACACTTAGCAGAGGCCTCTTTCTGACTGCCCACCCCCACCATATCCCATCATGAACAAGCAGGCACATTCATTCTCACAGGGCCCTACCAGGGGTCATAAAACACAGTCATGGTGGTATATTATTTTTCCTGTCATTTTCTAATTATATCCTGTCCTGGGACTATATTATTTTGCAATGGAAAAAATCACATTTATAATTTCAGAAGGAAAAAATAAACAAACTTGTTTCTTTCGTTTTTGATCCATACTCAATAAATATTTCTTAACTGATGTATCCAAGGCATCCTCACGCCTTACCTGTCTTTTCCTCCTGATGTCAATATGGTTTACTGAGTCTCTACTAATGCTTCCTTTCTTTTTCCTAGGGTACCAGATAGATGAGTCTTTGTTGACTTTCCTGGCTCAAGCCTGTCCTCCTAAAACAATCTCCATATTGCTTCTCCTTCTTCTTGAGGACTTGCGGAGGATACCCGAGGACCTTCACTCTAAATTGTAACTTTTAAATCAAGACTCAAAGGACTTTGAAGTTACTCAAAGTTCCTTCTCTCTGCATACATCTACCCACAAGTGTGCCCAAATATACATGGACCCTGTGAATCTGTGTTGTGTCCTTGGAGAGGTAATTTTTACATTCCTACACATTTGTTCACTTAGCAAATATTATGGAGCATTTCCTGTACCCCAGGATGTTATCCATGCTGGGAATAGAAAGTGACAGGTGGGACAGTCATGACCCATACTTTCACAGAGTTCACTGTTCAGTAAAAGAGACAAAGAAATTTGTGTTCTGTTTGTCATTTGTCATCTATCATGCTAGCTACCACTGATCATCTAGACCAGTGGTTCTCAACCTGTGGATCAAGACCCCATTGGGGTTGCACATCCTGCATATCAGATATTTACATTATGATTCACAACAGTAAAAAATGCAGTTATGAAGTAGCAACAAAAATAATTTTATGGTTGGGATCATCAGAGCATGAGGAACGGTATTAAAGGATCTCAGCATTAGGAAGGTTGAGGATCACTGCTCTAGACTATATTTTCTGTTTTCAGTGAAGCAGGAAACAAGAGATGGGAGGAGGAAGAGACTGGTAATGTGAGGAAGCTAGCTTTTGGCTCTGAACTTTAGAGTTCAAAAGGCCTTCGCAAACCCCACTTGAAAACAGTTATGGAAGGACACAATTCTACAGCTAAACTGAAGGCATATCACCAGGGAAAGCTCAGCAGCTTCATGAAGCATGTAAAGAGGGCCATGGTTGGGCAAAGGAGGAAGCATAGGTTTGGAACGATAAGAGGCAGGGTTCTTTCCCAGAGGTGATGATGAGCTGGGGACGGAAGAGCTGAAGGCGGATCTGGAGGACAGGAACAGTGCCAGACTTCAGGGCAGGGCATGAGATGCTTGTTTCCATGACCTTTCTGGAAAAGCCTAGCTCTGTGAGATACAGAAGTCATGAGAGACATAGATAGGTCTTTAAAAGAAAATTATGAATAATAATGCCAATATCCAACTTAATAATGCCAATATCCAACTGTTTATGAGATGAAGCAACCAAAAAATAATGAATCACAGAACCAACTATAAAGGAGTATCCACCAGAGAAGACTGCTCTAGCCAATAGAAAGTCTCTATTAGCCAGCTGGAAAATACACCAGTGTTTGGGACCCCAGTGCAGTCTGAGCCTATATCCAGGTAAACTCCAAAGCACAAAACACACGTCTTAAGTTGACATACCTGTTAGCAAGAACAGTTAGCCAGAAGCAGAACTACAGAAGCCAGAGGGAAGGTTAGTACATTCGGGGACTTTCCCAGAACTATAGACTTTGATGATTACGACTTTTTCAATTTGGCAGGTGGTGCTGCCTGTGTGCTCGGTTTGGAGACCTGATTCATGACTTTCTTTGTGCTAAGGCCTGGGTGGGTGGGGGGGCTGTAACATTACAAACATTGAGAATAAGTATACACGAACCTTTGGAAAGGCAAAGAAAGGTAAGCACCTCCTTATATTAAGGCCTACACTGCTCAGGGCACGGCATTCAGAGGTCAGAAACAGCACATGGAACATCCAGAAGCTTCCACTGGGAAAAGCTGAGCACCTGGAGCCATCTCTATCTCTCAGTTACCTCCTAAACACTAGTTCAAATCCTCTTACAAGGCTCATTTTTCCATATAAGATCCCAGCATGAATAAGGGCTTGGGGATTTTCTACCCTAAACCTACCACTGACCTGCTATATGGTTCTGGGCAAGGCCCCCAGACCCTTTGAGTTTCAGTTTTATGCAAAATAAATAGGAAAAAAACAATAGCTTCTATATTAGTTACTTTTCCATTACTGAGATAAAATACCATGGTAAAAAACAAACTTGTAGAAGGAGTTTGTTTAGGTGTATGGTTCCAGAATGATAAGAGTCCATCATGGCGAGGAAGCATGGCAGCAGGCAGGCTGGGGAAGGAAGCAGAGAGCTCATATCTTGAGCCGCAAGCTCAAAGCCCACCTCCACTGGCTGACGTACTTCCTCCCCAGGCAATATCACCAACTGGGGACCAAGTTTTCGATTCCCAGAGCCTGTGGGGCCACTCTTATTCAAACCACCAACAGCTGCTTTTCAGGACATCATGATAAAAACTAGGCTTCCCCCACCCTGTGGTAGACACTGACCAGCTTTGCCTGTTTAGAATCCTTTTCCCCATCCGGCAGGAGCATCTGCCATCCTCTTGGATCGATAGCTGCTTGCCCTTTCTCACTTTCAGACCATAGTGAGGATGACTGTGCCTGCAGACTCCCAGGATGGACACAGGACCAGGCTTAGCATGTATCCAAACCTGTCCAATGTACTTCAGTCCTGGGGCTGATGTTGAACCTTAGGGGTTGAGACCTTCTTCTGATGGAAAAGCAGGCAGTTATCTTGTCCGTCATCACAGGGCAGAGCCTAACTGAAGGTAACTCCAAATTGGCCAAGAATGAATACAGAACATGGGAGCCAGCGGTTGACTGGGTCTCTGCATTCAGCTGGACTCCATTCTCTATTTTCTTGTCAATAAGTTCCTCTGCCAACTTAAGACAATTTAAGTCAGGCTTCTGTCCTAGACACCTGCTATGGTTTATACGTGTCCCCCAAAGGCCAACGAGCAAAGACTTGTCACAGCCTATTGTGCCCCTAGGAGGTGATGGAACCTCTATCATGTAGAGCCTAGCACTGAAATGGTTCAGCCTCAGAAGCATGAGGACCTGTGTTTGCTTCCCTGGGACCTATGTAAAGATGCCAGCTGTGATGGCATGTGTTTATAATCCTAGCACTGGACCAGAAGAGAAAGGTGTAACCTTGAGGCTCATAGGACAGCCAGTCCAGTGATTGGTAAATTCCAGACCAATAAGGAGATAGACAAGAGTTCCACAGGCTCACACCCAAGATTTTCCTCGGGCTTCCACACATAAGTGCACATGCATACAATTGCACATGTGAATGATGTGTGCTTTCACACACATGCACCTGTGCACACATACATTTAAATACATAAAAATACACACCTGGGCACACACATGTGCACTTATTTACAAACATAAAAATAGTGGCACCTAGTAGAAAGAAGTTAGGTCACTGGAGGGTGTGCCCTTGAAGGGATACAGGAGCCCAGGACTCATCATCCCATCTCTCTTTGCTTTCTGGTTAGCGTGAGGTGAGTAGCCTCCTCCATCACATGCTCCAGCTGTGATGGACTGGGCCACCACAGGCCTAAGCAACAGGGCCATGTAGCCATAAGTTCAAACTTCTGGAGCTATGTGCCCAAGTAAACCCTTGTCCCTTTCTTCCTTTTTCTTTTAATTTATTTTTCATTTTAGATACCAACCCAGTTCCCTCTTCCTCCCCTTCTCCCACCCCCTTTCTTCTTTTAAGGCTGACTTATTTCAGGTTTTTATTACAATAGCAGGAAGCTTACTGTCATACTACGTAACATCCTTTCTTAAGGCAAGAGCTCCATGGACTGAGGCGTGGTTAGCATGGTAGCTTGTTTGCGTTCCCTAAGACTCATGCTCTTCATTGACACTATCAAGGAGTAAAGTCAAGCTCAAAGAAAATGATCCCAAAACCAAAATCGTTTCCATCACATATTGAACACTTATCACCTGGCAGTGATGTTAAAAACACAGTTATTCAATTGTCGTTAAGATTATTATGGGGACCGTCCATTCTGGGAGGAGAGTTGAATCTGGCTGTCAGGGAGTGGCTTACAGACAGGGACATCAGGGGCAAAGAGGAAGCATATGTGGCCTGTGGTCACATCTCAGGACAAGGGCAGATCAAGAGTCTAACTTGGGTCTAACTTCAAAGGCTATGCCTGTCATCACTCTGGGCCATTGTCTTTGTAAACGCTCTTCTCTGGAAGCACCCCACAGTTTGTGTCTTTGCTGGAGAGAGGGGGGAAGCCGAGACTTTCATGCTCAGATCTGGCTCAGGAGTCGGGACACACGGCGTCGCAGCACTTGGCCATGTTTATGTGGCTCGTCAGACAGGCTAAGTGTGTCTGCCCAAATGGACTGTGAGTTGCGTGATGGACTGAAGATTTTATCTGAGGAGCCTCCAAGAGCCAGAGGACCTGGCAGGGGATTGTGATGACCAGCCTGCAGCTTCTTGCTTCACCCGAGATCCTGGGTCTAAGACACATTGTCCATCCCACTCACATTTATGAACAACGTCACTGTGGTAGCACAGAGGAAGACCTGCCATGGACTAGCTAGAGCATTTCACAGGTCTCCACTTTACCCCCTCTTCCTCCCTACTTTTCAGCTTGCTGCAGGGAGTAGACCGGATCCGAATCAGATGTCTCTAAAATTACAGCAGGCAGAACATGTTCCTCTCCTTGCTCACATTAGCCATCTCCCCCTGAAGCTCCCCAGTTCACTTGGGTCTCCCCTTCACCTGCCCAACAAACCACTTGCCCCCAATCCAGCCATAACGACGACGTTTGCAGCCCATCTCTGGTGGCAGCAGCTGAGAGGCCAGGGACTCCCCAGACCCCTGTGCTCTTTAATCAGCCTCTGTGAGGGCTGCAAGTGATTTAGCCTGCAAATGATTTGGTACCGGGCACAACAACAAACAGGCCTGCAGGGAATCACTTCAGCAGAAAGATGTTGGCACGTCTCTATAGCAACTAGGGAAAAATATTTCACTCAAAAGTCCATCTGCTGTAACATAAAGGCAGTCCTAGCCAATAATCCAGTTGTAACAAGTTATAAATTAATCCTAATTTGCAAGTTTTATTTTACCAAACCACAACACACACGTATATACACACAGCATATATGTTTTTACACACATATGCAGGCATGAAACAACAGCATTGCAACCTTGGTTGGATTGTCTCATCCAGACCTCATCTGTGGGCTGAGTCCTTAGTGGACAAAGGCCTCCAATTCAACTCAGTAAGTTCCTGACAGCTTTCACGAAAGTCAGAGCTAAAGTTGTTTTCATTTGTTTTGTCAGCTTCTTTACAGGGAGGGTTTTTGTTCCTGATGTCTTTTAAAGGGACGTTTATATTGATTCATTGGTATAAAATGCTTCACAGAGGCTATCGAAGTGGAAAAAACAAAGTGATAATTCGCATTGTGATGCTTTTAATTTTAAGTGTTGTCAACACTTCAAAGTAAGCTGAGCTTTGCCTAGGAGCACAAGACTCTCTGGCGAATCCCAGCTCCCACTGGCTGCTGTTCCAGAGTGCAACACCCACTCTGGCTTTGAATGTCTTCTCTCTCTCTCTCTCTTTTTTACCCCCCTCCCCACTCTCTATATTTCATATCTACTCTGCAAAATTCATGCAGCCTAGAAAATGGAGAGGGCGTGGGGAAGATGGACAAGAACAAGATGTCTACTGAGAATCTCCCAGGTCACTCAGGGAGATGGCTGAGCTGTCATTACCAATCATGAAGAAGAGTCCCTGTGTCCTGCCACAGCCCTTGAGCCAAGCTCTGCGCCAAGCTTGTACTGTGTCACTTAACCCTGGACTTGATCCCTTGAGTAAGGTTGCATGTTTGCCTGCATGTGACAGACATTGTGTATCATGGTAACAGGCGCCCAGAGAAGGGGAGTGATTAGGACCAGGGCCCCTTGCTGGGAAACTGCTTTGTATGACTCTACCACCTGCTTCTTCCACACACTTAGAGAGACACAAAGTGGCAGGGCCGTGGTGGCACATGCCTTTAATCCCAGCACAGGAGGCAGAGGCAGGTGGATCTCTGTGGGATCTCTGTGGGATCTCTGTGAGTTCAAGGACAGCCTCGTCTACAGAGGGAGTTCCAGGACAACCAGGGCTGTTACACAGAGAAACCCTGTCTCTGAAACACACAAAGTGATTGTCCTCCTGAGAGAGTGCCAGCAACTGACTTCAGAAACCCAGAGCTGCATCGGATCCTGCCTATTGGCCCAGATTTGCACATGGATTCCAAGCATAGTTATCATCTTCCTTCACCCTCACAGTGTGCCTTGGCTGGTAGCACAGCTCTTCCTTCAGAGGAATACACTATGACCCAGTCTCTCATGACACTGTCTTGGGGTGATACAGCTGGCTAGACATGCCAGACCCCAAAGTCCCGGCGCCACTGAGCTTTGTCGTGGCTTTTTCCCCTGGACAATTGCTTCTTAAGCTCCACAGTCAGGCCATCATCGCAGGCAAGGCAGGGCCCTCCACCCACATCTGTGCCTTCCATGGGCTGGGTGCAGCTTTGGACTGGCTTCTGAAAGCTGTGGACTTGCTGAAATTTGGCCGGGATGGGCCTGGGCAGAGGGGTCAAGGAGGGGAAGAGGGCAGGAACACCCTGTTACCAGATCTGGAGGAGAGATGGAAAGTGAAATACTTGGAAAGTGACTAGGGCCTGCCTGGAAGAAAGTGCGTGGGGATGTTCCAAAGTCTGGATGAGCAAGCTTTTCCCCCACCACCCCCACGCCTCGCTCACTGGAGGGTCGGAGTGTGTGCACAAATCTCCATGGAGGTCGCCCTGGCCCAAGTCCCTGGAGTTTAAGCCACTTCCAGGAACAGTCCCTGAAGAGCTGTGAGATACTCTCCAAGAGGCCCCTGGACCAGTGAGGAAGGCCCTTGTGACTCGTTGACCCTTCCTGTCTTCCTGGAAGGGGGAGAGACATCAGCTGCAAAAACTTAGGTCCCCACCAAACAAATCTTTCCCCTGGGCCCCAAAACGCTGTCCTAGCCAGGGTGACTCGATGTGGAATTAGCATCCAAGACCTTCGATCAGACCTGTTGAGTTGGGGCCTTGGAATGGGGAGCCTGCAGCTGCAGAAGAGGTCGCCGTGGACTCGCTGAGGACATTTGAAGAACTGTTCCACATCGCCCACTGAAGCTGTAATTCAGGATGAGCCCTCAGGAAATTTAACTCAACGCAAGGCCTTGGTCTGGCTAGTCTCCTCCTGCTTTCTCTCTCTCTCTCTCTCTCTCTCTCTCTCTCTCTCTCTCTCTCTCTCTTTCTCTCTGCCTCTCTCTCTCTCCTAAGCAACAAAACAAAGAGTATGTTCCAGCTCACAGCAGCCATCTTTGTGGCAGGGTTTCCATAGCAGAATGGTGCTCTCAGCTGCTGGGTCGGCGGAGGGGGGGCACGTGATCCACCCATGTGCTCACTCAGTATCTCTAGGGTTGGCTGGGAATCTACTTTTGGAGAGAGTGAGCCAAAAGCAGGGCCTCCGCTGACCTTTGCCTCTGCTTTACCCTGGTCAAAAGGAGCAGAGTATAGTAGAACACAGTAGGAAGCTTCTTGATTGAGCAAACTGAAAACCTAAATACAAACCCAGGAAAGTCCAGGCTAGGCCTTTTGAACCGGGGTGAGTGAACAGTACCCTGAAGGGGTATAAAAGGACATTGCTCAATGCTGCCTTCCCCTAGCCAAAAACCTCTGGTGGCAGAAAGATGAGTACCTGGGAGTCTGAAGGCGCACCTACCGTGGGAGACCTTGGAATGCAGTGACCAAGATCTGGAGGGTCACGGAGACTGTTATGGCTCGGATAGGTGTCCCCAAGAAGCCCATATATAAAAGCTCCATCCCTGGGGTGGTGATGTTGGGAATGATAGAGCCTTTAGGCCATGGGGTCTAAGAGGAGTCATTTAGCTAATTGGGGGTATTGCCCTCAAAGGAAATGCAGTAGCCCAGTCAGCCTCTCCTTGTCTCCTGGCATGAGGGCTCCTTCAAACACATGCTCCTGCCGTGATACACTGCACAAAAGCACAGGATGCTTGATACACTGCACAAAAGCACAGGCTTGGCATCAGTTTTGAGCCACAAGCCAAAATAAACCTCTCATTTTAAGTAGCCTGTCGAGTATTTAGCAGTAATTGTGTGCAGCTAACCAACACTAAGATCTTGCTTTGAAGTTTGCTTCTGCCATTTACTAAATATGAGACCTTTAGTCCTCCCTGGGAGCTTCTGTTTTCCCATCTTCAACATGGGGCCAACATTATGCATTTCATGAGATTTAGACAAGATAAAAATGAGACAATACATACATGTATTAGCTACTTTTCTGTTACTACTATAAAACACCATGAAAAAAAGCAATGTAAGACAGGAAGAGTTTCTTGTAGCCCAAGGTTCTAGAGGGATAGAGTCCATGTTGGTGGAGAAGGCATGGCATGGGGGCAGAAGAGGATGGATTATCACATTTGATCACATTTGATCTGCACACAGGAAGCAGAGAGAGAGAACAGGAAGGGGGCCAAGCTATAAATCCTCACTCTGCCCCCAGTTCCGCCTCCTAAAGGTCCCACAACCGTCATAAAGAGCTGTATCACCTGGGACCAAGTGGCCAAACACATGAACCTATGCTGAACACTTCTCATTGAATCTATCACAGCCCGAATAGGGGCTCAAAAAAGAACAATTTTCATATGTTTGCTAAACCTGGCTCTGCACCATGGTTCATGTGCAAACTACAGTATGTGCATACCATGGGGACATACACTGTAGGGAGCAACTGAGGTCCTGAGTGTGTAGTGTTTGATGAGAGCACGGCCGTGTCAAGGACCCCAATGCCTCAGACCCATCGGAGTGACAATGATAAAAGTGTAAATTTGATAGTGTGTGCAGAAAACATCCACTGTAGCTTTCTTCCCACCCCTGCCTCCAGATGTTTTTGACATGAATACAGCTCCCACAGAGCCTGCTCCTACTGAGACTAGCTGGGTCTGCCTCCTTGTTTGATTGTTTGTGATAGGCACACCTCCTTGTTCAGCTGAACACTATACACTATGCACCCACCTCCCTGTCCAACTGCATATAATAAATGCACTGAGCTTCTTGGCTGCTGCAACTTCTCCATCTAAGAGCCCATACCACCTGATCCAAGCTTTTTTTTTATACATGCGTCTGTGGGTCTGTCCTTTCTTCATTCCCCTGGTGACCCAGTTAGGTCAGTCCTAGGAGCCATGCAGAGCATGTAATACATATTATAAACTATGGAGTAAATAAACACTCAACAAGGGTACACATACACTGGTATATACAAGTGATAATTCATATAGCATACAGTGTGGTACGCCCACACAATGAGAATACACATAATGTAATCTATGATATACACTGAGAACATATATAGTATAAACTATGGTGTATACACAATTGAGAAACATCTGCAGGGTCTACATATCTATATTTTCATAGCATGTGAGTTTGGCAGGATGTTGGAAATTATGTGAGAACAGAGAGTGGTCAGGTCTGTAGTCACCAACCTGTACATGGCAGAGAGAGCTGAAATTAAGTGCTTATTATTTTAGATTCCTTATTCTCATCAATCACAGATGTACAATTATGTCGACCCTTCTAAAACAAAACTGGCTATTGGCTGAAGCAATATGGCAAGTGAGCCATAGTTCTCATCACCTGGTAAGTTAGCTCATGCTATGGGAGTTCCCAGAAGAACAAAGATGATCACAGACCCTCTTGAAGTTTGGCTTAGCCCATTTTCTGTTGCTGTGATTTAAGAAGAATAGAGGCCTGCTCAAGTTACAATTCAAGAGACTTGTAAATTCAAGGACACAGCACACAGGTGTGACAAGGGGCTTCCTGCTGCATTACCTCATGGTGGAAGGCACAGACCATGCTAGCTCTGGAAGCCACTAACACTTTTATGTGGGCCCCATCCTCATGACTTCATCTGCTCCCAATCCCCCCAGAGTCCTTGATTTCAAGTATAGTTAGCACAGGAATTTAGGGGTTAAATTCCCAACATATCACTTTTTTTGGGGGGGGGGGGCCAGGGGAGGGAGTCACATTCAAAACATAGCAAGACCTAACCTCAAAAGGCACACATTATCTCTGCTACCATGCTATCTTAGAACAAGGCATCATGCACGCAGAGATTCACCAGACAGGGACAAAGACTCTACCACTGGATGGAGGGAACTTCAAAGCCTTGGATTGCAAAAGCAGTGTAAGAGAAAATGGTACATCTCTTCCTTGCTCACAATGGCTCAGCAGCACTGGCTGATCTTCTGGAGGACCCAGGTTCAATTCCCACTATCAGCATAATGGCTCACAACCATCTGTAACTCCATTACCAAGTGATCAATCACCCTCTTCTAGCCTCCATAGGCACCAAGCATATACACTGTACAGATGTACACCCATCCATAAACTAAAAAATAAAAAAGATCTCAAAAACATACAAACAAACAATGCTTGACAATGAAATAAACTCAAAGAAGCCCGTTCCTCGGAACTATATGGAAATAACATTCCCCTCCCTTTTTTTTTTTTTTTTTCCCTTCTTTTAGAGAGGGTTTCTCTGTGTGTAGTCCTGGTTGTCCTGGAACTCACTCTGTAGACCAGGCTAGCCTTGAACTCACAGAGATCTTCCTACTTATGTCTCCCGAGTGCTGGGAGTAAAGGTGCGCACCACCACTGCCAGGCTATGATCCTTTTTGTAACATTGAAGAGCAGATTTTGGGAGACAGATCAAGGGAAGAGTGCTGACTGATTTTGATTGGTTGATTGGAAAGGAAAACACTTAAATCAGTATAAAGCATGCCTGATATGTCTGTGAAAATAGTGACAGAGACAATGTTCTAAGGGGACCTCCACCCTGAAAGTGGGTGGCATCATTCCAGAGGCTGGGGCGCCAAGAGTAAGAGGCCGAGGGCACAGTCCAGGATTACAGGCATCCTCTCTTCTCTGCTTCCTGGCAGAGGCAGCCTACGTTGCTGAGCTCCAGCACACCCTCCTCATCAAGACGGACTGGAAACCCAAAGAAATATTTCCTCCACAAGTCGTTTGTGCCAGGTATTTTTGTCATATTTTTGTCACTGTGATGAAAACACTAACTAACACAGGAAGCACTAGAGTAATAAACACAGGATGCAGGAGGCTGGCTGCCTCGGATTGCAGGAGTCATGGCCATGGGAATGCAGAACGTGGCTTATTGTCATTGTTTTTGTTCTCGTTATTAAAAACAAGAAAAATTTAAAGGCAAGCCATAGGAAAATTGGATGGTTATTAGGCAGCCTCTGGATGACTGAGATTTAAACGGGGAGAGAGAATGGACCAACGCATTGGCAGGAGACAAGACAAGGGACGCTTTTGGATGGGTGTAGTGAGGGAGAGATTCTGGGATCAATTCCAGAACATCAGCTTGAGAAACTGGGCAATGGGGCTATTCTTGAGCCAGAAGTAAACCCAGAATGTGTTGGAAAAGCCTGTGAAGATGCACAGAGCAGGGCCCAGGAGGCGGCTGGCTTTCTACAAGCTTGAAGAATGGTCGAGGCCAGAAAGAATCAGGAACTTCAAGCAGATCCAGCGCGGAGACCATCCCAGAAAACCCTGCACTGCGTCACATGAAAGGCCAGCCCTCAGTGCACCATCCCAGCTGCCTGGCCTTGTGGGGGCCCCTAGGCTCCCCTAGCTCCTTTCTGAGGGCTCCCTGGCCACGTCCACAGTCAGGCCTCCACCCTGAATCCTTGCGCCAAGCCAGTGAGTTTGAGGTGGTGGCTGAGGGGGCCCCAACAGCCGTCTCCTCCCCCGGCAGGGCCAATGGGACCCCAGAGGGGGCTGGCTGTTTGTGCAGATGACATGCTTGGCCCCCGCCTCTCCTTACTCATGCTTTTGGCTTCCCCACGCTGATTTTGGGTGGATCCCAGTTCGGCTGCTGGATCTGGGAGCTCGGGGCTGGGGCTGAACAGAGGCTCCTTTAGCTGTTCCAACCCAGAAAGGTTCCAGCCCCTTCCCCCTCTCTCCTTAGACTTCATCTTTTCCCACACCCAACTTCATTACAGAATGGAGCATCCTGGAGCTGGGAAGGACCTCTGGCATTGCCTCCCCCAGACCCCTTTTCACATAGGGAGAAACAGGCTTAGAAAGGCAGGCCTTCCCGGGGTCACCTAAGCAGGTAGGGACCAGGACTCCTAAGCCATACTGCCCACAGCAGCTCTCTTGGACACTGTTTGTTTGGGAAAGGCTGGTGGCTGAGCCTGCTGCAATCACTCTTCCCCTCCCAGGGAGGCAGCAGACAGTGACGGACGCTCCACTTTGACACTTTCATTCCATAGGAAATTGGAAATTGCTTGTCAGAGGTGTCCCGGTGGCCCAGCTGCCCTATGCCCCACACAGCCATTCTGCCTCACCCTGACCTGGCCACCAGGGAGCACAGGGTCTCCTGTGCCCTGGCTGGGGGTCCTGTGCACTGCTCTCAATGAATTACTCTGCTTGGGTAGTTCTTCTAGCCCAGCTTTCCTCCCGAGCAGGACACAGAACTCGGGACACAGCAGCCAGACCTGGCCAGGGCCCTAAACCCTGACATTTAGCTGTGCTGTTTTCCACCCCTGAGCTTTCAGGAGTCTCTCTTGCCAGGTTTCAGTATGGCTTCCTGCCTAAGGTCACAAGGATCTTGAAGCAAGGGGCTACAACACTCTTCTAGGATGCCGAAGAACTTAGCATTCCTTAACCCAACGTCTTTTCCTCCCTAGGGCCCTCAAGGAGGCAGCAGGGCTTGCCTCTTTGTCCCTTGAGTTTCTGGAGCCCAGAATCCAATGCTAGAATCTCAGTTTTGTCCCAAGAAGCCCGGGCTTCCAGAGGCCAGCGCTGCGGTTGCATGGCACTTAGAATCTCTGGTACCTGGCTGCCTGGACTGAACCCATGGCTGCTGCTTTTGTAGTGTGTGACTCGGAGCAAATGGACTCTGCCTTTCCATGTCTCTGCCTTCTACTCTGTGAGGTGGGGATAGTAACTAGGACATCACACTTTCTGAACACCAAGAGCTGGTGCCATGGGCACGGCCCACACTTGAAATGCTCTGTGTGAGTACTCAGCATCACTCATCTAAATGGCTATCAGAGCCCCAGAGCTGGGCTGAGGAGAAACAAGGGACACTCCTAAACTAACCCTGTCAACAACTGACAGGAAATCCTGGAAGCTAAGCACTGAGGACTCACCTGTTGGTTTGATGTCGGGGACTTGAAGACTAACAGGGTTAGGCCAGACTGTGGAGAGAGAGAGAGAGAGAGAGAGAGAGAGAGAGAGAGAGAGAGAGAGAGAGGGAGGGAGAAAGAGAGGGAGAGAGAGGGAGAGAGAGGGGAGAGAGAGAGAGAGAGAGGGGAGAGAGAGGGGAGAGGAGAGAGAGAGAGAGAGAGAGAGAGAGAGAGAGAGAGAGAGACTGCCCCCAGAGTGGTACACAAAATGTTTGACAGAATAAGACCCAGTGACAAGAGTGAGGAAAAGCATGACAAGATGAGCCGGAATTAGAAAGAACTTTGCAGGACTGTCCGGAAGGTACTAGGGAGCCACCTAAGTCTATATACCAGGAGAGCAACAGGGAGAAACTTGCCTTTTAGATTGGTAGATGGGTAGAAGGGTGAGGATTGGAGGCTGGAAGACATGGGATGCCATCACAGTCATCAGGTGAGAGAAGGTAAAGAGCAAGGGTTCTGAGTGCTCAGGACAGTTCCTGAGGCCACACCCAGCCTGGCCCATCGGACTTCCCAGTCTGTTCCTGTTGCAGCAGAGTGGGAGTGCAAATCAAGACCAGTGGTCAGGCCGTGCCTTGTGACACATGGAACAGTGTCCCTCCTGGGGTTTTGAGGGGTGGAACGGCTGGCTATATTCCCTACCAGGCCCAGGAGTGTCACTGTCTCTGTGGAGAGGAGCAAGGTTTCCTGTTAGGTCACTCAGGAGGGTGCGGATACACACGTACCAATGGGATCACAGGATGGCTCTAGCCAGTGATTCCAACCAGCGGTCTTTCGCTACTGCCTTGCTCCCAGGGAACCTTTGATGGGGGTTGGGGGTGGGGTCCACCCAAAAGGAAAAAGCTAAAGGTTGTAGGAAGAGTATGGATGGCAGAGGCTGTTCCTCTTTGGCGCTGGAGACAATATGGCAGAGGGGAATGGTGGTATTTAATTCTGTATTTAGGAATTTCAACATCACTGAGTTCCAAAACCACGGCCCCTCTCCTTTCTAGTGGTCTAAGATGTCTCAGGGTATGGCCCAGTGAGGTTACATTGAGAAAGGATGTTGTTGGTGTTGGAGGGGTGATGATGGGTCCCTAAAAACCTAAATGATAAAGTAAAGCAACCAGCCAATGAAGCTGCTTCTGGGATTTTGGACAAGATCAACACATACCAGGTCAAAGCAGAGATGCAAAGACCTCTGTGTGTGACTTAACAGCTCCTGAGCATGCAGGATTTGCCTGAAAAACAAAATGTGAAAGAAATAATAGATACCACAATTGATTAGCTGCACTGTGCCAGCCCCTCAATGTGGTACCTAGAAATGCTGGATAAATTGAAACAAGCAAAACAAAACAAAACACTGTTTAAATGCACAAGCAAGATAATGGGAGGGACGAAAGCAAGCCTCAGAGAATATGCAGAGATGAACACTAGTTTTGTCTGCCCTTATCCCCAAGGCCTCCTATGGGTCCCTTGAACCAGTGCTTGGCTTTGAAATGGCTACACATCTGGAGACAGAGACCAAACCTGGAGCCTGCTGGAGTGAGAAGGCAGCTATGAGACTATCGGGGACCAGAAACCTCAGCTGAGGCACCCACATAGACACCTTGTGCACCATGGCCTTTGCCATGGTTGACTTTGAATGCATTGGGAGGAATAGCAAGGTTTCCCATGAGAATCTCTAACCATATGTCCGTCCACACAGGTGCTTTGGGATACATTTAAATGACTTATGAAACCTGAAATCCCTAAAGCAAAAATTGGTTTGTAGCAATCTTGCCTGATGCCCAGAGAGCTCACAGTAGATTCCAAGAAGAATTAAGCTAATTGGTTTGTAGTGATCTAGCCTGATGTGCAGTGAGCTCACAGAAGACCCCAGGGAGAATTAACCTTTCAGGTGAAGCCTCAAAGAGTATCGGAGCTGATGACCCCTTCAGCCAAGCATAAAGCTCACAAGAATGAGACCACATGAGGAGAGTCAGGGAAGTCCAACACCTAGAGGATCACACATGTGGCCTCTCATTTCCAGTTAGGATTAAAACAAAAAAAAAATGCTTGGTTCTGTGAGAACAGTGAGAAAAACCTGGAAAAAATTAAAACCATTCTTTTCTTTCAATAATATATTTTTATTCTTTGAAAATTTCATGTTTATGTAGTGTACATTCATCATCCCCACCCACGGCTACCTCCCTCCATCTTCCCCTAGGCCTTCCCACCCCATCTTCCTCCCAACTTCATATCCGCTTTTTATCTTTTGTTTTGGCTATTAATAACCCCCTGAGTTCAGTTAGTTTTGCCCATATGCATGTGAGGGTGTGGCTGTCCACTGGAGGATGAGCCACCTACCAGTGGCCACATCCCCAAAGGAAAACATCCACCTCTCTCAGTACCTGTCAACTACCAGTGAGGGAGAGTTCATCCAAGCTGAAGTTCTGACTGACTTGGCCCTGGTGCAGATCTTATGCAGGCAATGGTAGCTGCCATGAACTGATATGTAAAATAGCCCTGCCATGCTGAGAAATCAACATTTCACTCCTCTCCTTATCTTCCAGCCTTTCTTCACTCTCTTCTATGACATCTCTGGGCCTTGTATTTTAGGAAATTGATTTAGATATCCCATCTGAGAGCTCCCAGCATTCTGACCAGTCATTAGACTCTTTTGTTTGAGTGATTGTTTTGTTTTTGAGACAGGGCTTTTCTGTGTAGCCCTGGCTGTCCTGGAACTTATTCTGTAGGTCAGGCTGGCCTTAAACCCAGAGATCTGCCTGCCTGTGCCTCCTGAATGCAAAAAAGAAGTTTCTCTGACCAAGGTTAGACTGGCACAAATCTACAGGCATAAACATAATTATGTACAATTCAGTTTGGCAGCATGATAATTTAGCAAAACTGTAATAATGGTGTTCTCCCTAAGGTCTACACTAGCCCCATCAGGTATAAAATCCCTCCTGGAGAGATTTTATTTCTTATTGGCCTCATAGTCAACCAGAAAGTGGTTGGTTATCCCATAACCATTGTGCCACTATTGCCCCAGTGGACACTTCTTGCTAGTATGTCAGTCTTGTTGCATGCAGGGGCCTATAAGGTCATTAATGTCTTTTCTCCCCCAGCAGCCTGTACAGAACCTCCTGACTGAAATAATACTTTTCTGTGGCACTAGTAAGAAATAATAGATGAAAAGAAGTCATGATGATCCCTCTACACCTCAGGGACAGGACCAGATCTAAACACAAGTGCATCTGTCATAGATGCAGTGATAGAGGTCCTGGGAACTCTACCAGGCTCTGACACCCATTTCAAACACAAGGATGGACCCTTCATGCCAGATATTTTCCTACTTTGAAACTCCCTCTCCCAAAGTATGTCATTATATCAGAAACAAAGAAGATATTTGTGAACAGCATAAGTGGCTTCATGATAAAAAGATTCTCACACCTAACAAAGAGCTGAACTAAAAAGAAACCAAACTGTCTGAAACTATGGACACTACTTCCCAGCTTGATTTTTTTTTTAAATGCAAGAATTTAAGAGTAGGAGGTTGAGTGTCAAATGCAGATTAATTCAATCTAGTTACAGCTGTGACCCATCCCTACCTCACCCAAACAGGGATATGGTCAGACACTGCAGCTGCCAAGTGTAATAAGGTGGCTTTTATCTGGAGAAAAAGTGTTCCCATCTTCATATTTATACATATGACATGTAGAATAGATTAAAAATGTGTCACCTGAGGAAGCAACCAATCATAAAAGAAAACACAATAAAAGAGACATGATGATTAGAACTGGCACATAAGGACTTAGAACAAGTGTTAAAAAGATACTTACATTTTCAGAGGTAAATAACAATACAATGTATGAGGAGATTGGATATTTGTTCAGGGACTTGTCAGCTATACAAAAATGGCACATTGGGAATCATACCTAGTGTATGTCAAAGCCAAAGTTAATTGGCTAGGTGGGTAGAAAACATCAGGAACCTGTCTCTCACCTCATCCTAGCAGAATCTGCCTGTTGTAAAAATTTCCAAACCCTGGAAACAGCCAAGGGGAGGGTTGCAAGTTCCAAGGGGGCTAGGAGATGATGTTTAGTCAATTTCAGCTCAGAGCACCAGGTCAACCACCCCGTCTCTGTAGTCCCATGACAGAGGTTTCTTTGTGATTTCCAGAAGTGACTTGCACACACCTTCAATGAGCCCAGGCAGATTAAAGAGACACTGTCCTCCACAGTTTGATCACCTGTGGTCAGATTTCTTGCTGCTACTTCTGATCACAAATGTGTGGGTAAAAGGAAAGATGGTCATCACTTCTGTAGCCTCCCCTCCATTGGAAGGACACTTTGAGAGGAGGAGAGGACACTAATGCCTCCTTCCTCTTCATTTTCCCCCTTTTTGAAGCCAGACATTAAAAATTAGAACTTTCAAGAATATTGGAATTAGTGTGTGACCACATGTTAGTACATTACCAAATGTATCTAGTGAAAGAAATCTGCTCAGAAAAGACCAAAAGAACATCATAACATATATATATACATATATATGTATATATATATTCATACATGTTATATGAATGCATATATATATGTTACACATATATACATATATCTTTAAAAACTAATATAATAGCACTATTTTGTTGTTCTGTTCACTTTCTGTATTGTTCAAGAAATAAATGCATTTAAAAGCATCACAGGTTTAAGTTTGGGACATATCACACACAAAATATGTAGTACTTAACATCAACAAACTGAAAAAGGTTGAGCAGAGGTTCCTCCATTAGTGAAAATAGAGGTAAGCCTGGAGGACTTTATATTAAGTGAAATAAGTCAAGCACAACAAGATAAACCTCGTCATGAAAACACATCTCACAGAAGCAGGGAGTGAAATGGAGGGCACAGCATCTGGGGTGTATACCTGAAATATAGGTGCAGATAGATGAAGAATAAATCCCAGGAGCTCCTTGGGCAGCAAGGTAACCATGTGGATGATGACATATTATTTAAAACTATGAAGAGAATGGATATTAAGCATTATCATCACAAAATGAAAGCTATGTGAGTAATACATTTGTCATCTTAGCTGAACTGTTTCATAACAAATACACTTCAAAATAGTGTACTATACAAAGTGAAAGCAATGTTAGCTGTCAACTTAAATCCATCTTTAATCATTTATATATTAAATATTTATAATTATTGAAGGGAAAATCTCCCCCCGTCAAGTATTTCTAGGCATTCAAAGGAGTGGAAGACACAATGCCTTATGCATAAGAAAGAGAAAATCCAGTCAGAACTGAAACAAACATATTAAACAGACAAAGGAGACAAAGGCATTAAATTAATTATTTTAACTATAACTTACTTATTCAAAGTTAAGAAAAAGGAACCAAGGTTTTTTTTTTTTAAAAAAAAAAAAGCACAAATCAAATTTATAGAGGTAAAATCTCTAATGTCCAAGATGAAAACTATACAGGCTAAGACGTGAAGGCAAATGAGACAGTGCGAGGGTATGCACAGGAGGTGTGAGAACAGGCAGAAAACAACCTAACGATGAGAAGAACCTGTGAGGTGTGGGGGTCTTCATGCCATGCCCTGTAACCAGGGTAATTGCAGTCCCTGAAAGAACACGCAGACAGGAGACATATGTGAAGATGTAAGAGCCCCACAGTTTCCAGATGTAAAGATAATTATAAATGGAGCATCCAAGAGGCTCAACCAAGCTCTGCCTCAGTAAACATCAATGATCTGCATCAAAGTGCATTGCAAGTACATCACAGTGGAACAGTTCAAAGCCAGGGATAAAGAGAATACCCCCAATGTGGCCAACAGAAAAGATATGTCCAAGAATTAAAATGATGCCAAGATTCTTTCTGGGGAAAAAAATGCAAAGAACAACTTAAAGTGTCAGAAGAAAAGTAACATGTTAATCTGGAGTTGCACAAGCCAAAAAAAAAAAAAATCTAAAAGTTAAGGCAGAATGAATGCTTTTTCCAACAAATTCATAACCAGAGAGGCTCAGTAAATGTTAGTAAATAATGTAGAAACTAGATGGATAACAAAAAAAAAAAAAAAAGAAATACCTTAAAATTACAGTGTGACCTTTAATCGAACCCAATAATGCAGTATGCAGCTTATAAGATATACCTAAATAAAAACATGGCAATAAGTATCATGTGAATGAAGAAGTGTGTGCGTAGGATGCTTGTAGCACTGTGCCACAGACAGTGTGCCATAAGTGACGAGGAGTGGCAGAAAGCTACTTGGTACTCTATGCTGATACTCTGAACACTGATATTTAGTACACTGTGTTGTGCAGCAGCATGCAGTCATTTGACTGCACTGTAAGCCCTAAAATAACCACTACAACTAACTATGAAGGAGTCAGGCTTAGTAACCACAAGAGATGAAACAGAATAATAAAAAAAAAATCAATATTTAAAAAAAAGCAGAACAAAAGAGAAAAATAGAACAAAGAAGAAATGGGAATAACAGAAAACAAATACCAAAACATTCACTTGAACCCAGGTGTATAATTACATTAAATATAAATGTTGTAAATGTCTGTAATTAAAGGACAAAGATTTTCAAACTAGAGTTTTTAAAATAAATACTCAGCAATACCCTACCAATAGAGAATGCTGTTTACGTGTAAAGAGAAATTTGAAAGAAGAATAATAAAAAGGGATACACATTTTCCCTAATCAAAAGAAATTTGGAGTGGCGAGATTTCAAAACATAAAAATATTACCAGAGATAAAGAAATTAATTTTATCATGATAAAATTTATCAAGATATGGCACTAAACATGCACACTTTAAAACATGATGTAAAATTAATAAAAGTGAATTAAGACAAGAAATAAGGTTTCAATATTTATTTTGCTCTCAAGAATGGATAGACTAAGTAGGGAGAAAAATCAGTAAAGATATATAAGACCCAAACAATGAAATTAATCAACCTGACCCAAATGGCATTCATACAACACTCCACCCAACAACAGCAAAATACATATTTTTTCAAATGCCCAAAGAATGTTTACCAAGATACACCACAGTTTGGACTATAAAACAAATCTCAATAAAGTTAGAAGGAGCCTAGTCTTACACAGCATGTTCCTTAACCACAATGAAATCAAATTATAAGTTAATAACAGAAAGATCTCTGAAATGTCCACAAATATAAAACACTCCTAAATAACTGAAGGGCCAAACAGACAAATCAAACGGAGTCTGTGCTTCAAAACAGACAAAAGTGAAAGTGTGTCAAAGTTTATAAGCCATCACAAAACTTGTATTTGTAAGGAAATTTACAGATGCTACACGGTTATATTAGAACAGAAAGGAGTTTTCAAATCAATGGTCTCAAACTCTACCTTAAGAAACCAGAGAGCAAATTAAATCCAAAGGCACCAGAAGAAAATAAGGAAGATTTCAACTAATGAAATTTCGTTTGTTTATTTGATTTATTTTTTTTTTTTTTGGACAAAAGTCTCACGATGTAGCCCTGGCTGGTTTAGAACTCCATTTTTAATCCAAGTTGGCCTTGAATTCACAGAGATCCACCTGCTTCTGCCTCCCAAGTTCTGGGCTTAAAGGCACTTGGGAGGTAGAGGCATGCAGATCTCTGTGAGTTCAAAACCAGCCTCATCTACAAAACAGGTTCCAGGACAGTCAGGGCCATGCAGAAAAACCCTGTCTCAGGGAAACAAAATACAGTAGATGAATTATCACTATCAGAAACAAAACAAATGGCATTCATTCCCAACTGTATCACTGAAACTATTAAAGAAAATAAACTTGAGGTTAAAGGTCATTCCAGAACAAATCCCCTAAATCCAGATGGCTGTGCTGTGGGAAAAAGGAAAGTTTAGAACTCGTTCTGAATACACAACTGACTTTTTGCATGTGTATGTGTGTTGTGTGCACATGGATGCTCACACATGCTTGGACAGTACGTGTGTGTGTGTGTGTGTGTGTGTGTGTGTGTGTGTAAGCCTGAGGTTGATTAAGCTTTACCATTAATACATAAAGTATGTAAGGATTAGGAGATACTGGAAGCCTCATATGCCACAAGTGAGTGTGTAAAATGGCACAGCTAATTTGGAAAGCAGGTTGGCAATTTTTTTAACTGTTAGGCCCAGATATAGCATATGGTCCTACTGTCTGATCCAGCCACAGTGCTTGTGCATATCCACTCAAGAGAGATAAAAGCATATATCTGTAAAAATACTGATAGGGAAAAACCCACGAAACAACAACAAAAATTTTCATAGCATCCTTAATTGTACTATCTCCAAACTGAAAACAATCTAATTCTCCACCAGTGCCTTGAGAACCAAGAACACAGCTCAATAATAAAAGATGTGAACTGCTAACACCTGAAACAGCATGGGTGAATTTTAAAATAATTTTTTTGAGATGAAAGACTATATGGAATGACTTCGTTTCAGAAAATTGCAGGCTAATCTGTTGTGAGAGAGAGCAGGTCAGTGTGGCCTAGTGTGGGCAGTTTAAATGAAAATAGCCTCTAAAAGGAGTGGCACTATTAGGAGGTGTGGCCTTGTTGGAGTAGGTGTGGCCTTGTTGGAGGAAGTGTGTCACTGTAGAGGAAGACGTTAATATCTCATACTCAAGCCACTCCCAGTGTGGCAGTTCATTTCTTGTTGCCTGCAAGATGTAGAATTCTCAGCAACCTCTCCAGCACCATGTCTGCCTGTATGCTGCTGTTGTCCCACTAAGATGAAAATGGACCAAACCCCTGAAACTATAATGTCACCTCCTTTAAATGTTTTCCTTTATATGAGTTGCCATGTGGAATAGGCTTTTGAAACCTCAAAGCCCATCATCAACGATATACTTCCTCCACCAAGCTCATACCTACTAGCAAGGTCACACCTCCTAATTCTTCTCAAGTAGCACCACTCTCTGATAAACAAGCATCATATGGGCCTATGGGGCCTTCTTATTCAAACAGCATGCATGGTCGGCCTCAGCTACACCAGATCAAGGCTCAAATAAAAACTTAAATATTTTGAGCTCCATTTGCATCTGTTGTCCTGCAAATGTCATGATTTCATTTTTATTCACAGCTAAGAGCATACCACTGAGCATACATCGCAGTACATCTTCTTTACTAATTTATATGCTGATGGACATTTAAGCTGGTTCATGTGGTCCTATTGTGAACAGTGCAAAGTAAACATGGGCATGTGAGAATCTGTGTATACAGTGTTGACTTACTTTCAATGCATATCTGGAAGTATGTAACTGTCATATGGTATTTCTAATTTAGCTTTTGTTTTGTTTGTTTGAAATTTTAATTAGTTCATTTAAAAACTTATTAATTTGAAATGGATTTTTTTACATACAATATATTCCAATTGTAGTTTCTCTTCCCCCAATTCAGTCCAGATATCCCCCACTTCTCTACCCATTCAAATCCACACCCTTTCTTCTCTCTCCCTCTCTCTCTCTCTCTCTCTCTCTCTCTCTCTCTCTCTCTCTCTCTCTCTCTCTCACTAATTAAAAAATGAACAAGCATCAAAAATAAGATAGACAAACCAAAAATGGGGCAAAACAAACAGAAAAAAAAGCCAAAGAAACAGCACATATAATGTAGACACACACATACATATTCACACAGAAAAAGACCCCATAAAAATGTAAGATCGGAAACCATAATATGTAAGGAAAAGAAGAACTGTAAGGAAAAAAAAATCAAGACAAAGCATTCAAAGCATTATGAGACCAAAAAAAAAAAAAAAAAAAAAGAATCCCAAAGTACATTGAGTTTGCTTTCTATTGTCCATCTGCTGGTGGTCATGGGGCCTGATCTTAAGTGTGGTTTGTCTACCCAGTGAGACTCTATTGAAGAAAACTAATTTTTCCTTTGTGGGCAGGTATCAGCTGGAGATCACCTCAGGTTAAGGATGAGGTATGTGTCCCTCTCAGCACAGGGACCTGTGTGAGTTCATATGTACATGAGTGCTGCAGAGGTCAGCACTGACAGAAGGGCCTTGTTTCCTTGGTGTCCTCGAGCCCCACCGGCTCTTAGTCTTTCTGACTACTTTCCGCAGAGTTTCCCAAGCTCCGAGGGGGAAGGGGATTTCACGGACACATCTCATTTAAGACTGAATTTTCCCACTCTGCATGTTGTCCAGTTGTGGGTCTCTGTATCTGTTCCCATCCTCTGTAGGAAGAAGCTTCTCTGATGAAGGATGAGCAAGATAATGTTCTGTGCATATAGCAGAATGTCGTTAGGAGTCATTTTGTCACTACGTTCCTTTAGCAGAACAGAAGTATTTGGTTTTCCCTTAGGTCCACAGTTCATTTAGTCTCAGGTTCTTGACCACACAAACAGTGTCAGCCATGGACTCCATCTCATGGAAAGGAACAGTGTCAGCCATGGGCTCCATCTCATGGAGAGGAACAGTGTTGGCCATGGGCTCCATCTCATGGAGTGGCCTTGAATCCAATTAAGTAGTGGTTGGTGATTCCCACAACTTTTGCACCACGGTTGTACCAGTGTATCTTTCAAACAGGTCACTTTCGTAGAGCAAAAAAGGTGTTTGTAGCTGGGTTAATATTTACCTTTCTTCTCTGGTAGCATTCAGAATGTCTTCCAGTACCATGAGCACTAATTAATAGAAGTGAAGGCTTCAGGTAGACACTAGATTGACTTTTCTTTGTTCAACGGGTTATGGAGATGTTGTCCAGCAACAGGATCTTATGGTCAATTTGTAGGAAGCAACCAATAACCTTGGCAATTGCCTGTGTTGTTTGTGGGTCTTTGTGGGGCCCATATGGCCAGCAATCCAATTAGATGTAACCCAAAGGTTTCAGTTGATGGCAAAAAATACATATATTTTTGTCTTCCTCATTGTTTGGTGATTTTGGTAATTTCATTTAGATTTCTTCCACACATGTATATATTTTAAGAAACTTATACTTGTTAAGTTTTCATACATCCCTTGAAACTGTAGGGTAAAAGGATCAGACAAAGAAAGCCACCCTAACCCTGAAACCAGAACCAGTGAAGAAACACACCCTGGCCCCAAAACCAGAGCCAGTGAAAAAGAAACACACTTTGGCCCTGAAACCAGAGCCAAATCTGCCCCTGACCAATTGAACACAAAACCAACCAATCCCTGAGCATGAAATGTAGCCAATCTGACCTTATTAAAGTTCAAGGGGATCAAAATCTGACCAATTCCCTCCCTGAAAAATGTTCTCCCTGGAAAGACTCCACCCCTAAGAAGCCCTATATAAGCCCGGTGCCTGTTCAGTTGGCAGCTGTCCTTTTCTCCCTGGCAGAGGCAACCACATGCCTGGATTCCTCCTTCCCAAATAAATCTCTTGAGAGAGTTTTGGGTGAGACCTTCTTTCTTGGTACAGAGAAGACTCTCTGCTGAGAAATTCCCTTGGGAGAGCTGAGCGGAGGTAACAACTTTTTGGTAGAGCCAGCACAGATTGCTACATTTCTGCAGACCCCCCCCCCCCAGCAGAGTGAAGCAGATGAAGTAACATTTGGGCCAGAGCTGAGAATAAACAGATACCTCTGCTGGGAAAATCCCTTCAGAGAGTGGGGCACTGCTCAGCTCCTCTCTTGCAGAGGAACAGGATTGCCACATCCTGCAGGGAGATCATCTTCCCACTGGAACCCAACTGCAGGTATATCCTGACTTCCCAACAACTCAGGATACCTTTCTCCTCACAGCTGTGGGTATCCAGGATACCTTCTCCTCACAGCTGTGAGTATCCAGGATACCTTCCTTTCACAGCTCTAGGTCAGAGGTGAGTATCCAGGATACCTCCCTCTACAGCTGTACTGTAGCCTGACTTCCAAACAAGTCAGGATCTTTCCCTCCAGAGCTGTAACACTTGCAGAAACTCCACACTGACTTTCTCAGAGGCCGCACAAGCTTACATTCCCTCTAGCAGTGAATAAGGACTCCCCTTTCCCAACTTCCTGGCCAACATTTGCTATTTTCTTGAAGACAGCCATTCTGACTGACTTTGAGATGAAATCTCAAAGCAATCTCAGTTTGTATTTCTCTGATAGCTGAGGCTAGTAAACACTTTTCCAAACATATATTGGTAATTTATTTGTACTTTATCCTGTAAGATATACCCAGTCGCTTAATTAGCCCATTTACTGATGGGAGGGTTTATTGTAGATTTTCTGTTTGTCTTGTTTTTTATTGTTGTTGTGATGTTCTCCCAACAGCATTTGTGAAGCTGTTGAAGAAGTGGGCCTCTTTTCTAACGCATGCCTTTGACACTTTCCTCAAAAACTAGGTGGCTAGAATGGTATGGATTTATTTCTGGGTCCTCTTTCCTGCTCCTTTGGTCTCCACGTCTGGTTTTATAACAGCACTATGCAGGTGTTGTTATTGTGGCTCTGCAACATAATTTGAGATATTATAATATAATATGATTTACTGTATAACATAATTATAATTTAATGTAATTTGAAGATATCAGGACACCTCTGACATTACTCATCCTTTCTAGGATTGTTTTACCTATCCCAGGTCTTTGGTGCTTCTGTGTTAATTTTAAGATCATACTGTCTAGTGCTGTGAGAAATACCACTGGAATCTTGGTGGTATTAAATTGAATCTGTAGGTGTCTTTTGACAACATGATAAATTTTACAATAATAATTCTTGTAATGTGTGTGAAGGTCTTTCCATCCTCTAGTGTCTTCTTCAGTTTCCTTCTTCAAAGTATTCAAGCAGAAGAAGACTTCCACCTCCTAAGTTAGGTTCATGTCTTATGTATTTTTTAAATAATTGTGAACAAGGGGCTGGAGAAATAGCTCAGCAGCTAACATCGCTGACTACTCTAGCTGACTACCCGGGTTCAGTTCCCAGCACCCACATGGTGGCTAACAACTGTCTGTAACTCTACTTCTAGGAGATCTAACACATCTGACCTCTACAGGCACTGCATATATATAGTGCATTTACATATATGCAAGCAAAGCATTTATACACATAAAATATAAATAATTATTGTGAATGGGATATTATTTTTCTGACTTCTTTATTTGCAAGTTCACTGTTGCTGCGCAGAAAGGCTATTGGTGTTTATCCAGCTACTTTGTTTAAAGTATATATATTAGTAAACTCCATATATGATCCTGTAAGTATAGATTCATGTCACTTGCAAATAGAG
The DNA here is from genome assembly GCF_943737965.1 of Phodopus roborovskii. Taxonomy (NCBI): domain Eukaryota; kingdom Metazoa; phylum Chordata; class Mammalia; order Rodentia; family Cricetidae; genus Phodopus; species Phodopus roborovskii. The sequence goes on along the minus strand of NW_026126407.1, from coordinate 45,316,930 downwards.
TTACTTGGACTTTTTCTTTTCTTATTTCATTTTTTTTTGTTCCCTCTTGTTTCTTTCTCTTGTTCTGTTGATGTAGCTAAGAATTTAACCCTTGTATTGAACAAGAGCAGTGAGGGTGGGCACTTTGTCTCAAGCCTGGCATTAGGTGAAATACTTTCATGGTTTCCTCTATTGAGTACATTGTTGGTCTCAGGGTTGACATTTGTAGCCTTAATTGTGCTGGGGGTCTGTTCCTTCTATGCCTAATTCCTTCTGGGCTTTATATAAAGTCTCTTCTATCTATTGAGATGACTAGGTGGTTTCTGTCTTATACTATTTTAACACTACATCACTTATACTGATGATGTATATGTTGAACCAACATCTCTGTCATGAAACCCATTTGGTCATGGTGTACCCCTTATTGTGTTCTTAACTACAACTTGCAAGTATGTCATTGGGAGCACTGGCCTCACAGAATGAGTCTGGGAATGTGCCCTTCTTTTTACCTTGTAGAACATTTTGAGGAGTATTGCTTTTAGCACTTCCTTAAAGGCTTGAAGAGACTTGTCATCAAACCCATCTGTTTCTTAATTCTTCCTTGTGTGAAGACAATGTGTCTCTGCTTCAGTGTTACTGTTGTATATGGATCTGTTGTTTCTATCATATTTATAACTCCCTGGTTTAGTCTTGACAAAGACCATTTTCTTAATGAAGAATCTCAATATCATAAACAAGACATTTCTCTTAAAATTAGCCTATAGACTTCATGCAACTCTGGGTAATATCACCACTGAGAGCTTTGTGTCACTTCAGAGCAGATTTGAATAAAGAGGAATGAGTGACTCATCTCTGTATGTGTTGTATTTCATAACATATCTCTAAATAAAATAATTGTATATTTATATTATATAACTTAACATATATAACTTTTATATATTTAATATAGCCGTATGATGTATATATGTGTGTGTGTGTGTGTATGTGTTATATATAATATATTCTTAAAAGCTGTAAGAAAGTCTGACAATCTAAAAGAAAAGATCAATTAAGAGCTTTAACAATAAAACACACTCCACAGGACTCATACATAACAAAGCACAAACTAAACCACAAGACATAGGTTATCTGTCCTACTGAAAAAACATGTGTGTTTGCTTGCATTCCTTTACAAGCTAATGAGAACATAAACAGGATAGTTCCTTGAAGTGACAAGTTGGTAGGAAGCTATGCTTTCAGAAACTTACTCTATAGATACACTTATAAAGATGTGAGAGAGCAACTCATATGTTTGATGATGTGAAAGTACATACCCGAGTGTGTGTGTGTGTGTGTGTATGAGTGTGCACATGCCAGAAGTTGATGTCAATATGTCTTCCTCTATCATTGCCTACCTAAGTATTTGATACAAGGTCTCTCACTGAACCAGTATTTCAGCTAGATTGCCTGGCCAGTGAGTCATGGGGATCTGCCTGTCTCTGCCCACCCAACCACACTTCCAGCACTAGGGTTCCTGGCTCTTTAGAAAAAACAAAAACAAAAAACAACAACCAAAAAAAAAAAATGGATGCTGCAAGCTTCTGTGCCCAGCCTGCTTACTCTGTCATCTATTGCTACAACCAAACATTGGGCATTGGATGGTTCATGAAGAACTCTGGAGGCTGGGAAGTCCCTTGATACACTAGCCTTGGCAAGTGCTTTCTTAGCACATCCTAGCACAGCTGAGGGCACCATATGGCAAGACAGAAGAAGTGCTAGCTCAGGTCTCTCTTCTTCTAAAGCCACTCCATCCCGATGGCAGCATCAGATCGTCATTACCACCCAAAGGCCTGTCCTCCAATCCATACACAGACATGAGGCTTAAGTTCCCAGCACATTCAAACCAAAGCAGCAAGTGACTTCTCTCTATACCTTGATTCCTCCATCAAGAAAATGAGATTAATTCCTGCCATGTATATTTATTTGAAGAGGGCTGGAGAGATGGCTCGGCCAATAAAGGCTAGGCTCACAACCGAAAATATAAGATTTATTTGAAGATATATGTGTGTGTGTGTATTATGTACATATATATGTATATACAAAATATTGCTGAGGTAGTGGCCAACAAGTGATCATAATCACTATGATTTTATCATGATTAGTAGTACTTTCTGGTTTTTTTGTAGATATCATAGGAGTTGAAGTATCCAAATGATCAATGTGATCTGACTAAATAAATCAGTGTGTCCATGTAATGAACTATCACATAATTATTAAAAGGAATAAGATAAATGTGTGTGAAATCACTTCAAAGAAATCTATAACTGACCACATGGCACATGCCTGTGATCCCAGCACTTATTTGATAAAGGCAGTAGGGTTTTGGGAGTTCTGTGGACTCCAAACCTGTGAGTTCAAGGCCAATGTGCACTATACAGTGGGTTCTAGGCCATCCTGACCTACATAATAAAACACTGTCAAGAAAAAAAGAGGAAGAAAGGTTAGAAAATATCACCCTGAAACATGTATAAGGCTTCATGACGGTCGCTTTTCACTGCCAACCTGATACAGCTAGGAAGAAAGGATGTTTCGGTCGAGTTGACCTGTGGGGGATTTTCTTAATTAGGCTAACTGGGGTGGGACAGCCCACCCTGCATGTGCACATTTGGATCCCGGACTGCATGAGAGCCGAGAAAGCTTGCTGAGCACTAAGTATGCACGCATTCATTTCTCCCTGCTCTTGACTGTGACTGTGACTGTGACCAGATGTTTTAGGTTCCTGCTTTGATTTTCCCGTAAACCATCAGTTACTCTTTGTGGGGTTTTTATCACAGCAACAAAATTAGACCAGGGCAGGCATGGGAACCCTTCATTGTCATTGCTTGGTTGTTTTGAGACAGGGTCTTGCTAAGTAGCTCAAGCTGGCCTAGAACTCATCAAGTAACACAAGCTGTCCTCAAACTTGTAATTCCCCTCTCTTGGTCTTCCCAGTTCTAGGATTACAGAAGTGTGCTGCCACTATGCCTAAAACATCATGCTGATATTTTTATAAAAATACCCACCTCTATATAAATATACTTACAACGTGGTGAGAAAAAGAGAAGAAAGGTTGAGAAAAAAGAGAGAAAAAAGAAGAGGAGAGAGAAGAATGGGGGAGCAAATGGAAGAGGGAGAGGGAGAAGGAGAAGGGGAAAGGGAGGAGGGGGAGGGAGAGGAGGAGTAGTGCACCTTGTCCATGTCTCTGAGTCCATGCTGCCTTCTAAGCCAGCTTCTTTCTCAGTTCTTCTCAAGTTCAGCCTGCTTTGGAAGCCTGTAGGTCAGGCCAAGGCGATTGTATGGCCTCAAAGTCAGCTAGTTCTTGCTACACACTAACAATCCTGAAGGCAGACTCCGTGTCTTGGTCAGTGAGTCCATCCCACAGCACCTGTCTGTCTCTTCCAGCTTGGGAGCTGAGTTAGGGTTCTGTTCTCCAGAGCTGCAGGACATCCTCAGGCAGGGCCACGACCGGGATGGTGGCATTGAGTGGATGTCTCCAGCTGGCTCCGTGTCCACCCACAGACCCCTGACCACACCTCCAAGCACTGACATGTGCACAGCTTGGTGGCTTGGTCACTCATTCCCTGTGTTCTTTGTGTCCTGGTTGCTCTACTTCAGTCTTTCCTGGACCCTGCCTCTTCCCACAATTTCCACAGATGTTTTTCTAGAATAATCCTTAGCACCAACCTTCCTATATTGACCATCACTGAACCCATGGTTTGCTTGGGACCAAAGCCACCTCTGTACCCTAGCACTGTTAATACCCACTGCACCCTCATGGAGCATCTGAGACCCCATAAGTCAAATGACTTGCCCTAGGTCACACTGCCAGGAAGCAGAAAATGCCAACTTGAGCACAAATCTTCAGATTTCCAGAATCCTAGACCTGTGTGTCAAGATGGTTTGATTATGTCTCCATGCCTCAGGTATTGAAGATCAGTGCTCACTATGGCCCTACTAAGATCAGCGTTAACTATGGCCCCACTAAGAGGAAATGTAATCTTTTAGAAGGAATTGTAGAGAAGGTTCACCCTGAAGGTAGAAACAGGTCACTAGAAGCAGAGCCAAGAAATGTAGAAAAAGAAACTGAGCACGGGGCATACTTTTGATGCCCTAGTTCAAACCATACATGAAGCCTTGCTTGCTTCTCTATAACAAACCAACAAATTCCTTTTATACTCAAGCCCAATTGAGTTGGGCTTCTGAAATTTCAGACACATTCTAAGATTTTACCCAGAAGACATGGATATCTGTCCATGAGCATTTAAGTACATGCCATGCAGAACTTTGCATCTCTGCCCTTAGAGGCCATGAAAAGTCCCTCCCTGCAAAGTCACAGGGAGAGAACTTTCACCCACTTCTTCCTCTGCAGGTGGTTCAGGGACAAGGACTCCCCTCTGGGATCTTATTCCAGGGATCTTGATTTTAAAATGTTAACGAAGAAAAAGGAAAATTGTGTCTGTTCATTTGAAACCACTTCAGTGGTCTTGCTCAGCTTCTGGACCCAAACCCCAGGTATCTTGACTCTTCACCAGAGAAGCCTGCACCTTTTCCCTTCTTCCGTCAAGAAAGAATGCATTCCCTGTGGTTGCTGCCGCCCCACTGGGTCACATCTCCAGACCATGAATCTGCCTTGCAGTGTCTGACTGGAGGATACCAGGGTTCCCTACTGCAGACCATCCCTGGAGGCTCCTCAGTAGGAGGACTCCACAGGCTCAGGATCCTCAGGAGGAGGACTCCACAGGCTCAGGATCCTCAGGAGGAGGACTCCACAGGCTCAGGACCCTCAGGAGGAGGACTCCACAGGCTCAGGATCCTCAGGAGGAGGACTCCACAGGCTCAGGATCCTCAGGAGGAGGACTCCACAGGCTCAGGATCCTCAGGAGGAGGACTCCACAGGCTCAGGACCCTCAGGAGGAGGACTCCACAGGCTCAGGATCCTCAGGAGGAGGACTCCACAGTCTCAGGATCCTCAGGAGGACTCCACAGGCTCAGGATCCTCAGGAGGACTCCACAGGCTCAGGATCCTCAGGAGGACAGCCAGCAGCGAAAGCGCAGGTCCAGGTCAACACGGGGCTTGGGACAGACAAAGGTAAACTCAGGCACTTAAGATACATAAATAAATTAAATATAATTCATATAACATATGATTTGCTCTTTCACAGTATATAATTCAGTGTTGCTTTTTTTAAACTGTATTTACAAGGTTGAGCAAGCTTCTCTTCTTTGTAATTCCAGAACATTCTTCAGCACTCCAAAGAACAACCTCACGCCCATCAACAAGTTAGTGGGAAGGAGATCACGTCACTCCCACACTACTACGCTGGTATTTCCCTCTTCCCTCTGTGAGAAAGAAATGGCCTTCCTCTATCCTCCTGGGGAGGACTGGGTGGGGAAGATGTAGGAGACAGCTAGCTGCCAATTAGGTCCCTGCCCTTGGGCCTTGACATTCAAACAGGAGAACAAAAGGCCCAAAGAGGCCATCATTCTAAGAGCCAAGGAAACTACACATCCTGAGTGGCTGAGATGGAAACACCCCCTTCAGCTAGGCTGGCACTGCCCCCTTCTGTTAGGAAAGCAAGGAGAGTGGGGTGGGACCTCTCAGCCCTGCAAGGATAGGAGTGGGGGGGTGTGTGAGGTTGCATGTTGTCCCCTGTGGTTGGATGTGCCTTCTGTGGTACCATAGCATAATGCATGGAGAAGGGCCAGATGCCAGCACTATACTCTTGGACTTCCAGCCTCCAGAACCAAGACCCACTGGACCATCTACTCTTTTAAGAGAAACACAGACTCGGGTATTTCATTGTAGTAAAAGAAAGGTGATGAATGCACCTTCTATTACAGAGTTTGTCAACCTATAGGTCACGACCCCCTTGACAAAACCCTTTATCCAAAAATACTTATTATGATTCTTAACAGTAGCAAAATTTCAGTTATGAGGTAGCAAGGAAAATACTTCTATGGTTGGGAGTTACCACAACTTGAGGGGGTGTATTAAAGGGCTGAGGTATTAGGAAGGCTGAGAACCACTGCTCTATGATTTAGGTTTCTGTTGCTGTGATGAACAGCACAGCTACAAGCAATTTGGCGAGGAAAGAGTTTCCATGGTCCACTTCTATATTGCACTCCACTACTGAGTTAAGTAGGGGAAGGAACTCAAAGCCGGGACCTGGAGGCAGGTGCTGAAGCAGAGCCCATGGAGGGATGCTGTTTGCTGTCTTATTTGCCATGGCTTGCTCAGTCTGGTTTCTTATACCACCCAGGACCATTTACCCAGGGGTGGCATTGATCACGATGAGCTGGGTCCTCCTACAACAATCATTAATCAAAAAAAATTATATATATATATATATACATACACACACACACACACACACACACACACACACACACACACACACACCCCATCAGGCTGATTGCGGTTCCATCTTCCCAGATGGCTCCAGCTTGTGTTCAGTTGACAAAGAAAACCTAAACAGCAAACCATCCCCATAATTTGAAGATTCAAATGGGTTTTAATTCCCATTAAAAAATAAAAGGGTGGGCTGGAGAGATGGCCCAGTGGCTAAGAGCACTTGTTACAGAGGACCTGAGTTCAGTTCCTTGCACCCACATGGCAGCCCTCAAGCAGCCATAACTCCAGTTCCAGGGAATCTGACACTCTCTTCTGATCTCCACAGGCACCAGGCATACATGTAGTGGAAATACATACATGCAGGCAAAACACTCTTACACATAAAATAATAAAAGTAAATGAAATCTTCTTTAAGTGTTAAATCAATAGAAGGGTTGGCTTCAAGCTGTGGCCCCAATCATGGTCGTTCCATGGAATGGCCACTCGTGTTCTGTAACAGAAAACTCATGTGATTGGGTCAAGAAGATCCCAGAACGGAGGACTGAGTCAGTAATGTCACAGCGGTTCAGCAGACAGTGGTTTGGCATCGTCCCAGTAAAAGCTGCTCTCCCTAACAGTGGCTCAGCCTCCCCAGTTCCCTGTGACGGCATCACAAGGCCGATTTCCCTTCTCTCCTACTCCATTTGCTCATTCTGCACAGAGTGCTAGGCAGTGGGCGTTCAAACAAAACGAAGAAGATTATCCTGGGAGAGGCTGGGTTAGAGGAAAAGTTAACACCATAAACAAACCTTCCTGGCACAGTTCCTGACAAGCAGCCATGAGGATGGACAGGCATGAAGTACCATCTCAAGGAGGTTACCCCAGCATGCTAACAGAGAAACCTAAAATGACCTAACTGACCGATAATAAGGAAATGGGGAAATGTACCTGGATGATATCGCTGAGTTCTGTAACCAGAGTGTGAAGGAGCATGTTACACTCTTAATTAGAGAAAAGAACTTCACTGAGCCCCCATATACATGCATACACATGCACACACAGCACAACACGTAAGACACAAAACATACAGCACACACATACAATGCACACATACATACCTGCTCTTACTGATTAAGCAGAAGTCCTAGGCTGCCATTCTAGGGCTCAGGTCTGGCAGCCACTTTAAGTCACCTACATTGTGTTTCAGCCTTGTTTCTCCATGTCACGTTTTAAAACGAAGGACTGCAGATTTTTTTAGAAGATAAAATGTCCTCTGGCTTCTTTTGAAGCATGAAAAGATGGGAATGGAGAAAGCCCACCTCCTATATTGACAGCTGGTGGCTGGACCTATGCAGCAGACTCTGCCTTGAAGTGGGTCACAAATTGACAGTCACTGTCCCCAGCCACCATCATCTCCCACACTGAGACTGTGATCACTAACAATCATCCTGTAACTAGCCTGATTGATTCAGAGATAACAGCTTCCTGACCCCTGCATACATTTTTCCTTAAAGAAAGCAGAACCGTCTGTAAGAATGAATGCCTGGTAGGAGTGCAGTGTGCTGGTGACTTTTCATCAAGTTGCCACTAACCAGAGTCACCTGGAAAGGGGGAGCCTCAGGTGAGGAGTCACCTCCATCATATTTGCCCATGAGTGTGTCTGTAGTGCATCAAATTGACTAATGATTGATGTGGAAGGGCCCAGCACACTGTGGGTGGTGCCCACCCCTTGGGAACATAGTACTGGGTTGTTTTAGAAAGCAAACTGAGCAAGCCATGGGGAGCAAGCCAATAAGCAGCACCCTCCGTGGCCTTTGCTTCAGTTCCTGCCTCCGGGTTGCTGCCTTGAAATAAAGCCCTTCTTTCCCAAGTCACTTTTGACCATGGTTTTATCCCACCAACAGAAATCAAAGTAACACATGTAGGTAGTTAACTAAATAGGAGGATCTCTACCAGATAACAGAGATTGACACGTTGATATATAAATGATATATGTAGATGTAGATGTCAGTTAGAAAAAGAACCAACCAGGTGTGTTGGCGAATACCTTTCATCCCAGCACTTGGGAGGCAGAGGCAGGTGGATCTCTGTGAGTTTGAGGCCAGCCTGGTTCACAGAGCGAATTCCAGGACAGCCAGGGCTGCTACACAGAGAAGCCTTGTATTGAAAAAGGAAGAGGAGGAGGAGGAAGGAAGGAAGGAAGGAAGGAAGGAAGGAAGGCAAGCAGGCAGAAATAGCACCATGTCCACAGTTATCAAAGGTGAAGAAAACACAGATGAATAAGAAATTAAAAGTTTTGGCTCAGTAAAGGAAATCATTATCGAAGCTCACAGTAAGGGAGAAAAATCTTCAGCAACCACACTGCAGAAAAGGAGCTAATTCAAAATTTACAAAATAAAAAATATTGCAGAATAAATACCATGGGAAACGATTCATTTCATCTCGCAGCTTAAAGTCCATTACTGAGGGAAGACAAGGCAGGAACCCAAGGCAGGAACCTGGAGGTAGGAACCCAGGCAGAGGCCATAGAGGAATGTGACTTACTGGCCTGTGCTCCACAACTTGCTCAGGTTGCTTTCTAGTGGGCAAATGAATCTGAACAGACAGTTCAAAAGAAGAAACACAAATGGGCAGTAACTATTTTTAAAGGTTATCGACACCCTTAGTCATCAAGGAAATGCAATCAAGAAGGGCTGTCAGCAAGAAATTTAATGGCAAACATCATCAGAGAGGGGTAGGAACCGAAAATTACTACCATATGATCCAGCTAGTATGCTCCAGGGCCTATACCCAAAGAATTCTATAACCCACTATAAAGATATTTGTACAACCATGTTTATGATAGCAAGAAAAGGTCCATCAACAGGTGAATGATAATAACAATGTGCTATGTATCTAAAATAAAATATTATTTAGCTCTAAAAAATACAATCACATTTTCAAGAAAAAGAATGAACTTAGAATGTATAATATTCAGCAAGGTTACACAAACTTAGAAAGAAAAAAAAATGCATGTACTTCCCCATATGCAGTTCCTAGCCTACAGTGTGTGTGTGTGTGTGTGTGTGTGTGTGTGTGTGTGTGTGTGTGCGTGTGTGTGTGCAGTTGTAAGAGTGGGTATGGTATAGCATTCAGAAAGGAGTCCAAGAAAGGGTAACATTAGGTGATGAGAATAATTCAGAAAAAAGATGTATAAATCATTAAAGAGGATATAAAGCTAATTGTTTTTCTATTTTAACAGCATTGTTTTTCTGTTTTGTGATAGATAACTACATAAAAATTTAATGGATAGAGAATGTGTAAAACTCTAAAGGAACAATGGCCATTCTAACTATATTCTAACTGTGTGGTATTCTAACTGTGTGGTATTCTGTGTTCTAATTGTGTGGTATTCTAACTGTGTGGTATTCTAACTGTATTCCACCTGTGTGGTATTCTGTGTTCTAACTGTGTAGTATTCTAACTGTGTGGTGTTCTAACTGTGTCCTAACTGTGTAGTATTCTAACTGTATGTGTTATTCTAACTGTGTGGTATTCTAACTGTTCACTGAGATGTACAGAGTTTGGGACTGGGTGAGTGGTTCCTTTAATCAAGCTGAGTAATGTTTTTATTTGTGAATTCATTACAGTAAAGTGATTTTATTTTTAAGACAATATGTAAATCATGAGCTGAGACCAAAAGGTGCCAGGAAACCAGTTGATAGTGTCACCTGTCTTGAGCAGCACCACCCCCAGGACTGATAAGTGACATGACAGTCACTGAGCTGCTTACCTGGATCTAGCGTCTATGTGGGTAAGTGCCAGGATTCCCAGCTACACATGTGGAAACTGAGACTCAGAGAGACACGGCCTGGCCAAGGTCAGTACGGCCTCGGTGCCAGGGCCAGGCTTCTACCCAACAGGCCCAGGTCTTGCTTTGAGGTTTTTGCATGCGTCTGTCTTTGAACAACCTCTGCTTTTTGTTCCTGGATCCCAAATAAAACCCACCAGTGACTTGGAAGCCATTTCTTTAGGCAGCTTTTCCTCACCTGCCATGCCTGAGTCAAGGGCTTTCTCTGTGCCTGCGGAGGCTGCTTGTTGAGCAGCAATGAGTGGCATGCTGTTAAGCTGTCTCCTGGGGCTCTCTCTCCTCTGTGCCTGCCACAGGGTTGCAGCAGAGCTCCGGTGCTGCATATGTTTTCTGTTGCTATGATAAAATATCCCAACACAAGCAACTTAAGCGAGAAAGGGCTTATTTTGGCTCACAGTTCCAGAGGCAGAGTTCATCCTGGTGGAAACAGCATAACAACAGGAAACCAGCTACTCACATTTCCGTTCCACAAATGAGAAACACAGAGAGAACAAGAAGTGGCAGCATAAATCCTCAAAAACTATAAGTCCTCAGGTTTTTCTCCACTGATATACCTCCTTCAGCCATCCCACCTCCTAAAGGTGCCATGACCACCCCAAACAGAGCCACTACAGGAGACCTGAGCCTATAAGGGGATATTCCTCATCCAAGCCACTACACTAGGAACGGCTCCTTCCTTGCAAAGACTGTCCGCTCAGAGGCAGGCTCCTAGAGAAGCTAAGTCACCTGGGGTGGTTCTTAAAGACTTCTGAACTGGACCTCAGGAAGGAGAGCCCATCCTCCATGCCAACAGCTCACCCGAGACCACCAGAAATGTGCCTTGTTCCACCATGACCACCAAAACAGGAGCATTACAAGAGGATGGATGCCAAAGCCAGGAGAGAAGCCCGGGTAAGAGATGAAAACAAAGAGCAATCTTCATAGCTCCTGGAATCCAGCATTTTCCAGGGTCCTTGTTCTGTAACTAATCACCTATGCTCAGGAAATGTTAATTAAATGCGAGCATCAGACCAAACATGGGACCGATTGCTCTCTCCTTAAGTACTCTGAGGCTGCGTTGATTTGGAGAATAGCAATCAATGGTAAACCAGGCCGGCGTGGTGAGCAGGCTCCCTAAGGCCGGAGGGGAAGACACGAGGACTGGCCCAGACATACATCTGTGCTTCACCCACATGTGTCAGGTCCCTCTGCCTCTGGGGAGTTGCCCTCACACTCCCCTCTCAAAGGCCACAAGCATGAACTGGGCCTCTTCCATGACCTGGCTGGGCCTGTGGTGTGAGCTCCAGGAGGCTGCCCAGGTTTGCCTGGAAGCTCAGGGTCACCAGTCAGAGCGGATGCTTTGAATTTAGACCCGGGTTTATGAGCCGTGGCGGCCGCCAGCAGGGACAGGGCGCAGTCCTTAGGCCAGGGGCCGAGGGAAGAAGGCGTGCTTTTAATGGAGTTGCCTGTTTCTCCCAAATATTACGCTAGGCAGGGAATTTGGACTAGAATGAAAGGCGAGGGTCTAATTTTAGACAGTACCTATGAATGAAACTTGACCCGGGCCTGGGGAGGAAATACCTTCCACAAGCCCATGCCAGGGCCAGCATGTGTGATTTTCTGCTAAATCAGGCAGCTCCAACAAACAGGTCGCTACGGAGACTCGGCTCGTCTCTTTCCTGCACTAAACTCATGTCACTTCTAAACACACCGCCCTCTCTCAGCTTCCCTTCTTTCACACAAACTCCTGGTCACCATTCCCTCGTGTTCTGGCTAGTTAACCCTCAGCTCCTGTTTCCTCTACCCTGCCCTTCCTACCAAGAGACTAAGACATTAGATCAAGCCAGCTGGTGTGCCACACCATCAGAACCAACTAGCGACTCCATTGGAGTCAGGAGGCAGCTTGATCTGGACTCTGGGCCTTAAGAAGAAAGGTCTACAGGCTGCCCAATCCATCACTCCCTCCAAAATGTCCTGCACACAGCCTGGTAAGGATCTGATCTCAGTCAACATCGTCCCTGAAGACAAGATAATTGCTCCTGGGCTTATTGCTTCCAAGCCTAGATTAAATGAAGCAGAAAGCACCTTCTCTCCCAAAATGTCCACCATCTTTACTTCCCTTCTTCAACGTGATTTGGCACCTCCCCCCCCACCCCGAAGCAAGTAAGAGTAAGAGCTGCCATCACTGTGGGTACTGAACCTTGGCACAGCAGAATGAACAGACCTATACCCCCATTCCCAAATGTCCTCAGGATGTCTGGGGACTCTGCTTACACATCTGCAAAATGGGATGGCAACTATCCAGGGCAGTGATGGTAATGAGGGCATTTTAAATCCTGGCTCTCTACCAAGGACATCTTTGAGCATCCAAGCTGAGTTCTCATCAAGTTCTCTGTCCTCAGTAAGGCAGATGTGATGGTTAATGTTAGGTATCAAATTGGCCCCCAAATAGATGGTCAGACATCCTCCAGGATGTTTGCAGATGAGATTAGCGTTTATATTAGTGGATGTGAGCAAAGACAGCTTCCTCCTTAAAGGAGTGGACCTCATCCAATCAGAGAAGACCAGAATGGCCTGACCTCCCCTAAGCAGGTGTGAACTCAGCAACAGGCAGCCCTCACCTTGAGCCACAGCACCAACTCTCTCCTGGGTCTCCAACTCCAGCCTGCCCTACCCATTCTGAGCCTTCTTAAGTCACACAAGCCAGTTCCTTCAAACAAATCACCCCATTTAGGTTGTTTCATTGAAAAATGCTGTGATTCCTTTACCATCTTGCAGCTGTCACAGAATTATTCATCACTTTTCTTATTGGGGTAACAAAAACCTGGCAAAGGGCCCAAGGAAGGGAGGGTGGCTTTTTACTCCAGCAGAGTAATAGCAAGGGAGCTTGGTCACATTGCACCCACAGTCAGGAAGCCTCTCCCTTATAGACCATGGAGTGATGTTGCCCACATTTAGGGCAGATCTTTGGATTTCAATTAATCCACTCTAGAAACTCTTATCACAGATATGCCCAGAAGTCTGTCTTAGGTGATTCCCAATCTTGTCACTTTGGCCATCAATATTAGCCATCACAAGTCCACCCTCTGTCAACTTGAAACCCAAACATATAATTTTTTAGCCATAACTTCCACCCCTCGTCCCTATAGGTTCATAGCCTATCTCATAATAGAAAGTATAGTCAACTTCAAAATTCCCCTAGTCTTTATCAGTTTCAACACTTAACTAAAAGCTGGGTACAATTAGGTGCAAGCAGTTGCTGTGCAAGCATGAAGACTCAAGTTAAAATACCTAGATCCCACTTAAAAAGCCATGTGTGGCTATGCTTATCTGTAACTCCAGTGTTTGAGGTTCAGGCTCTGGGAGTTTGCTAGCCACCCCCTCTAACAATGAGCTTCTAGCTCAGCGAGACACTGTCTCAAGGTGACAAGACAGATAGCAGCAGAAGACATCTGACATCTTTCCACATTCACACATGCATAGTTGTGTGTATATAATGCATACACATTTGTACTAAATAAATTAATTTCCGTAATGGCTGTACAAGTTTGCCCTCCCACCAGGGATGGAGGAGTGTTTCCCTTGTTCCACATCCTCTCCAGCGTGAGTTGTCACTTGTGGTTTTGATCTTAGTCATTCGGACGGATGTAAGATAGACTCTCAGAGCAGTTCTGATTTGCATTTCCCTGATGACAATGTTGAGGGGTATTCACCAGGGAAGACTGTTTGTTTGGACATGTATTTAAGCCAATAGAAAGTCTTTAATAGCCAGCTGGCAACTATACTGGGAATTTAGGAGATCCCGGTGTAGCCCTAAGCCTTTCTCAGGGTGAGATTTTAAGCACAAAAACCATGTTCTGGGTTGACACACTTCAGTTAACAAAATAAGTTAGCCAGAAGTGAAGCTTCAGAAGGTAAAAAGCAAGGTCAGTACATTTCGAGACTTTCCCAGAACTATATGGACTTTGATGGATTAGGCCCTGGTTTTAGTTTTGGCAGATGATGCTGTCTACATGCTGAGTTTTACAGCCTGAATTGTACTTATGTCATGGAGTCAGTTTTGCTAAGGTCTTGGGCCCTGTTACAGCTAAAGATGTTGAACATTCCTTTAAGTGTTTCTCAACCATTTAAGATTCTTTTGTTGAGAATTCTCTGCTTAGATCAGTACTCCATTTTTAATTGGATTATTTGGTTTGTTGATGTCTAGTTTCTTGAGTTCTTAATATATTTTGGATATTAGCCCTCTGTCAGATGTGGAGTTGGTGGAAGTCTTTTTCCATTCTGTAGGCTGTCATTTTGTCAGATTGACGGTGTCCTTCGCCTTATAGAAGCATCTGAGTTTCATGAGGCCCCATTTATCAATTGTTGTTCTTAGTGTCTGTGCTATTGGTGTTCTGCTCAGGAAGTTGTCTCCTATGCCAATGCATTCAAGGCTATTTCCTACTTTCTCTTCTCTCAGGTTCAGTGTAACTAGTTTTATGTTGCAGTCTTTGATCCACTTAGACTTGAGTTTTGTGTAGGACAATAGATATTGTTCAGGGCTGTTTCAGCTATCCTGAGTTTTTTATTTTTCTATATGGAGCTGAGTATTTTTCTTTCAGGATCTGTAAAGAACTGTGTTAGAATTTTGATGGGGAATGTGTTGAATCTGTAGATTGCTTTTGATAAGATGGCCACCTTACTGTTAATCCTACTGATCTGTGAGTATGGGAGACCTTTCATCTTCTGATATCTTCAATTTCTTTCTTCGGAGACTTAAAGTTCTTGTCATATTGGTCTTGCTTGTTTAGAATTACACAAGATATTTTATATTGTCTGTGGTTATTATGAAGGGTGTTGCTCCCCTGTGTATAAGAAGGCTACGGATTTTTTTTTTTAGTTAATCTTATATCCAGCCACAACACTATAGGTGTTTATCAGCTGTAGAAGCTTCCTGGTAGAATTTTAGGGGTCACTTATATATACTATCATATCTACAAATAATGATACTTTGAATTCTTCCTTTCAAAATTTCATTCCCTTGATCTCCTTCAGTCTTATTGTCCCAGCGAGAACTCCAATTACTATATTGGATAGATATGGAGAGAGTGGATATCCTTGGCTCCTCAGAAAACTGGGAATCAATCTACCTCAAGACATAGCTATACCACTCTTAGGCATATACCCAAAGGATGCTCCACCCTACCACAAGGACACTTGCTCAACTATGTTCATAGCAGCTTTATTCATATTAGCCAGAAACTGGAAACAACCTAGATGCCCCTCAACCAAATAAAGGGTAAAGAAAATGTGGTACATTTACACAATGGAATATTACTCAGCTGTTAAAAACAGTGACATCATGAAATTTGCAGCAAATGGATAGAACTAGAAAGAAAAATCATCCTGAGTGAGGTAGCGCAAACCCAGAAAGACTAACTTGGTGTGTGCTCATTTATATGTGGACATTAGCTGTTGAGTATAGGACAATCATGTTACAGTCCACAGTCTGAGAGAGGCTAAGTAACAAGGAATGCTCAAGGGGAGGCAAGTGGATCTCCCTGGGAAGGGGAAATAGAGTAGATTGTGTGGTGG
Source organism: Phodopus roborovskii (assembly GCF_943737965.1). Lineage (NCBI taxonomy): Eukaryota > Metazoa > Chordata > Mammalia > Rodentia > Cricetidae > Phodopus > Phodopus roborovskii. The sequence goes on along the minus strand of NW_026126407.1, from coordinate 45,301,199 downwards.
ACTGGGGTGAGAGGGGATGGAAACAGGAGGGGGGTAGTAGGAGTGGGGAGTACTGGGAGAGATGGCTGGAATTGGGGTGGAGCCTTTGGGAGACAGTGTAGAAACTTAGTGCAGGGAAAACTCCCTGGAATCTATGAGGGTGACCCTAGGGAAGACTCTTAGTAGCGGGGATATGGAACCTGAACCAGCCATCTTCTGTAACCAGGCAAGGGTTTCTGGGGCATCAAACCAGCCACAAAACCTTTGACCTACAATCTGCTCTACATGCAAGAGGTGCTGGAGTAACAGTGGAGCAGAACTTGAGGGAGGGACCCACCAATGACTGGTCCAACTTGAGGCCCATGCCACAAGAGGGAGCCCATGCCTGCATGCCTGACATCACCTGAAGGGCCAGGAACCAGAGGCTGGATAGGCCAGAGACCCAGGATAGAACCAAACACAACTGGCCAAAAAAAAAAAAAAAAAAAAAAAAGTCAATGAAATCATTCCTAACGATATTCTGCTATATTCATAGATCAGTGTCTAACCCAATTGACATTAGAGAGGTGTTATTTGGCAACTAAGGGAGCAGAGACCCACGGCCAAATACTAGATGGAGCCAGGGGAACCCCACAGAAGATGGGGAGGAAGGATTGTAGGATCCAGAGGGGTGGAGAAAACCAGGAGAACACAGCCCACAGAATTAACTAAGCAGGGCTCGAAGGGGCTCGCAGAGCCTGAAGTAACAAACATGGAGGCTGTGTGGGTCTGAGCTAGGTCCTCTGCATACATGCTATGGTTGTGTAGCTTGATGTTCTTGTGGGACTCCCATCAGTGGGGGAGTGGGGCTGTCTCTGACTCTTTTGCCTGTGCTTGGGACTCTTCCTCCTACTGGGTTCCCTCATCTAGCCTTGATGTGAGGGTTTTTATGCCTAGTCTTATTGTAACTAGTGTGCCATGTTCTGCTGATATCTTTGGAGGCCTGCTTTTGTTTTAAAGGGAAACAGAAGAGGAATGGATCTGGCAAAGAGAAAATGTGGGGATGAGGTAAGGAGGGCCAGAGAGAGAGGAAACTGTAGTCAGGATGTGATGTATGACAGAAGAATAAAAAAGAAAAAATAAATTTAAAAGTTAAGTAAGGGCTGGCAAGATGGCTCAGTGTGTGAGTAAGGGCACTTCCTACCAACTCGACCTGAGTTCAACATCTGAGAACAACACAGTAGAAGGAGAGAACAGGGTCTTTCAAGTTGTCTGCTGACCTCCATATATTTGCTGTGCATATTCACATGCTGAGCATACATACACACACAACACATGCATACACTAAATGCAAAATTTTGAAATGTAAGTGTAAGAGCCTCAGTGTAAGAGACCAGGCAGCCTCTTAACTGTGAACCCCATAGCATCAAAAACTAAATTACTAGGGTTAAGGAGATGGCTCTGTTGTTAAAGTGTTTGTCGTACAAGCACAAAGATGTTATTTCAGATCTGTGACATCCATGGAAAAAAGCTGGGCATTGCAGCATGTACCCATAAGTCAAATATGGAGGAAATTGGAACAGGAAGATCCCTGGAACCCCCTTGCTAGAGAGCCTTCGTGAATCAGTGATTCCAGGTTCAGGGAGAGAGCCCGTCTTGAAAAGTAAGATGGAGAGTGACTGAGAAGACACTTGACATCAACCTCCAGCCTCCACACACACATGCAGGAACACACAAACAGTTACCCATGCTGCGCTGGCCAGTTTTATGTCAACTTGGCACACGCTATGTCTGAGAGGAAGGACCTCAAGTAAGAACATGTCTTCACAAGATCTAACTGGAGGCAAGCCTGTAGAGCAGTTGCTTAGTTGATGTGGGAGGACACAGACCATTGTAAGTAGTAGCATCCCTGGGATGGTGGTCTTGGGTTCTATTAAAAAAGCAGGCTGAGCAAGCATAAGGGCCAAGCCAGTAAGCAGCACCCCTCCACGGCCTCCTGCCTCTGGGTCCTACCCAGTTGAATTCCTGCCTTCAGGATATACAAGCCAAATAAATCCTTCCTTCTCAAGGTTTTTTGTTTTGTTTTGTGTTTTGTTTTTTGTTTTTTGGGCTTTTTTTTTTTTGTCCTGATGTTTTACTACAGCAATAGTAAACCTAAGATACACATATACACACCAAAAATTTCTAACTTGCATACTTCCAACATACAGAGGTTCAGAGCAAGCATTCCTGCTCCAACGGGGAGCATCGGAGTCAAAGCAGGGAAAATCAGCCCAAAGCAAGCCTAAACCCATCGGGGCAAACCAACAGCTCCTACAGCTCCTACAGCTCCATATCAGGCACCTTGGACTCATGATGGAATCATCTGAGCTCCAAAGGGTTGGATAGCCCCTACCTATAACACACATATCCTTTCCCTTGGGCCAGTCCATTTCATCTCTGAAACTTTCCTTGGTGGAAATCCAAAGGTAGTAGAATCTCCAACATCCTGTGATCCCCTTTGCAAGTTAAGCTTCAGTTTTACAGTGTCATACAGTAGCATCTCAGGACCTCCTTTTAAAGAACCCCATCCTTCCTTGTACTGCTTGGCTTCAATAGCCTTTTGGAAACCTTGGCACAAGCCTCCATAACAACCACTCAATCTTGAATTTTTTATACTTACAAGACTACTAGTGTATGGATAATGCTGCCAAGTTCTGTGGTCAGCTCAGGATGTAACCTGGCCCCTTGGACCACAGTTGCATCAGCCACTGTGTGCTTTCCAGACTGACCTTGTAGAAACACTTCCCTAAGTGGTTTGTTTTGTTGGCTTTTGTTTATTTTATTTTGTTTTGCACTAGCATTCTAGGTTTAGGCTCTTTCCTTTCAAATGAATTTGCATTTTCAGAGGGTAGTAACAGGAGGGGTCTCCTTCAGGGTCCCAGCACAGAGTTTGTCTGTAACGGTGCTAATATTTTTAATGATTACAGATGTGTTCTCAGTACCAGCTTTGTTTTTAAGTTTAAACTTCCTCCTTTCCCAACCAAACAGCACATTTTGTTTTTCTCTTACTATATAACTGGATAAAAGTAGGCCCAGACAACCACAGCATACCCTGTGTGCTACTCTGTCTTGAGTTGTCCTTTACCTAACAATTTAGTCTATTGGTTTTGAATTCAATCTTGCTCAAGTTCTCTGGACACAAGCACCAGACTCTGTATTGGATTATAATACAAATGGCTTCTATGCCAGGTCTTGATAAAGTTTCTATTCCCCCTTCTTAACCTCATGAGCCAGGCCTTTCCTACTCACATTTCTGTTGGTATTCTGTGCAAGGAACCATGGAGTTGGCCTTGTCTAGTTGCCTCAAGAGGCATGCATCATAGGTTTTTTCTTATTAGAATCCATGGGTCCTGGGGCACTCTGTTCTCTTTCAGGTCCTCAGAAACCAAGTCATTCCCTCAGGTAGTGAAGCATTCAGGCCACCTCCAAATCTCTGTGTTCCCTGGTAGTCAGTGAAGCATATAGGAGCTTGTGAGAACATTAATCTTGTGTACCCTATATGGCTTGCAAACATCCCTGTATCTGCAACTACCATTGTATTGATCCTGGTGATAGCCATTATATTATGATTCTGATAGGGTATAAAATGTCTGATTGCTTGCAATAAACTTGCCACAGCCTCATTCTTGCTATGGCTTCTGCAACATGTGCCTGGTGAAAGATTCATTTCTCACTGGCCATATCAGGCAAACTTGGTCTGGTAAGTAAGCACTGAGATTTACAATTCTAGTCTTCCAAATTTGCACCAAAGTGGCTCACTAAGCCCTGCTTACAGCATTTGAGGGCTTTTGTATCCAAATGTTCCAAATTCTTCCACATTACTCCCATAAACCCATGTAGCTGGATTTACAACTTTTCTGTGTTTAGTTGTTTTTCTCATTGCTGCAACAAAACACCTGGCAAAGAAACTTACGGAGGGGTTTATTTGGGGTCGTAGTTTGAGAGGACAGTATGTCATAGTGAGGAACTCACAGTAGCAAGAGCACAAGGCAGCTGGTTACATTGTATCTACAAGTCAAGAAGCAGAGGTGAATGCTGGACTTAGAGTCCTCCACCCTCCCAATTTAGTACAGAATCCCAGCCCATGGAGTGAACTTATCCATACCAATCTAAAACCTCCCTCACAGGCATGTTCAGAGACTTGTCTCCTAGACCTTGTCGAGGTGACAATGTTAACCATCACAGAAACTAACTGTCTCATCCAGCATCAGCTGAAGGGTCCCTTTGGCCAATATGTAGCAATTGGCTTAGTGCCACCTTCCTTCCCAAAGTCCCACCTCAGTTCCCACAAGAGCCTGGTCCAATAAAAAACATGTGGACACAAGGGCTTTCTTTGAATAAACTGAAATCTTTAAGTCAATTCCAAGTATCAAAATGTTTTCAGCAAAACTCTTCTAACCCTCAGCTGGTAAACCCTAAGTAAATATTTAGCTGATACACTTGGCATTCCAGGAGTGGGACAAGCAGGACCCAGGACCTTCTCATTCCACAGATCAGTTCTGCAAGCCATCCCTGTGGTTCAACATTGACTTCATTCCCAGCCTGGCAGCACATGGCACCATGGCTTCAGATGTCCATCTCAGCCAAATATCACAGTGTTGAGAGAAAGGGGAACACCCACCATTCTTGTGACTCCCTCCTAGGAAAAATAAAACTTCCCAAAGTTGCCATCCTGCATTCCACTCACATCTCATTGGCCAGAGGTGGGTCACATGACCACTTCTAACCCATTCACTAGTAAGAAGGGTTAAATCATATTAATTGGCTTATACTAACTACTTTGGATAGGATGGATGCTTGAATGAAGAGGACCAATTTCATTCATTGCCTTCTGCCTGGGGACAACTTCTGCTCACATAATCTCTTTGTGCTACATTTGCTACATTTCAGTGTAACACATGTGTCTCGTGACTGTACAATTGAAAAGATGCACTTCAGCAGGTATTGACAATTCTATTTTGCTATATTATGCCACATGTGATTTCTGGAGGCCAGCAACTATCCTACCACTGCAACATCACTCTCTTCCTACATAGTGTTCAGACACACTACGAACAATGGGGATAAGGAAGCAGGTAACAACAATGTGACTGGACAACACACACATGTCCCATGATTCCCCTGGGGGCTCTGGAAAGTGCTTATCATTACCCCTGATCAGTTAGAGAAGCTTCTAGGTCAAGTAACAGAGCACCCAAGGACTAGCAAAGCCTTTTCCCCTAGAACAAGTCTCCCCTTGGATGTACCAGCTGAGCTTTGTCATTATCCCTAAAGTATGGGATTTCATTCTGAAGCTCATTGCTTCATCGCTGAGAGCTTCAGCTAGAACTGTGACCTTCAAAGCAGGAAATAAAGAAAATTAAGATGTTTTGCACAAACCTCCAACTTCTGGTCAGAATTTGGTTGGTAAGAATCTGATTACACATCAGCTCCTGAATCCAATCACTGGCTTAGATCAAATATGATATACTCCAGGGAAGGCACATCAGCACATGGGTGAGCCCAGGGCTGTGTTTGGTAAGGATAATAACTATTCAATGGGCAAGCAGCAGTGCCTGGCCACAGGCCTATTTTACAGTTGGTAAAACAGAGGCGCCAAGAGGTTGAGATACCCAAGGTTGCCCATGCTGCAGAAGACAGAAGCAGGGATTCAGGTAAAAGCTGAGAGATTCCAGATGAAGAACCTTTCCCCCAGATTCATGGTAACAGGTGAGGTTGTAGCCCCTAAACTCTTTCATATGTATTCCAGAATCTTCTAACAGGACTCTACCTGCTCATCACCAAGTATGAATGAGATTCTTTCCACACTTGGTGACCAGCTGGCCCTCTCACAGATGCAGGTGATCAGAGCAGGACTTCCAGGATGCTGTTTGAATCTACTCAGATGCAGCTCGGTTTCATTCATCATATAGCCATTAACACCCAGCTGTTAAAGGGAGTTTGCACTGAGCCATTTTTATGACATCCAGTGAACAGGAGAGAACTGCAACCAGAGCCATTTATAGACTTAATCTTAGGGCCTATGATGATATAAATGTTTAATGCTTTTTCCAGGTGCAGGGCTGCTGGAAGCCCTGTGTATGAACCTAGCACTGACAAAGGACTGATATAGGAGGGTCAGAGTCCCGGCAACCGTAGGAACAATTCTGGTTAGGAAAGCAGGACACCTCCTTCTAGATCCATCTCTGATGTTTGCCCATTGCAGAATCCCAAGCCTGGGCCTCTTCTCCCTGAGATGCTCCCATACTCCTCATTCTGTTCACCAGCACCTCGGAAGAAAAGAACTAATTCTCATCCAACTTTGTTTCTTTTTCAAATAGGTACCAGAATGCACACAAATGAATGAATGAATGAGAATCTCTCTCCCTTGCAAGGGAGGAGATATGAGTTCCCCATTCCTATCAGTTCTGACACAAATGAAAAGATGGCTGAAATGTTGCCAGTATCTTCCATTTCATGTAGTTGGCTGAAAAAAAAAAAAAAAACCAAAGGTCTCCCAACCTTTCACCAGAATTGAAGGAGAATGTGACAGTAAGACACCTGGGGTCACATTCTGAGCCAAGGGGCTGTGCAGGGAAGCTGAACCCATGCACAGGGACCAGTCTGGGGAGAGGAAGCTGGGCTAGATCTTTTAAAGCAAGGTGTTTTCAAGCCATCTGTGTCTCATATTAGAACACTAGCATCCTTGGTCATTGCTGAGCCACAGGTGACACCTGGGATGGCTGATTGAGTAATGACCAGCTGCAGGGTATTCCAGCTGGACTGTGGAGACCCAAGTCCCCTCCTGCCTTCTGGTGCTAGTTTATGGCAGAGGCCACAGTCAGCTCTGTGCCACTGTGGGAAGTCTCAGGGCTAAATCAAGATTTGCCAAAAGAAAGAGGGAGGGGGAGGAGAGAGAAAAGAAGGGGCAGAAAAGCTCCTCGCTTTCCCTGGCTTTACAGACAAGGATATTGTGTATGCTCCTGGTGTTACAGGGTTTCACATGGATGCTTCTGTTATGTGCCTCTATGCATTAAAAAGAGAAAAGAGGAGCCGGGAATTGGTGGTGCACACCTTTAATCTCAGCACTTGCAAGGCAGAGGCAGGCAGATGTCTGTGAGTTCGAGACCAGCCGGATCTACAAGAGCTAGTTCCAGGACAGACTCCAAAGCTACGCAGAGAATGACAGAAGCTGAGAGGTTGAGCCTATATGGGGACATTGTGCAAAGAATCTATTTAACTTTGTTTACAAAGGAAGAAATAATAACTTCAACAGACATCAATGAATCCAACCTAAAATAAAATGTCAGTCTGTGAAATCATATATGTAGCAGAATCCAAACCCTGTAAAAAAAAAAAAAAAAAAAAAAAAAAACTTAAAAAGGAAAAAAGAGAATCCTTAAAATGTGGTAGCATGAAGCCTCATAGATCCCAGAGCTTTTAGCTTTTAATATAGTCACCAGCAAGATTCCTTTTTTTTTTTTTTTTTTTTTTTTTTTTTTTTGAGGGGTTTTTGAGACAGGATTTCTCTGTGTGACAGACCTGGATATCCTAGAATTTGCTCCATAGACCAGGCTGACCTTGAATTTACAGAGATTCACCTGCCTCTGCCTCCTGTGTGTTGGGATTAAAGGCATGCAACACAACCACCCAGCAAGCAAAAGATCCTTAACACCATATAATTCAAAGGGATGAAAAGGATAGACTATAGTTTTGATAGACAGCAAAGAACAAAAACTGTAGTTATCTCTGTCACCCAGTATCCATGATATAAATAATAATAACAACAACAACAAAGCCAGGCACACATTTGACATCTGTCCCCTCCTGCCCTTCCTCCCCTGAACATGGTCCGTTCTCTCTCTGCTTCTCAGCTGGAAGGGCAATGGCATGAGCCAATACATTTAGCAAATTTGCATGGTGCATAGAGACCAACAAGTCAAACAGTATGCAGGCCGCAGAGACACAACATGTTGATTAACCTTGTGAAACACAATTCACACAAAGCAAGAGAGACACATCCTTTCTGGCTTGGTAGTCAGACAGTTAATTTAGGAACATTAAAAGTTAGATAGATAAAATATAAAAGGTCATCCGAAAAGCTTTCCAAACACAATCTCAAGTGGGATCAAAGTATTTGCTTACAAGAAACGTGTGTTTGACACATGGAATTGCTTTGTGTAAACTTAGAGAAAGTCAATGAAGGATGTGGTCCCTGGAGAGAGAATGTTCTGAGAGTTTAAATCTACTCATCCTTACCTTGATGTGAAATGTATGTTCAGGGTGGTATATGGCTGTAGACTAGCCAGTGACCTCAGAAGTCTCTCTACCTTGTCCTGGAGGCTCAGTCTCTTCCTCTTTAAAACGGGCACAGGCTCCATGGGTCATTACCGCTCAAATACTAAGTCCTCCCATTCAGTTCATACTTGGCAAAGTGTGACACCTTTATCTTAATGATAAGACAATGAATGCCAAGATGTTAGGAGTCTATGAATTCCACTCCATTTCCCTTTGGTGAGTTGCTTTTAGACCAGTGATTCTCAGCCTTCCTAATGCTGTGACCCTTTAATACAGTTCCTCATGTTGTGGTGATCCCCAACCATAAACTATTTTCATTGCTACTTCATAACTGTAATTTTGCTACTGTTATGCATCATAATGTAAATATCTGTGTTTTCCAATGGTCCTAGGTGACACCCCCCTCCCCCCGTGAAAGGGTCATTTGATCCCCAGAGGAGTTGCAACCCACAGGTTGAGAAACACTATTTTAGACAGAGGGCACCCTGAACTTTAGGCCCCAAGTAGAAAAATAAAAATGTGAAATGGGTAGTTTGAGGAGCTCAGTGTCTGCACTCAGGCCTAAGTCTGGAATTGCACATCGTCTAACATGGCTTTTCTCCACCATCAGCCATTTACGGAGCATCCAGGAACTGCTGAAGACCAAACCACAGGTAAGGCATCAGGGGTCCTACTCTTCCTGGAGCTTAGGGCCTGATGAGGGGAGTCAAACCAGAAATCAAGTATGTGTAACACAGCATCGCCATTTACTCTCCATCTGACTTGGAAGTGGTTATAGTGCCCCTCTATACCTGCCTCCTCACCAGTGAAGTGTGGATTGCAATAGCTCCTGGAAGCACATTGAAAAGCTAAAGCAGACTGCCATGGGATTAGCATTGAAAACAGCATTGGGTGCAGAGGCGCTTGCAATCCATGTTAGTTTATTTGACATTAGTGCTGATATTGCTATTGCCCTTGGTATTGGCATTGCTGTTAAGCAAAAAGCACTTGGGAATACAGATGCAGATGCAGCCTGGAGGCAGAGAGGGTGGACAACACTCCCTGCAGGAAGTGGTGTTCATGCAGACCAGAAAGGCCACTGGAAGTTCACTTGGAGAGAGAGAAGAGCCTGTGCAGAGCCCAGAGCTGAGCAGCAGCAGATGCATGCTGCTAATTTCTCAAAGCCCAGCTTGTTGAAACATGGGTAGAGGGAAGATATGGAAGAGAGGAGAGCCAAGGAGGAGTGTGACCTTGGGGGTCACTGAGGGCACCAAATAGGAGAATGACAAGAACATACTGAATTGAATGGGCTGAGAAGGGCTGGCTGGAAGCAGGGATAACGCCACCATCAGTGGAGGGAAGACAGGGCCCCACACCAAGGCTTGGGTGACAAGTGGAAATTAATGAGCAGATGCCGGAGATTTAGAGGATTTAGGTAGAATGATCTAGCATCCAAAGAGAGGAAGAAGAGAGTGGGCCAGGGGAGGGAATCTACTGCCTGGAGTGACAAGAACGTTGGTTTTTAAATGTTTTTAATGTCTCACATTTCAGATCTGTATCCATAACAAGATAATAGAGGCCCTGGGCTGTTTAATCATCTGTGAGTCCCGGGGACCTGGTTCCGGATGGGTGCTCAGTGAATGTGTTCTTGACTCCAGCCCCTCCCAGCTACCAATCATTGCACTAGGCTGAGCCCCCGCCAAGCCCTGTACCACGGAAAATCAAACCACAGAGGGTTTCCAGAAATGTGGAAAACATCCCACAGGAATCTATGGTCCCCATGGCTCTCCTGGCAGGAGGAAGCCAGACTGGTGAGGACTGTTCAGGGATGGAGGCCATGGTTGCCCAGAACACCACAGTGGCCCATGGGGAATGCTGGGAAAGGGGCCTAAGGATGGAAAGACTGGCCTGGAGCCCAGGTCTACAAAGGTTCCTCTCACAGCCACTGAGCCACATGGGAAGGCCAGGATAAAAGTGTGAAGGCCACAAAAATCTCCAGTCCACTTTCACACCTCCTTATCCCACACGCATGTACACAGGCATGAACACACACACACGCACACACACACATTTGTCCAGCTAGTTACTGTGTGCCAGGATGCTTATCCTTTGTAGTCATCTTGTCTCCCACAATCCTCATACAGCTCTGAAACATGAAATGATTGACATATAAGAAGCAGAGAGAGGTGAGGTCACTCATCCTAGACCTCACAGCCAGTGGGGAGGGGTGGGGGATTCGAACCTACTATTTGGGATCTCAAAGCCTTTACTTTTTAACCATCAGTCCAGAATCCGTAAAGCCTGGAGTCAGTGGCCCTGAGGTCAACTCAACATGCACACATGTTTTATTTGGCCTCAATACTGTTTTAAAAGGGGGGAAATTTCACATAAAAATCCAGGTTTCCGGCTTCTCTTTAGAAACCAGATCTGGCCCACATTTCCGCAGGGCCACTATTGGCTACGCTGAGCAGCAGCTGCCCCTTGCATGAGGTTGTGCTTTCCCCACCCAGCCCTCACCACCAACTATAGCACCCCCTTGATGTCCCGGGCCTGGCCTTTGAAGGCATTGGAGTATAGTCTGCCAGGCTCGGGGGTGCCCCTAAAGGAGGAAGCCCACATCCCAGTCCAGAGACCGAATCTTGTCTCCTTTCCCAGCATCCTCCTGCATCTCCCTCTCTCTCTCTCTTTCTAGTGGTAAGTGTGTGGCCTTTAAGTCAGGCCTGGAACCAGTGGCTTCTCCTTTCCAAGCTTCTGGTCTCTAAATGAGTGTCCTAATTTGCTTTTCTGCTACTGAAAAAATGACCAAAAGAAGTTTATTTCATTTTACAGGTGAAAGCCCACCATCAAGGGATGCTGAGGCAGGAGCTTGAAGCAAAACCAGAAAGAAACATTGCTTACTAGCTTGTTCTTCTTCACCTGGTCTTAAGCATCCCAGGCCCATCTGCCTAGGGATAGCAGTGCCCACAGTGCCCTCCACTGTCAACGGGTAGGGAAGAAAATGCCCTGCAGACATAACCACGGGCCAACCTGATGGAGGCAATTCCTCAATTGAGAAATGGAGGTTTCAAGGGTAGAGGGCTACACAGAGAATTACGTGACCCCCAAACTCTGAGTTGGAGCCCCACAGTCCTCGCTCCTTCCCTTTCTACCAAATGTAATAGCTCGTGCCAGGTTTGTGAGTAGCTTGGACTGTGTAAGGCTTCACTTGGGGCTGATCCTTAAAAAAGCTGTCAGGCTTGAATTTGCTGTTTCCTCCACGTTTGTTGTCTCCAGAATGCATGTTCTGTGAGGGCAGTGACCACGTTTTCATCATGGGTGCCCCAAGTACTCAGCACAGACTAGGACAGCCCTAGTGACAGGCGGCCTATTTATCCCTTGGTCGTCTTCTCTTCACTGTCTATACTTGCTCATTCTGATTTTATCCATCCTTAGGTTTTGAACACCGTTTGTATGCCAGTGGCTCACACACACACACACCTCGAGCCCAGACCCACAGCTGAGCTGAGACCACATTGACCCATGTAAATGGCATCACTACCAGACATCTCTAAACATCTCAGACTCTACAATTCAAACATGAGTTCCAAATGTCCCTAGAACTGGCTCCACCCACAGTCCTCCCTTTTTCAGGAGATGACATTATCCTATTGGATACTCAGGCATTAACCAAGAAAATCCTTCCTGGGGTTTCTCATCTGGCCACTCACTGATAAAATACTCATGGATCTTGCCACCTCCAATACAACCATTCTGGTCCAAGCCACCACCGTCTCCTTCCTAGATTACTAACGCATGTTTTACAACTGGTGCTCACCATGTTTGTATCGTTCTGATAGGCTGTTCTGTATACAAGGCTTGGAGTGGCCTTTTAAAACTTAAATTAGACCCAGGCAATGGTGGTACATGACTTTAATCCCAGCACTCAGGAGACAGAGGCAGGTGGATCTCTGAGTTCAAGGGCAGTCTGATCTACAGACAGTGTTCCAGGACAGACCCCGTCTCAAAACAACCAAACTAAATACAATAAAATAAAATTTAAGTTGGAGTATACATCTTTGTTCCAGTCCCTGTCGCAGTAGCCTTGGGCCTCATCATGCCCCCCCCATACAGTTGTTCCCTTTTCTTGCAGAGTCAGAGTCACTAGAAAGTTCTTCCCTTTAGGGAGGATTAGAACTCAGGCCTGGTTTGACTTCAGGGCTTTTAATCCTTCTTCTCAAATGCCCTACTTTCCAGAAGTCTCACTGATGTCCCAGAAATGTGGTTTCCTCGTAGAACATAAAGGCAGGTGCTGTCTCCCATGGATTGTACTCTAAGACCACATCCAATGTCCAATGGCTTCAGAATGAACTTGAGCAGGAACTGCCTTCCAGTCACTTCTCCATGTCTGAGTAAACAAGGGTCCCCTGTGGGAGACGAATGAATAGGTAGAAGTTTGGATGGATGGATGGATGGATGGATGGATGGATGGATGGATGGATACAGGGAAGGTGAGTAGAGAGCTGAGCAATAGGTGGAAGAGTAAGTGAAAGGTGGGTAGAGAGCTGGGCATGTGGATACTAAGTGAGTAGATGGACAGCTGAAAAATAGGTAGAAAGCAGGCAGATGGGTAGATAGATGGATATAGATACTGTTGCAAGGTCGGTAGATTGTTGGGTGGGCGGCTAGATGGATAGTGAGTTAGATGGGTGGATAGGCAGATAAATAGGTACAGTGGGAGGTGGGTAGATAGGTGATCAGATGATTGGAGAGCTAGATGGGGGGATTAAATTAAATACTTCATGTTTAACAAAAGGAGTTGGAATGGGAGAGAAAAGCATGCTGAAGGAGTTATTTGGGAACTCTGGTTTAGATAGAGGACTGAGATAATCTCAGTCAGTCTAGGCAATGGGCTTTCTAAGAGGTTAGTGAAACAAGGGACTGAGTCCAGATTCTGGGATCAGCCTTGGCTTCAAAACTTGTCGCTGCAACTAGCTACATGACGCTAAGTCCAAATATCCTTGGGGTATTGGGGATAGTATAACCCCTGTCTCTTGAGGCCACTGTCAGCAGTAAATGGGAGATCATATTGACAAGTTTTAAAGTGCCTGGCACACAGTAGGTGTGCAATGATGGTGCTGCTGTGGTTTTGAAAAGCCTGTGCCAGGTCTGGCACCTTGGTGTAACCCCCTGTTTTGAAGCTGCCGGGCAGCTTTGATGAAGGGAGCCAGCAGTCCAGGCCAAAGGCTCTGTCTGTATCTGCCATTCTCCAAGCCATCAGCTGAGAGGTCCAGCTGGCAGATGCCTTAACCAAGAGCACAGGTCGGGCTGGCTGGGCCTAGGTGCAGGTGGGCCTGGCTCTATCCCTCCCTGACCAGTTTGGAGGACCTTTCCTGGGGATCAGCCACCTGCCCTGCCCCACCCAGAGAACTTGGCCTCAAGGTCCAGAGGCCTGACTTCTCAGGAAACTCGCAGACAGGAGAAACTTTCCATCCACACTGCAGGAATTTTGTGCAGAAAGGGGAAAAAAAACTAAAGCCCTTCATCCTTTGGCCTCAAAGAGAATATTTCTTTTATGTGAAACTGGCAAGGAGAAAAGTTCGAGATTCCTTCTCCTTTGCCTAATTGATATCAACATGAAATATTCTGGTGTTGTTTTAATAAGACTTGGTTTTCCAGCAAGAGTGAGGGGGGGAGCTCTTCTCCTGGATCAGAATATTTTTAGCAAAAATATTTTGCTTGAATCCTCCCTGTTCCCCCCCTTCCTGCTCTGGCTTCAAAGGCACAGCAGCGTGTTCTGGGGTGCTGCACCCACACTCCACAGCCCCCTCCCCTGCATGGTAGGCTGGCCGGCTGGCCAGCCAGGAGAGCTGAGCCAGGAAGCTATTTTTTCCAGAAGCGGCATCTGGCTCCTTGGCAGCCGCACAAGCAGTTGTGCTGGCAGCAGGACTGGCCGGGGTCTGTCGTGTTTAGGCTGCTGCCTGGCTCTCACCCGCAGACACCATGTTCTCTCTGCACATCCGGGCCCTTCCTGCCATCCCCCACTGAAACCTCATGAGGGTGGGGGCACCTCAGAGCATCTGAATCCTCTGCCCCTCGCTCCCAACAGGGCTTGATCCCAGGGACCCACCTGAGCTCTAGTTCTAGCCAGCTTGATGCTCGGCAGGTGGTTTCTGCCAGTGGAAAATAGGTTCATCACCATAGCCTGCCTGTCTGATCTGACCCCTACCTGACTTTACAAGATTCCCATGATAGCATGGCCTCCTGAGAAGTCTCCAAGGTCTTTGCAAGCCCAGGACCATTATAGTTGCTGTATGCACTCTCCTAACACATGCCACATTTGAACAGCTCACAACTCATTCCTTTCAACTCACTACCCAAAAGCCACCTTCTTCAGGACAGTTCCCCCATCTCAAGCAGCCCCTGAGCGACAATGACAGCTCCTAGGGCTTTTCCACAGAGCACTAACGGAGTGCTCTGTTCACTGACATTACCCATGTAGGGGCTCGTGAGGGACATCATCCATCCAAGCACCCACACAGGACTTTGCAGAAAAGTGCAGATGGATGAAAACTAGGCCAGCCAGGCTCCTGTGAGCGCCTCACAGTTCTCCTGTGAATAGCCCTTTGGGGGTCAGCATATCCCCAGTCTACCCCTCAGGGAGAAGAAGGAAGGCTGCTAATGTTACTTTCCTACCAACACAACATGTTAGAAGTATGCCCACATCCCACAGTCCACGCTCACCCCAACCCTACAAGGCAGAGATTACATTTGCTGATTTGTAAATGCAGGTACTAAGATGCTGCCCATTGCAGCCCAGCTGGGATGTGACAAGCTCTATACAGCCACGCTGCCCTCTTGTTCTCCCTATGCCTGGTGCTGAGTTAGCTTGAAGCAATAGCATGGTACAGTGATGAGTATTGGTGACAGCTGGGTGGTGCCCCTTGTGCTGTGCTGGGTGTTTGTATCCATACTCTTACCAGACTTTTTAAAAATCTGCCTTAAAATGAGAGGATGATCATTCAACCCCATCATACAGATGAGAACACTGAGTCTGACAAAGGGGAAGTAGCTTTCCCGGCACAGAAAGTGGGGAAGTTGTCTAAATGGAAATGGGCTCCATTTCCCAGCAGAGACACCATTGTCTTCATCTGTTTTCTGTTGCTATACTTGAACAAAATAGGCTGGGAAATCAATAAAGCATAGAAGTTTATGTGGCCCATAGTTATGAAAACTGGGAAGGCCAAGAGTGTGCCCATGATGCAGAGCTAGTCAATGGATAGATGGAGAATGAATGGATGGAAGAAGTTGTGGTGGGTAAGTGAAGAATGAATGGATGGATGAGTGAGTGGGTGGGTGGGTAAGTGGAGAATGACTAAATGGATGGAGGGATGAGTGGGTGGAGAATGAATGGATGGATGGAGGTGTAGGTAGATGGGTGGGTAAGTGAAGAATGAATGGATGGATGGGTGAGTAAATGGGTAGGCATGTGGAAAATTAATGAGTGAATGGAGGGGTGGGTGGATGGAAAATGGCTAGATGGATGGAGGGGTGGGTAGGTGGATGGATGGAGAATGGATGAGTAGTGGGTGGGTGGGTGGGTGAAGGATGGGTGGATAAGTGAATAGATGGATCCCTGGCTAGAATATGAATCTTGATGACCCTAGACAGCAACAGCCAAAGTCCCAGGTTTGCCTCTACTCTCCTTCCAGGTTTGACCCCTATGTCCAGTTGCCAGCTTTTAGGTACATAACTTTCTTCAGGAACCAATAGTAAAGGTAGGACAATTAGTTCATGCAGGCCTGTCTCCACATGGAGGGACCAGGAGTCAGAAATGACAATCACAGATGTTAAATCTGTCCTTTTAGCCACCTTCTCTGTGGCCACCATAGACTCCAGATCTCTGTCTCCTGGAGCCATCAGGATGACAGCATCCTCATACTGGAACCTTTTCAAATGTCCCCTGTGAGCTGACCATGGTCAAGGAGCATGGTCTCATGGTGGCCATTCTGCCCTCTCTTATGGCTCAAACCTCTCTTGTCTGTTCACAGATAGAGCCCCAGCATCCTAGATGCATGGGCACTGCCCGTTTCTTGCAGAGTGAATACTTCTCAGTTCATCAGTTTTTAGGCAGTCCACATTTACAGCTTTCCCAAACCCTTTCATAGGCTTGGACTGAGGCCTGGGATGGAATTTGAGCTCTACCTCTTCTCAGGGACAAAAGTGACTAAGTCACTCAGTGCAGAGCATTGTGCTGGAATTGACTTGGATGCACATATGCAGGTAGAGAGGACTGCGGCTTCCAGAGAATCTGGACACACGGACCTATGGACAGGCACGCGCGCGCGCGCGCACACACACACACACACACACACATACACACACACACACACACCCCTACCTCCCCCTGGCTCCCCACCTGATGCCAAATGCCTGGTAAAATTCCCATCTACCTGTTATATGGGCAGAGGTTACCAGGCTTTCCTGAGAGCTCTGCCTGCTGTTCCTGGGCAGGTGAATCAGGGCAAAGCTGCTAGGCCCTTTCCCCCTATCCCTTCCCTTCTCACCCGCCCCTCAGACAGGCAGCCAGCTGTGTGGCAGACATTCCTAGGCCTGCTCATTGATATTCAGGAATGGAACTCGAGCCGCTCCTGGTGCCCAGCCTCAGCCTGGCTCTTCCGCCCATACTAGGAAAGCCTAAACACCCTCACCAGCCAGAAAGAGCATCCCAGGCCACGGGCACTAGAACTGGACATCTGAGAGAACTGAGGCCTTGAGACAGGGCTCCAGGCACTCAGGAGTGCTATGAGCCTCAGTGACTGACTAAGGTCTCCACCCTGAGCTGCAACGTGTCTCCAGCTTCCTGCCCTTCTAGGTGCTTCTCTGTCCATCCAACGAAACACCAGGCTCTGGAGGAGAGCCCTGCTAAAGCGGGGGGGGGGGGGGGGGGGGGGTAATGGGGTGCTGGATCCCAGCCCTTCCCACACCATCTCAGCAGGGAAAGGACACTCCTCCCTCCCAGCCCATTTGCCAAGCCCCCACCTCCCACCTCTGGGTTTGCAGATGGCTTTGTTCTTCCTTGGGGTGTGAAAGGGCTATTGCAGGGGCCTCCTCCCCTCCTGCCAGCTGGCAGGAGCCAGACACAAACTCTCAGCCCCCCAGGAGAAGGCCTCTGACCCAGGGGTCATGGGGTGGAGGGAAGGTGATGCCCTCCAAGATGCAGCTGGGAATGGCCAAGGAGGCCACTCCTAGGACTCAGGCTTTCACCCAGGAGGTGGCAAAAGGGCCCTCCACAGCCTCCTTGTAACAGCCATTGCCTACCACACCTCCTTGCTCCTGATGGTCACACTTGCAGGCCTCAGCTGACTTCTGTTAGTATCCAGCAAAAAGACCCACAGTAAGGCCTCCCATCCCTGAGGGTGGCCTGTCCCCTAGGCATCTTTCCATAAACATAGCCAGACTGCTTGGGCTCCACAATCTGGCTCCCAGCCCTCCTGACTCTTCCTCTCCCGGCTATGTCTTCTGTCTCCCTTAGAAGCAGGGTGACCGCGATCCCAGTTCGCCTAGTTTGAGGGGCAGTTGGTTATCTTGTTTCGGGTCCACAGTGAGCTCTCAATGGTTGGTCTTCACCTACTAATCAAGCTCTGCACTCCTGTTCCTGGAGACTAGCGAATAATGTAATTGTCCATGGCTCCCAAAGGAGGCCTAAGCCTGGTTCCTCTTTCCAACTGTCACTCTACCAGGCTCCTCCAGGAGTCTAGCTGGCAGATGCACAGCACGCTATATTGATAATGTGGCGGTTGTCATAACAGTGGCTCCCGTGAACTGGGTGCTTGCCCTGTGCTGAACACTGTGTGCCACCCCCTGAATTCTCCCAACAATGCCATAAGAGCCACTTTGAAGAGGAGGGAAGGAAGGTTGCGGGAACCCAGCTCAGGAAGCATGGAACCAGGATGATTCTGCATCCTTCACATCCAATTCCCACAGTAGGAGCAGTAAGATCCTTGACTGAAGGACTGAGTCTAGCTGAACTCAGCTGCCTCCCCGCCATGGCAGAGACAGCCTCCTTCTGTGCTTAGAACTGTAGCCAGAGGTACCATCTGCCAAGACTAAAGAAATATGCACAGCAGTGGTTAGCTGCTGAATCTGGGTTCTGGTTTTGAATGCCAGCTCTCTCCCCATGATTTCTTGGACCTTGTCCCAACAAGTCTTTATCTCATGCCTCGGTTTTCTCAGCTTTAAAATGGGAATGATAGCGGGTGAAGGAGAAGGTACGTGTGAAGTTCGTAACACTGGCAGCCATACTGCGAAGCAGATGAGCACTAGATACTTCGGGGGCATCTCCCTTGTTCTGGGCCCTGATCCCAGGATGTGAACACAGAATTGGGTGAGAGGCAGTGTGTGTTGACAGTCACCCGGGAAGAGGACACCTACCTCTGAGAGCCCTGCTTTCTTTGATGTCTGTAGCTGAGCCATATGTGAAAGCAGCTGTCTTCCACTCTCACACCTCTGCCTTTGCACAAGCCACTCCCTCTGCAGGGCCCCTCCCTCCGTGCCTGGGCCACACCTAATCAGCCTATGACACCCAAGCATCACCTCTGTGAAGTTGCTTCTTGGTCCCCTGAGGTGGCATCATTCCCTTCCTTCCCTCTTCCAAGGCACTGGCAGTTTTCCTCAGCGTTCTGTACACGGGTTTATTAGTCATCCGCTCACACAGATTCAATCAATGGATGCTCATTCTCTGAGTCCCCAGTTCCGCATTCTGAAAGGTGAGACTACAAATGATAGGCGAGAGCTAACATCTACTTTACATCTAGGGACCCAGCTGCTTTAAATGCCAGATGCGCACAGTCTTCCCAGACACCAGGCAGTACTGCGATCCACATCTCCGCTTTGTGGATGAGACCGGGTGGCTGCCTGTGCCCTGCCTTGCCTCTTCTGCCACACTGTCCCTCCCAGGACTGGATGAGTCAAGGCCGTGCATTTTTTTTCCTTAAGCATAGCCACTTTCTTTGAGGCTGACCCACCAACTGGGTTTGCCTTCAGCTAGGGACTTTTCCAAGACATGAAACTAAGAGCTAAGAGCTAAGTCCGGAGAATTCTATAGTAAAGATGGTACCATAGGGGATGTCAGGAAATCAAAATCACATGTTCATCTTCCCAACTCCACACCCCCCCACAAACAGCCCCGAAAGGAGTGGAAAGAAAGTGAGACCTGCTGAAGAGGGGTGAGGGGACCCTGGTGATCGTTGGTGCTGGCCCTGCCATTGCCCAAGTCTGCAAAGCTGGTGTAGGACAGCTTAGAGAGAGGCATACTACAAGCCTAGGAGTTAGGATGGTGGCTGTAGGGCAGTGCTGGTCTGCCCAGTCCCTACCACAGAACACAGCTTCTGCCTGTCCCATTCCCTACCTCTGGCCTTGGCCTTTAGCATAGGAGAGAAGTGACTCGACCCTTTGCCCAACACGACCAGGAATGAGAGGGTTCAAGACACCCTGTGCTGGCTTTCTGCCATCTGGGAAGGAAAGGCTATTCACATTAGTCAAAATAATCCCCCTGGTCCCCTCCTCTTCCTTTCCAGCCTCCCACCTCATATGTTCAGACATACTCCTCTCTACAGACTCTGTCCCTCACATCTCTCTCATGTCATTTATCATAAGCTGTTACATAATGTACGTGTTTGTGTACACGTAATCAAGTATGACCTTCTTTAGGGCCAACACTTCTCTGCCTCATTTACTGCTTTATTCTTGACATGTTTATTTCATTGTCTTATTTTTATTTGCTTATTTTTGAGGCTCATTATGTAGCTCTGGTTGGCCAGGGATCCACCATGCAGACCAGGCTGGTTTGGAATCCACAGAGAGCCACCTACTTCTGCCTCCCAAGTGCTGACATTAAAGGTGTGTGCCACATACCCAGATCCAACACATTTAATAAGGATATAGTCTATGGTTAATCTTGATCATCAGTTTTATTTGACTGACAGATATCTAGGAAGCTAGTAAAGCATACTTCTAGCTATGTCCAGAAGAGTGTTTCCAGAGACTCATGCAAAGGGAAAAATGTGCCCTGAATGTGAGTAGCTCCGTCCAATAGACCCAGATGGAATAAAGGGGGGAAAGGCAAAGTCCTGATGACATGGGCAAAGCCCTGTGTCTCCAGTTCACTGTAAGCTGAACCACTTTACACATGTTGCCCACCATGATGTTCTTTGTCACCATGCGTAGACTCAGGAGTAACAAAGCCAATGATGCCATGAACCAAAACAAGTCCTTCCTCTAAGTTGTTTTGCCAGATATCATTCACCTCAGTGAAAAGCCTGATGCACACACTTTCTCTACACGTTTGATCTAGTATCATGCAGTGTCTGGTATGGCATGGGCACACAGTCAATACGATCCTCCCCCTCTATCAGTGGTTAAGATTTGCATGTTTTTAGTTACTGCCTTAATCTGCTGTTCTGTTGCTATGCTAAAGACCATGATCAAAAGCAACCTGGGGAGGAAGTAGTTTGTTTTATCTTTCAGTTTGTAGCCCTTTGTGAAAAGCAGTCAGGACAGGAACTCAAGGCAGGAACCTGGAGGAAGGAGCTGAAGCAGAGACCATGGAGGAGTGCCTCACTCTGCCCAAAGTGGACTGGGCCCTCTCACATCAACCATTAGTCAAGACAACACTACATCCACCATTAGTCAAGACAACACCCCCACAGACTTTCCCACAGGCCAAACTGACAAGACATTCTTCTCTTTTTAGAGTCTCTCTTAACAGATGACTCTAGTGTGTGTCAGGGTGACAAAAAACTAACAAGCACATAGGCAAGAGAAGTCCAAAAATGGAAATCTCTAGAAATAAGCAATTCATAAGTTTTAGCTGCAGGCTGTTCTGAGAAGCCTGGTGAAGTCATGTGCCATCCTACATGGTGCTGTCTTGGGTATGACTCGTTCCTCTCTCCAGTGTATCCACACAGTGTGTACTGCTTACCCACGATTCACCCAAGAGCCACTTTAGCCTAGACCAGCTGAGTACCTGAGCATCTGTGTCAGAATGACGCTTCTTTTACCTACTACTAATGGCTGCAAAGCACAAGGATAGCAACAACAGCAATGTTGCTATAATCCATTGTTTTAATTGGTCTATTATTAGTGATTGGTGTTTATCTCTTTTTCTAATTTATAAGTTGAAATTTCTTATAGCTAAGAAATACGCAACACATATACAACTTGGTACTGTTCAGTTTCAGGCATCAACTGCCATGAATAAACATTGAAATGATTACTGAATAAGCTAAAGCTACATAAGTAGATGGTGACATGCATCCCTGTAAATCAAAAGCAATAATTAGTAAAAGGTGGTACACAATAGTATAAATGAATGAATGAATTACTGACCTATGCAATAGCATGATTGACTCTCCAAAGGGGTAAGATGGGTGAAGAGGCCAAACACAAAGAGTATATGCGACTGTTTTCTAAAAATTCCAGAAGTCATAAACTGATACAGAGCAGTGGTCTTCTGGGACTGAGCTTAGAGAAAGGGTCAGACTACTCAAGGGCAATGGGGTGGGTGGGTGGGTGGGGGATCTCTGGGGTGGTAGAAATATTTCTGAATTTTAAATGTAGCCACATTTCACAACTGCATTCATCTGTGAAAACTCACCATGCCACGCTGGGGAAGCAGCTGATGGTTTGTCATTGGTACCTCAGTAAGTTTGTTGACTTTAAAATAACTACAATAATAAGCCAGGCATGGTGGCCCACGCCTTTAATCCTAGCACCCAGGAGGCAGAGGCAGGCAGATCCCTGTGAGTTTGAGGCCAGCCTGATCTACAAAGTGAGTTCCAGGACAGCCAGGGTTGTTACACAGAGAAACCCTGATTTGAGAAAAATAATAAAAAAACAAAAGAAAGATGTTAGTGGATAAATGAAAGAATAGAACAATCAATGTTCTCACTTGCCTCTCCTCAAAACTCCTCCCACTGTGGCATCTTCAAACTCAAGGTATAACCCTAACTAACACACTTGAAATCCTTCTTTCCCAGCCAGATAATTTTTCAGAGAGGCTAGGAATTGGTCTTTATTTAGTGCCTACTATATGCCAGGCAGGTTAAGTTCTTTCTCACAAAGGCCTGTGAGGTGGGTGATACTATTTTCCATTTTACAGACAAGTGTCCTTGTCTGTAAGGTAAGGAGGAAACATCTCTAGAGTCACCTGGCCCCAGAAGGACAGAGCCAGGATTTGAATTCATCAGACCCATAAGCTACAGTACAGACTTCCCTTCCACCAGCAGCCCCTTAAGATACTGTATTATTAACATGTATGTGAGTGTGTGCATGTGTGTGGCCTCACAGGTCTCTCATAATCACATCTCTCAGGGAGAAAGTGTTGCTACAGCCAAAGAGACCAAATGTGTTTTTCATCATGTTTGAATGTCATGAGAAGATTCAAGGAGCATCAGTAGCCAGGCCAGATGTTGTCTTTGGTCCCTTGAGGACTAAGAAATTATCCCAGCTGGAGCCAGAAATTCAGCCAGTGGTGTCCCTTTTGGAGTGAGAGAAAGTGAAGGAGACTCTTTGCTGAAGTATGGAGCTGGAAGGGGGATATATCAGCAATGCCTGGGATATGTTTATATTAAAAAGAAGTTGGGGTGGGGGGCTGGGGAGGTGGTTCAATCAGTAAAGTGCTTGCCACACACCATGAGGACCTGAGTTCTGATCCCCAGCCCCCAGGGAAAGCTCAGATCTGGAGAAGCAGAGACAGAAGGGTCCCTGGGGCTTGCTGGCTAGCCAGTCTAACCAAATTGGCAAGCTCAAGGTTCAGCAAGAGATCCTGTCTTGGGAAAAGAATGGGGGCCTGTGAGAAGGCTCAGCAGATAAAAGTATTAGTTGTATAAGCCTGATAACTTAGTTTAATTCCGGGAATCTATGGTATAAAGAGAGAACTGACTCCCGAAGTTGTCCCGTCCTCCACATATGTGTCCTGGCATACCCACACACACACTCACACATACAAATACATACAATCAATCAATAAAATATGGTGGAGTTGAGGGAAACACCCAGTGTTGACCTCTGGCAACCACAAGTGAACACACATGCAGGAATGTACATGAAAAACACATGTGAACATATCACACACACACACACACACACCAGACTTGGCTGATGTACACGGAGGAGAAAGACAGAAGGACACATAAAACAGACACTTGAGAACTTAGGAAAATCAAGTACTTACATGCATAACTGATTGTGGTCTCACAACACCCCAGCATTCAGGCTGGGAGATAAAAACACAGTGAGAGAAACCGAGGAAGTTGTATGAACCATATACACTGTACATGATATCTTCCTTTTCTTCTGCCAGCCCTTCTCACAAAGACATTTTTGCTGACTTGATTCCCCAGCTTAGCATTTTCTCAAAGAGATGTATGGGTGCCCAATGTGTCCAGTCCACACCCAGCCACCCATTCACTCACCCTTCCACTGTTTCATGTCTACATATCATACACCAAGGTATCCAGCTGTCCATCACTCCACTCATATACATGTTCCCCCGCCACCCACCAACCATGCAAATATGCAGTCATCAGCCCTTCATCCAACTGCAGATCTCAGACAAGAGTAGCCTGCCCACCCCACCACTTAATTCATCAGGAGGTCCACCTACTCCCACTTTCAAGTGATCAAGCCATCACCTATGAACTTATCTACCTACCTACTCAACCAACCAGTTCTTCAGGGATTTATTGAATTTATCCACCCATACATTCCATCATCAATCATATCAGCAGGCTCCATCATACCCATAAAATCAGTCCTGCACACATACATTCAGCCACCACATTCCCTATATACAAAAAGACACAAATAGTGAAATGGCTAATTTCATGGGTTAATTTGGCTGCGACATAGTACCGAGATATTTGGTCCCAAACCAGTCCAGTTGTTGCTGTGAAGACTTTTTTCTTTCTTTCTCTTTCTTTATTTTTTTTGTTTGTTTGTTTTATTTTGATAATAATTCATACTTAGATGTAAGGAATAAGGTTTTTCTGCCTGCTGTCTGGTCTTGTCCCCGCAACCGCGCCAGCCCCAATTAACACACCGAGACTCTGTATCAGATATAATGCTGTTGGCCAGTTACTTGTTTCTTATCGGCTAGCTCTGTCTTAATTATTAACCCATTTCTATGTATTTCCACATGGTCTCCTCTTACCCTCAGAGAGCCGGCTGGCATCCAGCTCTCTCCAGACTCTCCATCTTGACTCCTCCTTCCTCCTTCCTCTTTCCTCCTTGTCTCCTAGTCCCTCCTTTCTTCCTTTCCTATTGGCCAACAGTGCTTTATTCATTAACCAGTATGAGAAACATATATACATAATGGCATCTCCCATCACTTAGACAAATAGATTTGAAGTGAAACTAGCTGCCCTTCATCATATGGGTGAGCCTCATCCATCTGTTGAAGGCCTTAGAGGAGAGTCTGGGAGGAAGGCAATATCCATGGTCTCCAGTGAATAAAGAAATTCTCCTATCTGCCTCCAGAGTACCATCAGGTCTTTCCTGGGCACAGCCTGCCATTCTGCCCTGCAGATTTTGTATTTGCCAACTTCATAATCATGTAAGCCTATCTTTAAAATAAATCTATAAATCTGTGTCCACACATCTGTATCTATTTCTATGTCCACACCCTATTGTCCTGTTTGTACAGAGAGCTCCCGAGCCATGCACACGTGTACATACAGCAAGGCAACTCTCTCCAAGCAATCCACTCTCTCTCCTATCAAGACTCTGGGGAGTTTTCATATAGCTCCACAGAATACTCTCTCTCTCTCTCTCTCTCTCTCTCTCTCACACACACACACACACACACACACACACATACACACACACATACACACACACACACACACACACACACACACACACACAGGTAATTTAAAATGCTGATTTTTTTTCCCCTTGAGAACTTTGAGTTCTATTGGCCCTGTAGGAGAGTTGACTTGTTTGCCTAGAATCTTGTTACCATTTAACTCTATCAAGCATCCAGCTGGAGAAGCACAGTCCTAGGCAATGAGAAGAGACAGAGGACAAACTGATGTAAGTTTCAAAGGGAAGTGACCTCCCCACACCCACTGGCAGAGATATCTGGGTTTGTGAAGTGTTTTCAAAGTTTTAGCAACTTGGTAACTGGGAGATGATGGTTGCTTCAAACAGGCCTGCACATCTCTGGTTTGAGAGATGGGGGCCAGGGAGTTCCCACTGCTGAGAACAAAGGGATTGGGAGAGCAGAGAAGCCATGGGCAACACTAACTCTGCAGAGGTGTAGTAAGGACATGAGGACACCTGGGTAGCTGCAGTTGAAGGAGCAGGGAGCCAAGTTAGAAGCTTGACTCGGAAGGAGGGAAGAGATGACAACCCGTGAGCTGAGGGGCCTTGGGTCATGGAAAGACTTCTCAAGGGGAGCAGTGAGGAACCCCAGTTCTTGCTCGTGCGCCAAGGAGCCTGGCTTCTACTCAGGGTTGGTCCCCTTCCAAGGGCTCCTTTCACAGTGATTCCTCTTTTCTGGAGCTTATGAGGGGTTCCCAGGAGCAAAGCAGCCCCATGAGGTTCATGCACAGATGGGAAATGGGGCCATCTCAGGCTCTGGCCAAAGGCTGGGCCCCAGAGCTCCAGCTGGAAACCCCATTTGGGCACTGAAGGGGTGTGTGTAAAAGTGCTCCCTGGGTGGCTCAGGCCAGGCAGTTCGGAGTACAAACTGTTGTCTTGGCCATAAATCCCCTCGGCCATAAAGCACGCACACACACACACCCCGTGACCCCTTAGTTGGTGTGAGAAACTGAGGGCAGGGCAGGGCAGGGTGATGACCTCCTGACTCCAGGGCCTCTGGCCTCCCGGGCCACCATCTCATTCCTTTCTAGACTTCATGAGCTGTTCAGGGACCAACACCAAGAGGCACAGCTCTGGCCTGGAAGTCAGAGACTCCCAGAATGCAACAATGTGTAGCTCATCTTTAGCCACCACCTGGGTGTTCACGTCCATCCAGTTCAATTTCTCCTAGTATATCGTCTTTGAGATCCCCTTCCCTGCTTGTGGAGAGGACTCTGGAGGTAAATAAAAGGGACAGTTTAGTCTCACAGTAGGAAATTCCTATTAGAATGCACTCTAATTCCTATTAGAACCACTCTGTCTCTCTGAGCCTCAGATTACCTGCCTGTAATACTGGGATCATCATTGAGCCTACATCCAGGGCTGTGGGAATGAAGCAAGATGCCAACAAGGCAGTGCAGACCCAGCATGGGACCCCACACATGCCGGTGATGCCTCTGGGAAGAAAAGTGTGTGACCCTCCCTTCATAAAATGTTTAAAAGATGTAAAGTGACCACATAACACTGTGATAGCCAGGGAAGGTGTGATGAACAAGTATTAGCCCAGAAAACTCAGTGAAATACACATGTGCCTAGGTAGGTAGAGAGAGAGAGAGAGAGATCACACTGCATCTGCTGATTCAACCAATTGCATGTTGAAAACATTCCGTGTCTGTTCTAAACATGTGCCAACTTTTTTCTCTTCACACAGCAATGGCATTGTACCAGCCCAGTTGCCCAGAGATGACTGGGGCTATACAGGAGAGTATGTAGGTTATGGGTAAATACTGAGTCATATTCTGTAAGGGTCTTGAGCATCTTTGGACTTCAAGAAGAATGCTGAACCCAACCCTCCATGGTTACCAAGAGATGGCTGCATAGCCTTTATACATATATACTTACATAGGCACAGAGAGGCAAGAGGAGGCCCAGATGGAGGGAGGGAGAGACAGAAAGACAGAGAGAAAAAGTGAAGGTGCCCAGACAATAATATGTAATTGAGGTCATTGATAGGGAAAATAGGTACTACTCTGTACCAGGACCCAAACACCCTCAAGTGTCCTGTCCACTCAGGTCTGGGGACCCCTCCAACTAGCCTAGACAGGAACATTCCCTTTATGCCAGGGACACCAAGATGTTCTGTCCTCCTGCACAGGGCCCTTCAATCCATGGGGGCAGGCACAAGTGATGAAGAGCGATGAAGTTTCTGCCCTCTTCCATATTGGTGAGTTTTGTGCAGGCAAGCCTCCACCTCTCCACCCAAACCTTGATCTGTGACCTGCTGCCTATGTGTCTGTTTCCTCAATGCTTCATCACAGTGGTTGTTTGAGGGTGAAATCAACAGACCCTATACAAGCTAACCTGTTGGAGCGCCTGAGCCTCTGACACGGCCACTTGCTATTCCTTCCCCTCATCAGTCAGATGGGAGCAATGATGGTATCACAAGTCGGAGGACGGAAAGCATCTGCAAAGCCCCTAAAACACAGCCAGCACTTGCTGGTGTTGCTCCTTCTGAAAGTCCAGGGAGCAAGTCAGAGCCAGTGCTGGGATTTGGTTTGGCTACTGCTTACCACAACAAGAAAGAAGATGGGACTGGGCAGAGTTGGGGGGCTTCAGCAAGGCCTGACTGCACACCAGACTCTGCAAAACAGGCATACCTAGCCTTGCTGCACCTGAGGAACCCAGCATTTAATTGCAAGGCTGTATTTTGCAGCCACTCAGGCTGGGGTTGCATAGAGATGGGAGAGCCCACAGCCTGGACTTCCCTGATCCAGGATAGCCATGCTCCTCCCTGCTCCCTTCTACCCAGGAGCTGACTGGAAGAGGTGAAGGTCAGGGTGGTAAGTCCTCATAAGCAAGCCCTAGCCAATCCCGTTCAACACTTAGGCTGTATAACAATCAGACTCAGCTGGTCATTCGGAGGGCGAGCCCCATACCTGCACCCCTAACCCCTCTCATATGACCTCAGCAGGCTGCTTCAGTCCTTGGGCCCCAGTTTTACCCAGAAAATTTGTAAAGGAAACACACCAGCCTTGGTTGCTATGGGGAGAAAATAAAACAGCCGTGTGAGCAATACAAGCAAACACCAGGTGGGCTCCTGCCTCCCGCCACATCCTTGGCTAGTCTCTCCCAGCCCCAGCAGGGCAAGACTGGAAAGCATAAGCCCATGCTAGAGACAGTCCCCGGGCTCTGCAGAGAGACTCCTAGGCCAAGCATAACAGTAGGTGATAAGAACTATGAACTGCAAAGACTGGCATGGCTAGCCAGGGCACAGGGGCCAGCAGACCACAGCCCAGCTGCTCCGCATGCTTCGTGGTCACAGCACTTGTTGCTCTGGACGGGGAGGACTCTAAAAGCACCCAGTGCAGACTAGCATGCTTGTCCTGAGCTGAGCCCGAGGACCTGGCCAAGCCTTGGCTTTGTGGTGAGGAGACCTAAGAAAAAACTGATGGGTCTATGGTCAGGAGAGGGAGCGCTCCCACTCCACACTCCACCCTTGGCTACCAAACAGGTCTGAGGGTGTAAGCAGAAATCAAAGCCCCAAGGGGGCCTATGGGCTCTGGCTGGAAGTGTGTGCTTGCAGTAGCGTACAGACCTCAGCAGCTGTCTAAAAGGGGGAAACTCTCTTCTCTGAGCTTCCAAAGATACATCCAAAACACCAGATAGTCTACTCCAGACTGTGGAGTGAAGGGTAAGCTAGATGATACGTTAAAAGCACGGTGCCTGGCAAAATAGAGAGTATGGCCAGGGGCCAGGAAGAGCCTGATACTGCAGCTGAGCACCCACATTGCACACAGAAGAACTAGGTCCCTGTCTCTAAAGCCCTTGTAAAATGGGAGGCTACATGGGCAGTGCTGGCCCAGTGAGCATGTAGCCCATTCACCAATTTCCTTCATTAACTACTGACTTCTGAGGCTTCGTCTCTTGCCCCTTCCCTCTCTCCCTCCTTCCCTTCATGCTTCCTTCTTGTCTTCCTTCCCTAACCTCTTTGCTTCCGTCTTACCTTCCTTCATGGGGCTTGAATCAGATAAGCACCCCATTATACAGAAAATGGAGTCCTCTCATTCCTAGAGCATGCTCCCTTGACAGGGGCACGGACAACCACAAGACAGAGACTTCAGAAAAACTATCCACTCAAGTTACATCCCAAATAACTCCAGGACCTTAATCCTGAGCTGTAAGAATGGAAGAGTGACTTGACAGCCTCTGGGCAGGCTAGTGCAGCCCAAAGGCCTGGGGAAGCCTATGGTGTCATGGGCTCCTTTTCAGGGCTTTTGTGAAGAGCCTCAAAGATTCTGGGGCTGGACTGAGATGTCCTATAGTCACCCCAGTGTCGCAGAGAGAGCGGAGACATAGACCCTCCTTGGCCACGGAAACCCAAGCCAGAGATATGGAGTATGCAAGCCAGCCAGCTCTGTTTTCACGCAGCTTCTCTGTAATCACAGTGTTTCCCTGATATAATTAGGAAAACGCAGCTGTTTTCTGTGTTCCTGGAAAATGTCTGAACTGAAGCCAGCTCCCTCGAGCTTCTGTAACGTGCTCTCCAAACAGGTCCACCAGCAGTGTAGCAGACTCGCCAACATGTATCCCCTTAACCTAAGTTCCCACACTTCCATAGTGGAAACACATCCTCTTGGCCCCCTGAGGACATGCCCTGGGGTTCAGTGCTGGGCAACTGTGGGTGTCCAGGAAGCATGGGCTGGAGACTGAGAGCGCAAACCAATAGCTACAAAAAAACATGTAGGGAAAGGACTCTTTCTTTAGGATTTTGAAAAAGACCCTCAAAGAAGCACGGTGTATGTGCATGCATATCTGTGTGCATGTGTATGTGTGTGGGTGTGTGTGGGAGTCTGTCTGTCTGTCTGTCTGTCCATCTACCCAAAAACTGGCCACTCTGATTGATGACCATGAGACTGGGCAAAGGATGAGGAGTATCACTGTCCTGTAATCTACTCCTTGAATTTTCAACCCAGGCTACCATTAGACCCAAACTTCTGTCCTTTCATTCAGGCACTGGGCACTGTTAGTGAGATACCCTGTGTGTCATCACCTGTCATCTTCTATGGCTCTCCATTGATTTCCCTGTAGTTTCTGACTGTCTCACTTGTTCATTCATTCAGTGAACATATGTAGAGTCATCACATGACCTGAGCTTTGGTGTGGGTTTGGGGGTGATTTCTATGAATGACTAAGATTCACATTTTTGCCTTTGTTGTAGTCTTTCCCAGGGGGGGAGCCATGTTCTGGTTCCTTACATTAACATCTGCTATGTAAAATGAAGTTGTCTTGTTGTATTGTTATAACATAGTATCTGAGACTGGGTACATTATAAAGAAATAAGGTTTCTTTAGCTAACCATTATAGTCAGTGGCTCTATAATGGTGAGAACACTATTCAAGGGAGGCTAGTAGCATGTGCAGCAGAGCGCTCAGGGGACAGGCCTGACTGGCTTATCGCAAGACATTCTTATCTTTGTTAAATGATCCTCCACCACCCCTTGCTCAGACTCCGGGAACTTTGTCCAACTATCTCTATGAACTCAAATCCTTATGGTGCAACTCATAAGTGGAATGTACAGCATGGGTCTTTGATGACTGGTTTATTTCATCCTGCAGAACATCTTCTGGGCCACTCTATGGATATGTCAGAGTTTCCTCCACTTCTAAGACAACAGCCCTCTCCTGCATGAGCAGACCTCCTTTCTCATCCATCTATCAATGGCAACTTGGCTTCTTGCACTTTGGACTGTTATGAATGGTGTTGCTATGCACATGGGTGCACAGACATCTGCTCACTCCACGCTTGCACAGGGATACACAGACATCTGCTCACTCCACGCTTGCACAGGGATACACAGACATCTGCTCACTCCACGCTTGCACAGGGATACACAGACATCTGCTCACCCCATGCTTGCACAGGGATACATAAACATCTGCTCACTCCACGCTTGCACAGGGATACACAGACATCTGCTCACTCCACGCTTGCACAGGGATACATAGACATCTGTTCACTCCATACTTGCACAGGGATACACAGACATCTGCTCACCCCATGCTTGCACAGGGATACATAGCCATCTGCTCACCCCATGCTTGCACAGGGATGTCCAGACATCTGCTTACCCCATGCTTACACAGGGATACACAGACATCTGTTCACTCCATGCTTCCACATGGATGTACAGACATCTGCTTACCCCACACTTGCACATAGGTGCAAAGATATCTGCTCACTCCTCACTTGCACATGGGTGCACAGACGTCTGCTCACTCCATGCTTACACTTCTTTAGGGAATACATCCAGGACTGGAATTGCAGAACCACATGATGATTCTGTTTTTGCTTTGAGATACAGTGTTCTCCTAGCAACTACACCCTCTCACATACCCACAAGCACACATATTCATCTTTCTCCGAACACTATTTCTTAAAATTTTCTCAAATTTTTCTTAAAATTTGATTTTAGTCTACTTTATTGACAGTAGCCACCCTATGGGTCTAAGGTGCTAACTCATTGTGGTTTTGATTTGCAATTATCCAGTGGTGAGTGATATGACCTGTCCTGGTTGGGTGATAAGACTGACCTATAAGCAAGTGGGGAATTTTCTTAATTAATGATTGATGTGGGATCATCCAGTCCATGGTGGGTAGTGCCACCTCTGGACAGGTGCTACTGGGTACTATAAGAAAGCAGGTCACTGTGCATTGGTGGCACACCTTTAATCCCAGCACTTGGGAGGCAGAGGCAGGCAGATCTCTATGAGTTGGAGGTCAAAATGGTCTGTAGAATGAGTTCCAGGACAGGCTCCAAAGCTACACAAAGAAACCCTGTCTCAAAAAACCAAAAAAAAAAAAAAAAAAAAAAAAAAGTTGGTGCTAGGAATTGGGAATTGCCATGACAGACCTAACTATGTGTTTTGGAGAGGATTGTGGTAACATTTGAACTGTGGACTAGAAAAGCCACCAAGTATGCAGAGCTCAGTGGGTTCTTCTGTGGTAGCTTGGAAGATAAGAATTTTGGGAGTAATGCAGATGATGGAGACCTGTGAAGTCCAGGGTGTAATTATATCACTAGATCCAAGATAAAAGATAAATGGGTGTTTATTGGAGAATAATTACACAGAAAAATGCAAAGAACCGCTGGAGCATTTCCCTGCACTCCCTACTAGATCCACTGACCTGCCAGAAAGAGTGCACCAAGGAAAGCCATGCCTCAAGCTCCTCTCTTTCTGCTTCCTTCCACCTGAAGCCACACCCAAAGGGGTGTGGCCACCATTACAGGTCCACAGACCAGACGCCTACAATTCCCCTTTTAGTCTAAAGAAGAAGGTTTCAAGCCTGATGCAAAAGCAATATATAATGATAACAAATGTCAAGTATACCCTAGGAAAAGGAAAGGTAACCCTACACTAATTAAACCCTACTATCAGCAAGAGATACTCTGATAGCAGTCCTAATCTGGAAAATCTAAATCTTGTCTATCTAAGAGAGGATATTGCTATGACTGTCTAGTCTTCAACCTCATCAGAGACCTGAGAAGGAAAATAACAGTACTAGGGTATGCTGGAAGTGCAAGTGTGCGACTTCCAAAGATGCAAGTGAAGACAGAAACAGCAGGATACCTGGACAGTCACCCAAGGTCTCAGAGCAATGTTGGGGCAACCAACTTTGACTAAGGCTTAAAGTATCAGATGGACCATCTCAGAAGCAGAGAAATTGAAAAACTGTCTTACTCTGACTTGGCAGGGTTCAGTATTCTTCAAGTTTATCTACTGCAAGCTCAGTTAGGATAGCATTCCAAGGTCAGCAGTGGAGGTGGGGGCAGTTCTTTGCCCAAGAGGCCAGTAGACGAGGAGAAAATGAACTCCAGATGGAGTGTCATCAGTGCCCAACATACTCTCGGGAATAACTTGGTGCTGTCAGTAGCAATTGTATCTCATGTCAATGGAGTACTAATATTAAAACATTTAAATGCCATACTCTGCAAGTCTTTGAATTATTTGAAGATCAAATATCTATGTCTGACTAACCTCATAGGTATAAGAAGCATGGGTAATTATATTTTGCAATTTTCAGAAACAGTTGCTCAATGGCTGAAGCTTCCCAAAATAATTTAGCAAGGACAATGCTAAATACAGTTACATTCAAAAAAATGTAACTATATATATATATCTCAGAGACAGAATTGAAATGTCTTAACTAGAGGTAGAAGTATAAAGTGCAATATGATAAAATATCCTAAGTCGTATCAATATATAAAATATATACATAAAGATAATTTTATATTTGTATGCAAAAAAATCATAAACAGAAAGACCTTACTTAGTCAACATATAAGAATCTAACAACTTAAGTTATCTATAACTAATAGTTGCTAAAATTAGTTCACAAGAAATTATGTTAGCCTACCTATATCCATCCTAACCATACCCTTCCCAACCATATCCATAAACTTATCTAAAAGAGATACCTGAGTCTAACCATCACCATCCATACTCAACCCTACACAACTTAAAAAAACAACCCTAAGCAGGTGATAATTATCCCTTTTTCAGCAACAAAAGAAAAAAATCCAAAATATCCTTAATGCCAACTGTAGGGGAAGAGGGCTTTGTATTACTTCCGGCTGAAATGGGGCAATGGTGACTCTATGGATCCTGTAGGAGAAAGAACAAGGCAACGGAAAATCTTGAGAGGACTAGTTGTAACATTTGTAGCTAGTCTCTGAGTGTCAGGAGATGCTTGACTGAAGTTCTTATCTGAAGCTCTGACCAGAGTGTTATAAGAAGGTGCATCATTTCAGCTAGCTACTCTGGAACTGTCTAGAACAGTATAGACCTAAACTGGTCTTAGAGTGGTGTTTACTAGTTCAGAGACAAGTTGAATCAAGTGGAATTGATGAAGTAGGGCCCCATCTTCTTTCTGGAGACTTCAATGATTAATGTTAGAAAATGTTATTGTTCATTGTAGAAGACTTAAACATTAATATCAACATAAGAAGTTCAACTTTTATAGGTATGCATACTGGGAAAGGTAACAATAAGGATGAAAGCAAGTATGAGGGAAATTAGGATTTTAGAGAGATAACAGAGTTTATACAAATGATAGTCCCTAGATTTTGTTTTCTTCTGTATTACACCAATTGGTTTCTTGATATAAGACAGAAACTTTGAATTTTATTTTAACAACATGTTTGAATTTAGAGAAGGAAAGTCAAGTCCAACTCCAAAGCCAGCATTGGTTTTACATGAATTGGGGTTACCAGAGTACTAGGAAGTAAGAAAATGAAAGTTTTTAGGTAAGAATAGATACTGGTATCATAAATCCAATTCTTCTTTGTTTGGTGATTCTTTCTAGATAGCTATCCTTTCTTCTTCAGATATCAACATGTCCAATGTCTTTTGGCTTCTTGAAGATGGGTTTTCTTTTTTCCTGTAAAGACAAGAAGAGAACACTCCCCCTACCTTTGTGAGGTCTCCATATAACTCGTTGGATATACCTTGGTGGGTGACCTATCATTTCTCCTCATCCAGAGTTTTCTCCTGTTCAAATCGGATCTTGATCAACTTAGATGGTATCCAAAGCTTTTCTTCTCCTGTAGAAACAAAGGTGAAACCTCTACCCCAACATAGCATATATCCTGGTTTTCATACTGAGGTCAATACATCCTTGAAGTACACCAGCTGATTTAGCTCAGAAGTTTTTTTCTATTGTCCAATGTCTTTCTGCAGCTGTTTTTCCTTTCTTGGTAGCATTAAGAAAGTTTAAGGTTAGTAAAGCATTATGTAATCTGTTTAGGGGGTTGTTGGTTCCCCCTGCCTGTTTTTAGAGCATTTCCTTTAAAGTGCAACTAGATCTCTCAACAACTGCTTGTCCTTCCAGAGATCTACAAGGATGACCCCCAACTAACAGTCTAAGCAATACTGGAGAGGCTGCCTTAAATGCCCTTCCCCGATAATGAGATTGACGACTGCCTTATATGCCATCCTAGAGCCTTCATCTAGTAGCATAAGCAGACACCCATAGCTAAACACTGAGCAGAACTCCTGAAATCCAGTTGCAGAAAGGGAAGAGTGAGGCTGGAGAAATCCAAAGAAACTGCTGACCTGAACAAGGGGGTCTCATGGACTCTAGTCTGATAGCTGGGAAATCAGCATAGGACCGACCCAGATCCCCAAATGTGATTGTTAGGAGGACTATACAGTCGGTCTCTGGTAGTGGATCAGTATTACTTCACATGGTGGGATATTCTCTCAGCCTAGACATATGGGAGAGGGCCTAGGTCCTGCTCCAAATGATATGACAGACTTTGAAGACTCCCCATGGAAGGCATCACTCTCCCTGGGGAGCAGAAAGGAGATGGGATAGGGGTTGGTGGAGGGGATAAGGGAGGAAAAGAGGGTGTGGGAACTGGAAATGACATGTAAAAGCATGCTTGTTTCAAATTTAAATGAATTGTTTAAAAAAAAAAAAAACAACTGCTTGTCCTGTAGGATTGTGTGGTATACCAGCAACATGTTTTATGTTATAATATTTAAAAAACAGTTTCAATTTACTGAAGACACATGCTGGAGCATTGCCAGTTTTTATTTGTGCAGATATATCCATAATAGCCATTACTTCTAATAGATGTGTATTAACAGAATCAGCCCTTTCAAAGCTCAGAGAAGTTGCCCATTGAAATCCTGAAAATGTGTCTATTGTAGTGTGCACATATTTTAATTTTCCAAATTCTGCAAAGTAAAACACATTCATTTGCCAAATTTCATTTCTATGTATACCTTTAGGGTTACTGCCTGCTGGCAAAGGGGTTTGGTTATAGAAGGAACGAGTAGGACTTTTTTTTTTTTACTATGTCCATAGCTTGTTGCCAAATCATGGAAAAAAATCCTTTTTTAAACCTTTGCTATTCACATAGTGTTTTTATGAAATCTGAGGCCTCCAGAACACTTCCTATTTATAAATGATCAATTTCATCATTGCCTTGTGCTAGAGGACGTGGCAGACCCATATAGAATCTGATATGTGATATATATATATATATATATATATATATATATATATATATATGACGAGTCCTATTCCTGATTATTTCTTGTGATTGTATAAACAATGAAGTTAATTCTGTATCATCAGGATTCAGCAGTTTCAATTGTAAGATGACTCTCTCTCTCTGCATAGTGAGAGTTGGTAACTATGTTGAGAGGTTCTGTAAAATCCATAAGTACCATGAGAATGGCATACAATTCTGCCTTTTGTACAGAGTTATAGGGGCTTTGAACCACTTTACTTATATTTCCTGATTTATATCCTACCTTACCTGATTTGTTTGCCTCAGTGTAGAATGTAGGGACTCCAGAGATTGGTGTTTTCCTCACAATGTGTGGAAGGATCCAAATGGTTTTCTTTATGAGTTTTACTCTTTCATTTTTGGGATAATTGTTGCGAATCATTCCCAAAAAGTTACTGCAAGCCCTTTGCCAATGTTCATTATCTTTCTATAAGGAGGAAATTTCTTTATTAGTTAAAGGTACTATGATTTCTGCTGGATCCATTCCTGTCGGTTGATGAAGTCTTAATTGCCCTTTTAAAATCAAACCAGAAATCTTTTCTATATATGTTTTTAATTTTTTTATTCTGTTTATGTGGTACAAATATCCATTCTAATATGATATCTCCCCTCTGTGTCAAAATCTCTGAAGGGTATTCCCTAGATGGTAATATAGACAGAATACAGTCTAGTTTTGGAGCTACATGGTCCACATGTGCCTTTAGTATTGTTTGTCTACCCATTCTAATTCTTTTTCAGCTTCAGTTGCTAATATTCTTGGACTATTTAAGTCCTTGTCCCCTTTTAAGGTCTTTTTCAATTTTTTAGATCATGACCTTCTACTCCAATAAAATCTGTTGCTGGGAAATCCCCCTTAGCAATCTTTGAAGATCATGAAGAGTCTGGTATCGATCCCTCCTGATCTGTAATTTTTGTGGTCTAATTCTCGATAGACCTATTTTTTTTCTGTCTTACAAACTTTATTAGCCATAGAAAAGGGGACAGACAGCTCCCGTCTCTTCTGTCCATTACTGTTTGCCGTTGCCATTGATGGGACGGTTCACATGGTCAGGGGAGGAAAGGAAGGCCTTGATCTTGGGCCTGAGGCATGCCACATAGGCTGAGAGCAGGGGGAAGCTGTCCAGGCAGCCAGGGGCCAGGACCTGGTGGATTATTAACAGATCTAGCAAGTTGTAATTGGCAAAGGAGATCTGGTCTCTCACGATGAAGGCTTTGCCCCCTTGGTTCTGGGACAGCAGAGTCTCAAAGGTGTCCAGGCAGGGCCTTCACATAGTCGTCCTTACACATCTTGTGCTTTGTTTTACCTGAGATAGGGTTCCAATACCTAAGAATTGAACATTTACTTCCTGCAGAGGCCATCTTGGAGGCCAAGATTCTTGAGTTATAATGGTAACATCTGCCCCTGTGTCCAACAGCCCCACAAACATTGTTATTTATTTGCACTCTTAATTTTGTTTTTTGATCATTTATAGAAGTCTGCCTCTATGTATGTTTGATTCATCCTCCAAAGCTAATCTACCATCCAGAGCAGTATGACTTTTTACAATAAGCATTGGATTTTCTAATTGTTCTGGAGAACATTGTCTTCCACAGTAACTGGGAATGACTGAACCACTTTCAACATGGGGGCCTTTGAGAGGCCCCCAAGGAGTTTCCCAGTGGTAAAGGGTTTCCTTGCTTGTCTCTGCTCAATCTACATTTATTGGTCCAGTGTCATCCTTTGCTGCATCTTCTACATAACCCAGAATGTCGGGGCCTTCTGTATGAGTTATTCCTAGAAGAAGCATTATTTCTAGGAATGCCTTGTCTACAATTTCTTCTCAGGTGTCCTATTCTACCACAATTAAAACATTTGGTATTTTGATGTCTTTTCATACCTTTGAAGATGGCTTCTCCTACCCAAGCCTCAGTGTAATAATCATTAGACTCAATATTGGTTATGTACAGGATCTATTCATCCAATGGCACTGATCTGATCTTTAAGGGCCAAAGCACCTTTTTGCATTGTGAATTATCATTCTCATAAGCTGGAAATTCTATGAGTATTTGTCTAGCTTCTGGATCTGCTACCCCTGTTTGAACTGCTTTAGTCAATCTGTGCAAAAATATACTATAACATTCCTTTGGGTCTTGTAACACCTTAGTATAGGACTCAATTTTTTCCCCCTGGTTCTTGAATCTTATCCCAAGCATTCAAAGATACTGTATGGCATAGGAACAAGATGTGTTCATCATATGCAGCTTGAGTTTCTACATCAACATAAACACTCTAACCAAGAATTTGGGGAGCCTTATAACTTTTCTTTTGGCCTTGAAGTTCAAGTGTTTTGGTCTCTTCCCTCCATAAAGCACACCATTCAATTTGAGATGCAGTTTCAAGGACAGCTGCGATTAATTGGCCCCATTCATTAGAGGTCACCCTATTTCTTGTTACCCATGACTCTACTAATTGCCTCATATATGGTGATTGCATGCCATAAGAGACTACTGCTTCCTTTATACCTTTTAAACCTTTCATATGTATTGGCTCCCAATGACATTCAACAAACACTTTTGGGTGTTTTTTAGTTGCTGGTTTTTTCAATAGCAGTAATAGGATAAACTATAGGAGATGACATAACAACCTTTAGTAAGTCATCACTGACTCTGAAAGGTACTGGTAATGTTAAATCCCTTTCAACCTCTACTGTTTGTACCTCTGCTTCTGGTGTATCAATTTGAAGGTTTTTCTATGGCCTGTAATCTATTCACCATTGTTTTTCTGCGTGTTTGAATTTCCTGGACAGTATAAAGTTCTAAGGATTTCACTAAATCAGTCAGTTTCTTGTTCTCTTCATTTATATATGATTCTAAAGATTTAATATTCTCATCTTTGGAGATTATCTGAATGATATGTAAATCACCTTCCAAAAACAATGTTCTATCTGCTAGCTTGTCATTAGTCTCAGACATGGAACAAAGTTTTCCTGTTAGCTGGTCAGTTTTATGTTCCATATTTTGCATTCTGTTTGTCAAATCACCATTGCCATTTTTAATGTTCTGAATCTTTTTTCTAAGCTCTCATTATTAGTCTGTAAAGTCTGTATGGTTCCTGTAAATTCCTCATTCTTTGCTCTATTATCAAACCATTTCTTTAAGGATATTATATGGATTATGAAGCTAATAGCCACCACGGATAATAAATATATCCCAGGTAGGTCGTCTTCTAAAATCCCATCCATATAAGAAACCAAAAGGTTTTTCACTTGCTGTATAGTAATATTATCTGCCATTGCTATGGTAATCAATTTACCTTAAGTAGATTCCTGAAACGTGGAGATCTGGATGATTGTTGGCTGGTAGGGAACCTTGAAGCCAGGTGGGGAAAGTAAGTAGAAGAAGAAACACTGGGACTCTAAGTTTTGGGCTACTTTCCATAGGCACATGCCAACAAACCCATGGTACGTAAATAGCATGGCAAAGTATCAGCTTTTCCCAGAACAGGCCACAGAAACTGTAAATTAGCAGCCAGAGCAAACAATGAAAAGCTCAGGCCCACCAGAATGCTGTGAAACTGGTGGCAGTTGACCCTGGGTAGATGGCGATGACACTAGACTACAGTGGTCCAGTTGGGTGGGCCAGTTTAGGCCGGTAATGGGAATCCACCCATACCCATGAGGGCGATAATTGAGGGCAAGTATGTAATTATATCACTAGACCCAAGGTAAATGATAAATGGGTGTTTATTGGGGAATAATTACACAGAAAAATACAAAGAACCGCTGGAGCGTTTCCTTGCTCTCCCTACCAGAGCTGCGAACCGCCAGAAAGAGTGCACCAAGGAAAGGCATGCCTCAAGCTCATCTCTTTCTGCTTCTGTCCACCTGAAGCCACACCCAAAGGGGTGCAGCCACCATTAAAGAGCCACAGACTAGATGCTTACATGCCTGTCTTGAGAGGCTTCAGAAAGAAATCTGAAGAAACATTTGATATTTTGAATTAAGAATCTGTAATTCTGGGTATCTGAAGCTGGATAATCAATTGTAATTAACAAGAAAACAGACTACTAAAGTGGAATTTTTGGGGGCTGGAGAGATGGTTCAGCTGTTAAGAACATTGGATGCTCTTCCAGAGGACCAAGGTTCAATTCCCGGAACCCACATGGCAGCTCACATCTGTCCATAACTCCAATTCCAGGGGATATGGCATCCTCACACATACATTCATGCAGGCAAAATATCAACACACATAAAGGGAAACCTTTGCTTTGCTAGTTGGCTGGAGCTGAGAAGTAAGTGATGATTAAGAAGAGACCAGCATTACTGAAATCTGGGAAGTGTTTTCTCTGGGTCAGCACCTAGAAAAAAAAATATGGTCCAGAGGGGGCCAAGGCTGCATTGCATGCTGGCACCCACAATTGGTAATGTGTAAGCTCACCCATGTGGTTTTGGTTGTGAAGGCATGAAGGAGTCATGGAGAGCACCTGACTTTGAAACTGTGTGACAGGGCTAAAGTCACTAAAAAGGGGCCAGGAGATGTTGTTGGTGAAGGTGCAGCCTCGTTTGCAGTAGAAGCCCCAGAATTCAGGGGTCATGTGGCAGAGTCGGAGTCCCTGAAGAGAACCCAAGAGAGGATGTTGCTGAAGGTACAGGTCAGTTGCAGTAGAGACTCCAGAATTTAAAGATGCCAACCCACAGAATGATGACCAAGGTCAGCAACAGCTGTGAAGTGGGACTGGCCTGAGTCTGTAAGACAACTTGTATGGGCTGTGGGTGGCAGAGCAAGGGGGGCGGAGCTGCCTGTGCCCCTTACAGCCCAGAAGACAGTGAGTGGATCTTAGACAGGAAGCACTGAACTTTTTACACTGTTGAGTTTTGGGTTTGCTTTGGTCTGATTGTTTCTGTGCCCTGGTTCTTCCCTCTTGGAATAAAAAAGTATTTAACAGTTTTTGTTTTCTTTTAAATTTCATAGATGCCCACAATTAAGAGACTTTGAAATTTTATGGAGACTGATATTATAGAGAGGCTTTGAACTTTGAAAGAGACATTGGATACTTAAAAGAGACTGAAGTATTTTAATTTTTAAGGACTATGGAACTTTAAAAATTACCATGTTTTAGATTGTCATGTTCATATTAATATGACATCTTAGGAACAACAAAAAGGGAAGGTTATGGTTTAATAATGACAGGTTCATGTGTCAAGTTGACAAGGGGATTAATTGTCTTGGTTGGTTTTTGTTTCTATTTGTTTGTTTGTTTTGTCAACTTGACACAAACTAGAGTTATCTTAGAAGAGGAAACCACAATAGAGAAAATGCCCCATAAACAAGCCTGTGGGGAAGTTTTTTAATGGGGGGAGGGGTTTGGTCTGGTTTTGTTTGTTTTTTTACTATAGGAGCCCAGTCCATTGCAGGTGATGCCGCCCCTGGTAAAGTGGTCCAGGATATATAAAAATATAAGAAAGCAGACTGAGCAAGCCACATGAAGCAAGCCAGTAAGCGGCACACCTCCACGGCTTCTGCTTAATACCTGCCCTGACTTACCCTAGTCA
Source organism: Phodopus roborovskii (assembly GCF_943737965.1). Lineage (NCBI taxonomy): Eukaryota > Metazoa > Chordata > Mammalia > Rodentia > Cricetidae > Phodopus > Phodopus roborovskii. The sequence continues at coordinate 45,259,496 of NW_026126407.1, read as the reverse complement.
TGAAATATGACCTGAGAGTTGTAAGTTGACATAAACTTACAAATTTTCTCCCCAAATTGCTTTTGGTTGTGGAGTTGTGTCACAGCAATAGAAACAAGATACTCGCTTTTGAGTCATGAAATCAGATGGGGGGATTTCTCTATCATCTCTCAGAGCATCTCTCAGTGGCTTGCAGGGTCAATCATTTGTTCATTCTCCCCATCACTCACTTGTATGTCTTAGGAGCTTTGCTGAGTTCTCAGGGGCATTAAAACAGATAGGTGCAACTTCAAGGTCATGCTTCAATGTGTAGCCATGATACAAAATGGAATTTAAGTGTAATGAATACGAAGGAAGACCCACCTTGTTAGTCACCATAAACCCCACATTTAAGGGCTGGAGAAATGGGTTGGTAGTTAAGAGTGTGCACTGCTATTGCAGAGGACCCAAGTTCAGATCCCTAAATCTACATGTAATTCCAGCTCCAGGGGAGCCAATACCTTTGGCCTCCACACAGGCACACACACACACACACACACATATATATATATAAAGATTTTTTAAATTCCATATTTAAACAAGAAGACATAGTCAGGTGGTGGTAGTGTACATCATTAATCCCAGCACTCAGGATGCCGAGACAGGCAGATCTTCCAGTTGAAAGCCACCCTGGTCTACAGAGTTCCAGGACAGCCAGGCCTATGCAGAGATACCCTGTCTCAAAACAAACAAACAAGAAGACATTTCCTTTCATGCCTCACCTCATTGAAAATATTTAGAGGATTGCTATAAGGGTATGAACAAACACATTTTTCCTCTCATATTGCAGGGCATGTAAACTGAGTCAACATTTTTGGAAGATAATCAAACACATTCACACCTATAAATCTATCTTAAATAAAATGGGGGCACCACATTCCATAGCCTGACCACTGGCCACAAGGCATCTTGTTTGGAAGGAAAAATTGAAAGAGGAACTCACTGAACAGAACACAAACATGAATGAGCCTCCAATTTCAGAACACAAACACCAATGAGCCTCCAACTTATTCCCTCTCCATCCCTCCCCTCTCCCCTTTCTATCTCCCTCCCTCTCCCTGTTACTCCTCTTCCCCCTCCCCCTTCTTCTCCCCCTCTTTCTCTTTTTCCCTCTCTCTCCCCCTCCACCAAGCCTTTTTGACCTTTGTTTCTGCTCAAGAAGGAATCTGTGCCAAGCACCCAGAAACTTGGTTTCCTTCTTTCCTGAGAAAGGAACTAAAAATCAGCCTGAATTCTAATCCTACCCCAGCCTTAATGTCACAGGGGACTGCTTCACATGTCTCTCTCTTGGTGCCCCATAGCAAATCTCCCATAACTCAGTGTCCTAGAGCACCATCAAGACTGGGTTAGCTGGGTGGTTCTTCCCTCCTGTAGTGTCTACTGAGGCTGAGGCATGCCTGCACTCACACGTCTGCTATTTCCACGGAGGTGGTAGGTAGCTAAGGACTCTCTCCTTCCCTTCCCATTCCTCTCCTCTAACAAGGTAATCAGAACGCTTTTTATTTAACTTCCAAGGATTCCAACAGAACACTTTTTAAGCCACTGATTGCACCAGGCTTACTAACACCCCATGGAACAAAGCAAGACATGAGGCAACATAAGATCTACACACATGGGCATGAATACCAAATACATGGCGGGACCAGTCTCAGTCTGCTCCAGACACTGACTCCATGAGGATAACACCTGTTTGACCAAGGTACAGCCCAGCACCAACTTAACAGCTATGGGAACATGTGCCCCTGTGGGTACCCACTCAGCCTCTCTACGTGTCTAATCAAAAGCACATACCTCTCAGCATCTTTGTAAGGCTCTGGTGTGATCTTGCTTAACATTGGTCCCACTGAGTGCTTGTATCCAGTATCAACTGGCCCTACCCGATGGCCCTCTCTGCAAGGAATCAGAGCTACACTGCAGCTACAGATAATTACCCCCCAAGCCCACAGAAGTCAGAAAATCCAGAGACTAGACGTCTATGAAGGAGCAGGATGACCCCTAAGCAGAACCTGTACAAAGGAGAGCCTCCTGGAGAGTGGGGCCCATGTGACCCTTCAGTCCTCCCAGGCTGGGCTCACTGCAATGAGATCAGGGATCCTACCTACAGGCCACAGGCCACTCTCTCACCTGGAAGGGCCTCTGGAATAGCACACTACTTAGAGGAAAAAATGGAGATATTAAGTAGGATACTTGAGGGAAAGACTAGTTGGGATTATGGGGACTCCCCCATATGTGTCTCCCAAACCATCCCTTCGCTGTCTCTGCCTGTGTGTCCCGAGATCTCTTGTCAGACCCAGGCACCCCAGGTGTGAGCCAGAAGCAGGCCAGGAACCAGGGCCAGTTCTGCTCTGCATTCACCAGCCCTGGCTCTTGACAGGTCGCTGCTCTTCTCTGCCCAAAGAAGTGGGTGTGTGATCCAGGGTTTCCCACCTGTGACCAATACCACCTGTGCCTCCATTTACTTCAATGCCAAGATTCTAGATGCAATCTACAGAAGAGAGAAGCACAATGTTGCTGTAGAGAGTCCAGTGCTCTAGAGACAACAGACCTGGGTGCCAGTGAGTCAGCTGGGGTTTAGCGGCACCTTCTGAGCCCTTCTGCAGACTACAGTCAACCCTAGACCATGCCCTGCACCCAAGGGCCCTACTTTTGCACAGCCATCCAACTGCAGATTAAAACATTTGGGAAATGAAGAACAAAAATTGCCATCAGCACTGAGCATGTACAAAGGGTTTTTCTTCTTCTTCTCCTCCTCCTCCTCCTCTTTCTTTCCCTTGTTCTTGTTCCTCAAACAATACAGTATAGTGTCTATGGGCGTAGTACTCCCACTAAATAGACGTGATGAGTCATTGAAAGATGGTTGGCAGTACAGAGGGGTATGCTCACATCTTATTAGATACAGTGCCATTTTATATAAGGGACTGGTATCAGAAGGTGATCCCTGTGGACAGCGGCACAACTCTGTCAAGTGGCGTCATACATAAAGAGCACATGATAGCACACTAGCACTTGGTGAACACTCCATGGACTTGCCCTGCTGCTGTAATTACCAAAAGGGAATGCTGGGTGTTTATCAGCATCCATCTGCTTGGTGGCCTCTCAGGCATTCCAGCCACAGTAACCCTCAAGGCAACAGCAGGCTCTGGAGTCACTGAGCCTTAACTGAGTCTGGATGTCTGTCCCATCTCTGTCACTAGAAGCTGGATGACCTTAGTGAGTCATGTTTCTTCTCTGGAACTCGGTGTTGAGAGGGAATAACAGCACTGTTAATGTCGCAGGGGTATCGAAGAAATACATAAACACAAAAGATACTCAATAAAGGCTGTTCTTGAATTCACCTGGGGTAAGCTGTTTTGTTTTTTTAGTCGCATTGGGGATGTGCGCCCTCTAGCGGTAGAGACCCGCCCAGTGGTGGTGCAGTAGCCTTCTGCCTTGGGGAGAGCTGAAAAGGGGCCACAGTAGCTCTTCCTGAGGTTTCCTAGAGCAAGAGGTGAGTTCCAATACAGAACCACAACAGCCGAGTCCAGGAGCAGCGATCTGCCTACACAGTTCTCCAGAGAGACAGTAGAAAGTTCCAGTCTAGGTGCTTGGGAACTCCAGAGACCTTTTCAAGAAGGAACAAAGCACATAGTTAGGAAGAATCATGAGGGGTCCAAAGACAGTTCTCACTCTTCCTTCCTCTACTCCGTCTCCACTCTCATGCTCTGCTGTGTTGTACAGGCCGAGGCCCACAACAGTCCTAGGGCTCCCCATCGTCTCCCATGAGGCCGACTAGACCTGCAGGCCACCCGGACTCCATCGCCATGCTTTCTGCTCTCCAGCTCAAGGTCAGCTTCTCCAGGCAGGCAACAGGAAGCTGAGATGTTTCATTGAATAACAGAGTAAAGTTTTGAAGAAGAAAAAAAAAAAGCAGCAGGCGGAGTTCCCAGGGCTGGAGCCTTGCCGACTGGTCCCCGGGCTCAGGGAGGGTGGGAATGACGCAGCCTGGGCCCAGCAGGTCTCAGGAGCACCATTGGCCAGGAATCTGCAGGCAGCAGCAGCCAGGAGGACTGTGAGGCTCTGGGAAGGACAGCTGAGCCGGTCCAGGCGGACACACCGGGAGCTCCGTGCATGGGGCACAGTGTGTGCTCAGCATCCAGTCTTCCTGGAATCCCTCAGACTCCCCCACTCCAAACCCATGCACACAAATACACCACCACAGAAAAGCAACCCATGCCAGCAGGCTGTGTGTACCCGGGGGTAAGGGGATAGAAGCCTCCTCAGCAAGGAAGGGTCAATTCGGAGCAGAGAAATCCCTAAGAGCCTATGGGAGGGCGCAGCAGAGTAGGAGGCCAAGCCCAGCTGTGGGCTGAGGCCACAGACTGGAGACTGCACACACATAGCTCACTTTCCCTGGACAGACCCCCCCACTCCAGTGCCATGTGTCCTAGAGGCCTTCTCACAGGGGAGACTCAGCACACGTGTGGTTATCACCCGCCCCCCCCCAAACAGACAGAGATGAAGCTGAGACTGGAAAAGGGAGAAGCTTCTACTATTACTATTCTGGGCCATTTCTACCCAGCAAAACTGTCCATGGTTCTCTCTGGAGGTCCATAAAACCAGACAACTGAAATGAGACAGGAAAATCTGTCACCCTCGGGTCCCAGGCTCTGTTGAGATGCTAAAGCCATCTAGTAAACCAATAATCACCAACCTAGGGCCCTGCCCCAAATTGTGTACTAAATGCAGAGTGAAGCAATACACAGTGACAGGAAGAAAGTGGCCTCAGATCCCAGCTCTGCTGTGCATTTACTGCAGAACCTTAAGTGTGTCCTTTGCATCTCAGCTGCCTGGTTTCCTGAAGGGACAAAGGTAGTGTCCTCTGCAGAAAGCATGTATGAAAAATAAATTAATAAGTAAATAACTGCTGCCATTGGTTGAACCTTTCAAGATCAGATGATGTTTGATTGTTGGGGCTGTGCCAACTAGTGCCCAATCACTGACTGCTCCATGGTCCCTCTAACTATACTGTTAACTCATGCCAGGTGAATAGCTTACCAATGGCATCTGATGAGGGAGCTTGGGTTTGAGTGAGGCGACAAGGCCCCAGAACACACTGAATGGGGCACTCCTGTCCCTGTCAGGATCTGTTGGGACTGAACAACAGTCCTGGCCTGGCAAACCAAAAAGAGAGTCTGAGACGGGCTCATCCTGGAACTTGGGATTGCTGCCCAAACCTTTCCACTAGCCACCTCTGAAGCACCGCTCTGAGACAGACTTAAGACTAGACACTGCAGACAAAGCAGCTAAGGGCCCAACTCCATTGTTCTCACGACTAGGAGCTGGATGCTGTAATGATGGCAGGCAGGAGGCTTGAACTCATGTCTTCCTGGCAGTGTAACTCACTAGGGAAGGCCCTCATTTCAGACTTCTCTGCTAAACCCAGAACCTATCTCTTTCAGAGGTCTAGCTGGCCCCTTTAAGAAGAAAGTAGAGAGGCTGCTTCCTACCCTGCGCCCCTCCAGCTGCAGCTGTGAAACTATGGCTCTTGTACCCAGGCTGAGCTGGGTTGAGAGAGCCTCTACTCACCCCCTGACCTTCCAGCCACCCCTCTGCCTCTCCCAGTCCCAAGTCCCCATGCCTTGGTCCTGGCCCCTCAGCAGCCACAGTCATCTCAGCTGATCTTTCCCTGGCTAGGACTCCTGGCTGGGCTGTACAGCCCTTCCCTTCCCACTCCGTGCTTGGCAAGAGGGTAAGTGTCTGTTCTCAAGCTGAGCCCAGGGGGCTGGCCAAGGCTAATGAGTGCAAAAGAGGGCGGAGGGTTGGACTGTTGAAAGCGGAACCCCCTTTCCCGAGGAGCCAGCCCCGCCCACCGGGGGAAAGTGAGGTGAGATCAGCTGAGTACTCGGAAGACTGAGAAAGTGGTTAGGCTTCCAGAGGGACTGACTGGCCAAGGAGAATCCAGACCCCCACAATGACAGAAAGACCTTACCTGCTATACATCTATAGACATACAGCCGCAAGTCCAGGTGAATTCTGGGCCTGCCTGGCACTGTGCTGGCTGCCTATCAACCGGATGCTTCCCTACACTTGAGTCAGCCCACCTCTCACCTCAAATCTTCTCCAAACTAGGAGGAATCCAAACTCATGCTTGGGGTATTGATAAATGTTGGGTGTAAGTCCAGGCTATCGGTCACTTGCCTGGCCTCAGTGTCCTCATCCAAAAGATGCCAGTGATGGTACCCACCCAGCATCCATGTAGAAGGCTATGAGTTCCATGTTGAGTCTAATGAGCTACTGGCATTAGCCTGCACTCAGTTGGTGCATACTTCTCTCTATGGGTCTGCTGGCTCTGTACCCCAACCCAGACTCACAGTCCCTGAAAGGGACTAAGTAGGGATCCCTGAACTGCCTAAGCAGTGGTCAGCCCTTCCTCTGTGTTCTGCCCTCTTCCTGCCTGCATATGGCCTTGTCCAGCAGAGCCTGAACAGAGACACAATGTAGCTTTGCTGCAGAAAGAGTCTGGGATCCTAGAACCCACCCCAAGCCATCTCTGTGCCATCACTGAGGGGAATCAGTGTGAAGCAGAGAGAGGCCCTCTAGAAAAGAATGGCCTCCCCAAGATTTGAGTCTAGACACTCAAGGTCAAGTCTGTGCCTGCCATTGGTTAGCAGAATGGCCTTTGTCTTTTTGGGTTTGTTGATCCAATAATGCAGGGAAGGTCCTGAACGATTGCCTAAAGGCTTCAGGGCTCAAGGCTGAACAAGCCAGGAAAATGCAAATTCAGCTCTCAAGACATCTCTGGCCTTTCCTTGCTTTATTGAGTCAAAGCAAATACTTTGACCCTTTTATGGGGATTTGGGGAGGGGATGCTTCATCCAAGAGAAACAACTTCTGAAGGACTCCAGCCAAGAAAGCCAAAGGGCAGGGCCAGGAGGGTCCTCAGAACACAGCATGGGTAGGAAGCTGAGGGAGCAGGAGCTAGAAGACCGGCAGGTAGGGGGAGACCCCCATTCCAGTTGCTGCATCTCTCCCTCAGCTGCCACCGCTGCCGCTGCCACCACCCCAGAGCTCACACAAAGCCCTAGCCCACCATGACTCCTAAAAGGACAGACTCATTGCATTCTGGTGCACACTCATAAACTCTGTCATTCATTCCCTCACAGGGTCCAGGTCCCTGATCTCAGCATCCTCCAGTCAACGCAGGATTGACCCTGAGGGAACAACCCCAGAGGCTGGAGGAGGCTTGTGGTCATTGCCGAAGCCATGTGAGAGAGGGGATAGATAGGTTTGGGTAAGGTAACTGAAAGAAACCAGCAGGAGTAGTGAGAAAGGAAGGCAAAATCCTGCATGTTTTGAGGAGGGAGAAACTTAAGCACCTACAGCTACCATTTCTTTAGTGTGAGCCTTAGCCTAGCACCAGGCCACCACCACCCCCCCAAGGATTTCCCAGCATTCACTGCCAGCCTTGCCCTCTGAGCTTCCTTTGGGAGTAAGATTACAGGTGGGACTCTCCCTTCAGGCCTAGAGAAACCTTCCAACACTGCCCCTGTCACACTCCTCAGGAACCCACAGTACTTCTAGCAAAGTCAAAGGCCTGAACATACATCTGGAGGCTGGAGTTGCAGTGATGTGGCCCTTGCTGGGCGTCTGATAGACCATTAGTTTGTTCCCAGCACTGAAAATGTTCTGAAGTCCTTTCCAGGAGGTGCCAGTCCCCAAAACCACAGGTCAAGTCCAAGTGAGCGAGAGTCACCAAAGCAGCTCTGAGATCTGAGTTCGAGCCCACCTTACCTAGTGGCCTCTATTTTGCACTACCTTACAGGTCATATCTCTAATCTCAGAGAGGTTATGTAACTGTCCAAAGTAACCCCAGGCAACAAGGGAGAGGCTGAGCTAAGCAGCCTGCCCCTGGCAAACACAGTAGGATGAAAAGATAAATGTCCAATATTTGGTGATGCTATGTGATGGATTGTATTCATCCGGCTGTTTAACAAATAGCCCCTGAATCTGGATGGCTCAACCATCCCCAAATGGTAGGGGCTCGTGGTCCACACACTTACTCTGTGATCTAGGCCACCCTAGAATCTTCTACATCAGTCTTCTACCAGATGTCAACCAACAAGCAAGAGGGAGGTATCACAGGGTACCACGTGGACATTTTTAGCCTGGCCCAGAAAGTGTCCCTTGCCTGTATTCAATTGGCCAGGGACAGCCACTCTGCCACCACTGGCCTGCAAGAGAGACTGAGAACTGAAGAGACAGTCTTCATAGGTAACCAGCAAGTGTGTGCCAAACCGAGAAGCAGCAGAGGAAATAATTAACCCTGCAGGGACTGAAATGCATCCCCATTGGGAAGTTTGGAAATGGTGGTTTGAGTGAAGTTACAGTTGGCAAATCACAAGAAGGGCCAGAGACCCTACTCTTTCTTGGTGTCTAGGTAAGTATACCACCTCAAGAGCAGTGTCCCCATCAGTAAAAAGGCTTGTCACTTTGTAACTGAGAAATGTGACAGACGTGTACAGTAAGAACTCCATACGTGTGACTGTCCTAGCCATTGTGGATCCTTGAGTCAACTCCCCGAATGGAGTTGCCTGGACAGACATGGAGGAAGACAAACAACCCTGATCCCCAGCAAGTCTGATCACCACTCATGATCCAGTCTTGAAGAAGGAGGAGGGGAGACTCCATGGAGGTGACCGTTCACCCAGTCTCTTAAATACCTGCCTGTCCCAGATGCTCAGAACCCACAGACACCTGGCACATCCATTGGGCCATTATTGAACATAGGGGACAATTGAGATTCTAAGACTTTATGTCTCCCAAACAGGACAGGCCAATTGGCATCAGGTCATGTGCAAACTCTGAGCCATTGGTTGTGGCAACCTGGAGGCCACTTAGAGTGCAGAGATTTTACCAGGACTCAGTGAGAAAGAATGCCAGAATCCACCAGTCATGCCTGCTAGTAGAGAGGTGTAGAGAGCCCACAACAGGCATGTAGGTTCCTGAAAGTAATGATAAAGATTGCCCTTCTTGTCATCTTTACCTTCTCCCTAAAACGTTTACAAACAAACACAGAAGATGGGGCTAAATAAGCCTAAAGAACCTGGAGGACAAAAATCAAACATCTACTTCATAAAAGCCAGTTTAGAATTCCCAGCAGCTTTAGTGCTTACCGTCATCCTGCTGTATAGCCAGGGTCCTCAGCAGACATTTGTACTATCCTGTTTCCTAACAATGTCCCATCTTCTTCCTTGGTAGTTGCCTAGTCCCCGTTACACACCTCCCATTGTGTCTTTCCTTACCTGCTCCCCTACACTGAAGCCTAGAATTTGAATCTTGTGCTATGAGACATATAGATTGGACATGGTTGAGTTTTGTTCATCTCAGTGGTGGCTGGTGGTCCTGTTGTTCAAGCTCAATAAAGAGGCAATTCCAGCCACCTACCCACCTCCTGTCACAGATGTTTCCACATCACACTGTCACTGTCTGTGTCCTCAAACCCTTGACAGATGGGGACCCTGCTGAATTCATTGATGTATTGCTGAAGTTTAGCAAAGCTGTCTATATATACACTGTAGGCATTTGACAAATTTACCTGGATTTTTTTGTTTTGTTTTTTGGCTTTTTGTGTTTGTTTTGTTTTGGCTTTGGGTTTGTTTTGTTTTATTTTTGTTGGTTTGTTTGTTTGAGACAGAATTTCTCTTTGTATTCCTGACCTGGAACTTACTGTATAGGCTGGTCTCAAACTCACAAAGATCCACTTGACTCTGCCCCCCAAATGCTGGGATTAATGGCATGTACCACCACTGACTGCCTGGCAGTTTATCCTTTCTTAAATAAGTGAATGGGTATAAATCCTAAGGCTGAGTATATGGCTCAGTGATAGAGTTCTTGCCAAGCATACACAAAAACCTGAGTCCAAATCTCCTGACACAAGAAGGAAAAGAGAGGGTAGGGAAGGGGAGAGGAGAGGAGGGGAGGGGAGAGAAGGAGAGAATTAGAGAATATGATTCAAACTAACTTGCTGTGTGGTCTCTGGCAGGCCTCCCTGAGCCTCTGTTGTCTCTTGTGGAAAATGGAAACAATCGACACATATCTCAGAGCTGTCGGTGGGCTTAAAAGAAGCAGGAGATCCCAGTTCTTGGTAAACTAAAATGAGTTGCCGAATGTGTTCTTATCACCAAGGGAGGAAAGAAGTGGCTGAGAGTTTTAGATGATTTGAAGATCAAGTCTACCCCAAAGCTCACAGCCAGCAGAAGGCAGGCGTTGTCTTTGCCCAAACACAGCTTGTGATGCAATGTCTCCCTTAACTTGAAAACCCCAGAAAACTTAATTCAGAACAGCTTGGTCAGACATTGGGACACTTTGGGCATTAACTTCAGGTAGATTTTGATCTGGTAGCTTAAATATCACCAAACCCCTACTGTATAAGCAGCAAAGACTAGGTGACTGAACACTAAACCCATTCACGGAACACATGGGAGGGCTTTGTTTTGTCAAAACAAATAAAGAAAATCGCCCTTGATCTGACATGTAGAACAAATATTGGCTTTGATAATTCAGGAATCTGTTTTCTTTGGTTACATGCAGCAAAAGCTATGTTGCTATTGTTATTGTTATAATGAAATACCTGATAAGTCTATTTTAAAGCTATGCTTCAGCCCACAGTCTAAGACATTCCAGTCCTGGGCTCTGTTGACTCTGGACCTGTGCTGAGGCCAAGCAGACATCATGGCAGCAGGAGTATGTATAGAAGCTGCTCAGTGTAACATCTGGTGGCACGTCTGTAATTCCAGCCCTGGGGAAGCAGAGACAAGGACCTGAAGTTCACCAGCCTAGCCAAATCAACAGACTCAGTAATGCATGGTTTATTCGGGAAGAATTCACTTACACATGAGACATATGACCACCGGAAGTTCCTGCTCCACGGATGCTGCCCGGATGCTCTCTGCAACCCAACAAGGAAGCGAGAGATCGAGCTGGGGTCCAGGACTCCAGACCTAGCCTTCCCCATCCCGTCCACATCTGTGCCCACGCCCAATGGACGTGGTCAATGCAACAAGTGCCACAGGGAGGATATCTCTCAACCATATACACACAAATTAAAATTTCAAAAAAAAAATAAAAGAATGCAAAGTTAGCAATGAACACACACACACACACACACACACACACACACCCCTCCTGCCACCCATCCTCTCTGTCACCGATGGAATGTCTGACATAAACAACTTCAAACTTCAAAGGAAGAATTCTTTTTTCTGTCTAACAGTTTCAGAGTGTTCCATCCATGATTTCTTGACTCCTTGGCTATGATAGAACATCGTGACATTGGGAGAAGATGATGGGAAAGAATCTTTATCCATGATGGACAGAAAGCAGTATGGAGGAGCCCACATCATAGCAGGCAGGAAGCAAGTAAAGGGAATATAAAAACTAAGTGGGCTCTGATATAGTCTCCCAGGACACCCCCAATGGTATGCTTCCTTCAGCCAAACAGGAAGTCCCACCCCCTCCTTACCATCTGTTCAGGTGTTAAATCTGTGAGTGCCAAACTATCGTCTCTAGCAACAGCCCTGCAGACACGCCCAGAATTGTGCTTTACTGATCTCCTGAGTATTTATGAATCCAATCAAGGTGAAAAATCAAGACTAACCATCACACAAACTTAAGCCAAAGAAATGTATGGGAAAAAGTGATGAGGAGGTTGGCAAACAAAGCTTGGAAACTAAAGTCAGTGATTGGCAAGGCCAGGTCAGAGAGGGCCAACAGTCATAACATCCTTGAGAGTGGCCTGCTGCTTCTGTTTGTATTTAAGAGAAGCCTCTGCCTGCCTGGAAAAAAAAAAGGGTGGGGGGGCAGAGGTAGAGAAAAGAGACTAAGACAAGGCTATTGCTGTTCTCCAAGTGAGAGATGACAGAATCCCACACAGGGACAGAGGATTGAGAGACACTAAGAAGAGGACTCAGCAGGATATGGGACTTAGAGGAGGCAAAAGTGGAGAGCCACCAAATGTTCTAAGCCTGACAGCTGAAGTGCCCACTGAAATGGGGGACCAGAAAAGATAACTTACCCCAGCTGGGTCTCAGCAGGTCTGATGCAGCCAGTGCCATTTAGCCTCCACAAAGCCTGGGCCAAGGAGATCAGTCAGGAATGGACAGACCACAGAAGGATGCTCGGCCTGGTATCAGACGTCAGGGTAATTCCAAGCTCATTTGGGTACGGTGTGGGGCCTCGAGAGCCAAGTTCTGGAATGCTCTTTGCCTCTGGCCTCCTGCCACAGGCATCATCTGCAGAGAATAGTCCCAGATGTAAGCATGGTGATTTCATCAGGATCTTCATGTGAGGGGACACATGTGCAGGAGATGGCAGCCCATCAGACCGTGGAAACTCTGACCCAAGAGGCTGAGACACAACAATGCGGTGGCCTCCTGCTCCTGCTGGCCCGCACCCAGTTCTCAAACGTGGCTAATTAGTGTAATGAATTATGACAAATGTGGATGGCGCCTCTGATTTGCTGACAGCAGATACAAACAGAGGCGCTGGCCAAGAACCTCAGTGCGTACATTACACACACACACACACACACACACACACAACTCCACCAAAAATAGCTCGCCATCGGTCTGTAATCCAGTGACTTCCATCTGTACTGGAGTCTGGCAAGAAGTGATGGCTGCTGCTGAGGGTGGAAGAGAAAGCTGGAGAAGTGGAATCCCCCTAGCTTTAATCACTTAGCCTTCCTTTCTCAGGGCTGCTTCTCTCTGCCAAGGGTACCATTTGGTTCCCACTAGCCAGTCCTGCAGTCCTTCAAGGAAGGAACATGAGCTCTCTAAGGACCTGCCCTGTACTTTATATACTAGGTTGGAATGACTGGGGTCATGGCACTATTGGTCAGCATAGGAGGGAACAAAGAGGGTATGAGTTTGGGATAGGTCTTAGAATTATCCCTATAGGGGGTTTCAAACAGAAGTTGAAACCCAAATCAGGGCAGGCAGACAGCTAGAGCTGGTGACTGATGAATGATGTCCAACTGAACTGAAGGACAAATGGATGGATAGGTAGATAGGTAGAAGATAAATATGTAGATGAATAGATAATAAACAGATGATGAAGATGGTTGATAGGTAGATAACAGGGTGGTTGATTGAACCTGTTACTGAGTGTTTGTCTACTTGCCGAAATGCATTCACAGTGCCCAAATCAATATCCACAGCCTTTTGACAGGTAGTCATAGACACTGTGAAAGTTAATATTGATGGTCAACTTGATTGGATCTGGAACCAAGTAAAAGGCACAACTTCTGGGTAGGTGTGTGAGGACATTCCCAGAAAGGATTAACTGACAAGAGAAGCCATTTCCTCAGAATGCTACTGAGGCTGCTGCCACCCTCCACTGACATTAGGCCCCAGATTCCTGGACTTCCCAGTGTGGACTGAGGACCAGCAGCTTCTGGGGTAGCCCCAGGCCTTCAGAGCCAGCTTGGGGCTGCTGAGGTGCCCAGGCTTGAGGACTGAGCAGGTTCCTAGCCTCTCCAGTGTACAGGCAGCTATTGTTGGACGACACAGTGACTATCTAAATTCCCTTTGCAATACGTATGTATTCTTTTGGATCTGTTCCTCTAGAGAGCCTGACAAATACAGACACACACAGAGTAATATAAATGTTTAGGTCACCTGGTGCAAATGTTTCCATCCAGCATCAAACAAGATGAGCCTTGGCCTTCCCTCTCCTCTCACACTGGAAATAAAGCATCTTTGGAGGCCCACCTGGGGCCAGAGTTTGCTCACTTTTGCTTTTGGGGATTTTGATGTTTATAATTGTCCCAAACATAAGGACCCAGAGTTCAGGATTTTTCCTTAGAGAGAGAGGACACATGTTAGGTGAGCTGTATCCCAATAGGAGTTATAGATTTAATGCCTATGTGTCCATTGTTAACAACTGTGTTAAATAAGGTGCTTAAAAGGAACATGCCAGCTAGGTGGTGGTGGTGCAAACCTTTAATCCCAGCCCTTGGGAGGCAAAGTCAGGTGAATCTCTGTGAGTTTGAGGCCAGCTGGTCTACAAAGAGAGTTCCAAGACAGCCAGGACTGTTATACAGAAAAACCCTGTCCAAAAAAAAAAAAGAAAGAAAGAAAGAACATGCCAAAGGTAAGGTTATTTCCAGTTCAATTGATAAAGAGGCAACTTTCATTTTATAGATGCCTCATCATGAATTGTATTCCTGGCAATCATACAGCAATCCTCCCTGTTGACTGTGCATACTGTTTGTCAGCTGTCCATACTGCCTTCCTCACCAAAGCTTCAAGTCCCCTGTGAGGTAGGGAGCAGACTATCCTATATGTCCCAGCCCTGCCTCCAGGGGTGAAGGTGCCCTTTCTAGATACAAACTAGGAATCACAGTAACAGAGGAGTAGAGAGCCATGTCCATAGACATGGCATCTCCCAGGAAAGTCATGCAAAAACTCAGACACAGTGATTACAAAAGAACCTGTTGTTACAGGCCTGGAAGGACTGAGCAGATAAACATCACTCACCCACACACATGCACATACATGTATACACACATGTGGCATATATATGCACATGCACACATATATACACATGCACATCAACACATTCATACACTCTTGAAACATATGCGTGTGCACACTCACACATGAATATACACACACATACACACATTTGTGCAACATACATTCATGCACACACATACACACATTTGCAAATATGTACACACACACACATGCACAGATATGTATGAGGTTGCACACCTGTTAATCTTTATTGCAACATGTTTCTGCACATTCACATGCCACCTGTAACATTACCAATTAATGTTCCTTAAATTAACTCTTTCTGCCCTTGCTTATATGTACTTAAAAGGGAAATTTATGTTTCTTCCATATATAGAAATTGATCATCAAAATAAACTCACAACATTAAAATAGAAAGCATATGTTAGTCCTGGAGCCAGCTGCAGCCCTCCCTCTGAAGACTGAGTGTGTGTTTACAGCAGGTTTGTTCCAGCATGCACCCTGTCTGGGAGCTCTGCAGAGAAGCACAGTTTACCCTTTCAACCCAGTTCAGGGTCTGCACCGAGCGAGCCTCACAGAACATTATGCACTCAGGCCTGGCCCTACCTGCCTGGCCCTTCCGGGTAGACCTGAGGAAGGGTAGCCTTGCAAGAGCAGTGGAGGACAGGGCTCAGGCTGCTGCTTTGTCTGGTTGGGCCCTCTGCAACCTCACCTCAGAGACCTGCTGGGACTGGCTGCCCTTCCCACATTATCCCTGCGCTCTCAGCAGCACAGGGCTCTGTCCCCTCCTGGAAGTACCCTCTCTTCTCTTCAGGACTTGTTCTGCATCAGTTGAGTTATCAGCAGTACATACCATAAAACCCAGCTGAGAAACACAGCCAAGGAAATCACACCAGCTCAGCTGAGACGACACCATACGGCTTCTTTCTTTCCCTCCTTTGTTCTGCCATCCTCAGTACAGTGACTTCCTCTCCTTATGGCTGCAAAATGACTACAGTAGCTCCAGCCATTGCATCCTCACAAAAAAACCAAACTCACAGAAAAGAGTCATGACTTTATTATACCTTTGCTGTTGTTTTGAGAGAAGGTCTTCCTATATAGAGCAGGTTGACCTTAAATTCACAATCCTTCTATCTTTGATTCCCAAGTGCTAAGAGTACAGGGATGTGCCACTATGCCTCTCCTTTTTACAGAGTCAAGAAGTCTCCATAGGAAAAACTCCCTGCCTCTATAACTCATTGGCCAGAGTGAGATCACATAACCCTGCTTAATCTGGCAGAGGGAATATAGTTGGCTTGGTGAGTGTAGGAAATCTGGCCTCACTGCACACAGATACAGGTGGATGTGATGTTGCTGGAGTCCCCTTCCCCATTGTGAGCCCAGAACTGACTGACCTGTTCTGAGAAGTCAGCTAAATCTACCTTCAGGGAACTTGGAAAAGCCCCGGGACCAACCGAAGCTTCAGAGACAACAGTAGAAACATCTCATCTGTCTCCCCTTCTAGCCTCTTATGCACAAAGGCCCCTCCGCACCCAATCTCTCTCTCTCTTCCTCTCTTCTTCCCTCCCTCCCTCCCTCTCTTCAGGACTTGTTCTGCATCAGTTGGGTTGTCAGCAGTACATACCATAAAACCCAGCTGAGAAACTGTGTGTGTGTGTGTGTGTGTGTGTGTGTGTGTGTGTGTGTGTGTTGGCTCATTGGATTATTTTACACTTAAATAAAATACATGTATTCTATTACTTTTTTTTTTAATACTGGGGTTAGAACCCACAGCCTCTTGAATACTAGGCACTCTACCGCCAAGCCACACCCCACTCCAGAATGTAATAATCAACCTGCAACCTGCTTGTGAGCTTGACTTTGTCACTAGCCTGTGAGTACCTTCCACCATGGGCTGGATTTGCTCTGGGATCCAAGCTGAGCCCATCTGGAGGTTCCAGGTAAACAAATGCCTGCCACATTGACATGGTGGAACTGAATGGATGGGGTGTGGGGATGCAGGAAGGAGCCATGAGGAGGACCACACAGAGTCTGTGATCTGCTGCCTCAGCAGGTGTTTCCAATGCGAGGTCCTTCTAGGAGAAGCTCACCCCTTTTCTCGCTTCTTATTTTTGCTCTCTTCAGCTGGAGTGTGGTTTCCTCCAGGCAGGCTTCTCTGATTGCATCTGTACAGTCCTTTCTATGGTGGCGCTTACCACGCTATGGTTGCTATTGACTGCATTACTTCTCAGCCGCATGTGTGACACTCACTTTTGGGTTCCAAGGAGCCCAGCATAGCGTAAGCCCTCAGAAAATACTGCAAGTGGAGGAGAGGAGAAAGGCAGAGAGGCAGGGAAGCAAAACCAAGCCTTGTGAACGGGTGTGTATCCCTGTGATGTCCTCTAGCCAGAGGCCAGAACAGTGTTCAACACTGAGGCTGCATATCTGTGTATGTGCACTAACTGGGCTAGGATAGGCTTAACCTATTTGGTTCATGAGACCCTGTCAGTGACTTTGAAAATCACAATCAAGTTCCTTTAGATCTTGAATAAATACATGTCCGTGACAAGTGACAGAAAATGAAAGCTGTGCCCTCAGGTGAGAAGAAAAAAAGAAGGGGTGAGGGCTAGGCAGAGTGAATATATCTGTAACCCAGCACCCAGGAGGTAGAGGCAGAAGGATAAAGTCAAGAGCAGCCTGGGCTACACAGACAGATCAAGGCCAACCTGGGATACTCAGGGAGACTCTGTCTCAAAAAAAGAAAAGAAAAAGTGTATTTATAGAATCTAGTAATCTTTGCATGAAAGTTAAGTGAGAATACAAGTGTTCAGCAGGGACATGTTAGCACCAGTTTCCCGCCAGTACAAGGTATTTTACATGGGACAATCTGTAGGAAGTGAGTTTGGGACTGGTAAGATGGCTCAGTGAGTAAAGGCATCTGCCACCAAGCCTGAGTTTGACCCTGGGGGCCCACATGGTGGAAGGAGAAAACTGAGTCCCACAAGCTTTCATCTGATCTCCACATGTACCATGGCACTCACACATGTACACAGTGCATAAATGTAATTTTAAAAATTAGGTAAACTAAGGACATTTCACTCCTGCTTGAAGCCCAGAGAGATACAGAATTCACAGAGACATAGACTATGACAAGGATGCACAGGAAAGTGGCATGACTCCCCAACTGGGATTTGCCCTTTCCAAATCTTCCATGGAGTAGTTCCAGGATGATCTGGCCAATATATAGGTAGATAGGTAGGTGAGTGTGCCAATGGATGGATGGATGGATGGATGGATGGATGGATGGATGGATGGATGATGGGTGGGGGGATGGATGAATGGCTGGATGGATCAATGAATAGACAGATGTAAAATGCATGAATTCATGGATAGACAGGAGGATGGATAGACAGATGCATGGATGGACAGGTAGAAGGACAGATGCATGCACAGATGCATGGGAAGGCAGAAGTATTGATGGGCAAATGGACTGAGTACTTAGCCCTGAGTTTGTGTCTATAGACACAATAGGGAGTATTTATCTCCCTATGAGGAATCCTCTCTTACCACTGAGTACAATGCAGAGCAAGATTTGGAGAACAAGAGAGGTGGGGTAGCCAAACCAGGATGCTACCACTCCTACCACCCAGCCATGCCTGAGCTCAGAACAGAACAGCCAGGCCAAGACAAAAGCCATTTTTCATCTTTGTAGAGCAGGTGGATAGATACCAGGCAGGGAAGGCAGAGGTCTCTCCCATAGGATGAAGGCATGTGACTCAACATCCCTACCTTGAATCCCATGCTCTAGAATTTTCCACAGCCCAGGGCAAGGCCCAAAGAGCATTGCATTGTAGTTAGAGCTGCTGCCTTCTCCAGTGAGGTGGAGAAAGACCACTGTGGGAAAGAAGGGAGGGAAGAAGACCCTGTTGGTCCCTGGGACACGTGCAGGAGGCCAAACTAAGACAGAGTGCTGAGGGAAGCTGAAGATCTGTGCACATTCCTGTGAGACTCCTGTGTCCCTGAGCCTCTTGGGAAGCATCACATGCCTTGAGGTGAGTACATCCCAAGGTGAAGCCCTGGCATGGGCACACATCCCTACATGGCACAGGAGCATGCATTAGGATTGAGACACAAGAGGAGAAGAAGGGTAACCTGCAGTATCAAGATGCTCAGAACCTGCTAGCAGTATAAACCTGAACGCGGTCCCCAGGCCTTCTGAAGGAGAGCCTCTTGGGTTGGTCCCAGCAACCACGTGTCTCTGGGCTTGCAGCATGCTCTGAGGTGAGGACCCAGGGCAGGGACTGGCTTTTCACCTGGTGTGAGTCTGTGACCTATCAGTCCCACTTTCAGAGATTATAACACAATGGAACTGGCTTTTCTCTGTCCCAACCTAGATCCATAGACTGACCCTGGATCTAGTCCTGGCTACATCAGCTTCTGTGCCCCCAGTGACTGGTATAAAACATGCAAGAGAGAGAGGCTCATCGGACCAGGGTCATCGGATCTTGGCTGGAGTCTCTGAGAATGATGAGTTATCAATATGGTTGGATGGAAAGTAAGAAGGATAAGAAACCTCTCCCCCATAATCTAAGGAAACCCAGCATGACAGAGTGTGTGAAGACACTGAGTGTCTGCACCCAGCTTTAGCCGAAGCCAGCTGCCAGCTCACTTCTCCACCACACATACTACCAAGGTTCTTTCTGGGCTTTGGTTTCCTGTGTGTCTAGCACCTACAGCCCAAAGAATCTCAAACATCGCAGGAACAGAATGGAGATTGCAGGGAGAGTTAAGGCTCTTTAACCCAATAGACATAAGTTCAAATCCTGGCTCATTTGCTTAACAACTGTGTGATTCTGGCAACTAGGAAAATCAGTATTTGTTGTGGTGCGGCAGGGAGGGGAGACCTCCCTCACTGGCGTAATAAATATATGCAGGGTTTGGGAAATCAAACAAATGACCTCCAGTGAGCAAGTTTCCCTCCTTATGCCTCACTTTCCTTATTGTGAAGAAGCAACTTGGAGAACCGGAGAGAAATACACAAGAAAAGGCAGAGAGGGCTGCGTGATGCTTCTGCCTTGAAATGACACCTCGACCTACACAGGGTGGAACAAGCAAGCCTTCAGCCCCAGATGATGATGGGAGCCCCCTCCGCAGAAATTCTCAAAGTGCTAATTAGGTCTGCACACTGCCCAGAGAAGGGGAATGCCTGCTTAATAACTGGCTTTCCCAGCAGGGGGCCACACCCAAGACTACCTGCCACCTTCCCTCCTGGCCAGAGCTGGAAACTTCAGCCAGAAGGGCAGGCGAGTCCTGTCCCAGGACAGCATGCAAAACTGAGCCTGGCAGCCATCTGGTCCCCAATTCCGCCTAATGTCTGCAACAGACCCTGAGCTAATTGCATGGTTGGGGCACTGCCTGGACATCTTTAGCACCTAATTCACTACTGTTTCTCTGGAAGCCCCATTCCCAGCCTACAAGGGAGGGACGTGCCCATTTACAGGGATTTTTAAGCCCCTGGAATTCTGGTCTGATCTGGCAAGGCTCCAGCTGGCCCCATGACCAGGAAGGCATCCTTGGTTTCCAGCTCAAGCCCTAAGCTGCTCCCAACACCAGACCAGCCTCCTGCCCCAGACTTTGGCACTATTCCCCACTCCACCCCCAACAAAAGTAGAGAATGGAATGTGAGACATAGGATCAGAGACCTGGGTTCAAATCTCAGCTTGATCACTTCCTAACATGGAAACAACACACCATTCTTCTCTGGGCTGTTTCCTCATCTACAAAGGAGACAGTGTGACTCTTTGCTCAGTATGGTAATGGCTGAGATACCAAGAGTTCTGCTGGAACCACAGGTCATCGGGCATGCGCTGCTGCAGAGCCTGCAGGGAGACTCCATCTAGACAGCACTCCTGGGTGGATGTAGAAAGCACCTTGTCCTCAAACTCACCCTATCCCAGATTGGGTGTTTCTCCATAGCATCCTGCCATCATCTTGAAATGCTATACCCAGACCCCTTTGTACCCCTGCCCAATGCCCAGGCACACATCCCCACTGTGAGTGTAGGGCAAAGAGCCAGTGTCTCCTCCAGCAGCCCCTCCCCCATCTCCCAGTTCTGATCATGGAAACAGATTGAGGAGGGCACTAGTGGGCCTGGCTGCCCAATGATGACATCATCTTGACCCCCTTACTGCAAGAACTCTCACCACCTCCTTTGTCATGGCCCCTGAGTCTGTAATCATAGAGCAGGCTGGGTAATAAGCCACTGGAAGGCCTAGAGAGTCCCTGATCCTTTCCAGGTCTGGAGATTTGAACCCAGGTCCCTGGTCCCATGTCTCATGTCCTCTCATTTCTGAAGAGACCAGGAAATAGAGTGTCCCTGCTCCTGCCCAACAGGAAGATCCCCTGTTGTCTCTTTAGAACAAGACATCAGCCCCATGAGGTCAAAACAGTTGGAATGTGAAAGGAGCCATCCTAGAAAGAGTGTGGTCACACACACAGGGGGGCAGAGTGGTTGAGTGAAAAACACTCTGGCTGTAAGTCCTGTCTAGAGAGTAGGAAAAGCAATAATGAGCACAGGGTCTGCACCTCTTTGCTCCATCAAGTGGAAAGGGACAAAATGAGCACCACGTCATATTGCAGCCTTCAGGACTCCAGAGACTGACTTAACCTAACATCATAACCTGTGCGTATGTGTGTGTGTGTTATATGGAGGTGTGTGTGTGGGTGTGCACATCCAGGTGTGTTCATAAGGAGGCCAGAGGTCAATGTCAGGTGTCTTCCCCTATTATTCTCCACCTTACTTTTTATTGAACCTGAATCTCACATTTTGGCTCAACTGTGGGCCCTAGAGTCAGTCTGTCTGTATTCTCCCCATGCTGCGTGCCCAGCTTTTATTTGAGTGCTGGGGATCCAAACTCAGATCCTCATGCTTGTCCCAGAAAACTCTTTACCCATGAGTCACTTTCTCATTCCCTAGAGGCTGCTCAGCTCACTGCTGTCACCAGCCCCTGGGAGGGCAACAGCCAGTATGAGTGGACAGCATTTATGTTTTCTGGGTAGATGAATGGATAACTGAATTCTGGTTCAGGCACCCATCTCTTGGTTATTATTATTATTTTTTAAGAATAAAAGAGTAGGGGACAGGAACAGAAGGGTATCCGGCAGTTAGACACTATGGCTTGAATAAGGGTCTCCCAAATGTCATACATTGTTTGATCCTTGGGGCAGCATTACTAGGAAGAACGGTGCAGCCTTCAAAGAGATCAGAGGAGCCCAGGTCTCTTTCCCTTCCCCTTCCCTTCCTAGCCATGATGTGGCCATGAGAGCAGTTGTGGCCTGCCACATAATCTCCTCGTGGTGTGCAGCCTCCCCATGGGCCCCACACATTAGAGTTCCCACCGAAGGTTTCACTGAGGCCTTGAGGGAGTTGATTTCGTTGAGCCTGGGAGTTTCTATCTGTCAAACGTAGAAGCTGGCAGTGGGCCTCAGAAGATGCCTGCCCTGCCTCTGTCTTATTCAGTGATCTTCGCCAAGCAGTTTTGTGCTTCTTAGCCTCAGGTCATCATCTACCAATCACAGAACTTCCCACCCTGCTGGGCACCTAGAAGGCCTCACAAAGTTTCAAGGACACAGGCTGTGCCTGGGCAGGAGGGCAAGCCAAACCGCAGGAACCGGGGAGACAGGTGAGGGTAATGGGTAGGTGACAATGGAGATCTGTGTGTCCAGAGCTTAAGGCAACTTCTCAGAAGCCACACAAGGCCCTCCCTGATCAGAAGACTTCTCTCCCCAAGTCCCCTCCCCACACAGGGACCCTATAGCCGGTCTCTGCAGGAGTTTTAAAGGAGGAGGGTGACAAGGAGGCTCAGGGTTCCCTCCCACCTTCAGGAGCTAGTTATCCAAGGATGAGGCCTGGTCTGGGAGCAGCAGGAGGGAAGGGGCATGGCTACACACCTTCACCCCAAGCCTCAGGAAGAGGGCTCCCTGGAGCCTGCTTCCAGGCCTGGGGTGTCACCCTAGAAGAGCAAGTCCTCCAAGTCATCAAAGCCAGACTCACAAAGCCCAACTCACAGCATAGGAGAGAAGCTCCAAGGATGGAAATGACCTCAAAATCCAGCCTAAGCTTGACCAAATATTGTGGAATTCATAAACTGTTCTTTGATGGATTCCCAACACTTGTGGATAAACACATTAATGAAGCAATGAATCTAAATTACTAACGGTGAAGTTCTCTGTGGGCTGGGGTAAATCCCCAGGGCCCGGTCTAGAACGGAGGCCGTGTAAATGCCTATGAGCAAACGACTGAGTCGATCCCCTCTGGTCAACGGTAGAATCGACACGGGAGAACTGATTCCCATCTGCTGTGAGGTTGCTGGTTCAGTGCCTAGAATAGTGCCCCCCCAGCACACAGCCATGGTGGTGAAAGGATGCTTAGGGCCCAGCCCTCAGCACAAAGACCAATAGGAAGGAAGCACAAAGAGACTAACTACCCTGCCAGAGCCTCGCCCCCCAGCCACCACACTCCTCATCAGTTTCTTAAATAATTTGTGGGTTGTTTTTAATTGTTGAGGCAGTAATACTTGGTTCATGAAACTGCAATATACAGAGAGGTGAAATAAATAGCTTATATATATAATATATATAATATAGCTGGTTTTAAAATATTCCCTTATCATTGGTGTACTAGGTCACGTGAGTCACGGAAGGTCCATAGCAGCATCCTCCAGAACTGCGGGCAAGGCAGGCCACCATGATTGGACGAGGCGTCTGTCGTCGGAAGGTCGAGGCGCGGAGAATTCTCAGGGGGGGGCGCCTTCCCTGCGCGGTGTCGCGGGACAGCTTGCAGTGGACAATAAATAAATGACTGCAAACCAGAGAGCGATTCTTGTTGGAGTCTAAGGCAGGGAGAGGGGGAGGGAGGAAGGAAGGGCTAGGGTGGGGGAGGGGCACTACTTTTTTTTTTCTATTTTTTTTGTTTGTTTTTGTTTTGCTTTCAGAACCTTTGGGGAAAGGACTTTGGTTTCTCGCAGCGTCATTCTCATTCAAGTCCTCCTCTGGGGATGAGTTTTGAATTGTCACCCCCTAGAGAGAGGCAAGCACCTGTGGGTTGACAGCAGTCCCCTTTCGCGAGTCCTTTGTCATGGGGTTCTGGTCAACGGTAGAATCCTACCCCCCCCCCCAGACTTTAGGTTCAGTTTTTGTCTTCTTTTAAACACAATGTACAAAAATAGAGATTCTTCCTTATTTTTCGTGTAAAAATATTCCTCTGGTGTAGTTCTCTAGGTGTGAGTGTGGCCGGACCTAGCCAGGGTGAGTGGGGCGGATCCGCCGGGAACGCTTGGTGACGGTGGTATACTTGAAGGGCTTCTGCAGCTCAGCCTGTCCCTTAGGGTAACGCTTCATGAAGTGCACATCTTGCTGGTTCTCCCGGGTCTTGGGACCCTTGCGAGGCCTCCCCTTCTTGGTGAAGCCCACATACCAGCCTGAGTACTTGGCTGACATCAGGGCAGTGTAGTTGTTTTCCAGAACCTTCTCAATGAACACACACTCCTTGCTAGTACCATCAGGCTGCAGGAAAGAGAGAAGGAGCGTCAAAGAAAGGAAAGTCAATGATGCCTGCTAAGCTACAGCAGAGTTACATACAACCCCAGTGCTGGTAATGGGTATGGGGGAGGGGAGCTTCACACCCAGGTCTAGAGAAGCTTCACTCAGCTCCCAACCTCATAGCACTCACTAGCAACTCGCCAGAGGAGGGGTTGAAGACAGGCATGAGCACACATGCCTTGTGGACATGGCAGGTAATCATATGCCAATAAAGCTCTGCTTAAAACTAGATTTCACAAAATAGAGGGAAAAGAAATTGTAGGCCGGAAGCTCTACTGGTGGGTGCTGGGATGTGGCTGGGGCAGGGACAGCACGGCAGAAAGGTCCTAATCTCTGCTTCTTTACATGCAAATAGACCTTTGTTAAAGGCCCCACATCTTCCTCAGCCCTCCACCTAGGGAGCAGAGTACCATTGTCTGGTGGAAATCCACCTTAGTTTCCTGCCTCATCTGTAGGCTCCATATCATCCCTACTTGAGCAACAGATCTATCCAATCAAATTGTAGCCCCTCCCAGACATGTCATCCAAGCCCACCAATCATCCCACTATGAGGATTCAACCAGCAGTGCCCCAAAGAAAACTAACAAAAAAAGAAAATGGGTTTAAACTTGAAGTATTTGTAAGGCTGAAATGAGGGCAGCCATTTTACCAACAAGAAAGGGAACCCTGCTGGTCAGAGATGCCAGCTCTGAGGAAACCAGGCCAAGCAGGAGAATGAAGAAACCAAGGAGCCCTGGTCACTGCACTTGGGCTCTGGACACAGCTGCATCTGCAGGTCTCATTACCTCACCACCATCTAGGCCAACAATGTCTCATTTCCTTTAACTCAGCTGATGTTTTAATCTATCATGTAAGAGAAATGGGTCCTGGCAGATCTGCCGTTCAACTCTTCTACAACAAAGTTCAACACAAACTACACTCGATGAGGGATGTGGCACACTCTACTACTTGGTATGAAGCAAGCTAGGAACCATCCAAAAATAAGACCCAGCATGGCCAAACTCCACATGCTTCGTAAGGGGGCCCTGGGGTCTCAGGTTCCTGAACAGATGTCTAAGTCTTAAGAGACTGGATACTCAGGGCAAAGAGTACTGACTTTGGAGCCAAAAGCCAAATGAACCCTAGCATATCCTATAACCTCAGGGTGGCCAAGACCTTCCTCCAAAACTCAGATTCCTCACCAGGCAAAAGGGTACAATGACTTCTTCATCATAGAGACACATGAAAAGTGACATTTGCAAATGAGTCTGACACACAGGGGGACTCTCCTGGTTGTTTCTGAAGGGCACATGGCTCTGCTAGGACTATCCTGAACAAAAGATGATGATAAGACCTTGAAGCCTCCTCCTGGAGCAGTGATTGCTCGATGGGAGAGAGTGGGGAACTCGAAGTTGGATAGGTTGACTTAGCAGCACACGTTTCCAGCTAACATCTCCAAATTTAGGCCGGGCCCACTCCTTGTTCCGGACGACTGCCCAGCCAAGTTGGAAGCCCAGCGGTCTGGCTGTGTGTGGAGACTGGGGTGCGGGTTCCAGCCTTTTGTTTGAAGTGGAAAACTGGCAGGAGCTTCCAGGGACATTCACCTTTGAGAGAAGGGCAAGCCTAGTCTCTGCAGACAGAGTGCTGAACTCTGCAGAAAGCCTGGCTAAAGAGACTCTCTGGGAAATGTTCTTTCAAGCCAGCTTCAGAACAGACAGAGGGCAGGTTCAAGACACACATGATATTGAGAGGACAGCCTGGGTAATAATAGTAAGACTATTATAAAGGAAGGCAGAAAAACATGTGTAAGGCAGGTTAAAGCCAGTAATCTCTTGGCTCTAGGACTCTCACTGAAAGGTCTAGAAGCTCCTCATCCAACTCTTTACATGGTCTTCATCAAAGTCAAAGCAACCTGAACAAAACTAGACAACGCCGTCCTACTTCTTTCTGTCCTCCAAAACTCAGCAAGGTAATTGCCTCCTCTGGGAAGCCACCCTTGATTGCTGCTTTACTCTCTAGGCAATGCCTAGAGGCATGATCTAACTCAGGAAAGGCCTGCCTTCGGCCTCTTAGCCCTTCTTGCCAAGTCCACAGTGGAGACACTACTCATCATCGGCTCCACCACTGATTCCCAAGAACCCCTCTGCACCTTGGGATGTTGAAACCAGCCCAGAGCCCAGCTTCCCAGTCCTTTGAAGCAAATTAGACATGTACTTAGAATTCTACAAGTTCACACACCCCATCTTTGTCAAGTCCCTGGGTACCCACCTCTCTCCTACCCCATGCTCCCATGGACTATCTGCATCCACCTGCCTCCTCCTTATCCAAGAGCTCCTTGAGACCAGGACTGCATCTGACTTACTCTAGGAGCTGAGCACAGGCCTTAGCCCAAGATGGGGTTTGTGGTCAAATGAATGAGAACCATACCAAGAAGGATGGAGTGAGTGGGTGACACATGAAAGCACCTGAAAGAAAAGAGAGTCTACTTTCTGAATCCCTTACAGTGTCTCTCAGATGTGCTTCTCAGAGCAAGCCGAGGGCGTGAGAGGTCTACTGGCCCACTTGGTCTCCCTACTCATTCATTCAGTATTTATTGATTGCTGACCACAGGCCAGACATTCCCACATGCATTATGTCATTTTACCCTCTTAAGTCACTGAGATTGACTCTGCCTAGAGAAAGGAAACAGTTAAAAGAGGCAAAAGGGCTTGCCCAAGGTCATGGCACTTGAAAATGGCCCCTAGCATACTTGTCTCATGTCCATTTCTGGAGAAGTCCATGGGGAGAAGAGAAGAGGCAGAGTGAGTGATGGCCACCAAAATTCATCACCTCCCAGAGAGCCACCACAGTCACATAGTAAAACATGGGCACAAAGTGAATGTTGGGTGTGTGATAATGTAGCATAGATCGGGCATGTAGGCTCCATATACATCTGTGTTTACTATGTTCAGAGGCTGGGAAGCTGGGCTCTAGACTGGTCCCGACACCACAGGGCACAGACAGGCTCTTGGGAGCCAGGGATGAGCACAGATTCTCCACCACGGACTCAGCCAGAAAGGCCAAGAGGCTAACATTAGACTACACCTGAGTTTGGCCATTACTGCTTTTTCACTGATCATGTCACCTACATTGACATTTAAAAAAAAATTAAATTGGGGGCTGGAGAGATGGCTCAGAGGTTAAGAGCACTGACTGCTTTTCTAGAGGTCCTGAGTTCAATTCCCAGCAACCACATGGTGGCTCACAACCATCTGTAACGGGATCTGGTGCCCTCTTCCGGCCTGCAGGTATGCAGGCATACATGCAGACAGAACACTGTATACATAAATAAATAAATCTTTAAAAAAAAATAAAAAAATTAAAAAATTAAATCAAATCTTGGGCTGCACCTCAGAACTTCAGGACCTGCCAGCTAAGGCAAGCAAGGGCACCCACTTTTAAAGAGTAACCTTAGAGCCTAGGAAGTTTAGTGGAGATTACCCTTCTCCTCCAACCACACTTCTCACCCCTGACTTCCAGTGAATCACAGCCCTTCTATGTGACCCAAATCCTGATGACATCATGAAATCACACCTCATCTAACACCTAGAGGTTTTAGATCTACTGGGGGGGAAATTCCCTTCCGCTGAAAACATTGAGTTTTTCAGTGACTTACAACCAAAGTGGCCTTAATCCCCTGGCCTAAAAGACTCTGAGGCTCTATTACTCCCAAAGGACAGGCAGGAGGGTGGGGACAGATGGGGAAATTCTGATTAGCACATGACAGGAGATGCTCAGCAATTCTTTCTGGACTATGCTACCTTCTGGCCAAGTGAATAGGTTCAGAGAGGTGGCCAGGAGCAAGCTACCAGAGCATGCAGGGCTCCAAGATAAATAGAGGGAAAGACACCAGCCAATGGCTAGTGCATCTGAAATAGCTGTTTTCAGGGCTCAATGCATGACCCCTGCTCTGGCCAGAGATGTGCAAGGCTGGTACCTATAACACAGAGAGAGGGAACATCAAGCAGAGGCCAGAGGTCCATGGGTGCGGTAGTGATACCAAGGCCTGGCTTCAGACTGGGGGTGTAGCTCAGTCCATACAGTGCCTGCCTAACATGCACAGAACTCGGGGTACATTTTCAGCTCCCCATGAATCAGGGGTAGGTATGCATGCCTCTAATCTCTGCACTCAGGAGGTAAAGGCAGGAGGATCAGGAGTCCATGGTCATCCTAATTACATAGGAATTCCAGAGTTCCAGAATAGCCCTTGAGGGAGGAGACTATGTCTCAAAACGTAAGGAAAAATAAACTTGTCTTTGAAAAGGGAAGGAGGAAGGGACTAACACTAAGGCAGAACACGCTTAAATGCCTGTATGAGCCCCCTTACAGACAAGGTTCAGCACACCTCGTTGGTCAGGACACCAGGACCCCTGGCCTGGTAAGCATCATTCTTGCAGGAGGTTGAGTCATCTCAGAAAGCAAGAGCCAATATCTTTGTTTCTGTGTTGTGCACCCCTCAGACTCTGTAAAGGCTCCCAGTCTGGAGGAGAATTGGGGTGGAGTGGGGTGGGCATAGACAGCTAACTAGTGGCTAGGGAAGTCTAGAGACCCTTGAAGGTCCAGGGAGAAAACAGGATAAGGGCTAGGAAGGCTCACGCAGGAGCCCTAAATCCATATCCAGGGAGTGGGTGTGAGCAGTTCAGAGAGCCTAGGGCATAGGTTTCCAGGAATGTGGAGAGGCCCAGCTGAGCCCTAAGCTGATCCAGGGGAGGAGGGCAAATTCAGCTGGGGCCCGAAGTTTCCCAAGCAAGGCAATGAAGGTTGGGGCAGCAATATCTGGAAAGCTATGAGACTGTAAGGAGGAGACACACCCAACCATTAAAGAGGGGCACTCCCCCGCCCCCAGGACCCAGCTCGAGTGAGCAGGGAGGGTGTCATGGCAGACTACCAAATGTGTGATTCCCGCCCCACCCAGCACAGGTAGATGGGGGACCACTAAGCCCCTGGGCTCAGAAGGGTGTTAGAGGCAGTTGTGCTAGAAGGAGGGTGCAGAGATGGAGACAGGGGACCGGGCCTGCTTCGCTGCTGTGCCTTGAAGCCAGATGAACCGTCACCAATATTAATGACCTGAGAGAGGGCAAGGGGGCAGGAAATCAGAGCCGGCTCCTGTGGAAGCAGTGACTCAGCGGCCAGCCAGCGGGAGGCAGCAGGGATGCAGCCTGAGGGAACCTGTCGTTCTCCTGACCCCATGATAGTACTCCTGGGGGTCAGGATGCCGGGAAGAGCTCAGGCAGGGAGGCGGCACCGGGAGGCGCAGGCTTTGGGCACAGAGGGAGCAAAGGGGAAAATCAAGGCTCAAACCCAAAGCAGGTTGGTCTGGGAGGAGGCCCAGGCGGGCAGCAGAACAAAGCGCTGACGCGGGGCTGGGCTGCCGCTGCAGGAAACTGCTGGCCAAGATGGGACGACTGAATGGGCCAGGGGACCCGGCACCCGCCCCTGCTCGCCGCCCTAGCGGCTCAGCGACCCCCTCGCCGGCCAGCCTGTGACGGAGAAAAGTGAATCACTAATTGAAACCACTCCTCGGCATCCCAACGCTCTTCAAATTACTATTATTTTGCAGCTTGGGTTGGTATGGGTGTGTGGCTGGAATCGTTCCCTTCCAAACCGGGCTTTGAATCCTGCCTAATGCTAGATGGGACCTGGCACAAGAGCCCAGGGATGTGGCCAACCCTCAGCTTTCCCACCTGTGAAATGGGGATGGCTGTGGTGCCAACCTGCCAAAATTATCTGCAAGTATTTTTTGCCCAATTCCTGGGAGAAAGAAGGAAATCGTCAATGTATGAATTCCTTGGTCCTTGACCCAGGGGTAAGGAGGCAGAAGGAAGGGCTAAAGGCTCAAGAAATCAAGTATTGCTTCAAGAAGACTGATCATTCTCCCCTTATGCCAACAAGGTATAATGGAACCAATATCCCCAAGACCTTGTTCCTAAGCAGAGGCCCATTTTCCATGACACCTATCCAGACAGACTTTACCCTCAGTACAGTACAGAAGCAGGGACAGTCCCTGAAGAGAGCAGAGGACAGGGAGGTGACTTCACTATAGAGCTACTATGGGTGACATCTTCCTCTTGAACCTCTGGGAGAAACAAGCCAGTGACCTTCACAAATAAGCACATGAGAATGTAAAGAAGAGAGACGAAGGGCAGACTTCAGGGAGCATCCAAGTCCAGCAAGTGAGTGTACACACACACACACACACACACGTACATATGCATATACACATCACACACATGTACACTAATTGGACACTTGCAGCTCTGGCCTGTTTCAAAGAAACAAAATCTTCATGAACTGACAGAACCGTGGACCCTAGCTCTGCCTCTGGGGACTGTTGCTGCTACTGTCAACCCCTGAGGAGTGTTAGCTGATCCCTGCAGTCATAATCC
This sequence comes from Phodopus roborovskii, assembly GCF_943737965.1. Taxonomy (NCBI): domain Eukaryota; kingdom Metazoa; phylum Chordata; class Mammalia; order Rodentia; family Cricetidae; genus Phodopus; species Phodopus roborovskii. The sequence continues at coordinate 45,228,979 of NW_026126407.1, read as the reverse complement.
ATGGGCTACAGGTTCCCTCTTCTCAGATACCAGGAGCACATGAGCTGGCTGCCCCCATGGGCTTCTCCCTACAGAACAAAGTAGAGCTCCACATCCCTCTCCAGCAGAGTCCAGAGCTCTATGGCACTGAAACAAAAACCACGATGCCAGGAAGAAATGCCATCGGGCGATGCTGATCTCATCCATGTATACATCAGAGCTGTGTTCCAGGTGGGGGTAACAGGACCCTGAATATGCTTTGCCAGTTCTCTGAAGCTGGCTGAATGGACCCCCAAGTACCCAGGATTTCATCACTCACCTTCCCCACGAGCTTGCCTTTTCGGTTCATACACAGGTAGAACTCTGTCTCCTTGCCCTTGATCCGGACTTGACTCCCGAAGGTATCTGTCTCCACTAGGAGCTGGGCTTCGAAAGGCAGAAGGAGAATAAAAGAAGCTTTTTAACCAGCGGCAATGGTATAGTCTAAAGACACAGCAATATCTCCCTGACCTTACCCCTGGTCCCTCACTTCCCCAATGACAAGCATGGAGGAAGATTCTGGTAGGTTCCATAAAAATACCCTGATTCTGGGATGAGGGAGGGAAACTGCCCCCACTGCCCCCATGCTCCAGTCTGAGAGGAATTCTGTCTGTGGCCCTTCACCCTCATACACCCCTCATACACCTCCCTGCCCCTCAACTCCACTCCCCGAAGCGGAACCAACAGTCACACAGAATACCCAGAGAAGTAACCAAGGGAACGAACAAACACACACAGACAGACAGACAGACACACACACACACACACAGACACACACACATACAGACACACACACACAGACACACACACACAGACACACACAGACACACACACACACACACACAGACACACACACACAGACACACACACATACAGACACACACACAGACAGACACACACACAGATACACACAGACACACACAGACACACACAGACACACACACACACACACACACACACACACACAGCCTTTGGGACCTCATGCTGTTTCCTTCAAAAGTTAGGTCACATGTCCTTTTCCCCAAGGGCAAACATCTGGCCTCCCTACTAAGGCAGTTTTGGCACCTTTGACCTGGCCACTTGACACAGGAAGACATGAAGGTGAAGGTGCCAAACCCTGGGAAAGAGTCCACGTTCAGAATCTCCCTCCCCATGACTGAGGCCATCAGAGATGGGTAAGTAACTTTCAAGAGCACAGAGGTCTGATGGGGACTAGAATCTCCCCGCCCCCAGGACCGGAACCCATCCTGGCCTCAGTGTCAGAATGTCAGAATGGAGGTGCCCACACTGCTCCCCTAAGCCCCTGGCGGACAGAGGCATCAGTGACCTTCCCTCTAGCCAGCCCACATGTCCTGCTGTAGTATTCAGTGTGACTTGGGGTGAGGTCTCACTCTCCGGGTCTTGAACCACCATGACCCATTTTCCATTCCCACTCCCCTCCCCCATGGCTGTTTTCTTTGGCTGTGACCTTTCACTCCCAGCACCAGCCCCTCCCTTGGCTACAAAAGTTTCACTTCGGTGACAAGGGACTTGCTTCTCCATAATCATAGCCCCAAATTCCTGAGTAGAGTATCGATGGAGCCACAAAGAGTGTACCTCGGTGCCCCTAAAATACACTAGGTATGATTTTAATAAAAAGCATTTACAAATATAGGCCCTGGAGCCCCGCTGTGAAAATTGAAACCACCTGGAACTTGGGATTTCTATAATTAATCTAGCCCTCCTTTGACACCACTTCTAATTAAAATATGATTCCCACCTTAAAAAAAGAATTTACATAAAATTTAAAGACCTAACAAGAATTTTGTAATTCTGGGAGCAAGGTGGGGCACGTTCTTCTTTCCACCTCCCCCACTCCCAGTAAACACTGAGTTACGCACATGAACAAGGCCGTGATGTACCCTACTTACCCTCATTCAAACCCCTTGTCCTTTCTTTATTCACTTAGCTCCCAGAGGGAAAGTCACAGTTGCTCCCAGACTGCTCTACCATCTCCTGGCAAATCTCATGCCTCCCATAGTGAGAATGTTCTAGAAGCTTCAATGTATATGGTATGCATAAATATGGACTTGACTCCCAGGCTCTACTTGACTTCTGTGTGGCTTTGGGCCACAGGGTCTTCACCAGTGAACTGGGGAGAATTATCCTGACCCCCTCAATAGAGCCTGGGAGGCCCTGTAGCATGAAAGTGCCCATCCTAGGGGGAAACTCAGTAATCTTCATTTTAAGTTTCCTAAAAGCTACAAAGTTGAACCTTTCCTGGAAGAAAAGTGCACCGAGGGGCCGAGCCCACATGTTCACATGAGAAAGGGAGGGAGCCTGCTTCCCGAGGCCCCACCCCTGCTCAGAACCTACTCAACCTTCTTGGGGCAGGCAACCCACACCAGACAGGGCATCTGAGAATGCCCGTAGGTCTGTTGCCATCCCACACTATATGACTTAAACCCTGAGCAGATCACCCCACCCCTCTCTGAGCCTCAGTTTTCTCCCTGGTGCAAGGGGGTGGAGTTCAGCCCCATTCTGTTTCTTTCTGGAACCCAGGAGTCAAGCCTAGGAGAAAAGCAGACTCTACTGAAACCAGGGAAACTGTCATTAATGGAAAGGCGCAGGACATCATTCTCTTATCTGCCCCCAAGTATGTCCTCTATGGACAAGATTGGCTTCCATAGGCTACAGTTAAAGCTCCCCCCACATCCACATAGAGTAAGGGGTCCTTGTCCTCATTTCCCAGGGTAAGCAAGTGAGGTGCCCAGCAACAGCCCAGCAGGAGGACTAACTGCAGGGCTGGCTGGCTCTCAAAGCCACTCCTAACATTGCCCCACCTCTCAGCAGCAGGGACCCTGGCCATCTCCCCCATCCCACCACATCCCCAGGGTGGGTGTGAACATCCAAAGGGCCTGGGGCAGAGAGACTAGGGCTGCAGTTCAACTCCACCCTCCACAGGCCAGTCCACCCCCATCCAGCCTAGGCAGGGTGTGAGTCTAGCCACTAGCAGTCTGTTCTTCCTACCCACCCTGACCACAGCGTGCAGCAGAGTGACCTAGACTCCACTCAGAGAATGACATAATGAGGCAGGAGCCAGGCCAGAATTATGTAAAGTCTTTGGGGAGTGATAGGCCAGCAGCATCAGCAGCAGGAGAGAAAGAGGAACAGACACTCCACCCAAGCTAGGTTTGCTGCATAGCCTTCCTGATCCTCCTCATCCCCCACCAGCTTCTGAGAGCCAAGCTCCGAAGATGCTGCTCTCAGGAGCAGAAGCCTCATCTTGGCTCAGTTCCATTGGCAGAGCCTGCAGCTGGCCTGGGGGAATGACACAACCTTGCCATCCCTCCTCCACCAGTCACCTCCCTCTGCCACTCTTGCCCTCACCAGTCTTCCCTCCACACATCAGCTGGAAGCGTCCTGTTAAAACACTGATGAGGCCGAGAAGGTGCAGAACCTGCCATGCAGAGTGAGAACCTGAGTTTGGATCCCAACAACCCATGTAAGAGCTGGGCATAGTGGCGAACATCTGCAACCCCAAAGAAGATTCACAAAGCTCAGCAAACAGACAGTCTGGCCAACAGTGATCTCCAGGTTCAGTAAGAGTGTTTCTCAAAGGGCGGTGGTGGTGGTTTGATCCCAGCACTCAGGAGGCAGAGGCAGGTTGATCTCTGTGAGTTCAAGGTCAACATGGTCCTAATGAGTTCTAGGACAGCCAGAGCTACACAGAAAAACCCTATCTTGAAAACTAACAGTAATAATAATAATAGAGACTGTTTCTCAAAATTAAAGATAGCAATTGGGGGAAGACATATATGACATGGATCTCTGACTACACACACACACACACACACACACACACACACACACACACACACACACACACACACACGTCTCTTCCCTGTTGAAAAACTTCCCAGGATTCCCAAGCAACTTAGAGAAAATCCTAACTCGTCACTGGGACCCACATCATCTGCCCCTGCTGATCCTCTTTCCCAAGCACTTTGGCTCCTTTGCTATCTCTCTGACACACCTAGTTCCTGCTGCAGGCCCTTTGTACTTGCTATCCTTCTACCTGGAAGTTGCTTTGCCCAAACCTTCCTTGTTGAATGTCATCACCCCAGGTGGCCAAACATCATCTCCTTAGAGATGCTGTAATTTGAATAAGAATGGATCCATAGGCTCCTATATTTGAATGATTAGTCTTCAGAGAGTAGCACTGTCTGAAAGGATTAGAAGGATTGAGAGGTGTGGCCTTGTTGGAGTAGGTGTGGCCTTGTTGGAGGAAGTGTGCCACTGGGGGTGGGCTTTGAGGTTTCAAAAGTCCATTCCAGGCCCAGTCTCTCTCTGTGTCTCTCTGCTTCTGTCTCTCTCCCCCATTCCCCACCCCCACCTTCAGATCAGGATATAGCTCTCAATTACTTCTCCAGAGCTATGCCTGCCATGCTGATCATAAGCAAGCCTTCAGTTAAATGATTCATTTTATAAGAGTTGCCTTGGCCATCACCAAGTAGAACAGTTACTAAGACAGACGACACCTTCCCTGACTGTACTGTCTGGTATTAGCACCACCTTCCCCAGCACAGAACATGACAATTCCCATGCCACATTGCAGCGCTCTATTTCTTTTTATTTTTTTTTTTCTGTGCATTGTTATTGTGTCTATGTGAGAGTGTTAGATCCCTTGGAACTACAGCAACAGACAATTGTGAGTTGCCATGCGGGTGCTGGGCACTGAACCCAGGTCCTCTGGAAGAACAGCAAGTACTCTTAACTGCTGAGCCTTCTTTCTAGTCCATTACTCCAGCACTCTAAAACTGTTTATTGATACTGTTTCAATGTTAAATGTTCCCCCATGGCCCATGTGTGGGAGGCTTAGTTGCCTGCTTAAAACATTACTAGGCCCTTTCAGATGTTAGGTCCAGGCGAGGATGTTAGGTAACATGCTGCTTCCTGCCTCTCTTTCTGCTGTCTCTTTTTCTGCTTCCTAGCCATCATGAGACTAGCCTCCTCTTCCATACACTCAAGCTATAGCGTTCCAACCTGCCACAGGCGGCAGAACAAATGACTAGCCAATCTCGGACTAAGCCTCCAAACCTGAACGCGAAGTAAACCTTTCTTCTTTTTAACTTGACCACCTCAGATATTTTGTTCTAATAATAGCAAGTTAACACACTTTGCCACCTTTTCCACTCTGTATCCTTTCTTACTAGCTGGTAAGCCACCTTAAAGACGGGACAGCTGTCCTTATCCCCCTGCTTTTTTTGTAGCACCCAGCTCAGGCCTGGCTCATAGTAAATGACCACTTACTACATTACAGCCTTGTGACGTAGGCAATGACTAACATGATTCAAGAGCTAAAGGAAGATTCAGGATGGTGAGGCGACATGTTTCAGACCATAGAGTTGGTGATGACGAGTTTAATCAGCTTCTGATTCAGTGTCCTTCATCACTCTACTCCCTCCTGCTGTGACATCTTACACTGTCCATGCCTTGTTGGAACTGTAGACTCCTGCCCACACATCCCCAGCCGTGGTGACAGAGAAAAATCCCTTGCTGTGTGACAAAGAAAGTAAATGTGTCAGGAATAGGTGACGCTGTGCCTCCTCGGCTTCAGCCCCTCTAGGAAAAGACAGTCACTCACACCACACCCTGTCAGGCTCGTGATGTTCTGGGCCATGGTCACTACCTCATTTAACCCTTGCAACCACCCCATGGCATCATCACTGCTGTCATTGCCCATCTCACAGGCAAAGGAACTGGATTCCAGCAGTTTGCACAAAGGTGCTAAATCAAACCCAGGCAGCCCGGCTCCAAAGTCTTGGTCTTAACATGCCCATTCCACTTTCTGCTTTCCCCGCCCATCCCTTTGCCCAGGTGAATGAGACTTGGCTGGGGCAGTCGGAATCCTCTCTCTAGCTTTGCTTTACTGGGACAGAATTCAGGGGTGACTCCTTCCTTTCCCAGGAATACCCGGGTCACCTTGAAGAGGACACTGAAGTCAACATGGGGAGATGGGGAAGCCCATGGGAGCACTCAGGGCTAGACTCAGGCCATAGACAGAAAAGGAAAAGGACTCCCCAAAACCCTCTAAGAAGGAGGGGCAAAGGGCTGAAGAAAGTTCCTTCTATGAAGCTTCCTGTTGCACTTTTTCCCTCTGCTTCTCTGATATGCCTGGAGAATAAACATGGCACCAGACTAGGAAGCTTAGGCAGGAAGATCATAAGTTCAAGGCCTGCCTGGAGAGAGAGAGAGAGAGAGAGAGAGAGAGAGAGAGAGAGAGAGAGAGAGAGAGAACAATAGTCAATACCTGAACACAGACTGCAACTCCAGAGCTTGCTGTGACAGGAAGGGGTTGAACCTGAGCTACACGGGCAAAGTTGAACAAACAGTGTGGACCTCAAATGGCAGAAAGGGTCCTGATGGATGGACTGACACTGTAGTGACCCTGAGCTGGCTTTCCCAAAAGCAATTCAGGGCCTCCACTTTTAGTCGGGTTTAAAGGGTGGGAAATGGTAAGGGACACAGAGGCAATGGACTCAGAGAGATTTGAGGAGACTGCTTCAGTGAAAGACAATCCTGAGAACTAAGGCACGATGGGTTAGATCTCCTTGTACCTAGGAAAATCCCCCAGGACCAATTCATGCCTACACACACACACACACACACACACACACACACTGGGGAGAGGCTGGGGACAGCCACATGCAGAGGTGCGTGAGGAACCAGCTGACACATTCCTACATTACAGAGCTGTTGGCCTCTCCAGACAATATCCTCACATGAAGAAATGTCCTTGCCACCAAAAATACCAAGAGGTCCCCAGTCACCTCTCCCTTTCCTCTGAAGGTGGGCTAGGTGAAAAGAAGCAGAGGGGTGGGGTTATTTTCTGGAGACATTACCCTGTTGTTGTTACACACGCATGTTCAGGTGCCCAGGGTTCCCCTTCTCTACAAGTTCCTGAGGAGGTTTGCAGGCCACATAGACTCACCAGAAAGGTAAAAGGGAAGAAAAAGGTCAATAAGATTGATTGGAAACTATATTGGATCCTGGCTATAGTGCTAACAGTCCTTTCAACATGGGGTCCACACGGCACTGCTCCCTGGGGATGGAGGCAGGGCCAGAGGATGGGAGGCTTAAGCTGAGATGCAAAGACCCCATGTCAAATGAGAAGGCTTGTAGGGGAAGTCTGGCCTGTCCATTTTTGTATTCTCAAGGCAAAAACAGCTAGGAAGAAGGAAGGAAGTCTTGCCCGGACACTGGGCCAGGTGCCTCCTAAGTGTAGAAGAAGCTCCTGCCCTGATGTCCTGGGGTGACTACCTTGTCCCCAGTCTTCGGTGTACACTAGAGGTGTCCCTGCACTTGGGCAATCCTGATCACCCCTCTGTGGCTGCCTCTGAGTCCTGGGGATGGGGCAGGGCACAGTCCCAGAAGCACAGCATCTCCTGAGAGACAGAGTAGGGAAGTACCTTACAGGATGCCAGGCCATAAGAGAAAAGTATACTAGTAGGAAGACAGAGATGGGGACCCGGATGAGAGGCCTGAGGAGTGAGAGGGTGGGTCTCAGGGATGTGTGGGTGGAGAGCATCCTAGGCCTTTGGATGAAATGTGCTTGGCCTAACCAAGGTACCATGCCTGGTATAGCACAGTACACAAGATGATACCGTCTGAGATTGTGGGAGCATGGGGATGTCTCATAAGCAGAACCATCCCAGGCCTCTGGCTGATCCAAGGACTTGGGTTATAAGTGACACGAATCTTTGAGCAGTAGGGTGGCATTTTTAGACTGGTGGACAGAAAATGGACCATGGGGTCAGACTCAGAGACTAGGGGCCTATAGGAACAGAGGCCTTGCAGCCTCAGCCATGGCTGGTCCAAAAGAACCTTGCTCATTGCTCAGACCACCTTCCAGAAAGTACTAGAATGAAGAAAGAAGCAGCAAGATCAGAGGGTCCACAGACCAGGGGTCCTGCACCGAGCACAGAGGCCAGGCCTTGGATGACAGGCAGACCGGAAGCTGAGGATTCCAGGTGATCATTTGACATCCACTGTACTTCTGGTTCAGTAGACAACACAAAGCTCTGAATCCAAGTGGGTATCACAAGACTCTGGTGGCTGGACCCAGCCCTGAGAAGACATAGCAGGTTCTGATGTGCCCTGCATCCCACTGCCCCTCCCCCAGCAAGGCAGCTCCTGATGTAGGGAGGCAGCCCATCCTCCTGCCCTTCGTGGTCACATAAATCACCCTCCCAATAATATTTGTATTGATCATCTAGATTGGAAGCCTCAGTGCGCTCCATTGTCTCACTTCCTCTCCCAGGGCTCACAGATGGGGTCTCCCAGCCTCATCTGCGTTTCTAATGGGACATTCAAATGGAACAGCGGCAGCCCACAGGCCCCATGCTGCCCTGGGTGTTGGGGGGCAGGGGGAGTTGGAAGATGATGTAAACATGTTTCTTGAGAGAGAGGATGAAGGCCAAGAAGAGCAGCAAGCCAGGCCAGTTCTAGAATGAAAGCAGGCTTCCATCAACACCACCTGGGTGCTGGTCAGAGTGGCAGCAACTCAGACCACACCCCAACCCACGGATCAGCCAGGACATCTTAACTAGACCTCTCCCTCTGAGAGCCATGAGCATGTTAATGGCACTGTACAGATGAGAACCAGGGGCAGAGAAGGCAAAGTGCTAGGTGTAGGTCACAGAGTGGCCCAGTTGAGGCAGAGAATGTCAAAAGGCCAGCAGCCTCTGCAGAGTGTATGGGCCACTTTGGGCTCCTCTCCCTCCCCAGCCTCTGCCTCCCTTCCCAGGGTGTGGACAGATGGCTCAACCAGAATCTGACCCCCTCCCACTTGTACTCTCCAGCCTGGAGGGGCCAGAGTGAGCTCCCGGGACACCCCAGGAGGGCACCTCCTCCCGCCTGGCCAGCCAGCTGCCCCTTCCCTGGCAGCACTGGGCAAAGGATCCCAGGGAAAACTACCACCTGGGTCTGCCCACCACCTGGGTCTGCCATGCATGGCCCAGCATCTGGGGGTGCCTCCCATAAGAGCGACAGGGTCCGAACCCTGCAAGGAGGAAGGCTGTGGTCAGATCAAGGAAGGACAGCCATGAGGAGGGAGGGACAGAGATGGGCCAAAACAAAGAGGGGAAAGGGCAAGAAACAGGAAGGGGAGAAAAGGAGAGGAGGCATAAAGAATAACTGTGCAGGAAGCAGAGGAGGCAGCTGGCCTGGAGGTGCTGGGGCCCAGGACCTAGCCCATGCTGCCTGGCCCGGCCCAGCCCCCAGTGTGCTGCAGCTGCCTCACTCAGGGTCCTACCATGAGGTCAGTCCTGCCCTGGGGCTGTGGGAAAATAAATGGTGTCCAAGATAAAAGGTCCAAGAAATTATTCGTCTTGTTGTCATGTCCTGATGGCAACGGGCAGGGCCGATAGGGCACCATCCCAGAAAGGCAAAGCTGGCAGGCTCTGCACACATGCAGGGCCCTGCCCCCAGCCACTACCTCTAGAACCTGGGCCCCTGGAGGCAGAAGGCTGGGGATGGGTGCATCCCAGAGATGGGCAAGGACCAGGAGGTCTCCTGGGCCCTTCCTGTCTGGCAACTTTAAAGAGGCTGTTCGGGGGTTTTTTGTTTTTGTTTTTCTTTTGTTTTGTTGCCCCTCACCCCCATCCCCACCCCCAAGACAGGGTTTCTCTGTGTAGCTCTCTGGCTGTTCTGGAACTCGCTCTGTAGACCAGGGTGGCCTGGAACTTGGAGATCCACCTGCCTCTGCCTCCCAAGTGTTGGCACATTAAAGGCATGCACCATTGCCTCCTGGGCCGGTCTAGTGATTTTAAATAAAATGTCTGCATGTTTAGTGTTTGCCCAGAATCTATCTTGGCAGAATCCTCTCCAAAGTCCTGAGGTGATAGAGTTTTGTCTGCTCTGTTCACTGCCCAGGGCTTTCATGGGCTGGAGGCTTAGGAGGAGAAAAAAATCAGTGTCGCTCTTCTGACTTCTACAAAGAGGAAGGCTGTAAATGTCCTTCAGCACCACCACCCCCAGGAGAACTGAAATGTTCCAGGACCAAGAGAAGGCCACAGGGTCCATGGCCCAAGTTGTTGTGAATACTCATGTCTTGTAGGAGTACAAGATCAAGCTTAAACACACATGTACGTTTGCATACACACAGACGTACACTTCCATAAGCATTCATGAAGATAACTCCCATGGCCACTAAAGCATCCAGAGAGCCATGACCACAGACTTCCATCCTTCCAAGTAGCTGAACCTGGGTTGGAGGGAGCTGTAGTGCAGAAAACAGCCACAGACAATTGTGCACCCACACACACACACACACAACCACCACGTAAGGAGACACATTTTACGTGAAATCAATGAGCTTCTGAAGGACTCACTAGTGCCTGAGAAACTGAGGCACAGAAGGGCTAGCACTAGGTTCAAGACCAAGCACCCAGCATGATACAGAGCTGGGATTTGAATGGGGTCTCTCCAAGGCTGAGGCGAGTGTGTGCAAGGGGTATGGGTAGGGTCTGGCACATACCATACTTGTCCCCGTCCTCGCCACGGGCACTGATCCTACGGCCCAAGACTTGAATGTGCTTTCCACTGGTCCTGCTGTAGAGCTGGTACAAGCGCAGCTGCTTCCGACTCACATCATCGCGAGCCCGCGTCTGGTTCTCCACATGGATACGGAAGTCCACGTTCTCCTCGGCTGCCAACACCTATGCAAGGGAAGGAAAAAATGGTTAGCCAGCCATGTCTCTTCTCTACACCACCTCTCTGGCCAGGCCCCATTTCACAGACAAGACAACTGAGGCAGCTGGGAAACAATAAAGCTGAGGATCAGGCCTGGGTATATAGATCTTCCCACAGGCTGGCACATGGTGCCTTCTGTGTCCTTGGCATGCAGGTTACTCTGTCTCAGATCCCCTTTTTTAGTACAGAGGCCCCTGTCCCAATGGCATCTGGGACTGTGAGGAGTGCCTGAGCAGCTAGGAAGAGAACTAACGTCCACAGGGCTTTGGGGAGAAGTCGGAGAGACACATGGCAGGGAAGAGATAGGATGAGCAATCTCAAGTACTGGACACTGGGCCAGAGGCCAGCATGCCTCCTCCCCTGGATCTCCACAGGGACCCCTCCCACTCACTCCGTGGTACAGGCCCCTACTTGTAGGATCTTCTGATTTATATCCCCCATGGTAATTCTGTGGCCCTCTTGCCATTTAGTTGTCATGTGCCACAGCCTCCAGGAAGCCTTCTTAGGTTGCACCCACACTCACTGCTCCCATCCCTCTTTAAGAACACAGCCCTCCCTCACCTGAACAGTATACACCATCTCCTCCTCAGCCTAGACCAGATTTGCCCTAATAACCCATCCTCCACCTACCAAAGCCCTCCCATAGAATCCTCCCTGCCCACACTCCTCAGGGCTTCCTCACACTCAGAGGCCCTTACTGGGGCTTCAGGACCCAGCTGGCAGCCCTTGATGCTTCGCCTCCTCTTCTCCTCCAGTTACTGCCATGCCAACCATAGCACCTTAGCTTTAAAGTCTTTGGGACCTTTCTCATACTTAGAACACACTGGCCTCAGGCCCTTTGCACATACTCTCATTTCCGCTCTCAGGCTTTCTCAGTTCTCTGCACTCATTTCTCTCAGGTCTCTGCCCAGATGTCACCTCAAACAGGCCTCTGTGGATTGCCCTAACCCTGCCATTCTCCATGCCTCCACTCTGCTATGAGATTCTTTCTAGCACACGTGACTCAACATACCATTGACTTACTCACCTTTTGTCATCTTCTCTGACTACCCTGGTGGCACTATAAAAGCCAAAATTCTCTCTCTCTTCTGTGCTACTGGCCCTGCAGCCCCAGGTCAGATACCCAAGCACTTGTTTAACAAATAAGTAAGTGAATGAATGGATGAACAGGTAAAGTCCTGTTATGCCATTAAGAATTAAGTTATATTCACCTGTACCTGCTAGTTAGATGCATGGCCCATCCAATCTTATAAATGAGAACAAGTCCTGAAGCATGGGTTAGAACTATGACAATTTGTCCTGCCTGCAAGATGTGCTTCAGGTTAGAACTATGGGTTGGTTCTGTGGACCACCCCACTCTAGACTGGCACACGGCTAGCACACAAAAACCCATTTCCAGAAAAGCATTGCTCACCCAATCATTGCTAGAGTCCTCTGGACCCTGGCAACCCAAGCATAAAGTCAGCCTTGCCTATGAGACTCTCTCAACTCCGTTTCTTCACGATGAAATGATGAAGACAGTACCCACCTTGGGGGGTTGCTATGAAGACCGAATGCAAAAGGCAACACGGCAGTTACTTCCACATCTGAGCAAACACCAGAACTTTTGACTAGACTCCAAGTCTAAGCAGAAATGGAGGTTCACAAATGTCCATTCTGTAACCACTGTGTACCTCCCTCCATTTCCACCAACCATGACAGCCAATCCACAGTACCAGGCACTGCCTCTCCTCCCACCCTGACGCCCAGGGAGGCCCACACCTGGAGGGCATTTTTTGGGAAGACCCCACACTCGGGGCCATTGACCTTTCTGGAATGATTCCTGGAGTTGGCTTAGTCATGTCCCCTCCCCCGAAAGTAGGCACAATGTCCCTGCCCTCCAACGCCCCTCCTTTCACAGAAGACCCTATCGACTAGAGGTCAGCTAGTCTCCTCACCCCCGGCTCCCAAGGGCTGCTTTCCTACCCCAGAAGCAGCCCTTCTATTAATGATTTTCTTCCTGGCCTGCTGGACAGAAGCAGCAGAGTGACCCAGGGTCAGTAGGGTCTATTGGGCGGCCCTGCACGAGGATGTGGGGGCACAATCCATCTTGCCTAGCTTCCACTACTTAAGCATACCCTGACCAGTCAATCCCTAGGGAAGTATCGGCCAGCCTCTGTCGGAAATTGGGCCCCCTCTCCTGGAAAGGTTAGATACCCTAGAGTTCTATCAAAACCTCTGGTGGGCTCAGGGCACCAGCCCCTTCCACCTGCCATTAGAAGCTCACTTTAGAGATCCCTCAACACTACCTCACAGGGCAGGTTCTGGACACGCTATTGTCCCAGAGTTTGGATAGCAAGACTCATCCCCAGGTACCAGCTTTTCCCCAGGAAGCAATCAGCAGTGCTTGCCAAATGACTTGCCAAGAATAAAGAACACCTGGAGGCCAGCAGGAAGCCCTGCCCTTCCCATCCAGATGAGTAAAGTGTCCAGCAGAGGAAGGTTAAGGGATGCCACGCTATGGGGGCTCACATTGCTTTGCTCCAGGCATCGTGCTAAGAAGCCCCTGGATTACCAGAGAGCTAGGGAGAACCCATCTGCCAAGTTGGACCTTGAGGCCACCTCTCAAGAACCATAGGGTTTCGTATGGGTACACAAAATTCTGGGCTCTGCTGCCAGAGCCATACAATGCAATCTTGCCTTGGGAGGCTCACTGCCTTGCTCTGTAGCTGAGTGAGCTGCAGCTCTCTTGGCTATGGTGCCTAAGGGTCTGCCTGGCTGACACTCCTCCAGGGACACAATGACCAGAGGAGTTGAAAAACTTCTGGATGAGCAAAAAGCCACGACACACACAGAAAGCAGGAATACCTAATACATGTGGGCCCATCTCCCTCAGTGCCACACTCACAGGTGGCCCCTAGTCAAAGCGGGCCCTCCATAGGTGGCCTCCCATGGGTGACTGATATTGTCATTGCAGCCTAACACTCCAAGTACGCCCAATCTGGCCCTTCCACTTTCCTAAACATTTGCTCCCCAGTCCAGACTCTACACATGAGCAACAAGGGCCCTACAGGCTCAGACCTCATTCCGACTGATCCTGGGCAGTCCCAAAGCCTCTGCCTAGGAATGCCAACAGGGTGCTCAGTAGACAGAGCCCACACACCTCAGCTTGCATGCTGTCTTCATCTAGAGTGCTCTCAGTTCAGGGAAGGGTGCTCCCTCCTTCAGAAACCTTCCAGGCCCCAACTTCCCAAGCACAATAGCCAGCCCCTGTCTGTGCTGCAAGCCTACTGCCCTCATCCTGGTGATATCTGCCCTCATCCTGGTGATAATCTGATCAATACGAAATAAAGTTCTGCCAGCTTCCAGAGGCCAACCAAGGTGTCCTGTCCCACAGGGACACCTGCCACACCATGCACCTGTGCTTCCTTGAAGGCCCCTGACACTGAGAAGCATGTTTGGGAGCATCCTCATTCGTCTCAGACCATATCACTACCATCTCCCAAAGACCTCCATCAAGATCCAGGTCACCCACAGGAAAATCTGACACCAGGATAATAAGTAGTACCATTCCACCTGGAGGTTACCTGCTCCAACCATAATAGCTGACTCACTTGAACTTTTTACCCTTGTCTGAAAAATGGGAATTATGTATAACATTTACCTTGGAAGAAAATTACATTGGTAACTATAACAGCAGCCATTACAGTATTTTTTAAGTCTTGCTTTCTAAACAGCCATGGGATTTTTGATCTTTGTGTGTGCGCTTGTATATGTGTGCATATTTGGAGGGGGTGGCATATGCTGAAGTGCATGTGTGAAAGTCAGAGGACATGTCAGTCCTTGTCTCTTACCTTGTTTGAGACAGGATCTCTACTGGCTACACTAGGCCATCTGGCCCATGAACTTCGGAGGTCCTCCTGATGTCACCTTCTATCTTGCCTTAGGAGAGCTGAGATTATAGGCATGAACTGCCATGCCCAACTTTTTGTGCATTCTGGAGATTCGAACTCAGGTCCTCACATTCACACAGAAAGCACTTTACTCACTGAGCCACTCTCCAGCTCAGCCGCCATGTTTTTTAAAGACCCGCTGTGGGTGGCTTTATCCTACACAATGACCAGAGTGATGTCATAAGCCAGAATGGTTATCATCTCCATGTTAAAGTTAGGGATAGTGAGGAGCAGGGGAGGTCACATCATTGGTCCTAAGTCACAGAATTCGTGAGGAGAGGACTCAAGATTCAGTTTCCCCTGCATCTAGAGTTCAAAGCAGCCACTTCATCACACCTACTATCATTTCCCCTTGTTCTCACCACCTCCTTCCCATCAATGTCCCTTCACCCTTGGTTTCAACTACACCTGGTCAACTAAGAACCAAAAATATTAAATGGAAAATTCCAGACACGAACAATTATTCTAAGTTCAGTGTTGTTATGAGTAGTATGATAAAATTCCACACCATTCTCTGTCCATCGTATCCATGCTGCATCTGCTATGTAGATGTGAGGAATTTGTAGCCATCTAGGCTCTCAGGTTTACTGACTCAGCATCTCAGTGCTTGTTCATGGGATAGTCATCTCTAGAAGATCTGAACATGTACAGCTGCACTCTGGGACAAGAGCCGGATCAGAACCTATGGCATAGCTTGAGAGGTGGGGGACAGGGATACCATCCAGGGAGGAGCTAGAAACTTGAATTCCCCTGTGCAAGAGGGAAATGCAGTCCCACTGATCTGTCCCAGCCACTCAGATTCTTTTTGTTTGTTTGTTTTGTTATTTTTTTTTCAAGATGGGTTTCTCTATGTAGCCCTGACTGTCCTGGAACTCACTCTGTAGAGCAGGCTGGCCTCAAATTCACAAAGATCCACCTGCCTCTGCCTCCCGAGGGCTGGGATTAAAGGCATGTGCCACCATCCTCAGATTCTTGAGACCGAATGCCATCTGTGTTCATCTCCAGGCATCCTGCCCAGGAGGGAAGGGTCTCCCTGGCCCCAAGGAGGACACCCTCAGGCAGCAGCAGAGGCCAGGGCTTTTAGAGCTCTTTCAAATTCTAGGTTCAAAGCCAAGACTTCAGGCCTTCTAAAGTAAAGTCAGCTGCCTTGTCCACTTCAAAAAGTTTCCCCAAGGGCAGCCTGGACTGCAGGCTCTGAATTCCCAGGCATATACTAAGCACTGCCAGGGACCATCATCTCACTCCTCAGGAACTTGAGCAGGGGTATCCTACCCCTGTATTCCCAGTGATACGGGGAGGTAAGGAGAAAACAAGGGACTTGCCAAGGTGCACAGGACACAGCACAGCCGAGATCTGACTACATTTAGTGCTGAACCATTAGCTTTCTCCAACTGGCACTGTTCCATCAAAAGGGGACTAAACTGTCCCCTCTCAGCCCCTTTGATGTTCCATCCTCCCAACAGCCCAAGCTTATGCTCTCTCCCATCATGCTTTCCACACCCACTGCAGCCTGGACAGAAAGTGGCTGCAAAGGTCCTTTCCCCACCCCCAGCCTGTCCATTAAGCTCCCAGGGCTATCAATGTATTGATTGGCAGGGCCAAGCCATCAGCATGGGTGGGGCATAGCAGAATGGGGGCTGGGCCCAAAGTCCAGCCTCCTTCTCCCCATACATCAGCCTTCTCCATACAGATCGTCAATATGGGCAGGTAGTCAATCCTGGAGCTAGCCTGGATAGGAAGAGGACTTGTGTGGACTGAGCTCTTTTCCCTCCTCCCTCTCCCTGCCAGCATCTCAATATCACTCCATCTCTCTGAAGTCATGGGCAGGGGTAGTCATCCTGCCAAGCTCTTTTTCTGATGCTCAGTGCCCATGAGGGTGTCTTCTAGCAACCCATTCCTGAGCGGGCGCTCCAGCAACCACAAAGGGTTTACATCACACTGAACACCCAATGCTGACCCTACTTCCAGGTAGCCTGCCCCAAGTGCCTCAGTGATCTTACACACACATGCATAAGCCCACACACATGCTCCTGTATGTTTACAGTACACTCTTCATCTGGTCAACTGCTCTGGCTCAGGTCTGGTTTTAGGGTACAAGCCCTATTCTCCAACAGCATCTCTCAGTTTCTGTTACATGTGGCCTGGGACACGTATGAATCCGCTAGGGGCCCAGCATCCAGCAAAGGAGCACAGGGACTCAGTCCAGGTCCAGGCCCCTAAGCCCCTCTGCTCACTGCACTGAGAGGGTCCAGTCAGCACCTAGAGCCTGAAACAGGGGTCTGTCATCCCCTGGGTTTCTAGGAATCCCTCCCCTGGGTTTCTAGGACTAAATATAGCCGGTTGAGTGCCCAAGACAGGGTGTGACCAGTGCACTGAGTTCAGACCCCAGGCTCTTTCCTGTCGCTGAAAAGAATGCAGTTGGTCAAAGAAAGTGGCGAAGTACCATGGGATTCCAAGGCAGAAGGCGGAGGAGAGGTGAAGCAACTCAAAGTGCCCGTGGGCCCCTCATATAGTACACTAAGGAAAAGTCGAAGCCTTGAAGACCAAATCCCTTGGGGGCCAGGAATACAGAAGGTGTCCCAAAAGAGCTCATCAGTTGTTTGTTAGTAAAGAATATTATCATATAGGAGTGTCTACTGCATACCTGGCTCAAGATATGGCCGTCATTATTCCTGTCAATGATCCTGGGGAATGTCTGAGAATCCTCTTGTGGTCGTTTTGACTTTGTGAAACAGGTTCTCACTCTATGCCCCAGGCTGACTCAACATCCTGCCTCAGTCTCCCCAGTGTTGACTTACAGGTGAATGCTACTGTGCAAAGCCTTGGGAATAATATAATTAATCCCTGTTTATAAGTGACAAGGAAGCAGTGACTCCAAGAGGTTCAAGGTCTTGCTCAAAACCCTGCAACCTGAATGGTAGAACAACATGCAGACCTAAGTTCAAACCCCTGCTACCAACAGACTGACCTGCTGTCACTCATCCAAGGAACGTTTCTTTCCTCGCTTTCTCTAGCATGTGGCAGCACACGGTGTTCCTAGGACACAGCTTATAATTAGCCAGGCAATTACAACCGCTCAGTTATTGCTTGAGTGTTGACCACTCTCTGTATAATAGCTCATTTAGTTCTCACTAACTCTAAGGAGGTATTTCATATTAACCTACTTTACAGAGATAGGGGAAACAGGAGCAGGTGGTTGAAGACCACAGTTCATGGGCTGAAGACTCTCTGATGCCAGTGCCTGGGCACAGGGCCCTAGAAGATCTCAGTGCCCAGCTCCTACACAGCTGGATAAACCAAGTAGAGCAAAGGTCCAGGGTGGACCAAGCCAAGACAGAGACTGATCATTCAACTTTGGAGTCTTTGTTCTGTGGCCCTCAGCTGACCAATGCACAGTACCACTGGACCCACTGTCAACATGGCAACATTTTATATGTCGCTTAGATGTCAGAGCATAAGAACTAGCAGCCAGCCAGCCCACAGCCTAAGGATCCCCTTACCCACCAATGCTCCAGAATATATTCCCACACTCATGTCCATGGTGTGGCAGCAGATCTAAACACATCCTAAGGCAAGGTGCCTCTCCTCTTGCCTTGGCCTTTGGGGAGAAATGTCAGTATGCCCTTTCCTCTGGTGATCCTGCCACAAGTCCTTGTTAGCAAGAAGTAATGCCAACCCAAGTCAAGAGCACAGGAAACACACAGGTTCATCAGAGCAGCCCTTGTTCACCACACACACACACACACACACACACACACACACACCAGGAGGGAGCAGTGCTTTCTATACATGAATACATGACAGGCAACAAGGGCCAGAATCCATCTAGGACCAGGGACACAGCAGCCAGGCCTAGAACTGTTATCTATTCCCCTTAGAAGATAAACACTATGTTATTGGGGCTTTTGCTTCCCTTTTATGTGTGACCAAAGTCAGGTTACTACTGTGTACTGAGGGTCTTGTTCTTCATCTACAGCATTCCCCAGGAAATCCCAAGCTGATGGTGAGCTGGATAGTGTAAGACAATACCAGACACCACTGAACACAGTGGGTTGGAGCTGTTGTCACGTGTGGGCCAGTGCTCTCGTAACTTTTCTGCTATAGGACCATGTCAGAACCACAGTGCTGTCCCCGTGCGGGGAGGAGGCTACACCAGTGATTCTGACAGGCTGCCCCAGGCCACCGACCCTGGCTGTGCCAACCACAAGAAATTTTTAAAACCCACCTCCTTATCTCAAAGCAAGTGGGTGACCTTCCCTGGCTGCAGGAATGCTGGCACAGTGCCCCACCCCTCCCTTCTTTCTGCCCTGGGAAGGAGGCACCCACATCTAGCTCTAAGGCTCTCAAAGATCAGCACTTTCCCAGGAGAGTGGAGCCTCCTGACAGAGACAGAGAGGCAGCTGTCCTCTGCTAGAGTCACCTATCCTCACAAGACTCTAAATAGGACTTCCCACTAAGGACTCCCAGCATGCCTGCCTCTTGGGACTCTTTCTCCTCCTAGTAAACTGCAGTATTCCTTCTAGAAGAGATAGAAATAATACAAGATCTTAAATCCAGATTCTTGGCTTGTAGCCACAGTCCTGAACAAATCCCTTCGTAGCTGGTTCTCTAGCCGGCTTTCTCCCCCTGTAAGGCAGGAATGTGACTCCATCCTACCTGTCTTCCTGGTAGGAAGCTGGGAGGATGAAAACAGCTTCCTCACATGAGATGCCTTTTACGCCTAGGCAAGTCACTTCCCAGAAAGTGGAAGAGATGTCACCATGCTGGAGCATCTTGCAGTGTCCCCCTCTAGAATGGAAGAATCTTGAGACCAGGGACTGTCTAGGTCTCCATCCCAGGGCCCACAAGAAGCAGGCTGAATGTTGAATAGAAACTCAACTGAATGGACCAATGAATGACGCTGCTTTAAGGAATTAAAAAGAGCCATTCAACAGGACAGCTACCTTTCCATCTTCCTCTTGACCCAAATGACACTGCCCCTAGCCTCTCGAACCTGGCCAGCCTAAAGAAAGCTCTAAGCCTCAATGAGGAGGCTAGGTGTGGGTGGTCAGGCCAACCAGGGGTATGACTGGAACTCCAAACTCCAACACCTCCTGGTGTGGCAGGAAGCACACTGTGGGAAGAACAAGGGGCTAGCAGGAGGAACAAGAGGCTAGAGGAACCTCCCACACTGGCCTGCCTTATGCTAGCTTGTATAAGGAAGGCAAGGGCCTAGTGGAGCCTGGCGGCAGGAAGAATGTTAGGCAGGTGCCGGCAGAGCTTCGTGAAAAGCTGGGCCGGTGTCATTGTCAGAGCTCAGTCAAGTGCAGAAAAGCAATTTACTGGTCACGCTGCCTGCTCCCCGCGGAAATTTTTAAAATTCTTCTGATTTTAGCTATCTGCGGTGTCCTGAGTCGTGTGGAGAAAGGATGAAGGGGTTTTATTAAATTCCCAGCTTCCCACTTCCCAGGGTGGCCAGTGGGTGAAGGCGGGGCTCACCACACTGGTGATGGGCGGAGGACAGTATCTGGTATTGAGTATGTTCATGGAAACCTGACTTGGGGGGGGGGGAATCCATTTGAGGCCTGGTGACTGAGCGCTGGGAGGAGAGGAGGCCCCCAGAAATTCCATTGCTAAAACTGTACCAACTCTCTAAAATAGTAAGGATGGAAGTGCACTGGTTTTCCAATTGACCACTGTGCCCTCCTGAGTGGGTAAATAATCAGCAATGTTTCCTCTGCCCCAATCACACAGCACTTCAACTTAAGAGCCATCTTTCACAAATGATAAAACTAAAACCCCTACAGAACCACAGACAGGGCTCAATGAAGCTGGAGTTCGGCAGAGATCACCTATTGCCAAGCCCTTGGATGCTTTCCTCACTTAGGAAGGCCTTCTGGTCTGCTCCCACCAAAGGCATTCTACTGCTGATGCCCCTCTGCACCCAGGCCGATGCCTGCTTTCATAGCATCAGTCAAAATTGTATATGCAAAGTTCCGACTTCAGACTCGTGGAGATCCACACATCTGAAGCCATCTTCATTTCTACCACTAAGGACCACTCCATCCCTGTCTCTGAACTCTAAAGTTACCATGAGCCTGCTAATCATTCCTCCTGGTATTTATTTACCTTTCAGACACACCAAATTTGCACACTATTTTCTGAGTGACCTTTAAGGACGCACCCAGCGGAACCAAGGATACAGACCAGGGTTTAAAAACACCATCCCTATGCAATTCAGAAGTGGAGAGGCTGCAGGGGACAAAGGGGCAAAGGAAGGGGGATGGAAAAGAGAGGGGGGATTCCCTCACCTGCATGGATCTTGCCTCTTGGCCTAACCCAAGCAGACCACCCAGCTCCTACTTAGAGATGCTGGCTCTAGTTCTGGCCCGGAGGTGGAGGTAGGAAGCAGAGTCCAGACTCCCTCCCTCACATTCCCATCAGAGAACACAAAGACCACCCAGCAGCCCCTCCTGGGCCCTACTTAAAGAAGAACGAAGAACAGCAAGCATGTGCAGGTTTGAGCAGCAAATCCAAAGGTTCCTTTCTGCCTCCACACCCATTTACTCAGCTCCTGCTCAGGCTCAGCCTAGCCAGACAAGCAGACCCCCTGGAGTGACCCTGGAACCTGCCCTCTGCTTGGGGACTCAGCTGCAGACAGACTAGCAGCCCATGCCTGGCACTGGCCTTTTTCTCTGACATCAACTGTTCCCCCCCCACCCTCTTCACCACACAGGGTCACATCTGCTTTGGCAAACAGCCAGCGTTAAGTTACTGACTCCAGTTGTATTGATTCAAGGAGTCACTGGGGATCCCAGCCTGGCCAACAGAAGGAAAGAGGCCATCAGTCTGTCCATCCATCTAGTCTCCCAGTCCGCAGTCTCAACTGGTTGCCCCGAGCTTCATGCCTGTCCCAAGGAACAATATTCTCCAAAGAGTTGAAAGAGAGGCAGGAGAGTCAATAGCAAACACTGATCAAGCAGCAGTTATACACACGCTTCCTGTACCAGAAAACTAAGAACCATCTCTGGCCCATGTATAGGGCTGTCTCCAGACATCTCCAGAACTCAGACGGTTCCCACCAAGCATCTTCCCATTAGCCCAGCAAGGGCACCTGCCTTTCACGGAGAGGGGGAGGGGACAGATAATCCTCTTTTGGCTTGTGTCCAGTTTATCCTGAGTCCCCCTCCCTTATAACTGTAAGTAGGTAGAGGGATTGGGCAGCTGGTGTTTCCTCTTCCCTTTGCCCCCCCACCCCACTACACACACCATGCTGAGGCAGCCCTGGTCTGGTTCTAATCGGGGCTGAAGTCGACTCCCTTACCCCCCCCCCCTTTCCTTCATTTCCACGGCTTTGGAAGCCAGAGCATTCCAACTGTCTGTGTGCCAAGACCTTCCCGAGTCTGAAAGCTGCTGAAGTAACAGATCAGATTTTAGCAAGTGCTTTCCAGGCTGAGCGCCAAGCCTTCTTCTGATTCACAGAGAGCGAACGGGGACCAGGCAGGGAACAAGCCCTGGGCTGCACCACCTTGGGCAAGGACATGTGGAGCGGAGCACAGCAGGATGGGGAGCAGTCTCTCTCTCTCTCTCTCTCTCTCTCTCTCTCTCTCTCTCTCTCTCTCTCTCTCTCTCTCTCTCTTTCTCTCTCTCCTCCCACCCACAGAGTAATTTACAACTAAAGCTCTCTCTGGACTCAAAATCCACTCAGCTGAAAACAACCTTTTTGTCTGCAAGCACATGCAGGCTGTAAAGGGACAGTTGGCAGAAAAACCCCTAGGTCCCTACCCATCGCCAGCTGCGGTCGGGGGTTGGAGTCCCGCGCATCCTTGGGCTCTGGGAAATCTACCACCCGCGGCCACGACAGCCTGCACTGGCTGGAGCCCCGTAGCAGCTCCTAGTCCTTGGCCCAACACTGCCAGCCAGCGCAGGACGCGCGCGAAGCCGCCCTTCCGCGCCCTGGGAACAGGTGCACTGGGCTTGTTGCCCAAGAGGGGTGGGGCACCGAGAGGGGGCGCGGTCCCGGGAAGGGGGGTCAGCCGGAACCTCTAGGAAGAGTACACACGGGGGAGGGGGGAGAAACCTCTCTGTCTGGAGACCACGTACCTGAACCTGGAAGCACAGCAGTAGAAAGTGTAAACACCTGCAGGAGAAAGAGGGAGAGGTGGTCAGTGGGACCCGGGGGAGGGGGTACGGATGGACACACAGACACGCAGGCAAAAAGTCATGCGAGCAGACGGCCAGACAGAGCGAGCCACACGCACAGGGACAGGCATCCAGGGTGGGCAGTTCCAGGCGGGCGCTTACAGGCAAGTGCAGGCGGAGGGCGCTGAATACATCGCGGGGCGGGGGGGAGGCGGCGGCTCCTAGCCCAGCCTGCACATGTCCGCTTCGCGGGGCCGGGACCGGGCGCCTCCGCCGCCGCCGCCGTCGCCGCCGCCGCTGCTGCTGCTCTCTCCTTGCCGGCTGCTGCTGCAGACTCTGCTGCTCCGGGGCGCTCCGCGGCGCGCCCTGCGGCATCAGCGCCCCGCGCGGCTCCTCCCGAGCGCTGCGCCCTCCGAGCCGGCGCGGGGGCTGCGGAGCGACCGCGGTGCGGGAGGCGCCCGGTCGGTGCAGGGAAGCTGGTCCGAGGCGGGCGAGAGGGCCGTCTGGGCGTTCGCTGGACGCGGGCTGCCGGCTCAGTCCAGGGGCAGCATGCGTGGCGGGAGCTGAGGCTGGGGCCCCGCGGCCGAGGCGCGAGGCTGGAGGAGCCGGCGGGGCCGGGGTCAGCGCTCCGAGGCTGGGACGCGCGGCTGCAGTGCGAACGCGTCACGGCCGCTCCGTCTGGGCGCCCGCCGGCTCATGTCTCCTCCTCCGTGTCTCTCAGGCCGTGCGCATCGCCGCCTCCCACCACTGGCGGCGGCCGGGGCGTTTTCTACGCGCGGGTGGCGAGGGGGCGGGGGGCCGGGGGCGGGCCCGGGCCCGCGCCGGCACAATGAGGATGCGGGGCCCGGGGGCTCCCCCCTCGGGGCGCGGCCGGACGGGCGCTCAGCGCCGCTGGGTGCGCCGCGCCCACATCAAAGCCGGCCCTGCCTGCTTGCCTGCCTGCCTGCCGCTGCCTCTCCACTGCCTCCTCCTTCTGGCGGCTCAGGGCTGGAGGGGAGGCACTCAGACTGTCTGCGATGGGACTGGCCGTTCAGCAGGGCAGAACCCACGAGGCTGGAGCTGGTGAGCTTTGGGAGACGTCGGAGGTCTGCAGCACGACGCTAATATTGGCCTAATGGAGCAGGCGAGGTTCCCAAAGAATGCAATTAGGTACAGAGCGTCCTGCCTCCCTCACATTTGCTGTTCACATTCACATTCAATAGTGTTCAGAAGCAGGGAGAGGACGAGGTGGCTCAACTAAAAGAAGTCATCCTGGGGCCTTGCCCTGAGGCGACGCAAGATACCCCCCCCCTACGGCCTCCCCATAGTGGGGTGACTACGCTAAGTGAGCCTTCTCTTCCCGCTCCTGCCATGGGAGATGGAAAAGGCTTAGGAGCGTCTTTCTCCCTTCCCCCCGCTCTGGGACTTTAAGGTCGGTTCTAGGGATTCCAGCTGCGTTTTCTAGTAGGTGGCTCGGTTTTTGGAAGCACGCGGCTACCACCTAGTGGTTCGAAAGTGCCGCTGTAACCGCAGCCTTGACGCGCTACAAGCCTGAGTAGCCAGGTCTCTCTCTGGTCAGCTCTCACTGCAGGCCCTCTTTGGTTCACACACTAAGCAGCTTGTTTTCCTGCCCTTGATCACCAACCCTGAACTTTTTCTGTCCTTCCATTAACCCCAAAATGTAGATATTGTCATAGGACTGCTCATTCTGTGTAGAGCTTGGGTCAGCCAAACACTGCTTTGGACTGATGCTAAGGCAAACAGGTCACAGTGGGCAAGAAACTAGAGAACAAGCACAAAATGCAAAACTCAGGAATTCAGATTATTTGGTTTAAGGCCTTGTGTCAGTAACTGTGGTTGCTAATTGCCTGTTCACTGGAGCACACAGTAAAGAGGGTGCTGCTCAGTAGTGTTATTCCTGAAGTTACAGAAACATAGTATTTGTTCCAAGTATCAGACCTCCCTGTCAGCTAATTTCAGTTCCTTTTCAAAGCAGAGGCTAATGGGACTATTAAAAACAAATCTTGAGCCCCACAGTGGTAGCATTAGCCTTTAATCCCAGCACTCCCAGGAGGCAGAGGCAGGCAGAGCTCTAAAAGTTTAAGTTCCAGGACTGCTAAGGGTATACAGAGAAACCCTAGGGAGAGCACAAGGATGACACACCACTCAACACAAATCCCGAAAACCTTTGCAAAATCATGTGCTTTGAAATAGTTCTTGCATGAGGTTAAGTTCATTTTATGTAGATTGTCTGGACTGCCAGAACTAGCCTTGCAAAGTTATTAGCAACTTCCTATATCTGCAGATATAGGGACTAATCCTTAAGACTGAAATGACAAACCAAATAGCCTTTGGCATTGCTTTATAACACACACCCTGGGAGGTGGTGTAGGGATTTTCCTTATCTGGCTAAGTATTCTTTCCTACCTGCATTCTATTACCATTTTTCCCTTGTGCAAATGGGCAACGATTGTCCCACCTACTACGCTTTGGATGACCTCACTCATCTCACAAAACAGTCCCAAACCTCCAAATCCAGTGACAATCTGAACATAAATTCAAGTCCTGCTGCTGGGGATGTAGCTCAGTCAATGGAGAGACACACAGCTCAATTCCCAACAACCCAACAATAATGTAATCCAGGAGTAGAAGCTGCAGGTCAGTTCAGGCTTATGCTCATGCTCTGCCATTGGGTAAATTAGTCTCAACAAGAGGAGTGTGTGTGCTGAATACAACTGCTGAGTATACAGTGAGATCTGGCACATTCTGAAGACAACCAAACATTTCAGCTGTATTAACTAGTCTTTTCACATCTCTCAACTTTTTCAGAGACAGTATCATTCCTTACACTTGAAACCTAGCTATCAAAATCATTCCTTATTGATTACTCTCACCTTGAAGCCCAGTTTCAACCTTGTTACCAATGTACATATACATCAAATTAAAACGTTCAAACTTACTCCTTTGCTGTTTGAGCTCCTCCTACCTTGTCAATCCTGATTGAGACAAGGTACCTAGCTTAAAATAGGGAGGTGTGTGGCAATGGCATGACTCCATGGAATTCCCTGAAACACACGCTAAGGCAACAACCTCCCACTTGTAGGCTTTAACACTCATGAACACTCATGCTCTCACACACTCCAAAGTAATAAGCCCACTTTTCCCAGGGAAGCTGAGAAACAATCTGGAGGTTTTTTGTTTCTTAAAGCAGTATCCTGAATGGGGGGGGGGGGGGGGGGAGATGAATTATAAACTGAATAGTAGTCCAAAGAAAGACCTTGGTAACATGTAGGCTGACAGAAGGTAGGATACAGCCAGCCATACAAAACACTCCATGTGTACAGTGTGAAGTTTTTGGATGACCACAGACAGCACTGAAGCACGGACCCAGCACTTTGCAGACAGAAGGCCTTTGTAAGGACACCAAGTAGACAACAATCTTTTAAGGGTTTATACTGAGTTTAATGCACCAGTTGACAACCCCAATGTACAAACATCACCTCCAACATCCTGTTACCTGCTGCTACATTTGGACACACCTCCCTGTGAATGAAACTCTTAAGTGAAGAGTAAATTGGGGGAATGGGGCTGAAGCAATGGCAATACTAAGTGGGATACTCAGTACAAGTAACAGCAGCCAGCACCAGGAGGCCATTAAGATCTCCAGTATATGGTGGTCCTGTACCTGCACTCAATTTATTTAGTAAATTTGCACAAGTTTGTGGTAGAGAATATCACCTGCATACATATGAAATGTTAAGCCCTGCTTCACTTACATCCAAGTATTCAGAACTGGGGTCACAATGTGGTATATGCTTAATTACATCCTCCCAAGCACCTATACCTGCAGCAGGTATAGGACTTGGGCATCTAACCAAGTCGAATTCTGTAGGTCTCAAACAGGCAGTTTACACGGCACAAGTAGGAGACTCTTATAGTAAAATACTTTACATGTTTTTACATTTTATGTACTTTCATATTAGTGTAATTAAACCTAGTTTATAGAAGTCAGAAAACAGGAAGATCTTGCATGCAACTTTTTAAAAACTGTTTTGCCATA
The DNA here is from genome assembly GCF_943737965.1 of Phodopus roborovskii. Taxonomy (NCBI): domain Eukaryota; kingdom Metazoa; phylum Chordata; class Mammalia; order Rodentia; family Cricetidae; genus Phodopus; species Phodopus roborovskii. The sequence continues at coordinate 45,202,135 of NW_026126407.1, read as the reverse complement.
GGTGTCAGAGTCCCCAGAAACTGTAGTTAATAGTTGTGAACAGTTATGTGGGGACTGGGAATTGAACTATGGTCTTCTAGAAAAGCAGCCCATCTTCAAACAGTACAATCCAGAAACTCAAGGTGGAAAAAACTCTTCATCCAGTTTAATTTTAGACAAAAGTGGCTCCAAATTAAAAACAGATAAGACCTCTCTCCTCCCACTCATACTTCAAAGGCAAACATTAACTCCACTTCTCAAAATACTTTTGCCATTTGTATTCGTAAAATGTATGACACTGTTAATCATCCTATAATTTATATTCAGCCAAGTGGTTTTTATGCAATAGTTAAACACATCCAATCTTCATTGTGTATTTACCGAATAACTTTAAAATGTCTTTATATACCCGTTGTGTACCTGTATGTATAAAATTTCCCCATTAAAAGGTTGTAAGGAACAAAGCAAGCAGCCCTTAAGTTACAATCTCAACAACTTCACTCCCTAACAAAAAGAACACTTTTGATACAGAAAGGCTAAGAATGTATGCAAGGATACTTGACTTTCCCAGGAAAACTCCCCCTGATTACTTACTCCACTTGGGGACTATATAGAATTGATGTATTATACAATTGTAGAGAAGACCATAATAGAAAATACAAACCACAATATATTAAACGGGGTACATTGAAAAATGCTAAGACAGCACTGAATTTTGTTTTGAAGTAGTTATACTCTCCCATGCATTGTTGGCATTATGTGTTAATACACCACAGCAAACCAGGATGGATGAATCAGTGTTTATGTCCAACTTAGATCAGGTCCCTAAACATCCATGACTATAAGGTCTTACTTGGATCAGAATTTACAAACAATAACTGGTAGCTGGGGAGGCACTGACATTTTTAACTTCAGACAAAGAATGGAAGTTAAATAAGCAAATAGAAACCGTGCTACTTTATTAAAATACTGAGTTTATTTCACATGTATATTTTTGTCTCCCTACCATTTCCACATCTGACCACCACTATTACTATGTCCTATCATAACATTCCATACATACTTAAAACCAAGTAAAGGGTGGAGTTCCATCCTTGAAAACTAAACAGGCATTTTAGACAACATTCTTGGCAATGGAACCTGGACAACATTTATCAAACAAAGTAGGGAAAGTTCTCACTTTGCATTATAAAAAGGACAGCCAGATATATCAACTGTTACAGAAATTAAGTAAGACGGAATATTTCAAACTGTTTAAACCATTTTCTTAAAGAGACTTCCTCCACTGCCAGAGATCTTGAATAGCCTGTGAGGGAAAAATGGTAAAGAAATGTAACTATGCAAGTCAATACAATCTTCAGTTCATTATTTTTCCTTCTATCAAAGCAAAGTTCAATGTGATTCCTTAATTAGATGGCTTAAACATGAAAACAGAGCTATCTGGACAATGTTGCCTCAGCTTGTGGCTCAACAATCTGCATAAAGAATGTTTAAAATACAAATGGTTTAATGACCCAAATATAAAAGACTTATCTGTGCATACAAAAGATGTAGCACCCCTTTAACCGCTTGCCTTTCCTGCTTATAACTGTGACAAAAAAATTAACTCATGCCACTGGGAAGACACATCACTGGCAGTGCTTCGCTTTTGCGTAGTCCAAGTGAATTCTAGCACCATAAAAATAAACATTTTCTGGTATTTACATAAAACCTCACACATAAGGCATATTTAACCCATATATATATCTGGAGAAGATACTATCCCTCCCAAGAGAGCAAACTTCAGACTGTAAAGCAGCCAAATGGAGCAAAGGAAAACCACAGCCTATTTTCTTAGCCAATATACTACCATGAGTAAAACTAGGTTCAATAACCAAGAGATAATTTAACAACTATTTAAAAGCTGGGAAAAATGTGCACAAAATTATCTGCTCAGGCTGCCAATTAAATTCTTTCCATGTATTTAAGAACTGTCTGTGGTTAGGAACCTTTTACAAGGATCCAACAACCTAAGAGGCTGAAACTTAAAAAAAAAAACACACACACAATGAAATTTTGGTCTTGGGCATAAGAAAATTCAGTTACCTCCTGATCAGTCATCCGGAAGCAATTCTTCACATAATTAATGAACTTGGCTTCCACTTTGGGAAGAGAACCACCCTATTGAGGGAAAAAAAATGATTAAGGACAAACAGAAATTGTTTGAAATACCATTAGAAAACTCGGGAAGATTTGCATGCCATTACATTACATTATACTCCTTGTCCCTTCAACTTCTGTTTCAAAATACCAGCACCAAAGCCTAGAAAGACCTAATATAATCAGCGTATTATGACCATAGTCTTTCACTGCTAAAGCCCAATTCCCCAAAACAATAATTCTGTAGGCATGCAAATACAGCCAACTGGGGTAGCCTACCTATATCCTGCAAATACCACCCAAAACAGAACCTAGGCTACGTCATTTTATCTAGAAACCAACTGAATAGTAACCCCTAACAGCAGCAAAAACTGGACATTTGTTTCCAATCATGAATGTAGGCAATGATCCACAATCAGTAATGCCTAATAATTTGTCAAATCCCTAAGGTAACTAGTTATTGCCTAAATACCTTAATCAGCATTGTCACTAATTATCCCTCATTTCATATTAAATGCATCACTTCTTGTCAACCAAAATTTTAGTTTTTTGCATCCTGTTTTATGTATTTAGCAAAAGGCTTCCAATTGTGAGAATCAATTGCCTCCGTCACCTAGAAAATAAGTCACTACAGTAATTTTAAAATATTGTCACATACATCCTTATTTGGTTCATTCAAAAATTTATTGAGCAGCTAAGGATACAAAGGTATTAAAAACATGGTCAGAGATGAGGCATATGCACAAGTTTAGAAAGCAGTAAGTTCTCTGCATCACAAGAGTGAAAGAAAAATGCTTTAGGAAAACAAGATTGCTTCCAGCGTGCAAGGGGGGAAATGGATGGCCAATCAGGAAAGGGGATTGAGATTATAATAGAAGACTTCAATCTGGATTGTTGATGGTACTCAGTATGGGCTATATTTGTTTCTCCTTTTTCCTCTTTCCCCATCTTTGGGCTTAATTTACCAGTAGTGCCCAGGACTGTTCAATGCGCCTGCAATTAAATCAAGGAGATAGGACCACATTAAAATGGGGGGGAGGGGCACCATTTTAGCAGTGTATGCAAGGGATAAAAATAAATCAGTGACAACACCAGGAAAGCTCAAGTTTACAGTGTAAGTATGTGCTGGCACTAAAGTGCTAATTTCCAATCCATTGGTGGCTGCACAAAGGAAGAAAACCTGAAGCCATGTGAGGCCTACAGGACAAGAAAAATATGGAAAAGGGTAGTTTTTCCTATCATTCCACATATATTTTCAAATGTTATAATCACAATTTAGACAATCTTCAATTCCCCCAAAAAACATTGGAATTGATTATTCCATTTGTCCATAATTCTGTAGTACCAGCCAAACAGCAAAAGGTAATCTACTATTTAAGGCTTCTATGTAAGCCACACAAATTCCAGGTATTAGACTGGGGATGCTTTGGTATAAAGGGCACAGATTTAACTCCAATAGCTGGGAAATGTTAAAAGGTGATTTTTTTTTCTTTTTTAGGTATAAGTTCATGCAGTCTAAGACTTGTCTATTCTGTTTTCAATTTTACTGAAAGCCTTAACTCCCTTTGCAGGTTCTATAGCATTAACCCCAGAAAAGGCAAAACTGTAAGATCAGAATGCATCCTTGTACTTTTTATTGTAATAAAACATAAATCATGAACGCACAAGATTATGAACATACCTATTTCTATAATCTATTTCTTACCCACCCCCCATACATAGTGGGGGGAAAAGGCCAATCCTTTAATGGTAATTTTACTTACTTTTTCTATACTTGCTTGCATTTTTGCCTTAATGTCTTCTACAGAACTAGGTCCTTTTGGGGTTTTAGGAGTTTTTTCCTGTTTTTTGAAGGACTCTTGACCCTGGAAAAAGATAATTAGAGTACATTTCTTAATTACCATGACTTCCCAATTATTGTTGCAATTCTTTATCTAGAAATGTATGGAGACACTACTAATGAGCTTTGTATGTTATCTTCCTAATTTTATCTAGTAATTTTAAGATTGTTCCTAGCCTTTAATCTCAGCCTTTCAAAGGGTGAGGGATGATTGTAGCTAGTCCGAAAGACGATCTCAGCTAGCTGACCAAAATGATCATTCTTTTATAAAGTGATTGTCAGGAAAGATGCCTCAAGGTTAGCATAAAGGCACTTTGCTGCCAAACCCATTAAGTACTTTTTTTAAAACCCCTAAGCTGCCCTGAAATACTTTTCAGCTTCTTTCTCCTCAATCTCAGGGTAGAAGTAGGGGGTCCCTGACAGGCACCTTAAATAAGAGAATCAATTATGTTGTGCTGAATTCTATGAGGATTATTAATGTGGCCTATGTAATAAGCACACAAGCCACAAAATTCCATGAAATTATAAACAAAGCTCAGAATTCAATAGATCTACAAAAATCAACTAAACTCTATTGATGCTTAGAGACCTTCAGAACATGACATAGTTCATGGACTTAAGTACTAGTACTGCACTACAATGTATTATGTAGCCAGGGTTAAGTTCCTCAAATATCTACCAAATTTTAGGCAGGCTAGGTTCTTACATAGAATTTACTTTTCTTAACTAGGTCAATTCTGTTTTGTTACCTGGATACTTACTTTTGATCTTGGTGTTGATGGTTTTAAGTCTTTTCCATTTTGGTTTGATTTTTGTGCATTTTTGGCTGGGGTATCTCGTACAGACTGCCAAGTAAAGAGAATGGACTTAATAATCAGTGTACCGCCCGCTCCAGAATAGAACAGTATCCTAAACCATTGTAATAAACAGGGATATAAAACTTCTCACTTGCAAAGTTTTTAGTCTATTTATTTCAGAACAATTTTACTAAGAAATTAAGCTGGTGTTCCCTACTGACACTAAGAAATTCCTGTCTTTTATTAACTATTCTTGACACCCAGTGAATGTTATATACTCACTTTCTTCACTGGAACTTTTTCTTCAGTTTCTTCATCATCAAAATCATCATCATCATCACTATAAAGGAAACAAACCAAGACACAAATTAAACATTTAGTCAATTTGACCAAAAAAGCCACTTGTATAGTATTTTTAGACAAATCAATAGCACCAGTATATTTAAAAATCTAACAAAATGTTACTTAAGCCATTTAAAAAGCAAAATCAGAGCTCAGGACTGAGATGGTCAGCAGTAAAAGCACTGGCTCTCTTCCAGAGGACCTGGGTCCAATATCCAGAACCCACATGGTAGCTTTTAACTATTAATTCTAATTTCAGGTGATCTGACACCTTCACACTTATATAGGTAAAACATGAAAGCACACGAAATAAAAATGTAAATTATTAATAAAGCCAAAGTAAGCTACTCAATGGGATATAGTATTTTACTCATAATATTGTTACTAAGGTTTATGAAATGTTTTTGAAAGTTTCTCAATGATTAAATTAACGGAGTTAATACTGCTAAAATGGCAATACTCCAACATGCAATTTGTAGTTATTGATACTAAAATTCCGTTAAGAATCCTAAGGTAGAAGAATTATTTCCACAAGGAAAAACAAAAAACTTGGGAGCAAATTTTCATTAACAGATTTGACGAGTTTCTTAAGTTTTGCATCAACTAAAAACTAGGCTTCTTTAAAATTAACCACACCCTTGTAAAGAAATATGCTAATTCTATATCTACAAAATTCACAAGTGGCTACAGCTTAATGAATATTAGAGAAGAGTTTAGGCTGTGGAGGTGCACACCTCTAAATCCCAGCCCTTGGGAGGCAGAGGCAGGTAGACCTCTTGGGTTCATGACAGCATGGTCTACAGATTGAGACCCATGATAGCCAAGGCCTATTAAGAGGGAATGCACAGAATACAAACTAGTGCAGTAAAATTTTTAAATCTGTTATGAATCTACAAATGTTATCTTAATGCTTTTCCTTGAGACAATCAAAGCTCTTCTGCTTTTACACTTCTTCATTCCAGTGTATGAAGTGTTTGGCAAGGCTTACTTTATTGGCTGTTCCTTAAGACATGCCATGGAAATTAAGCTGCCAGACAGCAATTAGCAGAACAATCCATCTCCAACTATTTGAGTGTTATTTGTCACCTCAAAAAAAGGAGCTGCTTCTCATTTTCACAATCTAGATCTGAGGTGATCTAGATCCACATGGCATTTGCTTTATGAGTAATGTTTTAAGTAAAAATGGTCTTCAGACACCATATGTATTTTAAAAGAGTGAATCACATTACTGGGTAAGACCACTTAAGTACCTACTAAGTATATTTAAGTGTATGTATACTTATAAGTTGGGGCTGGAAAGATGGCTCAGAGCTTAAGAGCACTGGCTGTTCTTCCAGAGGTCCTGATTTTCCACCCATGTGGTGGGCTCAAAGCAATCTCTAATGGGATCTGGTGCCCCCTTCTGGCCTTAAGCATACATGCAGGCAGAACACTATACATAATAAATCCTAAAAAATAGTTAACTATTCATGTTCAATCCACAAGTTCTACCAACAGTGTGGCCATAGATTTTCCACACTAAGTTTCATTAAATTGAAAATTGTGAACTTCCATGTATTATCTTTTCAGTAGTGTAGGAAATTGTCTTGTTATAATTTATACCATGTCAAAAGCCACATGTAAATCCAATGCTTTTAGCGATTTTTAGTGCAGTATTTTAGTGTGAAACTGGCTTTAGAACCCAAGTTCTCTGTAACAAGAACTTCCAATTTATATAAAAATGAGTTATCTTTTCAAATATCATTAACCATGTCATACAAGGTATTTAGGTAATGCATAGCATGATAAAAGGATTCATTCCAAGGATTTCATCCTCAAGGACAATTATCCCATGGGACCTTACATGTCATTTTTCATGTATTACCCAGTTTACTAGTTAATCTATATTACCCACTTCCAAGTTTGCTTTCCTGAAAGTTCTTACTCTTCACACATAATACTTTCAATAAATAAAAACATGACCAATCCCATAACTTCTAACATAAGACATTAAGATAACCTTCAAGACATTTCACATCTGTTTACTGACACAACCTAGTCATAATATACACATGAAATCTTTAACCTATTTTGAACTCAAGGAAAAAAAAATCCAGGCCAAAATCCTTACAGACACAAAAATCTTTACTTTCAACCATCAATCCTTTCACTTTTAGAAAGTCTATTGGCAAATCAATTTTCCTAAACCCTTCATAGTAATTGTTTCAAATTCCTAAGATCATACAAACTTATACTTACTCTTCATCATCCTCATCATCTTCATCCTCCTCCTCCTCATCTTCATCGATTTTTACTTTTTTCTTAAAGAAAAATATTTTTGTGAGCAAAAGCTATTCCTTAGTGATTATACTGAAAGCCAAAAAAAACATTTCTTAAAAAAAAAAAAAAACAAAAGCATGTGACAGGCTTTGATGATTCCCCCATAAAAGGTCTCACCCTTTCTATGGAGAAGAGTGATGGGGACCATGGGAGAATGGAAGAGGGAACTGGGATTGACATAAGATTGTTTCTAACTTAAAAAGAAATCAATTCTGGGAATAAATTCACTATTTCCCCATTCAAATAATCATGCCCCATTTAAATTAAACCACATTTTTACCTGGGGAACTTTGTTACCACCTCCAGGGGCAGATCGCTTGCCAGACATACTTAAGAGTTTTACATCCTCCTCATCTTCATCTTCTGACTCTGCATCTTCCTCCACAGCTAAAACAAAAGACATACTTTAAATACACATTACCAGATTCTTGTTTTAGCCCAAGACAACTATGACTAAAGCATGTTTTACAAATACCAAACTGAAGATCTAGGAAGATAACCTATCTAGTAAACAAGATCTTTGTGGCTAAATCTGATCAGTGTTCAATCAAAGCCAGAACCCATGTGGTGGCAAAAGCAGATTCTAGCCTTGTCTGACCCAGACAAGCATGTCATGGCACATGTGCCAAATGTAAAAAGCCAGTTCCAAATCTAATCAAAACAAGAAATATCATTACTTAGAAACCCAAAACCAAAAGCATACCTACCTACTAGGTGCTGTCCACTAATGTGCACAGGCCCTGAACCACATCTCAACCGTAGGACCACGGGTGGTGTAATTTCAAAACCCCCAAGGGAAACCTAAAACAGTCAATTATTAAACATTGTTTTAAGACTGTTTTACACCACCTATCATCAGCAAAGTCATACAATCAATAAAACTATTTAGAAGTAGCAGAAATGTCATAGAAGATGTAACTTATTTGAAGCATCTTTACATATCCTAAAAATCACGTAGAGAATATGAAATCCAATGTTTAGAAGTACTTACTGTTGGTTGTACAGACATTTTCAAAGTTGCCAGTGTTACTTTAATTGGACTGCCTTCATAGTTCATTGCTTCTGCCTCTACGATGTGTAATTCATCTTTTGCCCCTGCTCCTAAGCTAACCTGTGAATAAGATAGCTGTATTATAAACACCCCTTAAAATTCTTAATTAGCCTGTTGCTTCTAACAGAAAACTCATCCTCTCACATAACTTGAGATGCATAGAAATGGACACTGTACCTTCCTAAGAAATACCAACAATAACAAAATAAAGCTGGCGAGGCTTAAAAGATCACATCCTGCAGAGCCTTACTAGGCAACTAATTATAACAGTGACTGGGGATATGAAAAATTAAGTGGAAAACCAGTCCTTTGTTACCATTTGAACTACATGAAAATCATAAAAAAAAATTTTCCCACCAGTTAAGGAAGCACAAACTCCGGACATAAGTATATCACCCCAGTAAGATCCAATTGACTGAAACATAAATGGCTAAATAGTTTCAAAGTTTATGTACCGTTCTTAGTGATAACTGGTGTTCATTTTCATCATTATCCACCTTAAAGTGATAATCTTTGTCAGCTTTTAGTTCACAACCTGTGAAAGAAAAACAGAAGTCTAGCAATATAGCATCACAATCCCAGAAGACCACTAACGCACGTTTTTCAACTTAACGTTCTGTGAAAGCTACTCTTATGATAGCCCATAAAAGTTCTATTTTTTCATAGTATTTCATTATCAATTAATGAGGCACCATTACCATTTTTCACAGAAGACTCAATGACCTAAAACTACAACTTTGCATAGTGGCAAATCTACCACTATTTTTAAAAAACCCAATTTACCTAACCTCTACACGAAATTATTCCATAACAATAGCTATGTATAAATCTTCATGCTCAGAGTACACTAAGCATGTACTACTCTTTCATGTGGGAAGATTGAGAAAATGACTGCAGTCATTGAAAACCAAACAGACTCTTTAAAAACTGACAAAATGAATGTGCTATAGCAGTGGGAACCCAAGAAGCCCACTTTCCAAAGCGAACCCTAGATCTGCGCTACGCGGCACTTCTCTCTCCCTGGTCCAAACAATGAACACCAGGTCTGGAGAAAAGAAGTTTTCGACTTAAGATTTCGTAGCCCTCTCCTAACACCAAATCACTTCACTTCATCTATAACGTCATCTGCAGCGTCGGGCTAACTCTACCTACTGCAGAGGCCGTAAAGGGTCCTTAAAAAAAAAAAATCACTGTCACCGTGGATGCTACCAGATCTGAACAAAGACCTTGAGCACACGGGCTCCTTGAACCATTTAGGCATTTCCCGCCCAGCACTCTTAACTAAACCACAGGACACCAAAGATCAGGGTTAGTACGTCAGGAGAGCCCGGATGTAGAGCCCACACCCCCTCCCTACCCCCAACCACGTGGCAACCACGTGTTTCCAGGGGTTGCGGCCCCCTCAGTCGCGGGGCGCCTGGTCGGCCTGGTCCCTGTGGCTGGCGATACGTCTCGGATGCGCTCCGATGCGCCGGGGCGGAGGACTCGAAGCCCCTGAAAAGCCCAGCGGACTGCACACACATCGTTCCAACCCGGCGCGCAGGCCTAGCTCCAGAGGCACCATGCTCTCGGGCCACGCGTATGTGGCCCAGCGCTGAATTACAGCTGCTTGTTGCCAGACCCTGCGGCCTTCTTCACGCATGAGGAGAAAAGTGTCGCCACCGCCCCTGCTCGCGCCCCAATCAAGTAGGCACCATCGGGAGACCGCCCTCTCAACGCCTGGGGCTCGAGGCTGGGCCGCTCCCGCCCAAAGCTACGGTCGCTCCCAGCCCCCGGGCCTCGGCTTTCTTCTCCCGGTTCCCGCTGCCCAGGCGTTTCCTCCCGGCCGTCCGGCATCCACCCACGCCGCGTTTGGCACACGCCAGGCCTCAGCCGGACTCCCGCCCCCCCCAACCACCAGGCCCTGCCCGAGCCCTCCCCGCCAGGCAGTTACCGAAAAGATAGTTCTGAGGCCTAAGAGGGCTCATGTCCATGTCCATCGAGTCTTCCATGAGGTGGAGGCGCGAACTTCGGAGTGAAGGAAATCGGACGGAGAAAACTGCCTACTGCTCCTAAGAACAGACACGCAGGACGGAATCACGCCAGGGAAAGGACGCGGGCTCGCCGCGCGTATATATGGCTGCAGCAAATCTCGCGATGTCTGCTAAAGTCCCACCTCCGCGAGCGTGCTCCAGATCCCCCACTTCCCTCACCGTCGCGCTCTGGCGCAAGCGCTGTACTATCCCACGCTTCTCTACCCCGCCCCCCACCTCCTCCAGGTGCTTGGCGGGCTCGCACTACGCACGCGCGTTCTCCCCTGGCCCCGCCCCTCCCGCGCGGTTGCCCGAGCGCAGGCGCCCTTTCCTTTTGTAATGCGCTCCAGCCCTCCAATGCTACCACGTTTCGGCTTCTGCACGCGGGCCTGCGCGGAGAGGCTGCGCAGCCCAAGCTAAAAGATGGCGGCTACCAGCCGGGAGCCAGAGGGCGGCTCCCTTCGCTGCTTTCCGCCCTCCGGTTCCCCGTAGACCTGCACCAGGCATAATCTCAGGGTTTGACCTCCTCGAAGGCTTGGTCTTAGTCCATCTTTTTTCCATAGAGCTTCAGGACCCAAAGACAGAGTAGACGGATCATTGAGTAGAATGATTCTGTACTTGCCACTTAGTCGGCCATGCTTTTGTTGTTGGCTTTTTGTTTTTCGAGACGGTGTTTCTCTGTGTAAAAGCCCTGGTTGTCCTGGAATTTTCAGGCTGGCTTCGAACTCACAGGGATCCGCCTGCCTCTGCCTCCCGAGTGCTGGGATTAAAGGCGTGTGCCACCACCGTGCTTTTTATACCTTTTTTTCTGAGGCAGCATCTCCAAAGTCTAAAGTTATCAGCTTTACATCATTTGAGGACCAAAGGGGGCTGGAGTCAATCATCTCCAAAGAGCATCTTTCTAAAAGTTTAGAAGTGCAGAATTGAGAACAAGCAGTTCATCATTCCAAATGAAGGCAAATGACTTCTAAGAAACACAGGAGCCTTGATCTAATCTTTGGCTTGGAATTAGTGTTTTAAACTGCGTCCAGACAAACATCCCTCAGCACTGGGTGTGTTCTGAAAGCAGCCCTAATCTTTTTATCTCAACATACTTAGCGAATTGAAGGATTATTGGGAGGAATATAAGTAGTGGTATCCATGCCCCCAGACTCTACTCCAGAGATGGTCCAATTGGGAAGACCAGCTGAGTATAAAATGTGTGAGCAACTTATTAACCAAATCCTAAATTTGGAAAAAAAAAAAAAAATCAGCATCAAGATGTCAACGGGGCCCAGTGCATTTTCACTTTACAACAACTAGAGAAAATCCTGAAACTTGAAAGTGTTGTCTGTGTAAGCAACTGAGATACACGGGAAAAGAGAAAAACCACAAGTGAGTAGAGTTTGGCCATTCAAAATGAAAAGTCTAGGAGCAAGGGTTTTCTTAGAGCCAGGGCAAGTCAAATATAACTACTTAGTTGTTTCTTAGATTCTGGGCCTTATTTAAACACAGTGCCTGGTGGCCTTTAATCCCAGTACTCAGGAGGCATAAGCAGGTGGATCTCAGTGTTCAATGGCGCCTGGTCTACAGAGTGAGTTCTAGGACAGTCAGAGCTACACGGAGAAACCCTGTCTCCAAAAAGAAAATAAACAAAAGAAACACATTTAATGCAGAGACTAAACTATTTGGGAGCTATCACTAATGAAAATTAACACACTTGTTGCAATGTTTCAGGCACCTTGTCTAAATATAAACTAGTGGAACTGAAGGATTAGGAGTTACAGACTCCCTGTTAGGCAGATAAATAGGGAGAGGGACCAAGGCAAGATAATAAAGCCATCTCCAAGATGGCCAGCTTTTTCCTTAACCTTCTACCTTGAGACAATAGGCCTTGTAGGCTATAGTATCCCAACAGGCCTCCTCCTGACAGACAGACTCAACAAGTTCAAGGCCTGCTCAGGACATCACACAACAGTTCTGTATTGAAGTTTAATAAGGATCAGGAGAAACAAATAGGCCGAATAGATGTTTATTCAGGGAGAAATAACTTACAACATAGACAGATGAACACCAGCAGGTTCCTGGTCTCAAGGATGACTCTGGATGTTCTGTCCCCGTGCTGCAAGCAAGAGAGCTCCTAGAGCCCCCTCCTCAGACTTCGTTCCCTGTCCTCACCCCCAATGAGTGTGGTCTGTGCCACAGATTCAGACAAAGTGAATATCTCACTACAGTTCTGGGCCAATCAACTGTCCTAACTTTCTTCAAACTGGACGAACCCTAAATTAGGGGAGGAAAACTCTTCAGAGATTTAAAACCCCAGCCTTGTACAGGGGCTGGATTTTCCAGCTTCCCAGAGGTCTTTTCTGTGTGTGTCTATGCATGCTTATGCTTCCTTGCCCCCAATAAACACCTTCCTACTGCTGTTCTGTCTGCAGAATTTGAGAGTTCTCTGCTGCTACATGTTGCACTTCAGATTTTTCCTGCCTTTAATTCTTTAACTGGCAGAGAAAATAGACCTAGTGAAGATAACTACACTGTATCAGAATCAAGGATTTGTTTTGTTTTTTTAAGTGTTTATTTGTAGTAATATATTATTTGTGATTTATTAAAGCTTGCCTGAGGACGCAGAAAGCAAAGTCAGCCACAAGTCATAGAAGCCAGGCACACACCTTTAATCCCAGCATCGAGAAACTAGGAGGTGTTGGTACATACCTTTAATCCTAGGATTAGGAGGTAGACAGGTTTCTGTGAGTCCAAAGCCACCCAGCCCTTAAGAGAAACAGCTCACACAGTGATCTCAGCACCTGAGATCACACGCCTTTAGTCCCAGCTTAGGGAGGTATATAACACAGGAGCAAGGTCTCAATATCAGGCATTCATTCTCCAGCCACACTGAAAACAGGAGCATTCATTCTCCATTCACATTGAGGATTCTCCAGCCATGCTGAGGAGAGGCAACAGGATCAGTGGTAAGAGGTAGTGGCCCACAACTTAACTTTTCTGTTTTTCAGCTTGAAATTTGGACCCCAATATTAGTCTCTGGGTCTTTTATTTTTTATGTTACATTTATTTAAAATGTATTTTTAAGCCAGCCTTAAAATGGTGATGCAAGCCTTTAATCCAAGCACTTGAGAGGCAGAGGCAGGCAGATCTCTTGAGTTCTGGGCTGTCTGGTCTACAGAATGAGTTGCAGGACAGCCAGGGCTACACACAGAAACCCTGTCCCCCAAAAACAAACAAAACCTGTATTTTTAAGATAACCATAAGTGAATGTTTACTGTCATTTCATTACAATTATACAGGCCTGTGCAAATATATATATATATATATATATATATATATATATATATATATCCCTTTCTATCACTCCATTTCCATTCCCTAGGGTTAACCACAATGAATAATTGTGAAAATATCCAAATATCCTTCTAGATTTCTTTTTAGGGGGTGTACAAGAAAAGAAAGAAAGAAATACAGGTTTAGTGGCTTTTTATGTGTGTGTATGCGATCTTTTTTTGGTTTTGCTTTATTTGGTTTTTTGTTTGTTGTTTTTTGAGACAGGGTTTCTCTGTTTAACATCTCTAGCTGTCTGTCCTGGAACTCACAGAGCTCTGCCTGCCTCTGCCTCCCAAGTGCTGGGATTAAAAAGGAACCACCACCACCCAGCTTTTGTGTGTATTTTAATGTGGTTGAGTACTATTCAACTTGTTTCTATTATTTATTTATTTACTTACTTTCTTGCCTAATTGGATTTTATTCTTGGTTGGATTGTTGCTACAAGGTCTCCTGAATCACACTTCCTGTGTAGCAGAAGACCATCTTGAACCTGCTACCACCTCTCATATGCTAGAATTACAGATTTGCACTACCACAACCCAGTATGCTGTTCCGGACAGTTATCACACATTCATAACCAGTATGGATATGCTGTAATTCAACTGCTCATTCCTCTCTTAGTAGCCTAAAATTGTATCACTTTAGGTCCTATTAAAACTCGTGTCAGCCAGGCATGCTGGTGCATGCCTTTAATCCCAGCACTTGTCATCTAATCCCATTGTCTTAGCTACTGTGACTAGCAGCACAGTAAACATGGGCACACACACATCCATGTTGTATGCTGATTTTATTTCCTTCAAACATATACCCGAAAGTGGTGCAACTAAATCGCTGTAAATTTATTTTTGAGGAAACTTCAGATTACTTTAGACAGAGAAAGGAGGCAGAGACAAGCAGATCTCTATGAGTTCAATACCAACCTGATCTACAAATTGAGTTCCAGGACAGGGTTCAAAGTTACGGAGAAACCCTGTCTATAAAAACAAAAACCAATACATACATACATACATACATACATACATACATACATACATATGTGTGTGTGTCTGTACATATATATATGTATGTATATATATATATATATAGTCAAACTGTACCTTAGTACACATATCCTTATGAATAGCTGAACACAGCTTAATATGATAATAATCTCAGAAATGGACTTGTACAGAACTGACAGCAAAATATTCTCTTCACAGCAAAGGTCACACAATTACCAGAGCAGAGAAATACCTCACAGAAAGAAAGAAAATGTTTGCCAGCTATTCCTCAGACAAACAGCAAATCTCCAAAATATGACTAAAAACCTTAATAATGATAAGTTAATCAAATTAGTTACCTAAAATAGATATTTCTCAAAAGAAGAAATATATATAATAAATATATGAAAATGCTCAATATCATTATCCACTGAAGATGTACAAATCTAAATCACAATGAGAGTCTCTTAACCCCAGTTAGAATATCTATTGTAGGAAAAAAATTAATGGAAGTGAAGGTATGGGCAAAATGAACATGTCTATGTTTTTTTTTGTAGGAATGGGAATGAATAGAGTCACTAAAGAAATCTGAAGGTTCCTCAAAAATAAATTTCAGTGATTTAGTTGCACCACTTTCAGGTATATGTTTGAAGGAATCAAAATCAGCATACAACACAGATACGTGTGTGCCCATGTTTACTGTGTTGCTAGTCACAGTAGCTAAGACAATGGGGTTGAATGACAACATCATATGGAGCTGTGGGAAGTGTTGGGAAAAGAGAAGTTTTTGGGTTTTGTTTATTTGATTGTTTTTTCAAGACAAGGTTTCTCTGTGTAGCTTTGGAGCCTGTCCTGGAACTGGCTTTGTAGACCAGGCTGGCCTGGAACTCACAGAAATCTGCCTGCCTCTGCCTCCCAAGTGCTGGGATTAAAGGTGTACACCACCAACACCCAGCAGAGAAGGAAATTTCTAAAGTGAAGGATGCATGTCAACACTGCAAAAAAGTGTATATATTTGTTTATATGTGGAAATGGCACACTGAGTCCCGTTGACTCATGTAATTGGTTTCTGTTCATATAGTGTCTTGAATATTATTTTATTTTATTGCATGTATGTGTGCCTGAGTATATATGCACCATATGCATGCATTCAGAGATCAGAGGGCATTGGATCCCCTGAAGTTGGATTTACATGCTGTTGTGAGCTACCATGTGTGTTCTGTGAACCAAACCCAGTCCTCTGCAAGAACAGCCAGTGCTCTTAATCATTGAGCCTTCCCCCTAGCCCCTTAGGTATGTTTGTTGTTGTTGTTTTGGTTTTTCTAGACAGGGTTTCTCTGTGTAACAGCCTTAGCTGTCCTGGAACTCTCTTTGTAGATAAGGCTTAGGCTGGCCTCAAACTCACAGAGATTTGCCTGCCTCTGCCTTCCAAGTACTGGGGTTAAAGGTGGGATTAAAGACTACTGCCCAGCTCATAGGTATATTTCTTTTATGTTTTTAATGCTTCCTGGGGTCCTGCTTTGAACTCTGAGCCCAGAGACCTGAAAAACAAACAAATATATATGGACTTTCATAATAAAAGGGCAGAAACCTTCAAGTATATGTTCATGCAATAGAACCTCTCACTCTTTGCAAAAGGAACACCATGTTTTAATTGAGGTCTTCCTGCCCTCCCCCACTTTGTGCACCTTGGATGTCTCTGTATGATACAATATACTGAGATACAATTACATACTGAGGAGTAATAATATGTACTATATTTTTTATTATTCCAGTTTTTATTATTAATTTTGAGCATGTTTTAAAAATAAAAATAGAATCCTATGGCCAACTCTCTCTTTCAACAGTTTTCATCACATACATATAGCATGCTATTTAATATACATCTTCCATCTGCAGATTTGGGTATTGGCAGGAGGATAGTTCTGAAACTAGTTGATCTCTTGTGGGCACCAAGGGACAACTATACAACTGTATTTCATATTACAGCACATGAGTATGGAAATATGAAAAGAAATGCCCAGATTTGCTGGGCGGTGGTGACACACATCTTTAATATCATCACTCAAGAGACAGAGGCACGTGGATCTCCATGAGTTCAAAGTCATCCTGGTCTATAGAGTTCCAGGATAGCCAGGACTACACAGAGAAACCCTGTTTCAAAAAAGAAAAGAAAATTCAAGAAACTGCCAAACTATTGTCCAAAGCTGTCCTCTTTGCCCCACCCCCAGCAGCATCCGAGAGCAGGACCTGTATATCCATGTCAACAATCTCATCCTAGAAAGGCCAGAGAGGGCTTGTGTGCATCTTAGGTTTTTAATTCCCATTTCCCTGGTCCCTGATTCTGGCGAGTATCTTTTCACATGCTTTTTCTTGTATATGTGTTATGGCCAAAGAAGGACTTTCAGAGGGGTCAAGACCAGGCTGGAGAAACCCACAGAAACAGCTGACCTGAGCAAATGGGAGCACATGGACCGCAGTCTGACAGCTGGGGAACCAGCATGGGAAGAACCAGGCACCCTGAACGTGATGTCAGTTGGGAGGCCTGGGCAGTCTATGGGGCCTCTGGCAGTGGAACCTGTATTTATCCCTAGTGCGAGAATGGGCTTTGGAAGCCCATTCCCTATGAAGGGATACTCTCTCAGCCTAGACACATGGGGGAGGGCCTAGACCCTGCCCCAGATGATGTGAAAGACTCCTCCCTGGGGAGTAGATTTGGGGTGGGATGGGGTTGGTGGGGGCATGGGAGGACAGAAGGGAGAGGAAACTGAGATTGGTATGAAAAATAAGATTGTCTTTAATTTAAAAAAAATTTTTAAAGGTTACCCCCCCCCAAAAAAAAAGACTTTCAGAGTTCTACCTCTTGATTCTTCCTTATTCTTTTGACAGAGCCTCTTGTTAACCTGGAGCTGCCCCCACAGTGCCAGGGTAAAAGGTGCATGGGAGAATTTTTTGAACACTGGGGATTCAAACACGGGTCCTCATGCTTGCACAGCCAGCCATCTCCCCAGCCTCCCATATATCTGCTGATGTCGGATCAAGTCTTTGGCCCTTCTCTTGTCATTTAAAAATAAAATATTGACTATGTGTTCTCCTTCTAAGCCCCCCACAGTCCTGAGTTATATTTTTCATCTTACACTAACTTAAGGAGAAGAAGTTTCCTATGCTGGACACAGTCTTTTTTCATTCCTGTGGTTTGTAAGTACTCTCTCCCAGCCTGTAACTTGTCATTTCATTCTCTTAACATCTTCTGTTGTTTTTGCTTTTATTAACAATATCTGGTAAAGAACCAAGCATCGGTAGGCATCTCATGTCTTAAATCCCAGCACTCGGGGGTGGGGGGAGAGGGAGTTGGGGGTAGAGAGGCGAGGGGGTGAGAGACAGAGGCAGGCAGATCTCTGAGTTCGAGGCCAGCCTGGTCTACAGAGCGAGTTCCAGAATAACCTCTAAAGAAATACAGAGAAACCCTGTCTCAAAAAACCAAAAAAAAAAAAAAAAAAAAAAAAAAAAGAATCAATCATGTTAGTATACCTTTAATCCCAGCACTCAGGGCAGAGACCATGTTCTCTGTATGTTTGAGGCCAGTCAGCCTGGTCAGCCAGAGCTATGTAGAGACATCTTGTATTTAAAAAATGACAAAACAAAAACTTTTGAACAATGAAAGCTTTTAATTTGAAGTTTCTTTTGTCTTCTCTGAGACAGAGTATGTAGCCCTGACTGACCTGAAATTCTCTGTGTAGACCAGGCCTGGGCTTGGGCTAGCCTGGAGCCTCCTGCCTCTACCTCCCCAATATTGAGATTAAAGATTGTGTCACTATGCCTAGTCTTGGAAGCTCTTAATTTGGATGAAGTCCTATTAGATCTTTTTTTTTTTTTTTTTTTTTTTTAACGCAGGGGTAGAGGACTGTGGAACTCGAGGGCAGAATTGAGACAGCTTTTATAGGATTTACATCAAAGCTAACAAGGCCAGTTTCAAAGCCAGACTGTTGTTTTCATTAGGCCTAAAAGCAAGGTCATGGAATAGTTCAAAACTTGGATGGTTAGTAAGGTTTCCTAGGTTACAGAGATTTAGCACACCTGCAAGATTAGGGGGTTTTCTTTCTCAAGAACCAGTGGGCTCAGTAGCCTTGTCCTTGAGCAGCTGGGAGAATGTACTCTCCAGTCAGGGAGTTATCTATATCTATTAGCAGAGGCTCTTGTTTTCTCTGTCTTTCCCTTTTTGCTATGAGTCCCATCTTTTAGTTATTAATTTTCTTTGTGGACAGGATGACCCATAACAGTTCCCAGACTGTTGTTGTGGATAACAGCATTCTTCAGAAACTAGGTAATTATGAATAATAATAATAATAATAATAATAAAAATAACAACAATATCCAGAAACCAGTCATTGTGATCAAGCTATTTCATGTGTTTTTCTTTTTTCCTGAGCTTTGCATGCAGCTAGGGTGATTTTTAAATACATGCTGATGGACTTTTTCTAAATTTCTAACTTTTAGTGGTCATTAGAGAGTTAAGCTGTATTTTCATCCTTTCAGTTTTTGTTTTTCCAAGCAGGAAGTTTGCTTTGATTTGTAGGTCTGGAAGTTTTGCCTCTGGTTTGGTCTGATTTTGATTTCTTTTTCCTGTGCCGGGTATTGACCCCAGGGCCCTGCATGTCAGTCAGGCACATGCTCTACCACTGACCCACATCCCCAGGCTGCAGTTGTGCGTGTGTTTGTTCTCCTGTTTGCAGTGTGTCCTTCCTGCCCTCCCTCGCTCCATGGCTGTCGAGACAGGTGTCCTTACACAACATAAGCCTTGACCTCACAATCCTCCTGCTTCAGCCTCTAACGTGCTGGGATCGGGCATGGCATCCCTGGCTGTGGCCAACTTGCCAGCTTATAATCTCAGTACTTGAGAAAGGGGGGCCAGAAGGATCAGAGTTTGGGACCAGCCTGGGCTATATGAGACCTTGTCCAAAGAGGTGGGGGCTGGGAGAAGAGAAGAGGGAGGAAGGAAAAGAATCTCTTTGCCCTTGACTTTAAGCATGTGGATTCCAGTGTGCTTTGGTACACATCCCCTCATGTTTCTTTTGTCTCAGGATTCACCGAGTTTCCTGGAGTTTGGATATTCATTCTCATCAATTTATAAAAACTTAGCTATATTGTTATCTGAAATATGTTTCTATCCTCTCTTTGTCTTTTCTCATAAGATATTCTTCTCCCTCCTCCCCCTTTTTTTAAGAGTTGGGGTCAGAGCTGGGCATGGGGTACATGTCTTTAATCTTGAGTTGGAGACCAGCCTGGTCCATGAGTTTCAGGATAACAAGTGCTACACAGAGGAATCCTATCTCAAAAGGAGAACGGGTAGGGTCTGGAGCTGGGATTAGAGCTCAGAGGAAAAGCATTTACTTAGCATGCCTGAAACTCTGAGTTCAATCTTCTGTACCACAAAGAAAGAGAAAGTGAGAGGTTGATTGTTGGGTGCCAGATTATTAGTTCTTTTTTGGGGGGGAGGCTTGAGACAGGGTTTCTCTGTATAGCTTTGAAGCCTGTCCTGGAACTAGCTCTGTAGACCAGGCTGGCCACAAACTCACAGAGATTCTGCCTGCCTCTGCCTCCTGAGTGCTGGGATTAAAGGCATGCACCACCACTGCCTGGCAAGGTTTTTTTTTTTTTTAAATATGTATTTATATTTTATGGGTAGGTATGTTTTGCAGGCTGTGCACCATGTGTATGCAGTGCCTGTAAAGACCAGAAAAGGGCATCAAATTCCCTGTACTTGGAGGTACAGAATATTATGAGCAGCCACGTGGCTGCTGAGAACTGAACCCTGGTCCTCAGCAAGAACTAAGCCATCTCTCCATCTCTTACTATTAAGTTTTGTTCTCACACATAAATAAGCTACTTGGAGTGAGTCTAACTTAGCATGAGTCATGCTTTCAAAGTAGATTTAAAACAGACAATAATCTAGAGATGATTCCAATAATCGAGAGATGATTCCACCCCCCAACTGTTGAACCTTTCTAAGCTCTGGCACTCTGAGGTGTACCCATTCTGCCAGTGACATTGTCAACTACTGCCAGTCCTGTGTAAGCTGCAGGAGTGGTACTGAGGCTTCTTTTCCCAGCCTCACATGTTCAGATTTTGCTTCCTGGTCTACTTGAGGTATGAGTAAACAGCCTCCCTCCTGTGGTAACCCAGACAACCTTGAACTCAGAGCCCTTCTGCCCCAGCTTCCCCAGTACTGGGATTACAATTGTGAGCCATCTTGGCCAGCTTAAGTCCTTTTTCTTTTTTTTTTTAATTTATTTATTTTTATTTTGTGTGTACTGGTGTTTTGCCTGCATGTATGTCTGTTGAGGATGCTGGCTTCCCTGGAACTGGAGTTCCAGGCAATTGTGAGTGGTCATGTGGGTGCTGGAATTGAATTCTAGAACTCTAGAAGAGCAGCCAGCTGGGACTGTTGAGCAATCTCACAGGTGGATCTGTTACTTTCTAAACCAGTTAAACTGAAACTATGTCATCTTTAATTCCCACCCCTTATTTCTAGAAAAAGGAGGTGGGAAGCATCTCAGCAACCTTATTGGTGGTAGTGGTGGTGCTGGGAGGTGAGTTTATTCCTGAAACAGACTACAAGATAAACAGGACTGCATCACACTAAAAACATTCTGCACAGCAAAGGAAACTTAACATCAGTGAAGACACAACTCACAAATTTAAATTTTTGGAGTTAATATGCAAGATAAATAAGAAACTCCAACAATTATAAACTAAACAATAAGAAAAATACATACATTCATATGTACATATCCTACTCAAAGATGTGCATAGGACCTGGATGGCTATTTCTCAAAGAGACTTTCAAAAAAAACATCTGAGAAGCTGCTCAGCAACTTATCAGGGAAACACAAATCAAAACCACAACAAGCTCCCTGTCCGGGCATCTAAAAAGACAAAACGAAGCAAGTGCTTCTTCAGATGTGAGAAGGAAGCCTTGCATGCTGCTGGTAGGAATGTAAATTAGAAGAGCCATTATAGAAAACAGTGCAAATTCTTCAGAAGTTAAAAATAAAACTGCTGCTGGTCGTGGTGGTGTGCACCTGTAATCCCAGCACTTGTTGGATTGGGGGTGGGGGTAGGATAGGGGTAGAGGCCAGAGGTTCAGGAATTCAAAGCTATTCGAAGGCAGCCAGGGGTATGGCAGCATCTAGCTTTAATCCCAGCACTCTAGAGGCAGAGTAGGAAGATCCCCCTCCCCCACCCCTAGCACCCAGTTTGGCAGCCCACAGCTATCTGCAAAACACACACACACACACACACACACACACACACACACACACACGCACGCACGCACGCACGCACGCACGCACGCACGCATGCACGCACACACTCTTAGCTGCTCTTCTACTGCTGTGAAGAAACACTATGACCAAGTCTACTCTTTAAAAAGAAATCATAAAGCCGGGGCCTTGCTTACAGTTTCGGAGATTTAGTCCATGATCAGCCTCAAATTTTTAGGACAAAGGCAAAAACAGCCACATTCTTTGCCAAAATATCAGAGAGAGAGAGAGAGAGAGAGAGAGAGAGAGAGAGAGAGAGAGGGAGGGAGGGAGAGGGAGGGAGAGAGAGAACACATGCACATATACACATAATTAAAATAAATTGTATTTATTTCTTTTGTGTGCATGGGTGTCTTGCCTGCAGGTATATCTGTATACATGTGCCCACGGAGGGCAGAAGATCTTTATCCTGAGCATACCCCAGCTTGTCAAAATGTATGTCATTTAGATTTTAAATCAGAGCCAAGTGTCTGAGAAATTTAAAACAGGATCCTCTGTTCTTTACCCTGCCTGGTAGAGGTTGAAGGGATCAAAAGACTCTATCCCCCACTAAAGAGAGTCATCCTAGTCCCTCTCCATATACAGAGCTACTCACTGGTGAGTGTATTCAGTTGTTTTTCACCAGCATTTCTCATTTTCTGTAGTAAATACATTCCACCTTCTACATCCGCTTCTTTAGTCCTCCATACCTATTTATGAACTGTCTCCGTGCTGTATCCTGGGTGTGGCCTGGACAACTGAGTGAGGGGTCATTCCCTCATGGAGACAATACAAACGGGCAGGGAATGGGGAAATGGGCACATCAGATCTGGAAGCCTAGATGGAAAAGGCCGGTACATAGGCACAGGCAACCAGAAGGGAAGGTAGAAAGTCCTGGAGTTCACTCAGGGAACATCCAAGTTGGCTTGGATTTGGGCTCACCGTCAGCGTTCAGGTTCTGCATCCTAAAAGCTGACAGCCTGTCCCCGGCCTGCAATGACCCTTTGTTGAAAGAAAGGCTTATTTCCTCTGAGGGCCACATCCTTAGAAGAAGTAAAACCCGAAAGTCACAGCAGAGGGCGCTGTGGAGCTAACCGGCAGGACCGGTCACAGCTTTATGGAGACAGGGTCTCTGGCACGTCCTGGTAATGTAGAATCTGTATTGTTTTTACCTTGAAACATCACCAACTTTATCCTGAACGGCAAAGAACACAGTATGGAAGAGCAAGGAACAAATTGACTACTTAGTTTGTGCCTCGTGATTATAAACCCGTTATAAAAAGGATCCAAAAAAGAAAAAAGAAAAAAAAAAGAACAACATGGTGTTTTACGGGATGGATATTTCATATTTAAGTGTAAGCAAGGTGAAGTTCTCTTCTTAAAAAAGTGATAAAATTCTTACAAACAGGTTAAAATGTGGACAGTGGGATTGCACTAAACGCTTTCATAACAAATGAGAACAGCAAATGCCATGTACACATGAAGTGGTCTGACAGCACAGGTTACAATGGCACAAAACCCAAAGGGTCAGGAGGCAAAAATAATAATCATGCTCAATTCAGCATTTAAAATATAAGCTTCTTTCTTTAAAAGACTTACCTATTTACTATGTATACACTGTTGTGGCATGTATGCAACAAATCTTATTATAAATGGCTGTGAGCCATGGGAATTGAACTCAGAACCTCTGGAAGAGCAGCCAGTGCTCTTAACTGCTGAGCCATCTCTCCAGCCCCTCTCTTTTCTGTTTTCACTTTTCAGCTTCTTTAATAAACAGACAGCGGTATTTACAGAACACAGCACTTAGTGACTCTGTGTGTGCTGTTTTTTGTCTATGATCCCTTTATTGAATTTTCTTCTTAATTTTTGTTCTGTTTTGGTTTTTGACAAGGTCATGCAGTGTTGTCCTGTGTGCCCTCAGATCCCCAAGTCTCTTGCCTCAGCCTCTTCATTCAGTTTGGCTTCCTAGAAAAACACTGTTTCCCTGCTCGATCAACCGCCTAATTGGGCAATCCTCTTGCCCTTGTTCCTCTCTCTCTCACTTAAACATAAGCTCATGTCAGGGCCCCGGGATGGACAAAGGCCACTGGACCCCTGCCTCCATCTCACTAATCTGTTCCTCTTCTCATCTGTGTCAACGGAGTCTCTTCAAAAAAAAAAAAAAAAAAATCGTGTTGCCCACAAAGATTGGAGACATTAAATATTCTTGGTTATTGATTTGGGATGTTGGAAATACAAAGATAAAATACTGGGGACTTCCGCAGATAGAAAGTAAATTCATAATTGAGAAATTGCTCTGTGGGTTTAGTGCTGTTGCTGTTTGTTTTTGATAATGTGCAATTATAGAAATCTGTGAAAATCGTTTTTAAGAAGGCAATGCTCTGCTTTCAGAGTCAGTTTGCTGGGACATAGATCAAGTTGGAGACTGACTGTCGCCTCACTATTGAATTACAGCTGTATTTTTGACGAGTGTGGCAGCTGTATCATCACTTTAATCACCCAGTAACCCACAGTGTCTCTTTATGCTAATAAATAAAACATTCTTCGTTAAATATTTCCTAGTAAGCAGGGGCAGACCTGTAACGTCCCTCCCCCTATACGTTACAAAGTAAAATGATCTAATGGTAATCACATCAAATCAAATCATGTCTAGGAGTTTTATAGGCAACTAATAGCTACGTTTGCAAAGTGCACATCAGATACCAATTGAGGCTACTTTTCTCTTTAATATAATGCACTATGCATATTTCACTAACTGTCTCATGATATCAAATGAATTTAACAAGGCGATTATGTAGGTCAAATTACTTTGTAAGTTCTTTCAAGAATGGCTTTTAGACCTATTATGACTTTTAATGGTGCAATTTGTTAAATGAATGGCATTTCTAGAGTCCTACTTGTGAGTGCCCGAGTCTGTCAGAGACACTTGCCTGCCCTGGCCATCTATTTTTGCACCCCTCTGACTCACAGCAAATTTTGGAATAAAATGGACCAGGAAAGAGCAGCTTCTTGGCGCTCACTCTTCACTTGTAATTGCTCAAACAACTTCCCCATTGTCAGGAGATAATTTGAATATCCTAATTTCGGATAACTCTCTGGCCAAATTTCTGTCAAGTCCACATGAACACTATCCTGAGAATTCTTCTTTTCCTCCTCTCCCTCAAATATTAATGCCGGGAGCTAGGGAGCAAATAGATAACACTATAGCTAAAGGAACTGTTTTCATTTTATGGTTTGGGCATTTTGCCTAAATGTGTATGTTGCACCACTTGTGTGTTTAGTGCCTGTGGAGGTCTGAAGAGGGGATCAGATTCCCTGGAACTGGACTTACAGATGATTGTGAGCTGCCAGTGTGGTTCTGGGAATCAAACCCAGGTCCTCTTCGAGAGCAGCCAGTGTGCTCTTAACATTCAGCTGAGCCATCTCTCCAGGCCCCGAGTTAACTTTTAAAAGGCGAGTTGGTCCTTTTGTTATACTCCCAGTACAGTTGATATAAAGGGAGAATGTGCCTTTGGCATATTGGTATTTCAGCTTTACTCAGTTTACTGTTCAAGGTAAAAATTATTGAGAATCCCTTCTGTCTTAGGGTTACTATTGCCGTGGTGAAACACACGACCAAAAGCAAGTTGGGAGGAAAGGGTTTATCTGGCTTCCACTCCCACATTGCTGTTCTCCACTGAAGGAAGTCAGGACAGGGACTCAAGCAGGGCAGGACCCTGGCAACAGGAGCTGATGCAGAGGCCATGGAGAGAGGGACACTGCTTACTGGCTTGCTTCCCATGGCTTTCACAGCCTGCTTTCTGAGAAAGTGTCTTACAGCTGATCTCATGGAGGCATTTCTTCAGCTGAGGCTCCATGCTCTCGGATGACGATAAGCTCATGTCAAGTTGACACAAAACCAGCCAGTGCACCATCTTCCTCCTCTCTCTCACCCTGCCAGTCTCCTTGTCTTCCTTGTTTTCTGGTCTTTTTGTTCTTGTTGTTCTGTTTTGACACAGAATCTCTCTATACAGCATTGGCTGGCCTGGAACCTGCCTCTTCCTCCCAGCAGACAGTTTCTTTCTTTGAAGATTTTTTTGGTTTTACTTAGATTTATTTTACTGTGCATGTGCGTTTTCCTGAATGTTTGTATATGTACACGTATGTACCTGGTGCCCAAGAAGGTCAGAAGAGGGAAGAGCGTTGGATTGTCTGGGACTGAAATTATGGATGATTATGAACCACTATATTGGGTGCCTGGGAACTGAACCCTGGTCCTCTACAAGAACAGTAAAGGTCTTAACCTCTAAGCCATCTTTCCAGCCCCACAAGGTAGTTTCTTGATTCCAACTTTTAAAAAGCTACTGTATAAAATGATTGAGCATACATTCATGTGGTTATTAATGTTAAAACTCAATATCTCAAGCCAGGCGTGATGATGCACACCTTAATACCATCACTCAGGAGGCAGAGGCAGGAAAATCGCCATGAGTTTGAGGCCAGCCTGGTCAACAAAGTGAGTTTCAGGGCAGCTAGGGCTACACAGAAAAACCCTGTCTCAAAAAAACTAAAACCAAACAAGCAAACAAACAAAAAACTAAACAATGACAATAACAAAAACCCCTCAACATCTCAAAAAAATAATTTTTAGAAAGTCATGACCTCTTTTGATTAATCTTACTGGAGTCTGCATACCTCCCATTAAAAGTCTACAGTTCCCCCTAGACTGTTCATCCCAGAAGCAGCCTTGGTTTCCCATAGTGCCTTTGTGAAAGCAACATCCTGGGCAAGAGCAGCAGCACCCCAGGAGCCTGCGGTTTTGATCTTTTTATACGCTTCCTCCGACGTGGCCTGGGATGACAGACCCTTGGACTCTGGAGTCTACAGTCACAGCTTGGAAATGAGGCTGACAACCTGGCCGCAAGCTCCCTGGGCCGTCCTGAGATCTCAGGAGCTCACTGTACACAGTCTCATCCTCATCTTCCTTGTCTTCAGTGAGCTGTAAGGAGGGGCTGACTGGAGGCAGAACTCAGAAGTCTGCCTGGATGTCTGGTTGAAGTCACCATAGAACTGTTATTTAATTTTTCTACTTCTTGCAGTTCAATGGATGCAACATTCACAACACTCTCTAAGCTCATCAACCACAAAAACTTAATTAGATATCATATCTCCTTGGTTTAAAATAGTATTTAATTTTACATAATGTGTTCAGCCAAAATATTAGGATTCCCTAAACAGAAATGTTCCCTCTATTTTTTCCCTAGAGCTTCTCTTTCAATTTTTTTTGTAGCTTTTAAAAAAATTATTCTCCTTAAAGTATGATTCTGGCAGTTTCCCTCTGTGAAACATCACCGGGTCCCCAGCCACCACTACTTAATTGAAGATGTAATCCCCACTTAGTGACTATGCCGTCTCCCAGATACCAAGCGTGCAGGAGTAAATATTAACATTCCTGGTAAATGTGCGCTGCCTCTTATTCTTTCCCCCCACAAATTGTCTTCCTGCTCCTCCGAGCGTCATCTGAAGTGAGATTATATTAACTGTGCCTTATATGGGGCTTGGAGTGCCAGAGTTGAAATTAATGGGCAAATATCCTTTTCACTTACAGACTAAATGAGCACTCCATCTTTGAGCCATACCTAGGTGTGACAGAAAGTCACAGGCAGAGGGACAAAGCCTGCTAAGGATGCCCCATGTAGGATCAAATACAAGCATTCTAAAATGAAATTTTAGAAGGAAACCCTGGAACACAATGGCGTGGGATTGTGTAAAATGAATCCGGTACCCTTCTTAAATGCTGCCTGTAGACTCCAACCTTTTCGATGCTAGAATTTGATCCATTTCCTATTTGGCTCCATCCTTGTGATGACAAGAAAAACAGCCATGGACCCACATAACTGAAAGCAGTAGTAAGGTAAGAGCAAGTCCATGTGGAGACAATTTTAAACTGACATATAATAATTTCACCTACACAGTATATAATTCAACAAATAATCTAATGCCCACATACAGCATGTAGAGCTGGTCTCTGGTGTTTCCATCCCCTCTTTGCACTACTGGGAGCCGTAAAACCTCTCCCTCTTGTTCTTCACAAAAATATGTAAGTTGTAAGCTGTAGTCGCCCCGCTGTGCTGTAGAGGAAGATGTGACTGTAAGTGAAACAAGCCAGGTAGAAACTTGTGAGGAGAGAGAACCATTTCTCTTTCCTCCCCTGCAGCAACGTTTACCGCTCCCTAAAGAAGCATTTGTTTTCCGAATTACAGCAGAGGGCACTAGAGACTGCTGCATGGCAATGCTCAAGGGTTCCATGAGGCTCAGAGACCTCTGATTGTCCTGGCCACAGGTCTCAGTCACCAAGAATGTGGGAATGTGTGGTACCCAGAGGTCGCAAACATCCCAACTTCTTAAAATGGCGATTCTTCCCGACCGTTTTCCTGGTGAAATGTGATTTTCTGAGATATTGCTCTGGGGACACCATCCTTCTTCTCCATATGTATGCAGCCGGTTCCAGTGCGCATGTCCCCATTAGCACTGACACATTTGTGCACATAGATGCGCATGTATCATTTTTTAATCAAAACTAGAAGGAGAAATTATTACATAACCACGATCTCATTCCTACTGAGGGACCTGTCATGGCGATCCTAAGGGGGCTTTGCGAACATCTGTTCAGCGCCAATCCCCCACGAAGAAATTATTCTTATGCTCATTTGAAAGACAGGTAAAGAAACGGTCAGACTGATAGGACAACCCGGGGCAGATGACAAAAGCAGTCTCCTTCAGTGACAGAAAGCTCAGGAGCCCAGCTAGCAGAAGCTTCCAGGCTAGAGCATCAGTCACCTGTTACTTCAAATACTTAAGGATGGCACTGGCAGCAAGTCCAAAGAGCCCCCTTCTGGTGGTGTCTCTTTGGCAGCATGAAGCCTCACACTATGCAGGACCAGATCCCTCTGGCTAATGCAGAAAACATTTGTTCTAGCTGTGTCTCAGCTATAGAGGAGATTCTATCCTCAGCAGAAAGCCCACTGATGTGCCTTCCAAGGGGACAATCTGTCTTGGGGCATCCTTTTGCAGAAAGTTCCAGAAGTGATCCCTTTAAGGGTAAGGCTCTTTGATCTACTTCTACACTCTGGTCGATTCCATTCCACTGAGGGTTTTGCTGTAGAAACACTCGGGTTTATGAAATCTGTATTTCTCTACAGAACAAGTCTGTTCCTCTGATTAGCATGGTAACTATCTCAACTGAGCTCTGGCTTCCTAGGGTTGATCTAATTTCTAAGCCTGAGACACTTGTTCTCATCACTGTCTAGGATGGCTGGTAATGACTACTGTCTCACCTCAGCCTTGGATCACAAAGGATGCTGTAGGCTGGTCCTCATTCTCAACCGCAAGCCTCTGAGCAATTCCTCACACTCTTCCTTGGCTCATGACAGTTACTTCACACAGTTCCTGTGTCACACATGGTACAGGGAGCTCTGACAGTTGGTCTCAAGTGCTTTGGCCTAACCACAGTCATTTCTGTCCTGGGCCTCCTATATTCCATGGGCTTTGGGTTTCTGTTCTTTCTTAGCTTCCAGCTAGCTTTCTTCCCTTCTCCTCTGGCCTGACTGAACCTCTTCCTTCAAAGCTGCTGCTCCTACCTCTCATCCCTGGGGCTTGGGCTTTGAAATGCATGAGATTTTTCTCATCCTTTTGTGGTAACATGGTGACACCTTTCCCTGAGGCAAGGCCACCTGGTCTTGATGACTGAAAGAGAGTAAGGTGTGTGTGTGGGGGGGGGGCGGTGTATGGCAGAGAAAAGGAAAGGTAAGGAAGGAACTAAATCCATTGAAATTCCTAAATATTATTTTAGCTCATGCACAAGAAAATCAATCTAATGCAAAATAAAAAAAGGGAAGTCAGAACAAAGGACATTACTAGAAATAGAAAGCCAAGCCCAGGGAACAGAAAATCCTACACCATACAGTAGACATGGCTAACCAGTAATTATGCTTGGGTTTGTCTGTGGGTTTCCTGCCTACTGCAGGGGGAGTTGAGACAGTGACTTTATGCTCTTGTTTTCAAAACAGAGAGAACACATGAACTCAATAAGAGGTTTTTCTTTAGTTCTGAATTTAACCAGAATCACCCCTTGTGACCTTATGGCAACCTCAGAGGGAAATGTCAACTTGTCATCACAGCAATCCAAAACTCAGTTCAAGTGGCTTTTGAGTCTTGTTCACTCCATACTTGAAGCCTGAGCTTCCAGTAATACAGTTTGGAAGCCTTGCTTTCCCTGATATCTGCTTGCATGGTTTTTCTGTTTTAAGCTTGCATCTTTAAGTATTAAATGTTTGGAGTTGACGAGATCGGAATGTGTAGGGGGGTGTAGGTACAGAAGTCTCCACTGTCTGGTGATACATACTCCAGAACTGAACCGAGCATTCAAGAGGCAGAGGCAGGTGGGTATCTGTGAGGCCAGCCTAGTGTAGAGTGTGAGTTCTAAGACAGCCAAGGTCACACAAAGAAACCCTGTCTGGAACAAACAAACAAAACAAAACAAAACAAAACAAAACAAAAAAAAAAAAAAAAGAAAGAAAGAAAGAAAAGAAAAAGAAAAAAAGTTATGAAAAAACTTGTAGAATTTTCCATTTAACAATATATTAATATAATATATACTATATACTGGTTTTTCAAGACAGGGCTTCTCTGTGTGTAGCTCCAGCTGTCCTGGAACTCACTCTGTAGACCAAGCTGGCCTGAAATTCAGAGAAATCCACCTGCCTCTGCCTCCTGAGTGCTGGGATTAAGGGCATGTGCCACCACCGCTCAGCCTTTTTTAAAAATAATTTATTTATTTATTTTTAATGTTCATTGGTATGTTGCCTGCATGTATCAGAAGACCTGGGACTGGAGTTACAGACATGTGTGGGGTATCATGTGTGTGCTGGAAACTGAACTCAGGATCTCTGGAAGAGCATCCAGTGCTCTTAACCACTGAGTCATTTCTCCAGCCCCCCTGCCCAATGTAATAATTTTGAACCATAGGCAGTTCTAAGTAACTGAAACTCTGGGAAGTAAGACCATGGGAAAAGGGTGGCTACTGGACTGGAAAGATGAGCCGGTGGTTAACAGTCTTCGCTGGGCTTGCAGGTGACAGTTCAGTTTCCAGCACCCAGGTCTGGTAGTGCACAACCTCTTGTAACTCTCAAGGATCTGACACCTCTTCAGGACTCCTTGGATGCACATAAATAAATAATAAATCTTCTTGTTTTTCTTGAGATAGGATCTCTCTATCTAGCCCTGGCTGTCCTGGAACTTACTACATAGACCAGGATAGCCTTGAACTCTCAGAGATCCACCTGCCTCTTCCTCCCATGTGCTGGGATTAAAGACTTGTGCCACCATGTCCAGCCCCCCCCAAAAAAAAATTAAAGTAGCTATTAGGTAGCTCAGCCATTAAATGATAGGCTTATAGTAAAAAACAAACAAACAAACAAACAAAACAAAACAAAAAACAACCAACAACTGCCACAGTGAAAAATCCCAACTCTCTTCCATAGAACAGTCAGGGTACCAGCTGTGCCCAGGCTTCCAGAGTTGGTCTGTGTTGTCTCTGCATGGAGACCCTCCCACATTTTTATGTAAATGTACCATTCTATTCTGTACCTGGCTTTCCCATTGCCACAGATCTGGAGATAGTTCCTATCAGATTCTTTCTTAAATGGTTAACAAAGGATTTCATGACATAGGTAATCTGTGTTATTAAACGAGTCCCTATTGAGATTCATTTAGGCCATTTACAATCAATTGCTTTTTTAAAACGATGCTGGTAATGAGTTACCGTATACATACTTCTTTGAATGAGCAGAGAAGTACATCTATTTACTAAAAACTTGAGTGTGGAATCATTTAAAGAGGATGAATGCTTTTAATCAGGAAAGACATTGTTGAGTTGCACTACAAAAGGCTGAATAATTAACTGTTCTGTCAACAGTATTTGAGGGAGTCTGTTTTGATCCCTCTTGCCACACAGTATATAATCTTTTGTTATTGCTGCGTTATCTTTGTTTATCCTTTTCTCGATTGTTGTCACTGCTCCATTTATAATGCTTAAAGCCAGGATCCTCTGGACTTGGTACCAGGGAGAACCCACTGCAATATGAAAGAGTGAAATCCCTTGCTCCATTAGGAATTTCAAGATGATAACAGGTCTCTGAGCACTGGGGGCAGCCACAGAGTTGGCCTTGCACTCAGGGCGGAACCAGCAAGGGAATGCCAGGGAATCATTAAAAATGACAAGCTTGAGACTTCTGTCACGAGAGGAACACGCGAAAAGGAGGACTGTCAAGACATTCTTGCTCACAGCTTGTCGCTTCACCACATGGGGAGCAGATGTGCTGTTTGGGCAGCGCGGTACACCGAGCTTGTGCATACAGAGATTTTAGCGGTGCCATGAGAACTTGCTATGGCGAGCTCTTGGCTCGGTGTGACTAAGCCGGGTTTGATGGGTCAGAGGACTCGGGTGCAAACTCTGTGTTAGGCCTGCGCTACTGGCTAAGCGGGAGCCAGGCACCCGTGCAAGCGCCTTCCGGAGGGGCGGCTGATTTGCGAACCTCCTGCGGGCTTCAAGACAGCCTGTCACCGGGGCCAGGCAGTGGGGTTTAATCCTCCAGCTCTCCGCCCAGCTTGGTAGAGGGTGAGGAGCAGCCGCCCATATAGCCCTGTAGCTCCCAGCCCGCTGTGTTTGGCCAAAGGAGGTGGGGTAGATTCGAGAGAAATACGAGAACCCGAGTCGGGAAAAGAAGTCTGAGTCTCGGGGAGCGGGGGTGGGGGGGTAGGGGGCACGACAGGGCTGTCTAACACCCTGCACTCAACAGAACAGTGACTGAGAGCATTGGCGTCCAACAACTGATTCCTCCAGACAGCACCCTCTGGGCAGACCCACAGTACAGGGTTATGTCCTGGGTCTTGCAAACATCTGACTTGGGCTGCCTTGGAGGTTGAGTCAGCTCTCAGGGCTGCCTTGTGTGGCACAGGCAGGCCCAGGGAGGGCGCCACAGGGGGCGGGCCTGTGCCTTACCACCGATCTGACCTGACCTGACTTGCAGACTTACTTCGAAAGTTGGCTCACAGAAGGTCTGATCCAAGCTGCCTGCATGCGGCCCTGGGGCGTGGGGGTGGGGTGGGGCAGCTGGGATCTGGTCTTGCTTGGCCTTCTTGCTGGCAGAGTCCCTAGTGGCACGGGGCATCAATCACAGGGCACAAGACAGCACTAGAGGGCACGTGTGTCTTCTGGTCTCCCTTACAAAAGGACTGCATGCATCAATGGGTCTCCCTTCCTGGCCTTATCTAGGTCTAATTGCCTCCCAGATCCTCATTCTAAAAGTCAGTCATGGTGGATTAGGTTTCAGCCTTCTCAAGACTTCATATCGTGCACTTTGGAGGGAAAGAGCCCAGCTTGTATGTGTGTGTGGTGGCGGTGGTGGTGGTGTAGCTCCAGGGCTTGGACATCCAGCAATCTGCCAGATTTCTTTTGCAATATTTTGCAAATAGGCCATATATTACACACAACTTTGGAGGTACAGCCCCTGGGATTTCCCCTTTAATTACAGTTTCTCTTTTGAGGCAAAAACACTTGTAGCCTCCTGCTGACTCAAAGCACTCCTTCCTTCCTTCCTTCCTTCCTTCCTTCCTTCCTTCCTTCCTTCATTTCTCCCTCCCTCCCTCCCTCCTTCTCCTCTCTCTCTCTCTCTCTCTCTCTCTCTCTCTCTCTCTCTCTCTGTTTTTGAGCCAGGTGTAGTAGTATACATCTGTAATCCCAGCACTCAGGAAGTGGAAGACACGATGATGGACAATCACAAGTTCTAAACCAACCTGGGCTGGATGAGTCTCTGTGCTTATACCAAAAGCCAAGCCAAGCAAAAGCCTTGGCCAGGACAACAAGCTACTGTCATCTACATCCAACTCTGCCACAGTACCACAAGGCTCCACCAGAAAATTCCTCTGCAGCCAGGACCCCACTGTCTGCCTCCCCACCCCGTGGCCATTCTCTTCCCCACCTCCCCACCTCAGCCCCCCCATCTCCCACCCGCTTCCCTTTTGTGGGAGTAAGTCATCTTTGAGCTTTTTCCTCTAAGAAATCATTAGACACTAGAAATAAATGTAATTGTGTGTGTCTGTGTGTGTGTGTGGTTTTTTGAAACAGGGTTTCTCTGTGTAGCTCTGGCTGTCCTGGAACTCACTCTGTAGACCAGGCTGGCCTTAACTTGTAGGGATCTCCCTGCCTCTGCTTCCTGAGTACTGGGGTTAAAGACGAATGTAAATATTTGAAAGATTTGCTTTTTGTATTTAATTATGTTAGTGTGTTTGTATGTAGATATGAGTACCTGTGTCTGGGTGTCAAAAGAGGCCAAAAGACGGTATTGGGTCCCATGGAGCTGGAGTTCCAGATGCTTGTAAGTCACCTGATGTGCGGGGAACTAACCATGATGCAAGGCCTCTTAACCACTGAGCCATCTTTCCTGCCCAATGAACGATTAAGAAAAAAAAGTTCCAACCAGGCAGTGATGGCGGTGCACTTCTGGGAGGCAGGTGGGTCTCTGAGTTCGAGGCCGGGGCCAGCCTGGTCTACTGAGCAAGTTCCAGGATAGGCTCCAATGCTACAGAGAAACCCTGTCTGGAAAAACCAAGGAAAAAAAAGAAAAAGGAAATTGTGGTGCAGTTTAAGTCCCAACGACCCACCTGCTCACCTGCCCACTGTCCTCACTACCTGCCTCCTTCCACCTCCTTCAGGTGCTCTGACTTTGAACTTGTTGCCCGTCTCTGCCTCCAGAGTGCTGGGACTAAAGACGTGTGCCACCAATGCCCGGCTCCTTTTCTGTTTTTCAATAAGAGTCTGATAGATGTGTGTCTAGATGGGAGTTCCTGGTTCCCTCTTTCCTGTACTCAAAGCCTTTTCCTTCAGAAGGCTATCTGGGATTCGCTTCCCATGCTCAGGGCTCCTGGAGCATGTCCCTCTACAGGTGCATTGTGGGTTGTTGGCTTATGCTCTCTGCTCATGATTATCACCACTACCAACTGCATGGAGCAAGGGCTGATAGGAACATATAACTCACATGTTGTCATATTACAGACGTGAGGGTTCCACAGAGAGCAAGTGACCAGCTGAAAGTTATGACATTACCAAGTGGCAGCACAAGGCCTCAGTCTCTCCTCTGACTCCCTGTCAGAGGTGACTTGAGTGTCATGAGATCTGGGCCGGGCATCACTCTGTTTGAGTTCCTTTGTCCTCTAGCCCTGCTACCTCCTTGCATTGCTTTAGAGGCTTCTGAGGCCTGGCAGGGACCCTTGCTCTACAGCCTGGGCCCTGTGGACCTGCTTCCAGGCCTGTTTCTTGTGGCCACAAGAGAGATATACCTAGAGGATGTCTTTCTTCCTTTCTTTCTTCCTTCCTCCCTCTCTCCCTTCCTTCCTCCTTACTTCCCTCCCTCCCTCCTTTCCTTCCTTCCTTCCCCCCCCCTCTCTCTTTTCTGAGACAGGATCTCACTATGTAGCCCTGGTTGCCCTAGAACTCACTATGTAGAACAGGCTGGCCTTGAACTCACAGAGACCACCTGTCTCTGCCTCCCAAGTGCAGATTAAAGGTGTGAGCCCCATACCTGGCTCTTGCCTAGAGAATTTCAAACCTCTCCATTCCCCAGGCTTAAGATTCACCAGTTACCAGTGTTGCACACAAGAAGCCCTCGCAGCTCCTAGACTCGATGAGGGCGCCCTTTCTCACCACTGACCATGGCACACTCACCTAGTTTCTGTGCCCCCCACCCCTGCCATTCCTGTCTCTCTTTTCATTCCAGGGCACCAGCATTGTTGACCTGTAAACTTCTTTGTCTGTCATTTCTCTTGAGCCTAGCCCCTGGACATTCTGTTCTCCTGATCAACATCTGTCTGCTGGGACCTACAGAAAGTTCTCCAGGGCAGAGGTGTGTGTGTGTGTGTGTGTGTGTGTGTGTGACTGTGTATGGGTATCTATGTGTGTGCGTTTTTTTTTCCTTTTTAAGGATTTACTTATTTTCATTTATGTCTATCTTAGTTATGTTTCTATCATTGTTAAAACACACTATGACCAAGGCAACTCATAGAAGAAACAGTTTATAGGGCTCACAGCTTCAGAGGGTGTCTCCATAACCATCGTGGCTGGAGCATGGCAACAGGCAGGTAACATGGCACTTGAGCAATAGCTGAGGGCTTACATCTGACCCATAAGTCCAAGGCAGAGAGAGGAAGCTAACGCAGAATAGCATGGGCTTTTGAGTATCAAAGTTCACCCTTAGTGCCTACTCCAACAAGGCCACACCTCCTAATCCTTCAACCAACTGGGGACCATTTTCATTCAGATCATCACAATGTGCATGAAAGCTTTGCCTGCAGTATGTATGCAGTACCATGTGTATGCCTGGTACCTGCAAAAATCATAAAAGGGAATGGGATCCTCTGGAACTGGAGTTACACGTGGCTGTGAGTTGCTGTGTAGGTGTTGGGAACTGAACCTGGGTCCTCTGCAAGAGCAGCTGAGCCATCTCTCCAGCCCCACTGTGTTCTGTAACCTAAAGTTTTATGGGTGCTAGGCATGCATTCTAGCACTACAATTCCAGTCCTCATATTTATAACTGAAATATAATAATTATGTGTATTTGTGGGTACAATTGACATTTTAACATATGCATACATGATAAACAAATGAATGGACATGCCTATTACATCCTCTCCCAAAACATCTGAAATTTCCTCCTTCACAATTTTGAAATGTAAATACAAGTAACTCAACAGCACCATTCTGCTGTGAGTTTAGCCCTCAGGTTTCCGGGCTGTCTTACTGACAGGATGCACCCATTCCCTATCCCCAGCTGTGGTACCCACCTATCCACTTTGTTTCCATGAGTTCACCCAGCATCTGTCTCCCTGTGTCTGGCTTAGTCACTTAACACAATCCCTTCAGGTGCTTCCATGCTGTCACAGATGACAGGATTGCCTTCTTTTCAACAGGATTCCATGATATCTGCCTATAACATTTTCTCCATTATGCCTCCATTCATGAATATTTAGGTTGCTTCCTGGGAAGTGTGTAGCAGTGGACGTGGGGTTCCCCTCACCCTTTACCCATGGAGCTAGGAATGGAGCCAAGCCTTTGTGCATTGGAGGTAAGCTCTCTACCACTGAGCTAAAGCCCTGGCCTCAAGAAGGGCTGGTTTTTATGGTCACAGATTAGGAGAAGTGTGTTTTGACTCTGAGGCTTTGATATTTACTGGTTTTTTTGTTTGTTTGGTTTTTGTTTTTGTTTTTGTTTTTGTTGTTTTTTGTGAGACAGGGTTTCTCTGTGTAACACTATTGGCTGTCCTGGAACTCATAGAGATCTGCCTGCCTCTGCCTCTGAGTGCTGATACCAAAGGTGTGAGCCACCATTGCCCGACTGGCTTTGGTATTTGTAACTGGTTAACTCTACCTAGAAGGTTCCAGATGCCATCCTTTCCCCTTCCAGTGAGAGGTATCATTACAGATTCTGGTAGAAAGAGGACCCTAGGAGGCAGACATAGCCCAGAGGCCCTGAGTCCTCAATCTGCTTGTCGCAGAAAGGCCTGTCTGTGCCTGGCTCACCATGTGGTCCAAGCTGGAGTCAGCTTTCAGGCTTCTGCCACCTCTGCACTGAGCTCATCTGGCTTCTCTCACCCAAGGCTATCCCCTAGCATCCTCTGCAGTGTGGCCACTGAGGCTGAGGAACAGCCATACTTAACGGGGACCCGACTGTGTTCATTACCGGAAAAGCTATTGGTGTTGACATGGAGGGACATCCATTTTAATTATGGCAAAGGGCTTCCTTATTAATTATTTAGATCCAAGACAAAACAATACATTGAAAACAGGAGAGAAAAATTGGCTCCCTTCTGCCTTGAGTATTTTGACACCAGGCCATCATAGTATATGCACACAGATATGGACAGTACACATACTTGAAACATACAAACACTGAAGCCCACATGGCCCATTGATTCTGCTCTTCTGGTGTCTAAGAATTCTGCCATTTAAAGAATGATAGAGATAAAAATGCTGGCTGTTTGAGAACAAGCTGTAGAAAAACAAACTAAAAAAAAAAAAAAAAAAATCACAGGAGTTGGTGTTGGGCTCCTGGAAGAACATTTAGTTAAAATAATTGGTCTTCTTCCTGAACTCAGGCTACTCTGCAGACCTAGGCAAGACAAGATGAAGACAGGAAATCCTGCCACTAACTCAGGGCAAAAACACTGTCCATTGCAAAGTGACCACGTGCTTTCTAGGCATCTTCCCTCATACTGTGATCAGTGGCACAAACACTCACTGATGTGCAATTCATGTTCTGAGTCTCTATTCTGGGTGCTGAAAATTGCAGGCAAATGTAGTTCATTTAAAAACTCCATGGCTGGGATCTGAGCTTCTGATCTCAAGCCTTGAACCAACCCAAGACACAGCAGGTCATACAGGAAGACCTGGCTCTGTCTGCAGTGGTTTTTTTTTTTTTTTCTTTTTTTAAAATTATTAATAATAATAAAGCAAAAAAAAAAAAAAAAGCAGCAAACCAAAACAAAAAAATCCTTCTAACTTTGGTGTTCAAAAAAGTCCAACATGGCCAGGATGAAGCTTAGGGGTGGAGTACTTGCCTAACATGCACCAGGCGGTTGTCTCTGCAGAAAAAGCAACAATAACAAAGCCAGGAATTACACAAAGCTACGGCATTCAGTGGCAGGATGGCGGCTGTTTTCTTTCCTCCTTATTACCCATCTGCATCTTACACATTATTGTAACTCATGACTTAAAGAGAACATATTCACATCAGGCAGGAGAAATGGCTTGGTGGCTGCTCTTACAGAGGTATGTCCCAGGTTCAGTTCTCAGCATCCACATGGAGTGAGTCACAATCACCTTTAACATCAGCCCAGGGGGATCTGACACAGGGGACCAGTACTCACGTTTATATATTCACACACAGACACAGGAACACACATGAATATAATAAAAAATATTAAACACATTCTTTAAAAATTTACTTCAAAAATATATTAATGTGCTTTCAAAAAGTCTTCAACTTTTTCGAAGTTCACATAGTGAGTAGTCTTCTATATCAGTGTTCGCCCCTCAGCTGTGACCTGCTGGGACATTTGGTGTCTGTCCTCGCAGATGTTTGTCCTGTGTATCCTCTTCCTTTGCCCCACAGAGCACCTCTGTGTGTATTTTATTATTACTATTTTAATTTTATGTGCATTGGTGTTTTGCCTGCATGTATGTCTGTGTGAGAGTGTTGGAAGCCGGAGTTACACAGTTGTGAGATGCCATGTGGTGCTTGGAATCGAACCTGGGTCCTCTGGAAGAGCAGTCAGTGCCCTTAACTGCCGAGCCATCACTCCAGCCCGTGTGTGTGTGTGTGTGTGTGTGTGTGTGTGTGTGTGTGTGTGTGAGAGAGAGAGAGAGGGGGGGGGGTTTCTCTGTGTGATAGCCCTGGCTGATCTATCTAGAACTCCCTTTGTAAACCAGGCTG
Organism: Phodopus roborovskii; assembly: GCF_943737965.1. Taxonomy (NCBI): domain Eukaryota; kingdom Metazoa; phylum Chordata; class Mammalia; order Rodentia; family Cricetidae; genus Phodopus; species Phodopus roborovskii. Next base: position 45,162,533 of record NW_026126407.1, on the reverse strand, counting down.
GCCGTGTGTGTGTGTGTGTGTGTGTGTGTGTGTGTGTGTGTGTGTGTGTGTGTGGTATATAACATGCAAGTTGTTTTGTAGCTAAACCATTCCACTGCCTGGTACATCTGCACATTTTCCCATGGAATGATAGATCTTGAATGACTCACCTCAAACTGATGAGTGTATGCTCACTTCATGTTTTCCACTCTTGCAGCCAGTGCTAAGATGAACCTGTAAGAATTTGTGGCTTTGGGCACTGGTGTTCCTAAAAAGTGTTTTGTTTTGTTTTTTAAAATTAGGTGAAATTCATGTCACATCAGGCCAGGTGCATATCTGTAATCCCAGCATTCCGGCAGCTGAGGCAGGATGGTTGAGTTCCAGCCTTGACTATTAAATCAACACAAGTTTCAGTTCATGGCTTAATGCCTCTATAACACTGCAGCCATCACAGCTATCAAATGTCACAGCCTTCATCACCTGGAAAGCGCCTCTCCTCATTAGGTAATTATTATTTCCTATTTCCTCATCTCCTTTCTCTCTGTTGATGCTACTTCCCCACCTGCAACTATGGACCTACATCTTCTGCACATTTCACACAATTGGCATCATACTATACACATAATCCTATGTGTCCTTCTTTCACAGGTATCTTGATTTCAAGGTCCTTTCATGCTGTGGCGTATCTCAGTACTACATTCCTTTTCATTGCTGAGTAATACTCCATTGCATTGCATGGATAGACCAGTTTGGTTTTTTAGCCCCCAAAGCAGGGTGCTACAGGGGAGCCTCCTGTGTCCTCCTAAGGGTGGCTCAGGCCTTAGACATTATGCTTCTTCTTCTAGGAGTGGCCCAAGCTATTTTGTCACACAGCTTGGAAGACTTCTTTTCAAGAACTTTTGTTGGTTTTGTTGTTTCCTTTCATCAAGAGTAGGATAACAGAGTTATCAGCCCTCAAGTGCCTCCTGAGATGGAGTTGCGTGAATTGGAGAGAATTTTAGGAAAGTAGGTGGCTTGGTCAGTTTTTATTATGTGTGCTAAAACTGAACCAGCTCTCTGTACAAAGGTTTCCCATTGCTCCTGAGACCTGGCCCTTGGGGCCTGGAAACCCAAAACAGTAATAAGCTCTTATACCCCATCCAGTGGGGTGTGTGCTGTGCTGGCCCCGGGTTCCTGCAGCTGCTGAGGTTGGGGTTTTCCCTGTTCACACTGCAAAGCTGCAGCCTTTTTCTTTCCATTTTCCTTTGGTCCCTTTAACACCTTTTAAAATTGCCTACAATTGAAGGCAAGAAACAGCCCCAGCAAGGGAAGTGTGGACAAGAAGAAATGACACAGCTATGGAGCCATCAGCCCACCCAACAGGAAGAGCCAACCACTTGACTTAGTGTCCCCATCTGGATCCACATTTGGCAGAGTGACGTGGAAGGCTTACAGGAAGCCAGCCAGGTGGCAGGACTGCATCTCAGGAGACTGTCACACAAATCCTTTCCATTTCCCAGCTTACAACCTTAGCTCTGGGACTGACCCTTCAGGCTTTGTCTCCTGCTGCCAGATGAGGAAAACACACTGTCCTTGCCTTGGGATGAAAGCAGGTGTGTGTGTGTGTCTGTGTGTGTCTCTGTGTGTGTGTGTGTTGTGTGTACCTATTGTGTTTGTATGCAGATAACAGCTCAAGAACCATTACTCGGCCTTTGCCCTGTGCCCATGTGCCATTGTGCCCATGTGCCCATGTGTCCAGCTCTCTGTGGTAATTGAACTAATAGCAGCCTGGTTTCTGTCTGAAAATTCTGGTTGCAATTTGGACCAAAGATCATTGGTGCCCCAAGAAGTGCCCAGAAGGCCATTCAGCAGTTCCAGGTGGTCCTCCCTGGCAAAAGACTAGCTACCAATGGCACCTCACTTCCAGGTGTCCCCTTCCCTGGCAATGCTCCCTATCTAGCTCCCTATAAACATCCTTTCAAAGGGAGGCCCCCATGACTAGCCTGTACTCCTGGGAGCCCCTGAAGAATGAGGGAATCACCCAAATCCACCTCCTGTAAAGGGCATAGCCATTGCAGAACCCTCTGGACAAACCAAGCCTGAAGCTGATAAGATTTGTTCTGTTAGAACTTTCTTAAGGCGTCATAAATCTTTTATTAACATTTGGTATTATACTAATTAAAACTGTTCTCTGTATGTATTATTAATTTCCCTAGCACTTCTTGCTGGGGTGACATTTTTAGCCAGCTAAGCAGAATGTAGCACAGTAAATAAGAAGAAACTCATTTCCAGACAATTAGCCTTGCAGAAAAATAAGTTGGTTAATGGAAGGCATGATGATTACAAATTTTACCTAAATAAACAGGGTATCTTAATGGTGACTCTTCAAGCTAAGTAAACAGATTGGGGTGGTAATGTCCTAAGCAATACTTAAATGTAACTGTTTAATAAATTGGCAAATTACTCATTTCATCTTAGAACAAAATGGTAATACTGTAGTAATAACCTAGTATATATCCCGTAAATATGAGGCATTATCACTTTAGCTCTGAAGAAATCACCACAGTGATATGTCAGCATTGATCTAAAACTGCAGCATTTTATCTCAAGTTTATTACCCATTTTTGAGAATCGCTGAGATTTTCAGAGCATAATGGCAATAAAAGAAGAATTTAAAAAGCGCTTTAATGTGCATAAGTTAATCAGAGGTATCCTCGGGGGGAAAAGGAAATTTGGTAAAACATGAATTATAAGCATCATTTAAACTTACTTTGGACACTAGAGATAATAAATGGCACCATAATTTAGAAATAGCTTTTAACATCAATGACGGTAAGTACCACTTTACTGTTCATAAGAATTGCAGAGCAATGGTGCTGAGGCCAATTTTATTAGCCATTTTTTTCTTTATAAAAGCAATCCAGCCCTTTCCACAACTGAGGAGACAGGAGCAAGAGTTACGTGCTAATATGCAAAATGCATTTAAGTTTTTTGAAATAGAGAATAATAAATTGTGCCAAAAGATAGAGTCTGGAGACAAATGAATGATCATTTAAAAAGAATAAGGCGCTCTCAGAGTTTACATATTTGGGGAAACTTGATAAAAAAAGGAGCCAACAAATTGTTCATACATTTTTCCATTTGCTGGAGCATGCGAGTATGCTTTCAAAGCTGAGAGATGAAGCCATAAATCCCAGCAATCGGGAGAGGCTGCAACAGGAATATATTTCTGTAAATTGTCGCCACTGACAAATTGCTTTTAAACTACATGCAGTGCAGGTTTAACTTCTTCTCCAGGAAATGCACACAACCTTCTTGCAGGGAAGCTGTAGACCCTGACCCCAGCTCACCAAGTGCAAGCAGCCAGCTCACAGGGTGGGTCTCCCACTCTGGGTGGCATGTCACCGAGACTCCAAGAGCCACCCACTAAGTGCACATTACTTGGCTGAACATCACAGAGTCTCCATAATAGGTGGGAACAGTGCAAGCCAGGTTGGCAGAAACTGGTTTTTTGTGGAAGAAAGAAATCCAAGACACCAGCCCAGACCCTGCCCCCCCCTTCCAGGATTTAATAACTCCGGGTTCAAGGCCTTGGGTTCTTCCACCTGATGAATTTGAGGACCCACAAAGCAATCCATCTTACTTGATCTCAAAATCTCAGATGTATCGGGGCAGCACAGATGCCAACTTCCTCTGCTTTGGACAGGACTTGTATAAAAGGCCTGGAGACCTCATCAAAGAAGTCCCTGCTGGAGGTGGGTGGGGAAGATTCCAGAAAGTGCAGCGAAAGATGAAAGGAGGAGAGAGGGAAGAGGAGGAGAGGAAATGATGAGGAAGAAGAAAGGAGGAAGAAAGGGAAGCAAAGAGGAGGAGATGAGGAAGAGGAGAGGGAAGAAGAGGAAATGGCGAGGAGGGACAAGGGGACAGCAGCAAGGACTTTAGCTGTACAGTCTTAAGCAGCCCCCCCCATCCCAACCCTGATCTCCTCATCTCCAGACACCCCCTATTTCCTCCCTCAATTCTCCCCCTCAGACAGAGCCCAGGAAATGCTGGTAGAGGGGCTGTGCTTTGTCTGGTAGCAACCCACCCCAGCACTGCAGATGCTCCTTCCCAGAGTGCCTGACTGGATCGAAGACTTCAAAGCTGGCTTAGAAATGGATTGGAGCATCAGTACTGGATGTAGATGGGTTGCTGTTGGAGGCAGGCCTCGGACCCTGGGCAAACACAGTAAAGCTGGAAGGTGGGCTTTAGACCTTTGTGAGAATTTTTAAGGACCCAGTGAGATCTTGAGCCCAAAGCTCAGCATACAGTAGGTGCTTAGCACAATTCAGTCCCCCCTCCTCTGGAGTCAAAGCATCTAGATTCCAGCCCACATCCTACTCTATTCGATATCAGGAAGATTGTAATATTCCTAAAGCTCACATTTCTGTTTGCCAAAACGGAATATTGATATCTGCTGAATTCCTAGGCTAGTTCTAAGGGTTAAATGTGTAAGATACATGGGCAAAATGCTTAGTGCATTGCCTGGCTCACAGTAGGTAATCTATAAATGCTATTTACTATTACTATTACTGCTTAGTAAGCATGTACTGAACACCTACAGTGTGCCACACATCAACGAAAAGGAACAAGGCACAGGAGATGCCAGGACCTACTTATTCTCCCTTAGAATAAACTGGACTTTCAACTGTCAATCAACAATCCTTTCTGGAAAGATCCTCTTCCCAGGAATGCTACACAGGAAGCCTGAAGCCAGTGAGGGTCCTAGCTGGCCTTGGGCATACACAGGTCTAACTCATCTGGCTGTGAGTCCCTAGTTTTGCTTCCTTCTCTATATGAGTAAACAAAGTCTCTGTGTGAGAATTCACTTGCCGGTTAACAACAGTCACAGCAAAGTTATCCTGGCTGTGGAAGAAAAGGCTGATGCTCAGAACAAGACAGCTTATTCTCATCAAGTCAGGCCTGTATGTGTTGCGAGTGGTCCAATGCCATTTTTCCTTAGATCGGGAAGTAAAGATCTGGGATTGAGGCCCCCACCTGTGGCATCCACAAGCTCAAGGGTCCACTATAGCTTGGTTTTAGCAAGGGTAGGAGGAGTGGACTAGGGTGTAGAGGTCCCTCAATTCCTTCAAATGGCAAGAAGGAGCAGCTTCAACCTCAGTCAAGAGGCCCTAAAGAGAACGGATAGGGAGGCTGGAGCAAAGATGGCCCAAGATGATGTTTATAAACAGATCCACACTTTTGGTTTATATCCTGTGCTGCTTAAAGATAATGATATTCAAGGCGGCCAGAATTCCCTTTGGCAGGCACACAAAGACTTCGGTTTTAATAACAAGGAGGTCTGAGGCCCCTGCAGCGTAAAGCTGGTGAACTGGGGTTATTTGACTTCCATTAATGTCCTGGCACCAGCGGGCCCTGAGATGCTGTGGTGCCCCCTCAGTTTCTCATCTGAGATATGGGGGTTATAGGTATGTCCCTACCCTCTAGGCTATCTTAGAGCTAGTCAGATTGCACAGGTGCCCCGCCCTCAACACAGCTACTGCTGGCCATCCGCAGCCCACCTCCAGATCTACACGCCAGGGTACAGGTGGCTGCAATTCTGAAGGGGCTCTTAGAACTGAGGACTGGCATTATGCCATCCTTGCTCGAAGCCCCCCTTACTCCCCCGCCCCGAATGAACTGAACCTGGAGGCGTTAATAAAGTCCACCCCTGCGCGCGCACGCGATGGGGGGGGGCTCACTCGTCCTCCTGGGGTTGGGTTTCCTTTCTGCTTTCCCCACCCCCATGTTCCTTAGCTTCACTCTGTCCTAGGAACAAAAGTGCCCCAGCTGTGGTGCCCAAACAGCAGATGCGAGCATGCAGCTACTTAGCATATTCACTCGGGCAGCCTGAATCCAGCACCCCTTTCTCCTGCCCCGGGAGGGAACCCAGCCCACAGGGAGTCACGCGGGCCGCCTCCTCGCTGTCTTTCCCTCGAGCCCCAGCGTTCTTGTTTGCTACAGCCTTTACTGGCAGAGGCAAGAAAGGGTTTTATCCCGAACGGACGATGAAGGTGGCAAAGAGTGTGTCGCTATCCGCCCTCTCAAGAATTTCTGCGCATCTGAAGGACACCACCAACAGGGCTTGAGATCGGTCATGAGCATCCAGGGCTGGGTCTGCTCTGCAAGCTGTTAGAGCCAACCAGAGACTTTCACTTCACATGAAGATATGGCTTCTCGAAATCAAGGAAGTGTGGATCCACACAAACCTGTCTAGCCAACCCAGAACCCACAGCTGAGGACCTTTCCCAGCTATGACTTCTGTTGGATGGAAAGGGACACAGAATTGGTTCAGACTCCAAAGCCAGCAGAAGTGGTGGTGGGGCCCAGGGGCACACAGGGCTCACTATGTAGTCCAGACAGTTAAGGGGTCAGAGTGAGGCTCTCTGTCCACCCCCCTCCCGCCTTCTCTGTCAGCTTCCCATAGGTAAAACTGGAACGCAAGACTTCTCTAGAGATGGGAAGGTGGATGGTGGGGAATAAAAGCTTAAATATTGTGATCAGCTACGTAGTATTTTTTTCTTCTCCCTTCCCACTTTCTCCCCATACTGACTGGGAGAACTGAAAGGGTTTAATAACTACTTCCCTACCAGGGAGCCTGTCTGACAAGAGAACATCCATTTCAGCTGAAGTGAGGGGCAGGTACAGTCACCGTCACCGAGGCACGGTAATAGGTAATGTCTGTATACAGACAAGCAGGTCCCTTTCTAGGTCTGAGGTGCCCACCCGTGTCGCCAGCCAGGGAGGACACTGTTCTGTGTCTGCCCTTTTCCCCACAAGCATTAAACCCCTATGCCGTTAGTAGACGTTCAATTAGATTTTTTTGGGGGGTATGGAAAGTATTTTTAGATGAATTTCATTTTGTGATAAATTTGTAAATGGCTGCACCGTAAGCCATGGTTGTGTTTTTCTCCAATCATCTTCTCCCGACTATTTTTAACCGAGTCAGTAAACAAGGCACTGAGAGTAGATGTCATGCACTCAAGACCACCCAGAGCCAGGCAGTAGAACTCTGCCTCCCCTTGCCTGGTTGTGTTTCAATAGAAAGATTCTGTTAGACTCTGAATCCAGACAGCGCGATCCGGGCTGAGACTTTAGTCACCTAGCTGCTTGAAAAAGCGGGAGTGTGTGCTTTTTGCACCAGGAAAACCGCGGCGACCTTCAGAAACCTTCACTATTGCAGAATGCAGGCTCATATACCAAACGCTCTTCTCCGGGCTCGGCTTTAATTGTGCCCAGTCTGAGATCAGGATTTGGGCGAAGGTTCCCAGGAACCTTCTGTGTGATGTGGCTGTAATTTAGGCCCTGCTCTGCCTGCCCGTCTCTGAGCGCGCGCGCTTAGGGGATGGAGGGGTAATTGGGAGGTCGCGCTCCAGAGCTTCAAAACTGGAGTTCCAGGTCGTGTCCCTGAGCAAGGTGCAGTCCCCTTCTCCCCGGGGGAGTGAAGGGGGTACTTGGCACTAAATCGGTCTGTGCTTGTCCTGCCTCACGCTCTGGATGCTGGGCTTGGAATGGTGGCTGGATCTATAACCTGGGGTGGCTTCCTCATGTGTGTATATATGGCTAAAATGGCCAGGCAGGCACAGTTGGGACGCCGAAGACACTGGACGCCCTTTCAACCCTGTCCACAGCTCAAGCGTTGAGTGGGAAGACCCTTCAGTCTCACTGAGACATGGGGACCCCTTGTCAGTGTGGCTGCACTAGAGGGACTTCTCACCCTTCAAGTTAAGCTCCTTACGGGTTTCCAGCCCCCGTATGCCAAGCACTAGGCAGAGCGATTGCTGCCAGGCAAGAACTCCCAGGCATCGCAGCGGCTACACCAGTCAGAGGTAACTTCTCTGGGCTTCTGTGTTTCCATCAGCAAACTGGGGAGGGTTCCAACACCTTAAGGGCGTGAAACGTCTTGGTAAAGCCCATCCTGACCAAGTTCTCAGGCCAGGCTGCCTTTTCTCTTGCAGATCGAGGTGTCTAACACGGCGTTTTCTTTGCTCCCTTTGCAGGGCTCTGATGTGATGGGATGGCCTGGCGTCCCACAATCCCATACTGCACTAGCTGCGAAATCTAGCTCCTGGCTGCGTTCTGGAAGCCTTGTCCCTGGCCCTGGATGCCTTGGTCGCAGCCTTTCCCAAGTAGGCAATAGGTGCTACCTGGAAACCCCCACGTCGGGCCGTCCTGCGCTACTCGGTAGTTCGGCCAGCGAGGCGGCCTTAGATCTGTAAAATGGGTACAGGGAGGAAAACCACTGAATGGGGTCAACAGGCTTCAAGCGGTGCAGCCATTGGCGGCTTTCCGCTGTGTAGCCTCTCAGCCTGCAGCTTAGGTGGCACGCTCACCCGCTCAACCGTTGATGTCCGGAGCCTCCGCCCAGCCTAAGGCTGAAGGAGCATCGCAAAGGAGGAGCCCTTGTTCTTTCAGCTCAGCCTCTAAGCTTGCCTGACCCTGGTCGTGGCCCATCCTGATCCAAGGTTCTCCCAGTAGGGAGACCGAGAGCAGTGCCTCTTAATGGCGCACCCTCCGCCTCTCATCCCGGCTCTCACCCCGCACAAAAGTAACAGAATGGAAGGTTTAGGGACTTGGAAGGTCATGAGTGGAAGGCACAACACACTCTTGCAGCTCAGCAATAGCTCCCACCCGCTGGGGGCGCCCACCCTGATCTGGGAGAGCTGGAGAAGATGGACCGGGCCCACTCGTGTGGGATCTGGCTTAGTCTACCAAGTCAATCAGACTGGTAATCGGCATCTAGTTCAGCAAGGCTTGGCTGGGACAAATGGCCCAGCGAACTGGCTAAGGCAACGAGTGAGGGAATCACAGACCCCCATCTAACTCCGGGGCTTCTTAACCAGAGCCCTTTGTGCAAGATGAAGGGCCTGCAAGGAAGGAAAAGACGACGTGTGTGCCCCTAGAGGTTTAAGAATCGAGGTTGACCCTGTCAAAACAATACAAATAATTTAGAAAAACAAAAATGGTAGGCCTTATTACGGTGCAATAGAGGAAATCTTGGAGGAACCAGACAATGACGCCAGCCCTGAGGGATGAGCTGATGGCCTGGCAAAGGGCCTCCTCCCCAGCCTAAGGGCCAGCCTTTCCTACCACCTGATCTAACTCTTCAAGGTTTTCAGCATTTCTAGAACACATTTCTGGAGGAGACCAGAAGTCTGAGTCACCCAGCCCCCCCCCCCCCCCACCGTGTCTGTTAAGTAAGGCGCAGATTTAGGGTTAGAAGGGCTTGAAGGTACAAGCGAGGGCAGGAGCTGGGATTGGGGCATCCTTTTAGTCAAGCTTTCCCTCCTCCAACCTCACAAGAGCTGTCAACTTCTCACCCCGCTTATAACGAAGACTCCCAGGTGCCACAGCCTGCAGGGTGGTGCTCGGCTCTGAGTGACACAGTGGGATTGGGGTGGGGTTGCTGGGGTAGGGGGAGGACACTCCTCCAAAAGTGTTTAGCTGATGAGAGCTACGGGAGCACAATCTGGAGGAGGGAGGGAAGAAGAAAGAACGGGGGGGGGGACAGAGAGAGAGAGAGAGAGAGGGAGAGAGAGAGACAAAGACCGAAATGGAAGCGAAGAAAGGAGGGAGGGGACAACAACAACGAATAGACAAGAGAGAGCGGAGGAAAAGGGACCGAGTAGGATCTGGAGAATGAGTGGCCATGAAAAAAAAAAAAAAAATAGCACGGAGGACAAATTGTAAAGAGAAGTGTGAAACCGTAAAGGGAAGAAATCACAACAACGGCCGCACACAGAACAGCATACGGAGAGCACGAGGAACAAACGGAGAGGACAGACAATATGGTAAAGAAAGAATGGAGAGACCAGAAAATATTTTTAAGAAAGGATTTTTTAAAAATACTACAGGATTATAAGGGGGGGGGGGGAATCGAGGGACAATGGAGCATGTTTATCGTGGTTGGAAGGGGCCCTTGACTTTGGATCTCGCAGTCTAGAAACTTCCAAAGTCCAGCCATTGGAAATCTGAGACCACACCACGCTGCTGCTATACTCAGGCTTAGGGTTCTGGGAGTTGGGGCACCCCGGGTCCCTCCTGTCAAATGATGGAGTGAAGATAGCTGTGACGTTGTATAACGTCACGCTCCACCTGGGATCTTTCGAAAACCCCAGGCTTTAGAAGTCCGAACTGTGCCCGGGCCCTGTACTCGCAGGGTTCCCAGATCCCTTAGAGCCGGGTCCACGAGTGGCGTCGGGCCAGGAAAGAGCCAAAAGCTGGGTGAGGATCCAGCGTTTCCTCTCCAGCTGCAAGAAGTTCCCTTTCACTCGTTCTGCCACCCACCAGGTGAATTTGACCTGCGAGGGATTCAGAACCCACCCAGGCAGGAACTTTCCCTTCCCAGCAGCGCCGGGCTGGATCCCAGGTCCACTCCCCATCCCGCTGGCAACCGGCTTCCGGCGGCTGGCTGGAACTGACCTGCACGACGCATCCTCCGCCGGTGTCCCCGGGCCGGAATTCGGGCAGGGGCGAAGCCTGTGTAGCTCGCAGACCTGGACGCGCCCGCGCACACCGGTTGCGATCGCCATAGGGGTGGGACGCAAGAGCCGGGGTCGCCGAGCGTTCGAGGAACGAAAATGAAATAAAAGCGGCATTAAGTGAAATAGCTAACTTTTTATTAAATAAAACGACTTAAATAAAAGGAACGGAAAAGGAGAGGCATACACCCAGCCTAAAGGCAGGGTGCCCCCCGGCCCCGGGCACTTCCCCCAGACGCCGGGTCGGCTGCCCCTCCTCCAGCGGCCCCGCAGGGGAAGCAGGTGGCCGGTTTCTAAAGAAAAAAGCCAAAACTTTTATTATTTACACGTTTGGGCAAAAGTACAAAGTATAATACAGGCGCCCAGCCCGGGGGTGCGGGCGCGGGGCGGAGTAACGTAAGGCGCTTCTTTGTCAGGCCCGGGCCTGGGGCGGGACGGGGCGCGGGGCGGGGGCTCGGATTGTGCAGTCGCGCGGACCCGGGCCCAGCCCCCCTCCGCGGCCGGCACTGTGCGGCGCGCCCCAGGGTCAACGCAAGCCGGGCCGCCCTGCCCTTCTCGGCCCAGCTTCCCACCCCAGCCCGGCTGGGGGACCCGGGCGCCCCGCCTGGTGGGGGCGGCGATCCGTAGCTACGGTGCGCACTGGAGGCTCACACCAGCGAGGTGACAGCGGGGACCTTGGAACTGTCCTCCTCCCAGGGCTGCAGATTCTGTAGAGCAAAGAGCGAAGAGTTGTGCAGACAGAGCGGGTCGGGCTGGATGGAATCGTTGAGGCTCTTCTGGAAGGCGTCGTGTTGCAGCTGCAGCATGAGCCGGCTCGCCTGCTGCCGCTCCGCCTCCCGCTCCTCTGCCGTCTGCCGCCTGCACCCAGGGAGGGAGAGGGACAGCACTGTCACGCACTGGGCATTGCTAGGCCACCAGCGGGTCCCAACCCTCCCGGGACCAGGGCAGCCTAGCCCCTCGAGGCGACGAGCTGCCCGCCGCCGGAACACACTTTCCCCGAGGCCCGCGGGGCGTGAGGGCGGGTGGGACCGCTGGGTTTTGTTTGTGCACCCCGGGGGCGCTGGGAGGGCACTTTGCCCGCCGTCCACCTGCACACTCGGATTTTGTGGCTTCGCCAACAATAAATCTTTTTTTGTGTGTGTTTTGTTACCCCCTGCGGGGTAAAACGGCAAGACAATGTATAACTGACTCGGCCCTGCGGCCAGTGGGGTCACTTGGGCCCTGGGGTGGACTGGCTGGCAATGTACCACCAACTGGGCGGCCCCTAATGGGGTCAATCTGATAAGATTCTCCCAAGCACTGTCTTGAAGCACTCTCTAGGACACATTGCTTCGTCGTTTACGGGTTGGATGAAAGCAAGGATCGTATAAAAAAACAAAAACAAAACAGAATTGGAGTGAGGCCCCTACAGCCCTTGCCATCAATCCGAAATCCGAGTGGGTGGGCTGGAATGGGAGAGGGTGGAGAGTGTGGGAGGCCCGGGATGTGTGTGGTGGGGGGCAGGTGGGAGGAACCCAAACGAGCAAAAGAGGCGAAACAAAACACTGGCGAGATGGGGCTGGAAATGGAGCCGCTGAGGCGTGGGAGAGATGGAGAGAGGAATACAGGTCGATGGGGAGGAAGGACCACAAATCTGGAAAAGAGGGAAGATGCGTGGTCCAGGGAGTGCGGGTAGGGAGTAGCACAGGAGAGGGCAGGTTGCTGGGCTGCGGCGCAGGGCGGGGCAGGTGAAGGGCAGGGCCGGGCCTCTCTCACCGCCACTTGGTCCTCCGATTTTGGAACCAGGTCTTGACCTGCGCGTCCGTCATTTTGAGGGACTTTGCGAGCGCCGCCCTCTCGGCCGAGGCCAGGTACTTTTGGCGATGAAAGCGCTTTTCCAGCTCACAGATCTGCACCCGGGAAAAGGACGTGCGCGGCTTCTTACGCTTGGGCGGCGTTCGGTTCTGGTAGGGGTGGCCAATGCGCCGGGTCACAGTGAAGGGCGTGAGCGCGGCCGCCGCTGCAGAGACACACGAGGCCCCTTGAAGCCCAGCCCCACCACCGTTCAGGCTGCACGTGGAGCCCCGGGGGACACAGTGCTCCGCTATTTCGCTGGTCCCGCGTGTCCCCGGCGGCGCCAAGCCAGGCAGGGACGCCCCCCCCCCCCTTCCCCGGGACGCTGGTTTCTTTTTACCACAACTCTCCTATTTACCCTCCCCTCCACGGCCGCCCCAAGCCCTGGGCGCCCAGGCCTCCGCCATGCTTGGGCCTCTAGAATCGTTCCTGGGAGTGTAGTGCACAGGGCGCGGCGCCCCTGGCCCCTGGAGGGCCAAGGCCTGGCTCCTGATGGCCCGCTCTGCTCACCTGTGAAGCGGTCCTTCACAAAGCGGCGGCTGCTCTCCATCCAGGGGAAATTGAGGCCGCCCAGACTGGAGACCGTGGGCACGGAGGGCATAGCGGGCAGTGCGCTGGGCAGAGGCGGTGGCACGGCCCCGGGTAGCGGCCTGTGCGCTGGCACCCGGATCACGCCGGCGGGGGCCAGGCTTAGGTTGACACTGTAAGATCCCGCGTCCTCGAAGGGCGCGCCGAGGCCAGCAAAGGAGGCGGGCAGAGACGGGTACGCGGCGCCCGGACGGCCCCCCGGGGGCCCTCCCAGGTAGCTGGCGCCGTCGGGGCCCCGTGGGGTGGGCGCGCTGTCCTGGTCCGGGCTGTTGAGGATTTGGTCGATGCCGAAGCTGATGGGCTCGTGCGGGTGTGGGGTCTGCGCGCTGGCGGGCGCCTCCATCCTGGGCGGGCGGAAGGGCTGGGCTGGGCTGGGCGGGGAGGCGGCTGGGTCCCCGTTACGGCGCGGCCATGGAGCGCCCGGCGCCTCCAGTCGCACTGAAACTTTGCCAAGAGTGCGCGGGCCCGACAGGCTCTGTGTCATCTTTCTTGAACCGAACCTGGAGTTTCCGCTGCTAATTCCTCTCCCGCCGCAGCCATTGGCTGCGATCAACAAGCCTCTCTCCTCTCATTGGCTCCCGGCTTTCAATAAAGGCCTAATTCATGGAAATAGGAGCTTAGGGACTGTTCCAAGGTGACATCATTTTAACAAACGAACAATAGGTCAAATTTATTAGCCGGGATAATGGGCGGCGGATATTAGCGCCCGAACCGCAGCCTCTCAAACCCGAAATCTAACGAAGCTGCAATTAGCAGACGCTCCCCGCTCCGATCCCGGCTGCTTTCCGCTACCGCACCCGCCCGCAGGCGCGCTGCTAGGGAAATGGCCTTTTGCCACGGGGGTTTTCGTTGTCTTCTAAATTTTTCCATCTGAGCAAACCCCAAACAAAATGAATCTTCCGTTACAATGGAAATGCAACCCTAGAACGGTCCTATGAAATCTGCCGAAGCCTCTCGGCCGTTCGCCCTCCGCCGGAGCAACGAAAGCGTCGCATCGTGTGGTGCAAGCTCAGAGATGTCCACGCGTGTGGATCAAGGAGGACAGCGGAGCGTTCTCCACGCATCCGAGGACACCCCGGTGGGGAGAATTCGCTCCCACCCCGGCTTTCAACGAGGCGTCGTGGCCACTTTGGAGACGCTCCCTGGCCCCAGCCAGGAGGACTGAGCGGTGACTTGCAGGAGCCCACGCGTGCGGGGCCCGGCTGGACAAGGGACCCAAGGTCAATTGATGGGGATCTGGGATCTGGCCCCTCGAAATTCGTTGCTGGATAGAGGGGGCTGCGGTATTGAGCTTAGGGATGCCTCCTAGGGTCAGCCAGTTTGGGGGACTCAGCTAATGGCACAGGAGGGGGCGGTTCCCATTTACAGCAAAGGGAGACCTTCATTTCCTTAGGAAATTCGAGCCGCGAGCTCCTGCGGGCTCCAGTTCTGTCCAGGCACTGGCCACCCCAAGTTCTGCTGTCGCCTCCGGGACTGTCCACATCATCCCGGCAGCATCGTGGCCAGCACCACTTGGGACGCGGTCCCCTCTCTCCCTGCCTAGGTGAGACCCAGAGACATTTCCTAGCCTTAGGCCGTGAAGTCGTTGGCTGTAAATTCTGAGCTCTGAACTCCCGGCAGGACTCTTTCTCTCGTTCCCAGAGCGTGAAGACCCCACTCGATCTCTGTGCTGTTGGTTAGAAGTTGTGTACAGATTTGGGCGGGTCACTTCCTAGCTGAGTAAGCTTGAGCTAGTGACTCCATCGTTTTAGGCTTTGGGTTTTCCTTTGTAAAATGGGATAAAGCATGAGGAGCATTCGCGAGAGAGATATTGAGAGTGCTAGGAGCATAGAGCCCTGCACTTAGTAGGACAGCACATTTGGTCAGCTCCCTACCCAGCCACATGCCGCTCAGTGAAGGATGTTGTGTTATATTTTGGTATGTTTATTTTCTTGGTAGTTTTTAGTTTGCATAGGTATCTTGGATAGGTCTATTTCTTCACCTCTGGGGTCAGAGCATGGGGAGGAGGCAGTGGGTTTTCTAAACTCACAGTCTCATTGCTCTTAACAATTCAGATGATGCAGGCTTTGTAGCTCCTCTAGGCCCTGGTAGGGAGTTAGGTCACTTGCTAGCTGTGTGACACTGGGCAGCTTTGCCGATGTGGCAGAGCCACTGTGCTGGCTTGGGCACGAAGGCCTGGAAACAGTGAGAGCTGAGTAGTACAGGAAGCTCTGGGCCCAGACAAGGACTTTTAGATAGGAGAGATACCATTGTGCTGGCTCTGGGGGGCCCTTCACTCCTAATGCAGGCTCTGCTGCTGGAGATCTGAGGGCTTTGTGGCTCCCCGCTGCCCTCCTCCAGCCTCATCTGCTTTATATGTAAAACAGAGAGGGTAGTAGCTACCCCCAGGATGGCCACGAGAAGAAAATGAGATAGCAGCAGTGAAAGTGATTCTAAGAAATTCCATTCCCGACAGTCCACACTCTGGGTTATATAATAGTACCTTTAAGGACAGAGGTGACTCTCTTGTCCTTGAGAACTATGCGTAGCGGAGTGTCACTAGCTACCCACTCACCCTGTGAGGACAGAGCTTTACCTGAGGGCTGATGTCAGTACTTCATTGTATCTATTCTCCTGCCTGCCCAGAGCCTTGGATTCCAGGCCTGGCCACTTGTAGGAGCTGAGAAAATGCACAGAGGTCCTCGATACAAGATACTCAGGATGTGAGTGGCACGACCAGCCCTGCTTCCGGGGCACTGTAGGAGCATCTCGGTTTACTCGCTCAGAAGCTTTGAACCTCTTTGTGCCTGTGTGGCAGTGAAACAGTACCAGGCTCAAGTCCAGAGGAAAGTATTAGCCAGGGCCCAGGAGGGATGAGGGCTCGGCCTCACCTCTCAGGAGCTCCAGGTTCTCAGTCAGCCTGAGCGCCGAGCTGGGAATTGCAAACCCCCTTCCATTTTTCCTTGGACAAAGGAGGGCATTTAGGCAACCCAGGAAAGGGTAAACTGGGGAGAGGAGTCCTGGCTCGTGGTTCTGAGCCAGCAGTGTCAGCAGCCTTGGCAATTTGTTAGAAATGATTCTTGGATCTTGGGGAGGCCCTCTGTGTCAGAAACTCTGGGTGGGGTTCTCAGTCTGCTAACAAGCCACCTACTGAGTCCGGTGCCTCTCAAATTTGGAAACCAGTCCTGTCCATCTCTTTTTGCTTTCAGAAGTACTAGGAAATAAATATGTGAATTAACTGTTGGGACTGGCCGTCCCTGCTTACCCTCTCTTACATTGTGCTTGTTTATGGCTCACACTTGCCAAAGACTGTTCTATTAGTCTTGAAAAGTGCCCTTGATGAGATGTAGTTGAGTGGTAGATCCCTTGCTTAACCTAGAGGAAGGCTCAGGGCTCAGTCTCTAGGATTGGGGGGTGGGGAACTTCATTTCATTGTCCTCTTTTATTTTGAGTTTAGGATGGTTCTCAAACCCTCATTAACCCTCAATTTCTCAAGTGCTAGGATTGTAGGGATGTTCCACTATGCCAGGCTCATTATCCTGGTTCTGTGTGTTTGTTTTTGAAATATGCTGGTCTCAAACTGCAATGTAGCTGAGAAAGACTTTGAACTTGAACTTCTGATTTCCTTATGTGGGGCTGGCAATTAAACCCAGGGCTTTGTGAAGCTAGGAAAGCATCACAACTAGGCTAGATGTCCACCCCTTGTTATCTGTTTGTTTCTTTGAGCCATCTTTTCCATGAATGCTTTGTCTTGTTTTTACTTTTTATAAATTCATTTCTTCTTTGTTGTGCTTACAGTTTTTTTTTTTTTTTTTTTTTGTCAAAATTCCTATCCCCCTTTCTAAATAAACACATTCAAGGCAATGATGTCTCCTTTAAGGGTGGACTGGCTGAGTACATTTTGATATTTGGTGTTCCTGAAACTGAAGTTGCTGTTCTTTTGTACCTGTTTTTAGGTCAACAATGAAGTGGGGGAGAAGGCACATGAACTGAAGAGGTTAGAAAAATGCAGTTTCTAAGGGCAAGGGAGCTGGGGTCAGGATTTTCAGGGGAAACTTCCTGGTTGCAGGAATCTTCTCCTGGCCCTAAAGGAGTGAAGCTGAGAGAAAGGGTGGTCTTAGTGGGAGTCCTATAGGACAAGTGGGGCTGGAGGAATGAGTGGCAGGATGCTGGAATTTCCAAGTGGTTCATGAGTCTGGATGCAAGCAGCTTAGATTCTTTAGCTACTGACTTCCTGTATGATTTGGGATTCAGTTTCCCTGTCTTTAAAATGGAGAAGGGATTGAATCAAGGCTTTTAAGTATATTTGGGCCAGTTATCCCATTTAAAAGATTGAGGGAAATACCACGGTCTACTTCCATAAAAGGCATGAACACACACAGCATGTTACAGGTTGCTGATCTGCTTACTCCACATTCTATGTAGGAGCTCTAGGGGCCTTCTAGTTTTCAGGATGGAAAATGACAAATGCCCCAAGTTATCCAACACATATTTGCTGAGCATATACTCAAATTTCCTAGCTACCCAACCCTTCAGACTTACTTTCTTTATCTAGTAGTCCTTATCATAGTTTCCCACAGTGGGAAGGGCTCTGGGAAGAATGTTCCTGGGGGATCTGAAAAGGCTCCAACTGCCAGCAGAAAGAAGGAAAAGGGGCCCTAGGTGGTGGGTGCACATGAGATCTCACCACTGGGCTTGACGCGTCAAGGAAATGAGGTGATTGTTCAACACACGTCACCTCTTACCCCTCTCATTCTCTGAAGCATCCCTGGCCCCAGTTCTTCTTTATTCCAGTTTCTGGTTCTCACTGAACTGTGCTGCATCTGACCTGCCGATACAGCCGAGAGGACAAAGACTTGGTTTCATTCATTGGCTCATTTGTGGTTCTCAACCTTCCTAATGCTGTGACCCTTTAACACTCATGTTGTGGTGACCCCCCCACCACCATGAAGTTACTCTCATGGCTACCTCATAACTGTAATTTTGCTACTGTTATGAATCATAACATAAATAGTTTTTGGAGACAGAGATTTGCCAAAGGTGTCACGGACCCACAGGTTGGGAACCGTTGGAGCAGATGAAGGGTTAATCCTGGAAGGAAGTTGGCAGTAGCATGAGACCACAGGACAGGAGGGAAGGGAACAAGGATATTCCTTTCCCTAAGGGCTGGTAGGTACTGGAGGGTGTTTGAGCTGTGACTAAGTGCAGATGGCAGGCTGTGTGGGGTGGGGCAGTCCCTTTGGGCAAGCATATGCTGCAGTCTTGTCTGGGACCTCTAAGCCTCACCTCACACCTGCTTCTTCTGTCCCTCACCCATCAGCCATTTTCCCCATTTTGTGCTCTACAGCTTTGCTTCTTTCCTGACAAATTCTCTCCACTGACTTTGACTTGGTTTCAACCCCTTTGTTGGGCAAATTACATTAAGATGGATGTTGCAGGTACCCTTTATGGCTTATTTATCATGATACTGTTTGTATCTCACGCTTATAAATAACTTATGTTATAGCTTTTGTTTGTGGAGATGTAACTTACATATTTTATTACGCTTTCTGTAAACCTCAAAAAGAATCTTGTCAAGGGAAGCACTCTTATCAGCAATCCAAACTGTGGGACGTAAAACCCGACACTAACATTATTTTTTAATATGCCAAGGAGGCAGGTTACTCTTGCTGTAGTTGGAAAGGTTTGCTTCCTCGTAAACTTGCACCTCAATAAAACATTAAAAAGTCTCAAGAACGATTTTATGAAGTACAGCAGGAGGATGAATTAATGGCAGAGCTCACAGGCACAGCCTAAAGTGTCTGATTAGACTGGCTTCTCTATGGAAGTGTCAATCGCATGGACAGGGAACTCAAAGGGTCCTTGGACCTTCTTGCTCTTCAGTATCAGCTGCAGAGGACTCAGTTTGCAATTAAGTAGAAAAAAGAAATGCAGGTACAGTTAGGAAATCTAACTTTGACTCCTGGTTCAGGCTGCCAGATGGAGGGAAAAAAATGGCCCCAGGCAATGGGTTCTGTTTGTGGATGTGAGGCTTCAAGGGCAATTGCTTTAGGGAAAAGAGGCCCTTGACCAACAATGAGCAGCTTCAGAGGGCCAGAGCTAGAAGCCCACTCTCCCTTCGCCTCTTACCAGAACTCTTAGAGTAAGAGGGGGAGGGTTTGAGACAGGGTCTCACTATAAATCCCTGGCTGACCTGGAAATCACTCTGTAGACCATGTCCTAGAACTCAAGAGGTCTACCTGCCTCTGCCTCCTCAGTGCTGGGACTAAAGGCGTGCACCACCACTGCCCAGCTATATGGTCTTTTCTTATTGCTCAGTCTGTTTTCTCATCTCTAAAACAGGGAAAACAATATTTAACATTCTTAATGAGGAGCTAGGTCCAGCAGGTGAATTCAATACACTGTAGTGGTTGAAATGGCTCCTTCCCACTCTTGCGCTGCTAACTGGTGCTGGTATGAAACATAGGGCCCTGTATGGGCTTTCATCAGAGCCACACCCCAAGTCCTACTTCTCGCTGCAGGGCTCCATTCCCTGCTCATGGCTCTCAAATGCTGCTTCCTTCCAAGTGCCAGACTGGCTACATCTGGATAAGGTAGTGTGACAGGTCGTTTCCTCTTTTCTGTTTCCCTTACCAGCCTGCCGGATTGTGATGCTTAGCTCCACTGGCACTTGGATAATTTGCTCACTCATCTCAGTTATCTGCTCCAAGCCAGCTCAGCTTTGCATTTCGGAAGTGGTCCCCATTACCACAACCCCAAGGTATGCACACGCTGTCATGCCAATGAAAGGGACTCCAGGGAGCCCAGAGGGTTTTCCTGGGCTAATTATTTCACACAATGCAGGGACCATATGCCCTAGATGTTGATGGTACAACCCTGAAAAATGAGAAACATCTTAGTCAAAGTGCAGCAGTGCTACGGTTCAGCACTGAGAAATGAGAAACAAACATCCTAGTCAAAATGCAGCTTCCCAGTCTTAGGTTCTAAAGTCAATATGGGAAGCCAAAGTTGAGAAGTTGGGATTCCTACAGAATATGAGGATTAACTGATGCAGCTGGCTTGACATAGAGCACACAGCACAAGTATGTTTGTACACCAGATTCTCTTTAGAAGGGTGGTGTGTGCAAACACATTCCACATCCTCACCCTACTCATGCCTTAACCAAGTGGTGAGCCCTGTAGAATTGGCAGTGCTATTATTTTTTCCTATTGCTGAATCAAGGCAGACAGATAAGTCTGCAATTTGGTCACAAGAACAATTGCACTAGCTGTCTTCATATGCCCTCTGCATATGAAGTTTGTTGGGCGTCTTAACATGCCAGTTTTAATCTTGGGATAGAATGGCTCCAGAGGTCTTTGTCCCCACTGGCCTCCGAGGCTTTGGTAACCCATGAAGGCAATCCTCGAACACCTGGCTTCCCAACTTCCTTTTCCTTTCTTGAGGTGTGTGTGGGGGGATCACAATGGAACTTCCAAGGATAATCAAGATTGAAGAACTTGCTAATTTAAGGGAGAAACATGTCTAGCAAAGGCCAGGTAGGATGCAGCAGACAGCTTTGAATAATATGGCTTCCAAGAGTCCCTGCCTCCTGCATTCATGCAGTCATTGTGGGTTCCTTCCCAGTGTGTGGGACAGGACTACTGTTGTCATAACAGCAGATGGAAGCCTTTCAGAGCTGAGTGGCTGAAGACCAACCTTGTATCTCTGCAGTCTCTGGCTCTTTCCCATAAGCCAAGACCTATGTGGTGAGCTGGGTTCCTTGGTGAGACCTGCTTGGACCTGAATCCTGCCAAACCCACAGGTGAGCTTGTGTGCAGGCTTTCCTCACTGGGGATATGAAATATCTCAGCTCTGGCCAACCAACCTGAGTGTATGTAGCCTGTGAGAAACTCTAGATCAGGGGTCCAGCCAGACTTCTTTCTTCCATGGAGCAGGAGCTAATAACTATTACTTTAATACTAAGCAACTGCTCCACCACTGATTTGACATCTCCAGGCAGGCCTGAAACCATTAACATTTTGGAGACATTTACTGTTAATAATCAAGTTTTAAGAAACAGGTGGAAATGAACCTAAATATTATTAACATTTCCACTTATCACTAAGAGCAGCCACGAGTTATCTTGAGACAGATCTGAATGGAAAATCTACCTATAGGAGTTGTAAGCTCTAAGCCATCTTTGGGTCTTACTTCCTAAAGTGCAGTGGGAAGGGAGGTAGTGTGGGTGAGGGCAGGCACTCCATGCTTGCCTAGAGAGTGCTCTGTGTCAAGCATTCAAGCCCACTGAGACACAAGGACACAGGCAGACCCTGCTTCTCAAAAAGCAGTTCTCCAAGGGCAAGTCTGAAAGAGGCGCTCCACCTGCTGTTGACTCTTAGGTGATAGCTGGCTGTGTGGCAAAGAAAGGGGGTCACACATCATCTTTTTCTTGTTAACATTTTAATGCAAACAATATAGTGTTTTTATGCTCTAGGCATTTGTACAGAAACAGTGCTAGAATTGGATAAACATGTGCAGTTTTTGTGGAATAAGCAGTTGTAACCACCTACCCCAAACATCCCAAATCCAAGAAGCCAGGCATTGTGGCCCATGCTGGTCGACCTCCACTGAGGAGGCTGTAGGAAGAGAATCATAATGTGTTCCAGGTTAGCCTGGGCTACAGAGCAAGGCTCTATCTCAAAAAACCAAAACCAAACAAATTAAAAACCAAACAAAAACTAAAGAGAAATTCTTGCCAAGCTCCTTTGTACAGGATTTGTCTTCTCTAGGAAGTTGTATCTCCTACAGGCATGGGGTGGACTAAGATTCAGGCTCATCCAGACCATAATGTCCCCTGACTCCCTTTTGCACATGGAAGACAAATACTTTGAGATAAATTTAGGTGACTCAATTTTATATGACAAGCCTGTTGCAAAACTCAACTATCAAGAAAGGTTTCAAGAAACACTAGTGGAAAAACAAGATTACAACAAGAGCCTGTGGATTTCTTCCCTGCAACAGTGAGGGCAACCTTTCATGTCTTATCAGAAATAATGGCACAGTGTTTATTGTAAGCCTGCACCACAAAGACAGAACACTGAGATAGGAAGCCCGTTTGACAGTGGCGATTTCAGATTAATAGCTTAGTTATGATGGGTCACAAACTGTAAAGGCCTTCATTTCCTGTGTTTGGATGAAGTCTCAATCCAACAGTGGTTAAGAGTGTGGAAGAAGGAAGGCAGCAACTCCATCCTCTGGGAACCTGACAGCCAGTACCTGAACTGTTCTGGGTGGTCCAAGAAGTCAGAGCTGCTTCAGACACTACATGCCATCTTCAGTTTCTCTTCCAATTACACGGAATCAAAAGGACTAGGTGCTGCTGCACCCAGAACTTCTTACTGGGACTTGCAGAGTCCTAAAGACATCTTTCTGCAGGCAGCAACTGCACAGCTCAATTCTTCTAGACTGAACCACTTCAGATTGATGCCAGTGGAAAGCAAACATTGTTTGTAAGTCATTTAATTGTGTTACTGTCTCTCAACTTTATCAGATGTTGCTGAGGCAGAGAGGCCCGTGTGCAGTCCTGGGGGAGGCTTTATAGCACTCCCAGGCTCCTTCTAAATGCCCACAGCCCGAGTCCCTAATGTAGCATTTTCCAGATGTAAGAGCTACTAATTCAACAGGTTCAAATGGCACTTGTCTCAACCCAGGACCCACACTGAGGGCTGCATCTTCAAATTGACAACCTTGATCTTAGAGCCACGAACTAGGTGCTAGCCTGGTTGATTATGATCTTTGGTTAAATATAGTTTCCAGATCTTTCAACATTGTGGGAGCTCAGATAGACTGAAACATGTTCTGCTTTGAATACTGAATTTACATGGTATGTGAACTATTATACATTTTTATAATTAGGTCAGACTTATAAAAATGTAGGGCTTTTGTTGCTTGTTCTGAAAAGTACATTCTTCTGGGCTGGCCAGCATCGCAGTCCGGGACCCAGACCTTGCAGTCGCTTGACAAAAGCTGCACAAGACATGTTCAGGAGCCGGGTCAGCTCATCATGTCCAGGATGCATAGTTCAGTGTGGCCATCACTACGCAGGGCCTCTGCCACATCTCTTCTGAAGACCGAGAGGTTCTGTGTGAACCTGTGGGAACAGAAGCAGTGAAGGAGCAGGCTGTCTCAAAGCTGGAGGAGGGCACTGTGGAGCTCAGGACCCAGCAGAGGACCCCTCCTACAGGAAGTGCTCCTCAGTGGGCACTCATTTTGCCACCAGCAGCGTCCTCCCCCTGAAAACAAGAGTCACCACCAAATCTATTCTGATGGGGAGCATCTGAGGTTCTACTATCTAAAATATTAAATTAATTTTTTTTACATTATGCCTCAAATACTGGATTGAGCTTACATATGACTATTTTAATCATTACATGTCTTCCCAAAGGTAGGTATTTGTATCTTCAACTAAAATAGAATTCAGTGAATGAAAAATGGGGGGCAGTTGAATGT